>NC_081409.1:155542716-156292716 GCF_030272615.1 Cryptomeria japonica
AGTTCAGGATGTGTAAGAACTCTTTCCCAATTGACACTATTGTATTGGTGGTTGATTTTGCAGAGAACTATACATTGCAACCACAAAATGAGGTACAGTCTCAGTACTACAATTCAGTCCAGATTGCTATTTTTGTTCACATTACATATAGACATGCTCCTGATAGTACAGAAGAGGATAGGAAGATAATCAAGGAGTATCATTTTTATATGAGTGATGATAGATCACACTCCTCCGAGTATGTGCATCATTCTTTCGAGAATTTTTTTGAGTTCTTGCATGAGAAAGATATTGCAATTGATCGACATATAATATGGTCAGATAACTGTACGGGTCAATTCAAGAATTCCCGTATGTTTTATTGGTTGAGTAGAATGCATGTGGAGAGGCGTATACCTCATATTTGGTGTTTTTTTGGAGGCAGGGCATGGGAAGGGAGAGCATGATGGAGCAGGTGCATGTTTGAAGAGAGCTCTAGTTAAGGAGCAATTGAGGATTTCAGGTGCAAATTTCTTTGATGCATGTTCTATTGTTGATTGGTGTAGTTCAGCATTATCACATGGAGGTACTCTTGATTCAGCAGTGAGCAGATTCTTTTGGTTGGTTGAGGAGGGAACAATGGGAGATAGATTGGATTGTCAAACAATTAAAGATTCTTCAAAGATGCATTCATTTCTCAGCTCAGATGCAAGTACATGGACCATTTGGACACGAGCATTGGCTTATTTTTGTCAGAGTTATGTTCGGTGTGATTGGGATCAGTGCGAGTCAAGTGAGTGGGTTGATACGTGGGTTCCCCACTATCTAACTCCTTTATCTCAAACAATATCCTTGTCAAATGATGACATGGAAAGTTCACTTGAGTATGATCGTCTATCAGATCTTGTACAACCACGACATGTTTTTGGAGTTGTTGCACCGCAAGGGAATGAAGAGAGATTAGAATATTGGTTGGCATGATGTGTACATGGAAAACAAAAGCTAACACAACCAGTGACAGATGATGACGGGTTCACATATCCTATAGGTTCAGTTGTTGTTGTGGGAACTTGGTTGCAAACATACATAATTAGAAAGAATGGCATACCTACATTTGAAGACTATGAGAAACACAAAAACATTATAATGTATTCACACCTTATTATATCTACAAATGTCAAGTTGTTGAAGCATCAAGCAAAACCGAAGACCAAAGAGCTATGGAAAGTGACTATTGCTGATCATGAAGCAATACTGGATACTCTTAAACAAAGAGATGACCCTTCAGGCACACTTGAGTAGTAGGTCTTTAATGGTGCCTTTTTTTTTTTTTAAATTGCTGCCCTAATAAAACCATAGGGCAACTTGAAAAACTAAGAGAGGATTTTGTAGGGACCCCTCTCGTGGCCCCGTAGGTTCAAACAAATTGTTCGCAGGTGCCATGGATTCCGAGTTAGGGCCCGTCAACATTTGACAATTTTGAGCACTTAGGGCACTCAAGGGACGACGCCAGTAGGGTATGACCCTGAGCGTCGGATCAAGTGGGGGGGGGGAAACAGGAGCATGCGTAGGGTATGTCAGAGCTGACGGTTTGTCATCACGACGAGCAGAACGAAAAATCGGCTACGTGACAACATTCGATTGAGTGAGACTGACTATTTTTTTGCCAATAGAAAAATTGTTGCCCTAATAAAATCGTAGGGTAACTTGAAAAACCGAGATAGGCTTTTGTAGGGACCCCTCTCGTGGCCCCATAGGTTCAAACGGCTCATTCACAGGTGCCACAGATTTTGAGTTAGGGCCCGTCAACCTTTGACAATTTTGAGCACTTAGGGCACTCAATGGACGATGTCGATAGGGTATGACTCTGAGCGTCGGATCGAGGGGGGGGGAAAAATAGGAGTATGCGTAGGGTAATAATGCCTAACTGGACATTTCGGAGCCGACGATTCATCATCGCAACGAGCAGAACGAGAAATTGGCCACACGACAACATTCGATTGAGTGAGACTGACGATTTTTTTGCCAACAGAAAAATTGCTGCCCTAATAAAACCCTAAGCGTTGGACCGAGGTGGGGGGGAAAATAGGACCATGCATAGGGTAATAATGAATTGTATCAAGTATTGTTCATTAAATTAATTATATTGTATTGTTCATTAAATGAATTGTATTGTTCATTGAATGAATTGTATTGTATTGTTGATTAAATGAATTGTATTGTTCATAAATTGTATTGTTCATTAAATGAATTGTATTGTATTGTTCATTATAAAAACAACACTTACAATGAAATGAAATGAATTGTATTGTTCATTAAATAGCCATTATTAGCCATTGTTAATTATTGGAATGAAGATTAAAGATTTCCATGATAACAGCACGCATAGATGAGCAACAATTTATATGATCGAATATCAACTTCTGTATATATAAAAATGTCAAATGAATACAAATGTATGTCCATACACAAATATGGCATAAATGCCAACTGAAACAAAATGTATGTCTAAATACGTGAATGTATGTCCATATACAAAATATACATGCCAACTAGACATGTAAGCATCCCAAAACTATCTATAACATCCTAAGCTGCTGATGGATCATCAAAATCGATCCTCTTCGCCGCACTGCTTGGCTCTGAAGGATCTTGCAGAAGAAAAATAAACCATGATTAATATTAGTTATATTATATAATTCACATTCAAAAAGTCAACATAAAAATGAACTCTAATTGAACTATTCATGTTTACCTCATCTCCACGTTTTCTCTTCAGCTTTGCAGGACTCTTGATGTATGTCTTTGGTAGAGGAGGTATGTTTTGAATATTTTGATAAATAACCTACATATGTTCAGAAACATGACGTTGATACAAGTTAGCATATAATTGTCACTGATAATAACAAATTATATCTACTAATCAAATAATAAAATAAACACACATCTACTCGAGGCATCTCTTCTTCTTCTTCTTCAGGTATACTCGGTGTAGTCATCAAGGATGTGAAGCCAAGAGTTCTCTGTATATATACACAACAAGTATATGAAACTATCAATCTATGTCTAGACATGTATAATCACTATAAGTTATTTAAATTATTCAATCAATCATATGTGTATTCAATTACCTTTCCCTTGTCTCCAATTGCACTACCAGATCCTAAATCACACTGCATCGCATTCGTATTGTTTGTGCCCTACAAGAGTAAAATAAGATATACGTGCAAGTTACTACATAATCTAATTAATACAAATATAAATGATGAGCATGTATGTACAATAAAATACAAACGACTAGGTGCAATAATATATGTACCGTCAAGCTATCAAGGCCAAATGAAATGGCCAACAAGGTGCCCTCCTAAATCTATCTCAACTCATCCTCGGTCATCAACTGTTAAATAGACCATGTAAATAAAAAATAGTACTTAATATTATCTAATTTATAAATATTTAATTAAAATATAACATGAACTGTGAAAATACAAATCTTACCACTACATCATCAATGTATGATGACGGTGCCTCCAGTCTGTGTAATAACATCTATTGCATCATGCATCTCATGCACCTCATAATCTGTATTGTCCACAGGTGGATCAACGGGCTCTCCAACTGGACCCAAGCATACGCGCCCACACATGACACAACTATGGGGCACGTATATGTGTGGAGCCGAGGATGACGTGTCAGCGACACCGGATGCACCGCTACCATCAAGAGTAGGCTGAGCTACTGACGCAGCCTGAGAAACCAAAAGGCTACTCAAATAGTGAATAGCCCATATGGTTTGTGAAGCCGCCTCACTAATGACATTAGGATGCTGCCCTGCAGGTGGGGGATCAACAAGAGGAGGGGGGACATATAGACCTTGGACTACTCTGATTTCCCCAGGTCTATTTTGGGGCATACCTAAACCTACACCCTGGAAAGGTTGGATGTGAAAGTAGTTCACATGTTTGTTTAAAACAAACTCAACATACAATTTTTTTATGAAATAGAAGGGGATATCAAGATTGTTGTTGGGTGGTTTGTCGAAAACCATCCACCAACAATCCCAAAAGTTTTTCACAATCCCATCATTTGTGCACCATTTAATAGAAAGTTTTTTTTTTTTTGGATCTACAGGCTGACCAGTACAGGGATTGACAAACAATGAGGCGATTTCGGCTTTGGATATCTCGAGATCCTTGATATCTTTATAAGACAAGCTATTTGCATATTTTTCCCTCATTGAATCTCACCACAAAAGGGCGATATTGTGCTCCACAATCATGGTTTCCATACTTTTTATGATCGATGTGAGAGGATCAAACATTGGGTTTAGACGAGGGATCCTACGATATACTTCCGCAATCCCCCTCAATTCATTCAAATTTTGTGCAATCAAATCCTGAATTGAGGGGGGGTTTGGCAAATGAGAGTTTGGTTGTTGCAGTTGTGGTTGGTCAGGGTTTTCATTGTTATCCCCCATTTTTAACCTAATTTAATGTAAACAATTGAATTTAGTTAACAAATTTAAAC
Source organism: Cryptomeria japonica (assembly GCF_030272615.1). Taxonomy (NCBI): domain Eukaryota; kingdom Viridiplantae; phylum Streptophyta; class Pinopsida; order Cupressales; family Cupressaceae; genus Cryptomeria; species Cryptomeria japonica. The sequence goes on from NC_081409.1 coordinate 155,547,223, forward strand.
AATTAGGTATTTGATTTAAGAAAACCTAGTTTTCATATGAAAAAAGCAATATTATCAATGAAAAATCAAATAAACATTAACAAAAAATACAAAAAATGAATGAAAATGATTGAAAACGATAAAATTCTTACCTCTCAATCTATTTTTTAGCAATTTTTTGCCAAAACACCGGATATCGGGTGCACCGGATATCCGATTTCTTTACTTCAAAATTATTTTTAAATAACATCTATAATATAATAATATATTATATTATATTATATTATATAATATAGTAATATATTATATAATATAATATTATATAATATAATAATATATTATATAATATTATATTATATTATATTATATATATTATAATATATAATATAATATAATATTGTATTATATAATACGTATTATATAATTTGTAACATATAATATATTTTTTAAATTAAAATTACAAATAAAAATCGGATATCCAATTTGCATAGGTAATTACCAGGCCAAGATGTACTGACACCTAGGCCAAGCAAAAAGTCAACATGGATTTTCGCATTTTTAGGTGAGTGAGGAAGGCTATTTTTATCACATCGCCATTTTTTGGCCCCCCTTGATCCTGCACTAACCCTATTATCAATTGCACTTACTCATAAAGACTGAATAGATCCACTAAAATTGTTGGGTATAGATAGAACAAGTCAAAAGAAGAAAACTTCTCAGCTACAAAAATCTATTGTTGATAATGTTAAGAAAGGTTTGGTGAACATTGGTAAAAAATTTGGAACAGTAGATAAGACCATTTCAAGAAGAGTGATGTTGACATCTTTAGTAAATGAAAGATTACCTCAAAAAAGACAAATCTCTTCACTATCATCTAAGTTTGGTTTTAGTAGAAGGACAATATCAAAATATGTGAAAAGGAGAAAGAGTTTGGATGATACTACCTCAGAAGGGAATTGGGCAATTATGTGTAGAGCTCCTCATTCTGATAGAATTGAAGATGTTGTTAGGAACTTCGTGACAAGTGTTTGGAATGATAATACTTGTCCTTCATCAAACAATAGAGATGATATCAAGCAAAGGATTGGCCCTAATCGTTATGATCTCCATGTAAAACATTGGTTAGACACAACAAAACATGAATTGTATGTGTTGTTTACTAAAAAAAACCCTCATATAAAGATTGGACAAATCATGTTTGAATGGTTAAGGCCATATTATGTGAAGGTAAACAAAGTCTTTGAAACTTGTTGTTGTCGTTATCACACCGAATTTGATCTATACTATGAGGTGTTTCAAAAGATTAGAGAAGATAGTGATGGCTATGAAAAAGCTCCTCCTAAACGAATAAGTCAATTCATAGCATCCATCTTATGTGATAAATCATATGATAATTCAACCGGTCAAATAAATTGCATAAAAGGAATTTGTGGAACATGCAGGGAGTTGGCTAAATTGCCTTTGAGAGATGAAGATACTGACATGAGGAAGATGGTAAATTGGAAGAGTTACAAGTACAAAAAAATAGAAACAAAATTTGGAAAGGAATCTACAAGGTTAGATTATGTAGAAGAGAAAATACCTATTGGAACATTTATGGAAAATTTTTGTAAGTTGATAAAACCATACATATGCCATGTTTTTTTTGCCAAGTGGCAAGCATAACAATTTAAAACATTTGTAGACACCTAAAATTGTCCTGTCTAGTTAAATAAATATTTTTATTTATTTAATTATTTAATCCTAATTCTTCTATTAATTAAATGAATCTTTATTTATTTAATTAATTCATTTATCCTCTTCTAGCCTTATTTCTCATTTAAATAAATACATTTATTTATTTAAATTACCCTTTTCCTAAATTAAATAAATACATTTATTTATTTAATTGATCCCACTTCCTCTATTAATTAAATAAATCTTTATTTATTTAATTAATTCATTAACCTTTTCTACCCATGACACATGTCATTCATCTCTTAATTCCTACACTACCTACCCTCTCATTCTTTTCTTATTTCTTTTATCTACCCTCTAATCATAGCTGACCATTTACCTTTTACACCTCTCAATCTTATCCCTCCATTTCTTATAGTGTCTTCTATATAAGGAGATGCTTTCTTCATTATCAACCCTAATCATTTCCCACAAAGCTTAGGTGATCAAGCTATGGAATGGTTCTCCCAACTCCCACCTGGAATCAAGTCTTGGGGTGACTTAGCAGAGGCATTTATCTGACATTTCTCATACAACATAGAGACAGACATATCAGTCACCACTTTGTGCAAACACCAAATAAAAGGATGGAGAGTCTTTTTCATCATTTTTACAAAGATGGAGAAATCTAGCTAGCAGATGCTCTTGTGAAATTCCACAAAAATAAATGGTAGAGATGTTCACCCAGAATGTCAACAAAGACATTGGTTATGATCTAAGGAAATCTTGCTTGTCCACCTTCAAGGACGTCATTGAAAATGGCTTAGCGACAGAAAAGGTCCTAATTGAACAAGGCATCGTCAAAATAGTCAAAGAAAACAAAGAGGACTTTAAAGGAAAAGACAAGTCAAGATTTTGGAATAAAAATAAGAACACAATCAATGATGGTGTTGTTGATGCCAATATAGTACGACCTAAAATCATTTTTTTTGGATCAAGCTCTACAAACAATCAAGTGAATACTCAAACAACTTCCAAATCACGAAGGAAGTACACCCCATTGGGAGAACCACTTGAGTCAGTTTTCAAAAAGCTAGTGGCAAACAAAATAATAACAATTCCAGATTTACCTCCATATGAGCCAAAGGTTAAACCAAATTGGTGGAATGATGATGAGTATTGTGAATTTCATAAGAGCAAAGGCCATAAAACAGGAAATTGTCATCGACTGAAGAACATCATACAAGATCTCATTGATAGAGGTGACATTGAGATTGAAGGACATTCATCCAATCAAGAACATGAAATGTTTAAAGAACCATTCCCAAAACATGACAAGGGAAAAGCTAAAGCCACAGATGAGCAGACCAATTATACCAGAGCATCCTATAACTATGATTCAACTATTAATCACATTTTGATGGACAATTATGTCTCTACCATTATCATCAAGGATAAAACGCTTGAGAGTTCTGCCCAAAGACCCAAGATCATCCTAAAAGGCATTAGATCTTCGTCTGAACCTACCTCTGAATGTAATGTCACAACTCATTGAGGTAAATTTACTTTGCAAGGTGCTCCGGCTAAAAACATTGCCTTCTCATCAACTAAACCTGAATATGACCTTGTCGAACAGTTAGGGAAGACACCCGCGCTTATCTCCATCCTTGAACTCTTACGCATATCCCTTGCACATAAAGCCATTCTTAACAAAACTTTGAGAGAAACTTCCGTCCCCATTGATCTAAATGTGGATCAATTTCAAGCCATGGTGGGATATCTTTCCATTCCACACTCCCTTACATTCATAGAAGTTGGCGATGCCTCTATAAGCCAACCACATAATGCACCTTTACACATTGAAGCCTTCCTACACAAACACCAAATAAAATGAGTCCTGATAGATGGAGGAGTAGGTCTGAATATTTGTACATTGAACACTATTAAACAATTGGGATATTCTAAAAAAGCTATGAATTCTACACATGCAATCACCATCAAGGCATATGATGATGAAGAACGTTCATCCAAGGGCACAATCACCTTACCTCTCAGAGTAGGGCCAGTTACAAAAGATGTGGTTTGTCAAGTCCTAGACCTCGATCTCACTTACAACATATTGCTAGGACGTCCATGGATTAATGAGATGAGCACAATTCCATCTACATATCATCGATGTATCAAGTTGCCACACAATGGAGTTGAAGTGACCATCAAAGCTGACCCAAACCCATTCATATATTGCAACAATTTGCGACCTAGATCAAAAATAACAATCCCAGTCAATCGAGAGGTTGTTCCTTCATCAACATATGTTGATCCAAAATCCTTGAAACCTTCCACATCAAAACAAACAGAGCTCAAAGAAAAGTTCAAGATTAAAGACCTAGGATGTGGTGAGTATATCTTTCTTGTTGATCAACTCCCACTATCTCCTAAGACATACAGTCAAGAGGAACAATCTATAAACAATTTGCAAGGAATTGGGTGTGAACCACCTAGTGTTGTGGCTACTAAGTCTGAATACAAATCTCCTATAGTGGTGCAAGCATCTCTTGATATAATTAGTCCTAAGAGTGGTTCTAGTAAAGAATCTATTGAGTGTATCGCCAACCCTCTTGAGAACTCACATAGCCTTACCATTCCATCCACTCATTCCATTTCCAGTCCTCTCCCAGACTTGGATCAACAAGAATTACAAAAGACCTTACTTAATGGAGATAAAAAATCAAGCTATGAAAAGAAAAATCTAAAAGACGAAAATAAAGAGAAGTTCTTCAGTCCAAATCAAAATCAAAAGCTATTGGAGTCTACAAAGTTCAAAGTCGAGGATAAAAATCCTATGAAGAAAAAAGAACAAGAGTTGATCTCCCCTAATATTAAAATATCTGGGGGCAAAATTTATAAAATTTCAAGTCAAAAAGCATACTTGTTGATCCTAAGTCTCCATCATGCTATCCTACTTTCACTTCTTTTCGCAATCATAACCCTTCATAACTCATCCACTTGTTCCACACATCCTTTCCCTTCTGGTGATACAACATGTACCCTTAATGGAGATTCCTCGATTGACTTTGTTGTCAGGGATGCCCAAACTTCTTTAGGTGACATGCATACGGGCCTGTGTAGTCCACACTGTAGTAATTCAATCTCAGTCCCTTTATCGAGGAAGACAGTCATTTGAGCTACACATCATTCATTTAAGGAACAATGCAACTACAATCATAAGGTTAAGCCTCGTACATTTGAGGTGGGTGACTTAGTTCTGAGAGAAAATCCTAAAAATCAGCAAGACAAAGAGAAGAAGGGCAAATTCGAACAAAATTGGCTTGGTCCTTACATCATTACAACAACCTATGGATCCGGTGCATATCAGCTCTCAACTCTAGATGGTGAACCTTTGGAGGATCCTATCAATAGCATGCACCTTCGTAGGTTTTACACATAGCTCTTCAAAGTATCCTAATTCAAAAAAACAAAAAAATCATAAAAAATACAAAAATACAAAAAAAAAATCATAAAAATAAAAAATCGTTACTTGGTGAAAACCTAGCAAATAGGTGCCTTGTGACACAAAAAAAAATTGGAAAATAGAAAAAAACATTTCGTCCAACGGTGAAAACCACTTTGGTGGTGCCCTGGACAAGTACCATGGTGAAAATCAGGTCACCGACACCATGCATAGAGACATTGCTCCTCCCTCCTTCAGGATTCACTTTCATCCTTTCACTCTTGCACACACTCATAACCTATCCATCCATAATAAACTTACTCATTCCCATCATGGCTTGTTATTGATCTACCCGAGATTGGTTAGCCATTCATAATAAACCTCTTGTTTCACCCTTTCCATCCATAATAAATCAGCTCCTATTTGTGGCTAAGGAAAATCCTACGTCTAGTGATGGGTGTGGAACTAAGAGCATCACATGTTTTGAGGAGTACAGTTCTTCTAGTTTTCTCCAGTCTATTTGTGCACAATCCACAATAAAGAAACATTTGCATCACCAATCCGCAATAAAGTTTCATGTTCTCCACAATAAAGTATCAGTTGCATGGATTCAGTCAGTTTTAGATGAGACACAACAACAACAATGGGCTTCAACAAATCAAATCTTTCAATAGACTCAGACAACATTATGGTTCAGTGTTATCTATCCTTTTGTGAAAGTAAACATTATGACCATAATCAAATAAGACTTATACAAGTGACAAGAGACACTAAACTTGAGGACTACAGTGGATGTTAATGTCGAGTCTTGGTTTTCTTTTGATTTTTATCTTTTTGGTGACATGTCTTTTAGCTTTTCTGGGATGTCTCTGACTAGAGATTCTATCTCCAGGATGTCTTTGACTAGAAAGGCACGGATGGGATATCATCACCTATTTTCTTTGTTGTTTGTGGATTGTCTCTTAGTAATGCTATGACTTGTCCAAGGATATGAGGACACTGAGAGTCTAGTATGAATTGGGGCATTCCTTGTTTGCAACTGTCTTATCTCCATGCAAACAAGTACAATGACTTTCTGGATCGAACCTATACCTGGATTGTCATAACCTACTTGCCATAATAAAGCTCAATGATGATAACGCACAAGAAGCTCTTTCACTTCCATATCTTCTATCTTTCATTCCCCTTCCTTGATTAACCTCCATTGTCCTTCCTGAGTCCGTGTAGCCTGCTATCACACGACTGAGTATAATGACACACCAAAAATATTTGTATTTCATGTAGTTGCACCTGCATTACCATATATAAGCATTTCATACATACATATAGATATTACAATTGCATCAAATCTTGCACACAACACATGTTAGCACATTTTACATTCTCATCATATAAATAGTTATTTGCATTATCATATTCATCTTCATTTCATACATTTACATTTGCATCATGCATGACATATAAAACATAAAAGAACAAAGATATTGCATTTCATCATGTGCATATTTGCATCCATATCATAAAATCATCATCTTAAATCACATAGAAGCAACATCACATAGGTACGCATGCATATAGCTGCCGCAAGGATGAATCATCTCATATATATCAAAATCATAAGTGTCATGATACAATGATGTCAAAATCATATGGCTACAAAATCACCTGAATGTGTCTACATCATCATACAAAATGGTACAAAATTGATACATAGGGAGCCCTCTAAGGCTATGATGAACTCCCTCCCTTGGAGCCAGCTGGCCTCAACGGAGTCTGAGGCTTGGAAGGACCTGCCCTAGGATCTTCTCTCTTGCCCCCTCTATTTGGTGGTGGTGGAGGACCCATGACCCAACCGCTAAATGCCTGTCTCCTATCTCTCCCTCCAGTGGTCATCGTAGTCCATGATGGTCTTCGAAAGATCCTAGCCCGCTGCTCTAGTGGCACCACTCCATAGTATAGGTCTCTCCAGTAGCCTATCTCCTCCCTTGCCTGCAGAACATAGGCATATCTGGCTCCTGTGTCCTATGTTGCCTGCCTCCTTGCCCTTAGTGTTGTCTCAACCTCTGTATAATGGTGAATAGCCCAATCCCTATCTCGCTCAGTATCCCTCAGCTATCTCTTGAGCCTAGTTGTATCCCTCTCTAGAGTCCTCCCCCATCCCACAGCCAACCCTCATGTCACCCTATCCAGACAGAGGAACCCACTGATCACTCTGCCACCGTTGGTAGCGCCAATCCTATTTGTCTCATGGTATCCCAAGCCACATGTCCTATCCTCATCTCCAGTCCCGGATCTTGGAACACTCATCTCAGTGCATCCCTGTCTCTGTCTCGATCGTAAGGAACTAACTCCCCATCGATCGATATCATCAGTATCTTGTATACATCTTGCAAGGTGACTGTCATCTCACCAATCAGCAAATGAAAAGTACAAGTCTCTAAGTGCCATCTCTCAACTAGCGCAGTCAGCAGTCCCATGTTCGCCCGAAACTCAAGCACATTAAAAATATATCGCAGTCCCATGACCTCAACTATTGCTCTATCCTTGAATGTCAGCTTTGGTAGTAAACTCTGAGTTGAAGGAAATCTCTCCTATGACTCCAACATCGATAGGTCCTCCTGCAGTCAAGCAAATCATCTGTGTCAATCCTAGTGACACTCCCTATTCATCACAAAGTGTTTTTTTAATCCTAGTGACACTCCTTGTTCATCAAAAAGTGTTGCTTTTATCCTAGTAGCATTCCCTATTCATCACAAAGTGTTGTTGTTTCTCCCAGTGGTACTCCCTATTCATCACAAAGTACTACGTGTTTTGCACTCCCTGTTCATCACAAAGTGCTACTCTTTTTAGTACTCCTTGTTCATCAAAAAGTACTATGTTTTGGCATTCCCTGTTCATCACAAAGTGCCTCGATCTGTCCTATCTTAGGACCTCTGCTTGAGTGTATCCTCTTGAGTAGTTTCCTGATTGGCAACGTATGTTCTATCACATAATTGTCAATTCTAGCCCTATCTACTATTCTAGTCTTCCTTAGAGGACCTGCTTGAGTGTATCCTCTCAGCAGCTTATCCAATTGACAGCGTATGTTTATCATAGAATTGTTAATTTGGCCTTGAAGACATAAATGTGCATTCATGACACAGATGCTATTACATTCTTAGATGTGCCTGGCACAAACACAGACGCGCCTGGCACCAACACAGACGCACCTTAACATTTTTCCCCCCCGCTTGACATACCTAGAGCGCATTTATTACCCTACCTAGCATGCATTTATGACAAAATTTATTGTGACAAAGTACAAGGAGGTTTTGTGGTACTTACCGACTCTCCTGCATCTACTGGCCTCTGAAATCGACGAACACGATCGAATCTGTGAACCAATGCCATCGTTGTTGATTGTTGCTGCTCTATTCTCTCTCTGCACTCTGATCTCTTGGATGTGTGGATGACAATGAGGATGTTTTCCCCTCGTGGTCTATCTTATAGACTGCCCTAGCCCTAGCCCTAGCCCTAGCCCTAGCCCTAGTCTCCCGTGTTAGTCTTCGTTATCCTGTGACTCTGTCACTCTATCCTATCCGGTCAGTCCATTCTACCCTTTATTTCTTATCGAGAGATTGTCTGCGATCTTTCCAGACATTTTCATCCAATCTCTCGAGGGGGCATATCATTTCCATTTTGGGGCAACTTTGTATCAGTTCATCTTATCTTATTTGAAACAACGCGACAAACTGCATTGTCTCAAAGAGGGGCAAAATGTAGACAGCTAAAATTGTCCTGTCTAGTTAAATAAATATTTTTATTTATTTAATTATTTTATCCTAAATCTTCTATTACTTAAATGAATCTTTATTTATTTAATTCATTCATTTATCCTCTTCTAGCCTTATTTCTCATTTAAATATATACATTTATTTATTTAAATTACCCTTTGCCTAAATTAAATAAATACATTTATTTATTTAATTGATTCTACTTCCTCTATTAATTAAATAAATCTTTATTTATTTAATTAATTCATTAACCTTTTCTACCCATGACACATGTCATTCATCTCTTAATTCATACACTACCTACCCTCTCATTATTTTCTTATTTCTTTTACCTACCCTCTAATCATAGACGGCCATTTATCTGTTACACCTCTCAATCTTATCCCTCCATTTCTTATAGTGTCTTCTATATAAGGAGATGCTTCCTTCATTATCAACCCTAATCATTTTCTAATCATTTTCTAATCATCTAATCATTCTATTCAACTACTAGCACTACCCGACTACTCTACGCTTTTGAACTTTTATATGCGATCAAGTCTACTTGCAACCACATTTCCATTCTTTGTTGAGCTCTTGAGCACACATAAAATCTGAGAGAAAATATATCAAGCAAGATCAATGGAGATAGGAATAATGGAGATTCAAACCTTATTGGACATGTGATGGTATAATCTTTGTGATTTCATTTGATTTGCATTGTCTTAGGTAATCTTCATATGTTATGGTGGATCTTTGTTGTTGTTAGGCTAGGGTTTTGTAGTTGAATTCATTTAGTCTTTCAATATTGTTGTTTCCACTTTTCATCATAAACAACATTAAGAGACAATTTCCCACTTGGAACTATTCTATCTGTAGTGGACTTCGCAGAAAATTACTCTTTTGCACATCAAAAAGAGATTCAATCAGAGTATTACTTTTCAAAGCAAATCACTATTATGGTGCATGTGTGTTATCGACATGCACAAATAGATTTGGATGGTGTTGATAGTATAGACACCTAAAAATGTCAAATTGATCATTTACTAATTATTCGTCTAAATTAGTTAAATAATTCTTTACTTATTTAATTAAGTTAATCTTATTCTAATTTCATATTTCCCCTTAGAGGACGTAAGAGAGGAAACTATATTCCCCTTTCATCTATGCTTGATAGAGTTTTGGATTTCATATTTCCCCTTAGAGGACGTAAGAGAGGAAACTATATTCCCCTTTCATCTATGCTTGATAGAGTTTTGGAAAAAAGAAGTGTTTTTATCACCTTATTGAAGCCACTCTAAGCACAAATTTTGCTTCCAAAATATTTCATCATGTAGCTTCCATATTCCAACTTCTTCACACCTATAGACTCCATTTTACACTTTTCCTTCATTAAACCATGATCTTGGAGTTGACGAGTAATGTCATCCAAATGGGCCTGGGTATTTGATTTGGAAAAAAAGACATTATCAAAGTACTATTGATTCCATCTTTTCAACATATGCTTGATAAATCAAAGTCTCTTCACAAAGGAGTACATTGTTGTGTCATAAGAAAACTTCCCCACATGTCACCAATCAAACATGAGTTCTTGGAGAGAACAATCTCAGAACCACATAAGCTAAAATTTGAAAGAGGGATTTTTTGAGTAACTAGAAAGACATACAAATAGTTTGATCTATCAATGATTAGAACCTCTCCAATCAAGGATCTTAGAGCCAGTTTTCCACTTATCTCCAAACCAAAATATAAAAACAAGGAACCTATATGGCCTTTTTAGAGATAGCCTCTTCCCCACATCTCCTATTGTTCTATGTGAACATGTCATTGCTAGGATTAATGTCAACCAAATTCAAGTGTTCAATATTATCCTTTACAAGCATGGAACCAAGCTCTAACCTAGCTTCTCCTCCTCTCTTCTCCTCCAAACAAGAGACTACATTAAATTACTCGACAAGGATCCAAGGGAGATAAGGAGAAAGGGACCATATGAGACCAAAAAAAATATTTTATTGTAGGATTAGTCCAAGCATAAGCATTAGAAAAAGAGAATAAATTCACTTGATTGCAATCTTGGGGCCACTATAGAAATAGAAGATATACTAGAAATCCACCAAAGAGGAACAAATTTATGTGGGTCTTAAAAACAAGCTACCCCACCCGAACTGCCTTGAGACCCCACATACTAAAAATGACCTTTAACCCAAATCTTAGAAGCCATGTTTAACATACACCATAAACAACTTTTTCTCTTGGATGAATACAATGTCAAGATAGTTATAGCGTATCAACTCTCTAATAGCCTTTTGTCTAGGGATGTTATTCATACCCCTTACATTCCATGAGAGGACAATCATTTTTGAGAAGGATAGAAATGGGATTCAATAGTTTTTGATGCTCTGCAAAAGGGGAAGGTTAGCCAATGATAAATAATACACAACACACAAGAAACCGTTAGTGTTAATCAATCAAAAACTAATCTAAACAGGCATATCAAAAGAGATATCAAAAGCATGACAAAATATCTAACTAAAGAGATAAATATGATGAGGCATCTCCAAATGCCTCCTAACATGCTCTTGATTTCTTCTCCCTTGTTCCTTTCCTCTCCAAGTTCCAAAATAGTGTAGCTCTCAGCAGCTTTTTGCACTATGGATGCTTATAAAGGTTTGAGATTGAAATATTGTTCTAAATGTAAATAAAGAAGCTAATATTAAGCTATTGATACTAAAATGATTTATTTTAACCAAAATGACAATATATGAGTTGATTATGCTAAAATTCTCTCTTAAAATGCCTATAGCTTAAATGCATACAAGTTTTCAGGATCTGAATTATAAAGAAATGGGCTCTATTTATAGGAAAAATGGAGCAATTGATGGTTGAGATTGAGCAATCTCAACAAGGGTCAGGATTGAATGATTTCAAATCCATGTGAGGGCTTTCAACCCAATCCCAGGATGACATGTGTCAATGTGAGATAGGTTGAGAGGAGAGGGAATAAGCATTAAATGCTTGACATGACCTTGGGAGTTAAGGTCAAGGTTAATTGAATGAATAAACTCTTTATTCAAAGAATAAAGCTTTTATCCAATGGATAAACTCTTGTGCAAAGGCAAAAGGGATAAACATGGTCAAAGCAATAAATGCTTGAGGAGACAAGTTGAAATAACCATAAATGGTTATGTAAGAGCCATTAATGGTCATGTAAGAGCCATTAGTGGTTTGGAAGACTTTGGAGGTTAAATTGTTGAACACACGAAGCATTAAATATTTTTCAAAGACTTTGAAGTCTTTGAGAAGTGACTTCATGTTGCTTAAGAATGTGACAATAATTAGGGGATGGATTAGGCTAACTAGGAAGGGTTTAGAAGAATCTAGAAGAAGATTTAGAATTGCAAGTGGGTTTGGTGTGTGAGGGAAAATAGGATTTTATTAAAATAAAAATTCATTTATTTCAATAAATGTGTGCAAGTTGCATTTTTAGGAGAATGCAAGTGGGGTGGGGATAATGATTTAAATAAATGTTTAATTTAATTTATTTAAAAGAGGAATAGGGGGATTTAATTAAATAAATAGATTTTATTCATTTAATTGATTTGTGAACTTGGTTTAATGAATTAATTAAAATAAATTCAATAATTTATTTAATTAATAGGAGAATGTTTTGAAGATGAATTAATTAAATATTAATTAATTAACTCATGGCTAGTGTATTTTTAATCAAATAAATAGCAAATATTCATTTAATTAAGTTGGACAGATTTGTGTGACTACATTTGCCCCTTTTTGAGATGGTGCGGTTTATCGCGTTGTTTCAAAGAAAGAAAAACTGGTGTGAAAAAATGCTTCATAAAATGTAAATTTAGTGGGTGGTATGCCCCCTCAAGAGATGGGCCGAAAATTTTTGAAAAATTGGGTGATCTCTCGAAAAAGAATGAAAATTGGCAGAGTGGTAGAAGAGAAGAAGTTAGTAGAACAAGTGAAAAAAGAATAAATCGGGGGTAAAATAGAGAAATGGGAGGCTCAGGAAGTTTATGGGGACCACGGCGGCGAGCGGGGGAAAATTACGGTGATTGCGAAGGGTTTAAATGGGGAGAAAGTGTGAAAACAGGATCATTTGTGACCGCGATCAATGTGAAACTATAGCTCTGACAGTGACTTTTGAGAGGAGCAAGTAGCAGTCAGAATGCCGGTACCAGTAGCAGAGCACCGTCTCAAGCGAGTTCGTCGGTTCCAACGGCCAAACGACTATGGACCAGCGGTACGCAAATTTGAAATTTTAATTTTTATGCATTTTTGATATGCTTTTTGCTGAGTCTAAGTTGAGTCGGAACAATAGCGTTGAAACTACATTTTGGCGCTATTGTCCAATTAACTAGCGCTATTGCGCCGCAATGGCGCTATTGATGTGTTGTTTGAGCGCTTTTAAAAATTATAGTGCTATTGTAGGCTAGTTTAGGCGCTTTTGATGGATGAGCGCTATTGAGTGCCTAATTGAGCGCTTTTGTTATGAATCAGCGCTATGGTGTTGTTGTTCTAGCGCTTTTGTATTTTGTGCACTTTTGGATAGTTGTTTGAATGCTTTTGCTAGGAATTCAGCCTTAGGATAAAATAGATGCCCTAGTTTGCGTGAATAAAATCTCCCGATGCCAATGATGGATGGATGGTGATGTGAAGTGGGAGTTGTTTTGAACCATAACAGCCTAATGAGACTTAGGTCATTTTTAGGATAAATGTTTGTTGGAAGTCTAGGTTGCCATGATTGCTTACCTATTGAGAACCGAAGATACTTGATCAAAGTATCTGTTGATAGTTTAGGTTTAAACTTAAGAAAGTTTGAAACAAAATAACTGATGATGATTGATGGATGCCTATGTACAGAAGGATCTACGCATGTTGTAGTTACGTGAGAGACATCCGGTGACACAAGGGTTGCCGCGACTGGATTATATGATGTGATGCACATGCCCGTGATTCGGATGAATCACGGATTGATGACGACATTAGCAGAGCGGTGGCATAGCGAGACGTGCACTTTTCATCTGGCACAGGGGGAGATGATAGTGACCCTGGAAGATGTGTGGCGCATCCTGCGTATTTTGATTCGGGGGGAGCTAGTCACATATGACAAATCATGGGGGAGCTAGTCACATATGACAGAGGCGGAGGTTGATTGTATTGCCACGACTGGATTATATGATGTGATGCACATGCCTGTGATTCAGATGAATCACAGATTGATGACGACATTAGCAGAGCAGTGGCATAGCGAGACGTGCACTTTTCATCTGGCACAGGGGGAGATGATAGTGACCCTGGAGGATGTGTGGTGCATCCTGCGTATTCTGATTCGGGGGGAGCTAGTCACATATGACAGATCATGGGGGACTTTAGCGGTTCAGAGGTTTTTTGATGAGGATGTGTTTATTGATGATGGCTCCATTGCTTGGGAGGAGATAGCTGCTTTATATGAGCCTTTACCAACAGTCGTGTCTGGCATTGTGGGAGGACTACTGTGTCCTGATAGGCGATCACATGGGCTAGCCGTTGGTTGGAGGCAAGTGATCGAGATGATGATTACCAAGGGGACCCAATTTGCTTAGGGGTCGTGTGTGCTGGCGCACCTTTACCAAGAGTTGCATGAGGTGGTATACCGTGGGAGAGGTTCCTTAGCAGTGGGAGTGACACTGCTTCATATTTGGGCATGGGAGCACCTACTAGTGACTCGACCAGTGAATCTTAGGTTCTACACAGTGGATCAACCGTATATGTTTATGTATAGCGGTATGATGAGTCAACCCCACCCGGGGAAGTTAGAGTGGTGGCGGCGGGCATTAGATGATTTGGATGTAGTTATATGGAGAGTGTACCTAGAGTGCGAGCCCTGGGATGATGATGTGAAGGCACTGCCCTATGTGTTCATGACCCAATTTCTCATTAGGAGGACCTCGTACCATGTAGAGAGATAGGTGTCGAGGAGAGTGATGAGGCAGTTTGGATGGCAGCAGGGACTGCCTAGTGGATCAGGGGAGTATGCTCGAGTGATACGAGAGAGATATGCATGGGGGCCAGTGTTGTCATATGAGTAGGCACTGGCGGAGTTTTGAATGCTGCAGGAAAGACCGTGGGACATACGACCGAGGGTCGTAGATGTAGGGATATCAGATGAGTACATGCAGTATCGGGCAGCACATCCGATTCTACGTATATCCGATCCAACAGAGCCAGTGCCTGATTTTGAGGATGAGAGGGGACGAACACAGAGGAGGGCAGGAGGTCGAGGACCGATGGCAGGTGGAGGAGGGAGAGGAGATGGTGGAGACGGAGGAGGAAGTGGTGGGTTGGGGAGTCAGATTCAGCGGAGAGGGAGAGGTGGACTGCCACTGTGGATATCACAGGGACTGTTGATGCAGGGAGGAGTTAGATTGGGTGGTAGAGGTATGGAGAGGGAGATCTCGATGGACAGAGGGGAGAGAGCTACTGGAGAGGGTGATACAGGTGAGGTTGCTATGGATATCAGGGAGGGAGCCACTAGAGATCTTAGGGATCATATGATAGTACATTTGCAGACCCGTGTAGAGGATTTGGAAGCGGAGGTGGCAGCTAGAGATGTACAGCTATTTGCACGGGAGTCAAAGCTGGTTGTAGTGCTATAGGAGAGGGATAGTGTGGTGGAGAGCTTAGTAGAGCTTCATGAGAGAGTCTGGGCTGGAGTAGGAGCACAGGGGCCTACAGGGAAGGTGATGAGGGAGATCCGGCGAGCACAGGCTGAGATAGACTACTGGCGAGGGTTATATGAGCAAGTGGTGCCAGCTAATCAGCGAGCACTTAGCTATTCACAGATGCGGCAGGCCAGATCAGAGCGATCACAGAGGATGTAGAGCAGTGGGCGTGTGATGGGTCCTCTACGGAGGGATAGATCAGGGGATGCAGGAGTGAGTGGGGGTTTGAAGGGGCCTCCATGGAGAGATAGATCGGATGGTGCGGGGACCAGTGGGGAAGCAGGTGGTGATGGTGGTACAGCATCTGGCCAGAGTGGCATCTGAAAGAGCATTTTTGCATATATGTATTGTATCATTGTTTATTTTTTGGATTGTATCTTGGATGGCTCTTGGTAGCTGATTTTGTAGACTTCATTGTACTCTGATATATGAGATGATATATATGAGGGGATCCCATATTTTGATGATATGCATTTGATATGTATGGATGTTTATGCAGGATGATGAGTTTATGAGTTTATTGCTTAGATGTATATGTATGCATTGATTCTTATATGCATGTTTTTATGATGATTTATGATGTTGGATACTGACATATGAATGCAGGTTTATATATGTATGATTTTTTTTTTATGCATTGTTTGTATGTATGTAATGTCATGATGAGGATGTATGCATAATGATGATATGATGAATAGGATTTTGGTGTTTCCTATTTTTATATAATTATGAGATAATTTATGCAATGATGTTAATGCAATGTTTGAATAAATGATGTTATGTATGGTTATGCATCTAGATGTTTTTAAATGAATGTAATATGGATAAACAAAAATGTAAAGTACAAATGTTTATATGATAATGTCTAGATGAATGCATATGTATAATGGACACATAAAATTATATGAACCAATGTTTTTTGGAAACAAATGGTTTTATGATTCTAAATGTTTTAAATATGATTAAGTAAAAATGATAATGTGATGGTACTACAACTTATGGTTTAATAACTGCACCTTAATGCAATTAAAAAAGGATAATGAATGCAATGTAAATGAATCCTAACATGAGCATAATAAGATATTTAATAATGGATGAATGAATGCACCTTTTAACTAATGAATAGATAAATGAATGTGTGCAATGATAAATGATAAAGGATAATGAAATTATGATGGATAATTGACACTAAATGAATGCATAGTAAATGGCTTAATACAATCAAGGACAATTTGATCCCATGAATGAATCTAATTATTTATGATTATGCAATGATGCAAATGTTTAATGAAGACTAATGTCAATAAACTAAATGAACTATATGCAATTTTTAATTAAAAATGACATGAATGTACTTAATGGAAAATGCAACTAAATGTAATGATGATATGATCCTGAGGAAGGCAAGGTTTTTGAGACTTTGCATGATGCATTGATGATGTATCAGAGTACTCAGTCGTGATTGTATCCAAGACCAGCTTAATGTTCACATTTGCATATAAATCATACATATGAATGAGTGAATGGATGGGTGATATGCAACGGAATGCAATATATAAACAGATGAGATGAAATAACGATCCATAGTGCTCTATTTTCATCATTGAGCTTTAAAATGTTGGAAGAGAATACAAGCATCTTGACATAATGATTCAAGATGACCTGAGTATTTCTTACATGGATTTTATATAGCAAGTTAATACAAACGACTTGATATAAGGGTCAAGTTGACCAGAGTATTGCTTGCGGAAAAGACAAGGATCCCCTCCGTTTAGGCATGGCTTGGATCGTCCTCCTTGATCTTAGGTTGATCATATCCTGAGACAAGTTCATATCGTAATGAGAGATAAAACCTTTATCCAATTGGGATGAGGTAGGAGGAACCAAAGGAAGAGCATTGTACCCGCTAACAAACAGTATATACATAAAGAATAAAGAATATGGATCCTTGGTAATGGTTCATGCTCATATGGTCGAGGTATACGCTATAGTCAGCAAGCCATAATGATCTATGACTGCATTTTGCATAAGATCACGTAGCTTAGTGAACTTCCCACGTAGACACCATTAGTACATGCCCCAGTACTTCATCGGAATAATGCGCAGACGACACACAAACAATGCGGTAGGAACCTGATACAGATAAACGAATGAATTACTCACAAATCAACCAAGTTTTTGATAGCGGAACACAATTTTCTTGTCAAAGAAAATGTTATTTTGTCTTTGTTTTGGTAAGGAAGGATGCATCCTTGTTGAAGACAGTTTGATTGTTGATGTCGATTGTTTTGGTCAATTTTGAGAAGTGTCATTGTGTGAGTATTTTGTTCAATGTTTGTTTGGTATCTGCTTGGATGAGTATGTACAAGGTGTTGTCATGTTTTTGTGTGATTTTTGATGTTTTCTGTTGTTTTTGGATTTTGTGATTTTGAATGTTTTTGGTTTTTGTGAGACAGTTTTGAATGTTTTTTGGATTTTGTGAGACAATTTTGAATGTTTTTGGATTTTGTGAGATAGTTTTGAATGATGAATGGAATGAATCACAAGTAATGTAGAATCCACTTCCATCAACTAGATTATGGGCATTGCCCCCAAGTTAGACATGACTATGAAAAAGCGGGATGCAAGATGCATGAAGTACTTTCTTTGATTGCAGATCAAATAACAAGCCATGGTTTGGATGGGTGGATGTGTGTATGTAATGAATGTGATCGCAACAAGCCTGAAAGATAACGGAGCCATAGACTTTACGAGTGGCGCCTGTTTGCCAGTTTTTCACCATCGCACTTACCCAAGGTGCCACTGGAGTGTTTGTTCACCATTTGGATGCATGATTTTTCTTTATTCTTTTGACGTTTTTGTATTTTCTACAGGACGTTTATCTAAATGTTTTTGGATTGTTTTTCTGGTATGCAGGGGAGCCTAATGCTCTGTATAGCTTAGGTATAAAACCGTTTGAGGTGCATTTTGTTGATCGGATCTGCTAGTGGTTCTCCTTCTGAAATAGCCAATTGATATGCCCCAGACCCAAATACAATAGTGATAACATATGGTCCCAGCTAGTTTGATTCAAACTTTCCCTGATGTTCTTTGTTTGGTTGGTTGCGAGGATTCTCTCAAAGAACAAGATCACCTACCTCAAATGTACGAGGTCTAACTCGGTGATTGTAGCTTCTGCTCATGCACTGCTAATAGGCTTTGAGATGGTTGTATGCAGCTTGTCGCTTCTCATCAAGTAACTCTAAGTCTTGAAGACAGGATACTCTATAGGCTTTGTCATCAATGAGGTTATACAAGGAAACTCGTAGTGATGGGATCTCTACCTCAATAGGTAAAATAGCTTCCACACCATAGACCAGTGAGTAAGGAGTTGCGCTTGTCGGGGTTTGAATGCTAGTTCGATATGCCCATAGTGCTGGATTCAATTGAACATGCTAATCACGACCAACATCATTGACTGTCTTCTTAAGGATTCTCAATATGTTTTTGTTTGATGCTTCGGCCTGACCATTGCCTTGTGGGTAATAGGGGGTGGAAAAGCGGTGTTGGATGTGAAACTTCTCACAGAGCTCACGGACATCTTGATTTTTGAAAGGAAGTTCGTTATCTGTGATGATGGACATGGGTACACCATACCGGCACGTGATGTAATTGAGGATGAATGAGGCGATCTGCTTGCCGGTGACTTGGGTAAGTGGAACAGCTTCAATCCACTTTGTGAAGTATTCGGTGGTGGTAATAATGAATTTGTGGTCGTTGGATGAAGATGGATGAATCTTACCCACAAGGTCAAGACCCCATTGACAAAAAGGCCATGGTGTTGTGATGGGTTGCAATTCTTGTGCCGGTGCATGTATTAGGTCTCCATGAATTTGGCATTTCTTGCACTTTCTGACAAAGTAATATGAGTCTTTTTCCATAGATGGCCAATAGTATCCATTGCGCAAGAGTTTCTTGGCTAGTGATGGACCACTTGAGTGAGTCCCACAAATTCCTTCATGTACTTCTTCCAAGGCCTTTGTTATCTCATCTTGTTCCAGATATCGAAGGAAAGTACCATCAAGACTGCATCAGTATAGGGTTTTGGCGATAATGGTATATCGAGCAGTTTGGCAAATGAAGGTTTTACGTTGGTTATTCGATTGGTTGGGAGGAAGGGTGTGATCGTGGAGATAGGTGTAGAACTCACCGTACCATGGGGATTCAGAACCGACAAGGTGACATATCATCTCAAATTCAGGGATATCATAAGCGGGTATCCAAAGTTGTTCTACCAAGAACTTGTAGCGTGTTGAATTCTATGGAAGATCTAAGAGAGATGCGATGGTAGCCATAGCGTCACCGGCTCGATTCTGATCTCTTGGTATCTACTCAAAGGTGATAGTATGAAATGATGCTTTTAAAGTGTCCACCATTTGCTTGTATGGCATGAGTTTATCATGTCGAATGACCAGTTGTGAGTCGCCATATACTTGTAGTTCTTGTAATTTCCATTGTACAGCTAGCTTGAGTCCTGTGATCAAGGCCTCATACTCTGCTATGTTGCTGGTGCATGGAAATGTGAGCCTGTAAGACTTCGAGATGTTGTCACCTTGAGGTGTGATAAACAAAATGCCTGCCCCCGAGCCATGCCTAGTGTATGAACCATCAAAGTATAGTTTCCATGGTTGTGTCGTTGTGATCATGAATATCTCTTCATCTAGAAAATTGGAAATGAGAGGATGATCGCCTATGAGGGGTGCATCGACCAACTGATCTGCAATAACTTGACCTTTGATAGCCTTACGGTCTACATACTCGATGTCAAATTCATTGAGAATCATTACCCATTTGGCCAAGCGACCTATCAATGCGGCTTTACTGAGTAAGTATTTGAGTGGATCAATCTTTGCAATGAGCTGTACTTTATGTGTTAACAGATAGTGCCTTAGTTTAGTGGCTGCTAAGATTACTGCTAGGCAAGCTTGCTCAATAGGTGTGTAATTGAGTTCATAGCCAACCAGTGTTCGAGAAATGTAGTAAACAACGCACTCTTTTCCTTCTGCATTATGTTGTGCCAGTAGTACACCCAATGTCGTACTTGTTGCTGAGATATAGAGTAACAGAGGTCTTCTTGGATTTGGTGGGATCAGCAATGGTGTATTCATGAGATAGTCTTTGAGCATATGGAATGCTTGCTGGCATCTGGCATCCCATTGAAAGTGGATGTTCTTGTGTAGCAGGTGTGTAAAGGGGTGACACTTATCTGCTAGTTGTGCAATGAATCTTCGAATGGATTGAAGCCGCCCTTGTAATGTCCTTAGCTTACTGATATTCTTTGGTGGTGGCATGTCCATGATTTCTTTTACCTTTGTTGGGTTGACCTCAATACCTTTGCTTGAGACAATGTATCCTAGAAGCTTCCCGGAGGTTACTCCAAAGACACATTTCTTTGGGTTGAGTCGAACATGGTATTGTTCTAGTCTATCAAAGATTTTATCTAATATGTTGAGATGCCCTTCTCTGGTGAGTGATTTTGCTAGTAAGTCATCAACATAATCTTCCATCATAGTATGCATCATGTCATGGAAGATGGTGGTCATTGCTTGTTGATAGGTCGCTCTTGCATTCTTTAGACCGAAAGGCATTACATTCCAACAATATGTGCCCCATGGATATGTGAAGGTTGTCTTATGTTGATCCTCTGGTGCGATCTTTATCTGATTGTATCCTGAAAAGCCATCCATGAGTGAAAGCATGGCATGTCTTGTTGTTAGATCTACTATGATGTTGATATTTGGTAGGGGGAAGTCATCCTTAGGACGTGCCTTATTCAGATCTTTGAAGTCCATACAAATGTGGATGCCCCCCTTTGGTTTGCTGACAGGCACAATGTTGGAGATCCATTCTGCATAATCAATTGGTCTAATGAAACCAACATCTAAGAGTTTCTCGAGTTCCATTTTGACTAAAACTGCAATCTGAGGATGCATCTTACGAAGCTTCTGCTTGACAAGTTTGGCTCCTTCTGCTACGGTGAGGTGATGCATGACTAAATCAGGATCAAGCCCAGGCATGTCTACATATGACCATGCAAAGTTGATCTGACACTTTTGAAAGAACTCTATAAATTTAGGTTGTTCTTCTGGAGTGAGAAGAGATGCCAGATGTATGAGGTGAGGATTTTTCAGGAGTCCCCACATTGTATTCTTTGGTTTCCTCGATGAGAATCGTTGGTCGTTCCTATTGTGTACTAGCAGGAAGAATGTCAAACCCTTCATCCTCAGGCGCCTCAGAGAGGTTTTCACCGTTGGATACACTCTTTCTTTTTACTTTTGTTGAATCAAACAATTCCACGGTGTGGCTTTCACTGAAAGATCCATGTTTTATTGTTATATTTTTGCAGCTGAAAGGTTTGGCATCTGCCCCAAAGTATGTTGCGCTATTTAGTTCTATGGCGAATCCATCTTTGTGATCCCCGCTTGGTAGGTTATGCCTTAATTCCAAAAAGTCAATGATGGCCTCATCGTTTTGGAAGAAGTCAAGACATGGGGGATTTGGTTGGTTCCATTCGATGAGTTCAGGGTGGATAATGAGCATTACTTCATCGATTAGGTTAAGTGCATTAGATGTATTGGAGAGGGTTAAGACGTTATGGTGAAGGTTGTTGATGGTACTCTCCCTATCAGAATCAGGCGTAGGATGAGACGTAGGGTTTGTGGAAGATGTTTCCAGTTCAGGAACCCAAGAGGCCTTTATCTGTGCTTCTCCGTAAAGAGGGATGTCTTTGCATGGTGGAGGTAGTGATGTGTCTTCCTCATCTGAAGTATTAAGATGGACAGAATCAAATTCCCACTCATGTGAGTCAATCTCTGAGTCACTTTCCAGCATCTGATTACTATACCATACTGGGATGTCCTTTGAGTTAAATATTGCAGGTGTGATTGGTTAATGTACCTTTGTATATGAAATGATTGGTGCTACAGGAAGTTTGATGGGGTTTAAGGAATCCAATATGGGGAGTGCCGATAGTGTTGACTTAGTTGCTTCCATTGGAACCACTAGTGTCGTAGATGCTACTACGGGTTCTGATACAGTTGTTGTTGCTAATGGTGCTATTGATGTTATGGTTGTTGCGGATGGGATTACTAGTTTGATTGGTGGGATTTTTGGTATTGGTGATGGTTGTGTTGGGATTCTGAGCCTTGGTGGGGTAGTTGCGATGGTGTTTGATGCGGCTTTGATAATGAAAGGTGTCCTCTTTGCAATAGGCTGACATAATGGTTTGTTGGGTTTTCCTTTGAATTTGAGTTTAGGAAAGATCTCTTTTTCAAAGCCTAGGCCTATATTACCTTTGGGCTTTAATTCCGACAATAGAGGTTCATGTCGTCCTTGTTTGCAATATCCCAAAGCACTTTGACCATCATACCCCATTCTTTGCATAATGAGGAGACCTTTGCCATATTGATCCATAGGAAGCTTTACTTGTGGTATATCAGTGGTGATGGGATCTTTATAGATCCATTTCGCTAAGTCCTCATCTTGGGTTTCTTCTTCTTGACTTTTTCCAAGGATGAAAGGCGTCAAAGCACATGCTGGCGTGATTAGTGGTTGCTGGAGTAACTACTGTGGTTTACCATGTGTTCTAGGAGACATGGGCATTTGTCCCACACAAAAGAGTTGACTCAAGTTGTATTCCCCAAGACCTTCCTCTGCTATTTTCATTTTAAGCTTTTCTTGCTTTGGTATGGTGGTGTTCAAACTGGCAAGAGAGGCGGGACTTATATATGATGTGGAGGAAATGGCTTCTCTATTATTAGGAACGGTAATCTCTGGTTGATGGCTGATATTATGGCAATATGCAAAGGGATTTGCATCACCTAGGATTGTGATCTCTACACCATTATGTGGGAACTTGATACATTGATGGTAGGTAGATGGAACGGCTTGCATGGCATGTATCCAAGATCTTCCTAACAATAGATTGTATCGTAGAGGAAGGTCCAGAACCTGATAGATGATGTGCTTTACCACAGGGCCCACTCGGATTGGTAGTACCACAACTCCTTTGGAGGAACGTTCTGCATCGTCATAGGCTTTGATTGTGATCTTCTTACGGGGATCCACTGATTCTATGGCATATCCCAATGTTGTGACCAACTGTAGTGTACAAATATTTAAGCCTGCTCCATTATCGATCAAGACTCGCTTGATCCTGTGCTGGTTGATAAAGCCTTCAATGTGTAGCGAAGCATTATGAGGTTGCTGGAAGGAAGAGTTGTCACTTTCAAAAAAAGTGAGACAAGGTGATGACTTTAGATTTCCAACCATGGCTTGAAATTGGTCTGTATTCAGGTTTACCGGGACTGACGCATCTTGGAGCGCTTGATCCAAGATTGTTTTATGAGATGGCAATAGGCACAATAGCTCTAAAATGGATATAAGCACAGACGTTTTGTCTAATTGTTCCACAAGATTGTACTGCTTTGGTATGGAGGTGGTGCCTTGTGGAGCTGCCTTTATGGTAACCTTGTCGCAACGTGTAACAACATTGCAATTGGAGTTAGGATTTTTGATGGTTATAGTTGCAACTTGTTCACTGGCATCATACAGGTGATTTACAGTGTAATTATATGCAGCCTGCGTATAATCCGTGGTATCAGTGCCTCGCCTGGAAGTGGAAGGACCCCTTTGATCTTGTGATGGAAGTGGATTTTTGAACATCAAATGATCATTGTTTGTTGTTTTTGGGTCATGTCCTTTGATTTCAATTTAACCTCGGTCAATAAGATCCTGAATAAGATCTTTCAATCGGTGACAATTACTTGTCTTGTGTCCTCTCCCTTGGTGGAAATCACAGTGTTCAGTATCTCTCCACCATGCAGGTTTGACCTAAGGCTCATAGTTTGATATTTTAGGTAAAGTGACCAAATTTTGAGAAATGAGTTGTCGCAATATTGTTTCAATGGGTTCCCCTAAGGGAGTGTATGTTCATTTTTTTTTTTGCTGACGAGGTCTAGGTTCATCGTGAGATGTGATGCGACCTTGATTTGAAGGAACATTTGTGTTATTCTGAGGTGGAGGATTCTATCCTGCAAACCGAACGACAGGTTGTGCACTTTTTATAGTCCTGGCATCCACAACCCCATCGTTGACGATATTCTTATTTTTGTTCTAGAAGCTTGGTTTATCACTATTGAAGCGGGGGCGAGGACTATCCTTTGGTTCATTATAGATTTTGATAAGTCCTTTCTTGATGAGGGCCCGTTCACATTTCAAACCCTTGGTGATCATTTCATTAAAAGAGTCTGTGTCTTTGACATCCAGGTGAAATTCCATTTCTTCATTTAAGTTGGAAATGAATATTTCCACTAGTTCTTGTTCAGGTAACTGAAGAGAACATCTGCTAGACATTTGACGCCATCGTTGCAGGAATACTGAGAATAGTTCACCTGGGTTTTGTTTAGTGTTGCACAGATCAACCATGGTGATGTCGCATTCAATGTTATGAGAGTAATGAGCTAGGAACTTATGGATGAGTTCCTCAAATGTTCTAATGCCACCTGGTAGTTGGGAAAACCATGATGTGGTTGATCTGCCCAAGCTTTGGGGAAAAAGGCGCATTAGGTATGTGTCTTCATATGCCACTTCAAGGCAAGCGGAATGAAATTCTTTGACATGATCACGAGGATCTCCCTTTCCTCTATATTTTTTGAATCTAGGTGTTTCAAATCCTCGTGGAAAGGGTGGCATATAAAGATTCCTATCAAAAGGATAGGGACAGATGTCATTGAGTGAGAATTGGTCAGTTTTGACACCACTATGAAGTTGTTGGGCGAGATTCTTGACTTGTTGCCGCAACATCTCCATTTCATTTGGAGGAGGAGGTGGTGGGTTACCTCGAGGAATGTTATATCTGATGGGATCTCTACCTCTTTCCTCTTCACGGCGACTTTGTCATTCTGATGTTTGTCTTAATTGGGCAAGATCAAAGTCAGAGGGGAGTTTTGCTCCTTCTTGAGCGAGCTTTAAAAAGTGAGCATCCGCATTGCTCCTGAGTATTTCATCAAAAAGTCTGTTAAAGAGAGGGTTATGTTGGGCCCTTTCTATGGTTGCAGGAGTGGGAGTACCTGGGTTTTCGTCATTTGAATTTCCTCCAAGTGCTTCTTGAAATTCATTGAGATTTTCCTCTTCTTCTTCTTCCATTTCTATTTCTCGTTGCCTTGACTGTGATCGGGTTTGGGCCATTTTGTTTACAAGTTTTTGTTGAATGTGTGAAAATGATGATGAGTTGTTGATGAAACGAAAGATTGATGGTTGGTGAATTGTGTTGCATGTGGATCTCTAGCACTTTTTAAGGTAGATGTAACCAAAATTCTTTCTTTGAATTGCTTGTTTGTTTTTGATAAGGTTGGATGTGATAAGGTGTAAAGAAATCTGAGATGTGTTACAGATTTAACTACCTAGTAATGAGAGGATTCACTCATGAACTAGTTTAACCTGCGTAGATGTGTCTCTTAGGATGAGCTTATCCTAGATGTAGAAACAATCTAAAAAGTGATTTGATGCATTTGATTCAAGCAATATCTAAAAAGAGAACTTAAGACAAGAACCTCTTAATGTTTTGAGAGTTGGAACGGATTGATGATGAAGTGATGATGTATGAGTGAGATAATGGATGAAAATGTTTTTTAACTTTAATCAAAGCTTTGTGTCACAAATGGAACAAACTCTACCTCTTCCCTTTCGGGTGTTGGTGGTATTTCTCGAGCTACGTTGTATGTGATACAAATGTTTGGGAAAAAGTTGGGATTAATCTTATCGCCTTGGTTTTTGTGATAACTCAAAGCTCTATATTGCATAAAAGCTCTGCGGTTCAATGACTCTGAATCAAATTCGTTTATTTTGCCTTGAAGGTAGAGACGCATGTGACGTAGAAAAACTCTATGGGAGACAAAGATTTGTCTATTTAGATAGAAGAATTTCCTCCTTTTGATCAAATCCTTTGAGCTCAATGGTCTTCTTTTCAAGTTGATATTTTGATGACGTTTCTTCTTTCGTAAGATGTGAAGAATGGTCATAAAGTTTGATACTTTGTTGTTTGCACTTTGTTTTTGATATTTTTGTGGTTGCTTTGAAAGATGTTTGGTTGGATGAATACTTTATTTTGGAATTGATTTTATGATGTTTCTTTGACAAGAAAACAAAGCAAGCACACAAACACAAGAATGTTGCCTCAAAGGCACAAATGAGTATGGGTCTAGATCAACCCAATCCTTGGACTTTTATATGACCCTTCCTTTTAGATGTATTTTAAGGTGTATTTCCAAAGCCTGAAGTCGGCTCAATTTTCACTTGGTCTTGAATAAAACAAAAACACTTCAAACACTTTTTATCCCTAAGGTCAAATGGCCAGTTGTGATAAATTTAGCTCACATCTTGATATTTCTTCGACTTTGGTACTACATACCTTATGAATCCCGCCGTGGCAGGTAAGGATGTGATATACTAAGTCTTGCATGAGAATAACAAATAGATGATCCCTATGATGGGGGAGTCACCACTTTTATCAAGCCACAAGTGACTTTTCAAAAAGCTATGTTTCTACTCAAGGAAATATGTATGGTGAGTATCTTGGGAGCAAAACCATCTATGCTCTTGCACTAAATTATATCACAAATATCCTCAATCAATAGAACGGGTGGGCAACTACTTAAAGGTGTTTAGTCATGTTCGATGTTTTTGGACATAAGTTCATTCTGCAGTGACTCACTTAAGAGCCTTGTAACTAGTGGTGGGGCCCATTTGTCCTTTGGGCCAGTTACACTGTAGGAACAGCTATACCCAGGGCTACAGTTTTTTCTCTCACCTGATTTCTATAGTGGCTCAAAGGATTTACCACGTGAGGTCGTTCCCAAGAGTGATGTGTCTCTTGGCAGGCCTCTCTTAAAAAGATAAAAATTTTGAGTGTTACTAACACTTTTCTCTTGCACCTAGGACCACGAAAGCCAAGGGAGAGGATAGTGTGTGTTAGAAGTAGGACCACTCGACCAACTTTTTGCACAAGTGTGCCAAGTACGAAAACACTTGTTCTTTTTAACTTGCCATTGCAATGTGATCTAACTATTTGGAGATGTTGCTCCAACATTCATGGTGTTCTTTTTAACTTCAAATGCAAAGGTTTGAGTAAACTAGAATTTTGAAAATCATGGTCAACTGAAATTGAAGCATGTATGCATGAAGGAAAATCGCTTTGCAAGAATTTTAAACAAGTTGATTGTGTATTTTTGGTGCACCAAAAAATTGAAGTGTGGATTGTAAATTCTTTAGTTTTGATGCAAGAAAATTGAAGTGTTGATTTTAAGCACCAAATAAAGTGTGTTTCCTAACTTGCAAGAAAACAAATTTTGATTTGTTCAGTTTTAATGCACCAAAAACAAGTGATCCTAACTGGAAAGCAAGGGAAAGTTTGTTTGTTCAATTCTTAAAACACCAAAATAAAGTTTTTGATTTTAAAGAGGTGAGTTTTTAAACCTGCACAAACAATAACCAGTTAGTAAAATCCATATCTAAGGGGGGCTTCCACAAGCCTAAAAATTTTCACTTTTTCGGTTACAAGGTCTTTTTTACAACATTCTGTTACAATAGCGCTAGTCTATGTTTAAACAGAAGCGCTATTTAACACAAACGTGCTAAAAGAAGAAAAATGACAAGGAAGGCAAAAGCACTCAAAAAGGATCAATAGCGCCAACACAGGGTCAAAAGTGCTCAAACAATGTTAATAGCGCTAAACTTGATACAATAGCGCTATTGTAAGAACAATAGCGCTAGAACAACAAGTTTCAATAGCACTATAACGTGATCAATAGCGCTAAAGTGCAACCTGTGTGACAATTTCAACATTCAAACATGTTATTGGTAAAAAATAAATGATTTTTTGGGTATTTGGATTCACGTCGGGTTCACCAAATGATGCTCTACAAAAGGGGAAGGTTAGCCAATGATAAATAACACACAACACACAAGAAACCGTTAGTGTTAATCAATCAAAAACTAATCTAAACAGGCATATCAAAAGAGATATCAAAAGCATGACAAAATATCTAACTAAAGAGATAAATATGATGAGGCATCTCCAAATTCCGCCTAACATGCTCTTGATTTCTTCTCCCTTGTTCCTCTCCTCTCCAAGTTCCAAAATAGTGTAGCTCTCAGCAGCTTTTTGCACTATGGATGCTTATGGAGGTTTGAGATTGAAATATTGCTCTAAATGTAAATAAAGAAGCTAATATTAAGCTATTAATACTAAAATGATTTATTTTAACCAAAATGACAATATATGAGTTGATTATGCTAAAATGCTCTCTTAAAATGCCTATAGCTTAAATGCATACAAGTTTTCAGGATCTAGATTATGAAGAAATGGGCTCTATTTATAGGAAAAAAGGAGCAATGGATGGATGAGATTGAGCAATCTCAACAAGGGTTAGGATTGAATGATTTCAAATCCATGTGAGGGCTTTCAACCCAATCCCAGAATGACATGTGTCAATGTGAGATAGGTTGAGAAGAGAGGGAATAAGCATTAAATGCTTGACATGACCTTGGGAGTTAAGGTCAAGGTTAGTTGAATGAATAAACTCTTTATTCAAAGAATAAAACTTTTATCCAATGGATAAACTCTTGTGCAAAGGCAAAAGGGATAAACATGGTCAAAGCAATAAATGCTTGAGGAGACAAGTTGAAATAACCATAAATGGTTATGTAAGAGCCATTAATGGTCATGTAAGAGCCATTAGTGGTTTGGAAGACTTTGGAGGTTAAATTGTTGAACACATGAAGCATTAAATGCTTTTCAAAGACTTTGAAGTCTTTGAGAAGTGACTCCATGTTGCTTAGGAATGTGACAATAATTAGGGGATGGATTAGGCTAATTAGGAAGGGTTTAGAAGAATCTAGAAGGAGATCTAGAATTGCAAGTGGGTTTGGTGGGTGAGGGAAAATAGGATTTTATTAAAATAAAAATTCATTTATTTCAATAAATGTGTGCAAGTTGCATTTTTAGGATAATCCAAGTGGGGTGGGGATAATGATTTAAATAAATGTTTAATTTAATTTATTTAAAATAGGAATAGGGGGATTTAATTAAATAAATAGATTTTATTCATTTAATTGATTTGTGAACTTGGTTTAATGAATTAATTAAAATAAAGTGAATAATTTATTTAATTAATAGGAAAATGTTTTGAAGATGAATTAATTAAATATTAATTAATTAACTCATGGCTAGTGTATTTTTAATCAAATAAATAGCAAATATTCATTTAATTAAGCTGGACAGATTTGTGTGACTATAGTTTCTACTAACCCAGATTCAACTAACATCTCTCTAATTAATTTCACTTTTTCGTAAGCATTCTTATGTCCCACCTTTGGAGGATTCTTTGGAGCAACCTTTTAATTTGTCTTTTGTTGTAAACCCAATATCGGTAGTATTCCTTTCCTTTTCTCTTTGTCTACAATAACCTTCTCTATATTGGATCCAAAACAAGCCAAGACAAGGCTATCTTTCACCTCTTTAATCTCACTTGACACCAACTTCTCAAGAGTTCATTGGGTCACATTTGTATCCATCATAGCATCTTTTCCTCCAACCTAAGTTAATACAAGGTTATCGGTTTCATGAGGATCTGAGCGCACATCTCCTAAGGGGCCAACAACTAACTATAATCCCTTCCTCCTAGGAAAAATCATCTAAAGCATCAAATTGGTTAAATATCTCATCACCTTGTCTATCCTTGATGATTCTTTTTTCTCTTATACCCTTTTTGTGAGCCTTTCAAAGAACAAAACCCTCCTTATTTGCAACCCTTATTGTTATAGGGGATTTCTCTTAGACACAAGATGAGAAGGAACATTAGCCAAAATTGTTGTGTGGTTGACTCTAGGGAATCTCTGCTAAAGGTGAATGTACTCATGTCATATTCAGCATCAAAAAGTGAGAGATTCAAAATCCAACTATTGAGTACAAGAAGATGATGCAAGATAAATTTCAACAAAATCTAGTAATGGTTTATTTAAATCTATTTCCACACAAACCTAGGCATAAGAGATTAACTTGTTGTCCACTATTTGTTGTGATGGACCTACTAGCTTTCCTATTAAAATAGAGATCATATGAAATATACCATTTCTCCAAAACTCAAATGGGAGATGTGAGAGTTGTACCCAAACAGGAACCCTAGAAGGAAGCTCCTCCATCGAGTTAAAGACCACATTCCATTATTTGATAAAGAGGACAACTTGGTTGTATAAGTAAGGACCTTCTTCAAAAGCCTTGATTCTATATGACATTTAAGAGAAACCACCATGAAGTATTTGGTAGCTGCCACCATAATCTTGATATTCCCCACAGGGTTCCAAGTCCAATGATCCCATGACTCCAAAATTGGAAGAGAGAACTTGCTCCACATAAATTTTCAAATTAACACATGGTTGCTTAGGTAATAGAAGAAAATTTCATCTTTCATTGTAATGTTATAAAATGGTACAATGTGGGAATTGTAGGCCACCTAATTGAAGGATTGGGTTCATCAATATGTTATTGCCACAAGAAATGAAAAAATATTTCATAAATTATCATGCACTCTATAAATCAAATTATTCCATATATAATGGATGAGATTTTTTATCAACTATTATTTTAGTAGCTTCAAGTTCATCAAGTGGTGTATCTTAGTTATCAAATATTTTAAGTTCTACTAGTAAAAAATTGTATATACTTATCATGCGAGCTTGCTAAATATTCTTTAGTGGGTCTATTTCTTGGTACATAGATTCTAGATAATATTGTTTTAAAAAAATAGATCTTTAACTTCCCATAGGCTTTCCCTAGTACTTCATAATTTAGATATCAATATTAAAGAAAATAATCAATTTTTATAACAAATAATTAGATCTACCACACCAAATTAGTCACATTGCATGTTTACAACACACAAATTCCTAAGGCTACCAATAGTATATGACATCTTCATCTCTGTTAGAGTTATCTTTTATTAGCTAATAATAATTTATTTAATTATTAGTCTATTATACTCTACACTTAAGCTTAACTTAAGAATCTTATAATTCTTTAGGGTTTTCACCTTTAGGGTTTTGAGTATCCTTTTATAAGGATTCACTCTTTGTAATTTCATAACAATTGTAATATTGAATTGCATTCTTGTTGCACAATTAATATGACTCCTTTTTTTTTCTGGATCTTTGAATTCTGGCCTCCATAGATTTTTTGCCGCTCTCCTTCTGTGACAGGTTTGCATGTAGGTGATTCTTGGGAGATGTAGTTGATTTTTCCTCAACTCCAATATGGTATTAGAGCTCCAGATCTGCATGCACCTATTCTCTTCATGAGAGATTTTTGGCCTTGTTCTTTAGATCTGTGTATTTGGGGGTCTGTGCAGTTGCTTTTTTCTACTTCTAGGGGTAGTTGATTTTTTTGGTACCTTTTTGTGCCAAAAGGACCTCATGATTGGATTCAAGATGCCATTTTCACAAATTTTGATATATAATTCGATATTTTTTGGTGAAGGTGTACTCAGAGGCAAAAAAAAATTGTTTTATATCGTTGGAAAGCTCTTTCCGAACTCTATCCAGATCTGGAGGTTTGAATTTTTTATTTGGCTTTTTTGATGGTGTTTTTTGTTGTTAAAGATAGAGGTTCATTTTTGCACTCTGGGAGACATAACTTGAGAATCCGAACTTTGTTTTTTGAAAAAATTATATTGTTGGAAAGCTTGTTCTATGCTCTTTCCAGTCATATGAGTTTTCTTTCCAGATTCTTCTCTAGGTACATCTTATTCAGTTTTTTTATTTTCAACACTCTGGTTAATATCTTGGATGTTTCAGGTCCTGGGATCTCTTTCTATGAGTAGGATGTCTCATCTTTGGCTGTTCTTTCTATATTTCCAGCCTTATGTCTCTTCTAATCATTGTAGACATTTTTTTGTAAGTTTTTTCTTTATGCAAACGCATTGAGATAAAGTGCCACTATGCATTGTATACTTGGGATCTTGCACATCTTGTGCCTTATTACATACATGAACTACATTATAAAGTGCCATGGAGGGTTGATGTTTGCCTTTGTTTTCCATCTACCTTTGTCACGTGAGTGTTCCTTCCACAACATTAGCCTAATGATTTTTGTCAATTGAGTGTTCCTTCCATGACACTATGTACTTTCTCTGCACCTTCGATGTTCCTGGTTCTTCATCATGCAGTTCTTATTGGTCGTCCTTTTTAGTGTACCTATCCTTCACCCTTGTTCGCATTATGGGGGGGTTTCTCCTATTGTTCTAATGCTTCCTTGGTTCATTGGATCAGCTCTTCAAGCTTTGACGTTTTATGCCATCTGTATGTTAGAATTCAGTTGTTTGCCTTTGTTTGCCATCTGATTCGAGTAGTATTATTTGAGGGCACTCATGCAAATTATAGTCTTCTTTACCTGATCATCTTCTATTTCAGTGGAGGTTCTTCAGATCGACAATTATTCTTTGATAGTGTTTGCAGTTTCTTCATGCTTCAATGATTCTTCTACTCTTCTTTTGTTCCTATCTTTTGAAACATTCTTGTTTTGAGGCTTCTTCAGTCCTTCTCTTGTATTCCATCTCTTTTTGGAGTAGAGTTTTTTCCCACGTGGTTTTCTTTATTTCTCTTCTTTACAGAGATCTTTTGTACGTGGGTAACTCATCAGGCTTTGTTGTCGTGACCCAAATTTGTCTTCTTCATGTAGTTGCTTTGTTTGCTTCTTGCATTTAGTTTTTTAGCTACTCCCTAAGTTCATCTTAAGGGGGGTTGTTAGAGTTATCTTTTATTAGCTAATAATTATTTATTTAATTATTATTCTATTATACTCTACACTTAAGCTAAACTTAGGAATCGTATAATTCTTTAGGGTTTTCACCTTTAGGGTTTCGAGTATCCTTTTGTTCTTTGTAATTTCATAACAATTGTAAGTATTGAATTGCATTCTTGTTGCACAATTAATATGACTTTTTTTTTGTTGATCTTTGAATTGTGGCCTCCATAGATTTTTTGCTTCTTTCCTTCCGTGACAAGTTTTCATGCAAGTGATCCTTGGGAGCTGCAGAGTTGATTTTTCCTCAACTCCAATATGGTATCGGAGCTCCAGATCTGCATGCCCCTGTTCTCTTCATGAGATATTTTTGGCCTTGTTCTTCAGATCTATGTATTTGGGGGTCTGTGCAGTTTCTTTTTTCCACTTCTGGGGGTAGCTGATTTTTTTGGTACCTTTTTGTGCAAAAAAGACCTCACGGTTGGATTCGGGAGGTCATTTCCACGAATTTTAATATATAATTCTATATTTTTTGGTGAAGGTGCACTTAGAGGCAAAAAAAATTTTGTTTTATATCGTCGCAAAGCTCTTTCTAAGCTCTATCCAGATCTGGAGGTTTGAATTTTTTATTTGGCTTTTTTGATGGTGTTTTTTGCTGTTAAAGCTAGAGGTTCATTTTTGCACTCTGGGAGACATAACTTGAGCATCCGAACTCCGTTTTTCAAAAAATTTATATTGTTGGAAAGATTGTTCTATGCACTTTCCAGTCATATGAGTTTTCTTTCCAGATTCTTCTCTAGGTACATTTTATTCATCTTTTTTCTTTTCATCACTCTGGTGAATATCTTGGATGTTTCAGGTCCTAGGATCTCTTTCTATGAGTAGGATGTCTCATCTTTGGTTGTTCTTTTTATATTTCCAGCCTTATCTCTCTTCTGATCATTGTAGATGTTTTTTTGTAAGCATTTTATTTATGCAAACACACTGAGATAAAGTGCCACTATGCATTGTATACTTGGGATCGTGCATGTCTTGTGCCTTATTGTACATGAGCTACATTATAAAGTGCAATGGGGGGTTGATGTTTGCCTTTGTTTCCCATCTACCTTTGTCACGTGAGTGTTCCTTCCATGATATTAGACTCATGATTTGTGTCAATTGAGTGTTCCTTCCACAACGCTATGTACTTTCTCTACACCTTCGATGTTCCTGGTTCTTCGTCATGTAGTTCTTATTGGACGTCCTTTTCAGTGTACCTATCCCTCACCCTTTTCCGCACTATGGGGGAGTTTCTCCTATTGTTCTAATGCTTCCTTGGTTCATTGGATCGAATCTTCAAGCTTTGGTGTTTTATTCCATCTGTATCTTCTAGTTCAGTTTTTTGCCTTTGTTTGCTATCTGATTCGAGTAGTGTTATTTGAGGGCACTCATGCAGATTACAATCTTCTTTACCTAATCATCTTCTATTTTAGTGAAGGTTCTTCAAATCGACAATTATTCTTCGACAGTGTTTGCATGTTCTTCATGCTTCAGTGATTCTTATGCTCTTCTTTTGTTCCTATCTTTTGGAACATTCTTGTTTGGAGGCTTCTTCAATCCTTCTCTTGTATTCCATCTCTTTTTGGAGTAGAGTTTTTTCCCACGTGGTTTTCTTTATTTCTCTGCTTTACAGAGATCTTTTGTACTTGGGTACCTCATTAGGCTTTGTTGTCAGGACCCAAATTTGCCTTCTTCATGTAGTTTCTTTTTTTGCTTCTTGCATTTAGTTTTTTAGCTACTCCCTAAGTTCATCTTAAGGGGGGCTGTTAGAGTTATCTTTTATTAGCTAATAATTATTTATTTAATTATTATTCTATTATACTCTACACTTAAGCTTAACTTAGGAATCTTATAATTCTTTAGGGTTTTCACCTTTAGGGTTTCGAGTATCCTTTTATTCTTTGTAATTTCATAACAATTGTAAGTATTGAATTGCATTCTTGTTGCACAATTAATATGAATTTTTTTTTCTGGATCTTTTAATTCTGGCCTCCACAACTTTTTTGCTTCTCTCCTTCTATGATGGGTTTGCATGCAGGTGATTCTTGGGAGTTGTAGAGTTGATTTTTCCTCAACTCCAATATGGTATTAGAGTTCTAGATCTGCATGCCCTTGTTCCCTGCATCAGAGATTTTTGGCCTTGTTCTTCAGATCTGTGTATTTGGGGGTCTATGCAATTGCTTTTTTCTACTTCTAGGGGTATTTGATTTTTTTGGTACCTTTTTGTGCCAAAAGGACCTCACGATTGGATTCAGGAGGCCATTTCCATGAATTTTGATATATAATTCGATATTTTTTGGTGAAGGTGTACTCAGAGGCAAAAAAAATTGTTTTATATCGTCGAAAATCTCTTTCCGAGCTCTATTTAGATCTAGAGGTTTGAATTTTTTATTTGGTTTTTTTATGGTGTTTTTTGCTGTTAAAGCTAGAGGTTCATTTTTGCACTCCAAGAGACATAACTTGAGCATCCAAACTTCGTTTTTCAAAAAATTTATATTGATGGAAAGCTTGTTCTAGACACTTTCTAGTCATATGAGTTTTCTTTCCAGATTCTTCTCCAGGTACATCTTATTTACTTTTTTGCTTTTCAGCACTCTGGTGAGTATCTTGGATATTTCAGGTCCTGGGATCTCTTTCTATGAGTAGGATGTCTCATCTTTGGCTGTTCTTTTTGTATTTCCAGCCTTATGTCTCTTCTGATCATTGTAGACATTTTTTGTAAGCATTTTCTTTTTGCAAATTCACTGAGATAAAGTACCACTATGCATTGTATACTTGGGATCTTGCACATCTTGTGCCTTATTGTACATGAACTACATTATAAAGTGCCATGGGAGGTTGATGTCGGGACCCAAATTTGCCTTCTTCATGTAGTTTCTTTTTTTGCTTCTTGCATTTAGTTTTTTAGCTACTCCCTAAATTTATCTTAAGGGGAGGTGTTAGAGTTATCTTTTATTAGCTAATTATTATTTATTTAATTGTTATTCTATTATACTCTACACTTGAGATAAACTTAGGAATCTTATAATTCTTTAGGGTTTTCACCTTTAGGGTTTTGAGTATCCTTTCATTCTTTCTAATTTCATAACAATTGTAAGTATTGAATTGCATTATTGTTGCACAATTAATATGACTATTTTTTTTTTCTGGATCTTTCAATTCTGGCCTCCATAGCTTTTTTGCTTCTTTCCTTCTGTGACAGTTTTGCATGCAGGTGATCCTTGGGAGTTGTAGAGTTGATTTTCCCTCAACTCCAATAATCTTTAATAAAGGTTTGTATATTAAGTTTTGTGGTTTCATAAAAAATCATTAGATGTTACTTTTGCACCACATCTATCATTGGTCTTTGTCTTTATTAATTTTAGTACATAGATTCTTTTGCTCAAAATTTCTAAAATATTCTACTAATCAATCATCTTCACCTATACTTACCTTCTACTCGAGTTTCCTTTGAGAAAGCTAAATTACCCCTTCACTAGATCACTTAATGAAATTAATTGATATTATCAGTTCATAGAAGGTGGAGGTTTCAAGGTACGATTGTGTTTCTTTCCCTCCTTAATTTTTGTTTTGAAAAACATGAACATCTCTTCTCCTCAAGAAGCATTCTCAACTAAGATTTGTACAGTCAAACATTTCTTAATACAGAACATCTTTTCTTAACATCTACAACCACAATAGGTCTTGCTTCTCCTCTTATAATTACCTCCCCTATGTGCATACCATATATATTGTAACCCTTATTCTTCTATTGTAATAATTACACCCTCTAACCTTTCACTCTATATTTTTTATCATGTACTAGCCTAATACTTATATTTTTTATATTGGTGTGGTTAAACCATAAAAGAGTCATCATCCTTAAATTTTACCATAATACACACACACACACACACACACACACACACACACCTCTTTGTGTGTGTGTGTGTGTGGAGAAAAATGTGAATGTAAACTATTGAAAAGATAAACTAAGCAAATTATTGTTACATATCTCAACCACACTCAAGACTAGGACGTTTAAGAAGAAAGAAAACTAGGCAAACAAGATAAAACTAATTAAAATGCAAACTCCATATTCTTCCTTCGATTTGATTGTCCCTTGATTTGATGTGTTCTTTCTATATAGTAGATACTTGATTGTGCTCCATGATAATGAATGCAAGATGTGATACAAAATTCTATGCTAAAGGGATGTGTTTATGCAAAAGAATGGATAAGCATTTCTGCATTATGAGTTTATGAAAAATGAAAGTGGATGGTTTGTGAAGGAAAATGGGAAGTTTAAATAGGCTTGAATGGAAGAAGAAGAGGCATGAGGATGATACATGTGTCCCTGAGAAGGGCAAGTGTCATGAATGGGAATGGCATGTGTCCTTAAGAAGGACATGTGTCATTGAAAGGTATGGCATGTGTCCCTGAGGACACATGTTCATTTGGGAGTAAGCCACCCAAATTGGAAGGCTCTATTCCAAAAGATTGAAAAATCATGCAATTCCCATATTTGAGGAAATTTGGGATAGTTTCCCAAATTTTAGGAAATGTTCCCCAAATTCAATAACATTTTCCCCAAATATTAGGAAATTTTGGATATTTAGGGAATTTTGAGATATTTTAGGAATGTGCACACATATGGTGAGGGATAAGGGATAGGGTTGACTAAACCCTTGGTTAACTAGATGGGTTAGGCCTAGGGGAAGGGTTAAATAGGGGTTAAAGTTAGGAGACATGTGGGAAATATAATTAATTAATTTAATTAATTAAGTTTATGAGGAAATGTAAGAGGAAAAAGTCGGCACGAATTAAATAATCAAATTACAAAATTTGATTTATTTAATAATAAGAAGGGTTCAAATTAAATTAATTAATTGGTTTTAATCATTAATTAATTAATTAATTAAAAACAAACTATAGCATAATTAATAACATTAATTAAGTAGAAAAAGGAAACATTAATTAATTAAATAATACATAATTATTTAATTAAACACGATCAAGATCTAACTAAATTCAATTAATTAAATTAGTCAAATTTAGGTGTCTAATATATATCTCATGCCACATAATTGAAAAATGTAGATATGTGCCAAATGAGCTTGTCTATTTACCGACCACTTACATAAACAATTTTATCTTTACATTGATCAATTCATGAAATATATAGTAGGCTACCAATGACACTAAAATAAAATAAGAGGTGTGCTTATATATAAATGCAAGAATCTTCTTTCATTGAATGATTTATACCCACTTGCTAAATGTAATCTCCAGATCCCAATTTCATTATCCATCCAAATGTGAGTCACTTATTTACAACTTTTAATACCAACAATAATAAAATTTAAGATATCTAAAAATTCATAAATACATACAAATACATATATACACACATGTATGTATGTGTAAATTCATATTTATCCATACATACACACATGCACGCATATGAATCTGAATATACATATATGCATGTGCATGTATCCGTTATCAACTAACGGTGTTTTAATTTGAATGTGCTCATATTTAACTAAAATGTGTGATGGACTTCTCTTGATTACATTGAGTCCAGGAAGTATATAATGAGGTGCAAAAGAATTTTAATAATTTTATCAACAAATCAACTTCAAAATAGTGCTAGCCTTATGAGTTAGATCAAACAAAACCATTTTAGTTAATTCTTCAAAAAGTTTTTATTTATTTTTTATGAGAGCATTAGCTATAAAATAGACATTTTAATGGGTCTATACTTAATTTGATATATCATACCAAACCCTTTGGTGCATTTTAAGTATGTGATATAAGAGAACCATGAAAACTAAGTGTAGGGGTATATAAGTAGATTGAAATTAAAAGAAAGTGTAGGAGTGGATACATATAGACTAGCATGCAAATTATGGCATAATTATGTGCGTAGACCATATTTATATGATTGTCATGTCATATAGAGGGAATAGTACACCACTGGTCATAATTATATCATGTACACTAATAGGAGAAGTAAGATCATCACATAAAGTATTGTCTACAAACTTGTTGTAGACACCCAAAATCGTCATGTCTAATTAAATAAATATTTTATTTATTTAATTATCTAAGCTTAATTCTTCTATTAATTAAATAAATCTTTATTTATTTAATTAATGCATTTATCCTCTTCTAGCCTTATTTCTCATTTAAATAAATACATTTATTTATTTAAATTATTCTTTTTCTAAATTAAATAAATATTTTATTTATTTAATTGATCTCACTTCTTCTATTAATTAAATAAATCTTTATTTATTTAATTAATTCATTAGCTTTTTCTACCCATGACACATGTCATTCATCTCTTAATTCCTACACTACCTACCCCTTTCATTATTTTATTATTTCCTCTACCTACCCTCTAATCATAGCCGACCTCCTTTTACACCTCTCAATCTTATCCCTCCATTTCATATAGTGTCTTCTATATAAGGAGATGCTTCCTTCATTATCAAACCCTAATCGTTCTATTCATTCTAATGAATCATCTTAATGACTTAACTACACTATGATCCTACTTGCAACCACATTCTGTTCTTTGTTGAGCTCTTGTGCACATAAAATCTGAGAGCAAATATATCAAGCAAGATCAATGGAGATAGGAAGAATGGAGATTCAAACCCTATTGGACATGTGATGGTATAATCTTTGTGATTTCGTTTGATTTGCATTGTCTTAGGTAATCTTCATATGTTATGGTGGATCTTTGTTGTTGTTAGGCTAGGGTTTTTGTGGTTGAATTCATTTAGCCTTTCAATATCATTATTGTTGTTATCCATTTTCACCATATACATTTTGGCACGCCCGGTGGGACCCTTGTCCCTTTTGCATTTAACATCCTTGTTGCAGATTTTGTATTGTGAAGTTGCAGATCTGACATTTTCGACAGCATTTTGATATTCCCGCGTCTGCGCACTTTTAGATCGCGTTTTTGTTTTTCTGGTACGTCTGCGACTTCTGGAATCGCGTCTGTGTTATTGGCAGTATTTTATTTTGCAGGTTCCGGGAAAGCGCGTTTGTGTTATTAAGTCGCGTCTGTGATGTTTTTAGCCGCATCTGTGTCCAGAAGTCACGTCTGCATTCTGTAGCCGTGTCTGTGTCTCACAGAACTGCGTCTGTGTCACGAAGTCGCGTCTGTGTTGAGGGCAATCGCATCTGTGTTCACCAGTTTCAAATTTTGGGTTTTTATTGATTCAATTTTTAGATTTTGCATTTAGGGTTTCAAATCTGGTTTATTTTGAGCTAACATTTTCAGATCTAGCTAACGAAATTGGTGCAGCTTGTCTTGAAAGCAAAATCATTTTTGTTGAAGGCCCCTATTTTCACAAAGTCTTTTGGGTTTAAAATCTACCTAACTTATGTGCGTGCAGGAAGGGGTGATTATTTGAAACAATCCAAACTACTAACAACTCTTTGTTGCAGGTCCTTGGCAAGGATTTTTGGATTTTTATTGTGTGCCTTGTTTTCATAGACTAGCAAACACTTCAATTGGTACACTAAAATTGAATCTAAAATTGAATCATTTTCTTTTGTGTCTTGAGCAATAGGCTCTTTTTGTTTAATCTTTAGAGGGCCTGTCTTCCCATGTGGTCATTAGGACTACTAGTGAGAAGAGAACGACCCAAGTGGTAGCGAGGAAAACCCACCTCTTCCAAACCACTATAAACAACTGTATTCATAGTGAAAACTATGAATAACGTGTGCTGATTAGTTCATACCAACACTATGTCTCCCCATAAACCCGTTTGATCAAATTTATTTGATCAGTTGTAGGGCATAACCCCTACCGGCTGGAAGCCTTCTATATTTACAGAGCTGAAAGTGCCGCATGTATGGCCACATGAGCGGATGCCCTTACTAGTACCTTTTTGTTTTAGAAGCCCAAATCCTTTTAGTTGTTGAGGCAGGAGGTCGGACCTCTGGTAGCAGCCCACACACATACGGTTCTTAGTAGAGATACAAAGTTCACCACGAGGAGTTTTCGTGGGGACTGATGCTTGGCTGACCTGAGAAGTGAGTGCCGAGGGTGGAGCCAGTGAGGTCAAGCATCTAAGTATCCACTCTGAATAGCGTAGCCTCAGGGGTAAAACCCCATGTGGGATCAACAACTATTGTCTTAGCCAGCCATAAGAATTGTGTTTGACTTATTTTAAACATTCAAAGCATTCAAGACCAAACAACAAAACATTGTGTCTTTTGTGTCTTTTGTGTATGCAAAACATTTTTACATCAAACAACACACTTTTTATGGGAGTCATTTTTTGAGTCTAGACACTTGCAAACATTGAGTCCTCATCAACACTGTATCCTCTTGTCATGAAAAACAGTCAAACAGTTAGATTTGGTCACAACAAAACAACTTCACAGATTGGAAAAAATTGCACAAATTTTGCAGAAACGCATCTGTGTCTGACATAATAGCGTCTCTGTTGTATAACCACGTCTGTGAAGGGCAGAAATGCGTCTGTGTCCCCAGAATAAACATTACACTTTGCAAAAAAAACTCAGAAGCGCGTCTATGTTGAACAGAGCCATGTCTGTGTTAGGAAACCGCATCTGTGAAGTATACAGGCGCGTCTGTGTTCAGAATTGAAAAACTGTTACAGTCCAGCAAACAAACACAGTCAGTTTCGAAATTCTTGAGCTTTCTAGGTCATTTCTCCAGGGTTTCATTTAGCATTCAACGTGTCTTTGGGTCTCACAAAGTCCATCATTGCTTTACATCTCACTTTACATTCACAATTGTCTAAACTTGAGTCAAAAGGTCACTTGCTTGTCCTCATCATACTTTGTCAACATACTACATACAACAACATCTTGCTAAGTGGTCCCTCATCAAGGTTTCTTACCTTTGGGTCTCATTTGGTCTTACTTAGAGTCAAGGTCAACTTACCTCATCAAGAGAAACTATCCTCTCTTTGGAAGTCACACCTACTCTACTACATACATACTTGGTCCTACACTTTGGACATTGCAAG
The DNA here is from genome assembly GCF_030272615.1 of Cryptomeria japonica. Taxonomy (NCBI): domain Eukaryota; kingdom Viridiplantae; phylum Streptophyta; class Pinopsida; order Cupressales; family Cupressaceae; genus Cryptomeria; species Cryptomeria japonica. The sequence goes on from NC_081409.1 coordinate 155,589,660, forward strand.
TACACCTCAGATTCATTTACATTCCATCCAACTCTTGGTCTTCCATACTTTTTCCATTTTTCATCTAGTCTCACACATCTCGGTCAATACCTAGTTCATGGTTGAAACCCGTCTTAAAAAATCTAGGAGAGAAACTAAAGAGGCTCAAGAGTCCGCAAACATGAGTTCTTATGAGTATGAGAATGATATCTTTTTCAATTCTGATAATACCACATTACCTGACATGGATGCCTATAGAAACATTCCAAATGTTGAGAACATGGACACTACAAACAACAATGCTACACACAATGACAATATGGACAACTTTTCCATACATTCAGCAGATGTGGAAGAATCCATTATGAATCCCCATTTCAATCGATTGGTTGAGGAAATAATGAGGCGGGATAGACAATACTTCTTACAAATGATGGCACAAAGTGGAGCCAAGATACCTCATGATTTTGACATGTCTCAAATCATGGAAAATCGCCCTTTGCAACAACCTCACTCCAACATGGATCAAGGAAGGCCTAATAGTGGAGGCAATAGAGGACCACATATGGTACATGAATCACCATCATCTCTATTTCAAAAACCAGAGGTCCCATACACACATGGTCAAGCATATGATACTCACCTTCGTAGACCATTATGGAGGTCTTATGCAGACAGATATGCTCAATCACATACCAATGCTAAGGATCAACCATCAAAGCAATTGGATATTCAAAGGCATGCTCAAAATTTGGACACAAGGAAACCCCGTGTCAAATTTGGGGGCAACACATTAGACCATGACATGCCTGTAGAGTATGGTATACATGCACAAAATAGATATGGTGTTCCTCAACATGAATCTATACCAAGTGATCCATATACACAGCATCACTATAGACCTCCTCCATATGAACATGTGTATGATCAATATCATCCATATATGCAACATGCTTCTCCTCCAATTGGTGCCTCAAGCATGGGGTATGGTCCAAGAAGTCGATCTCCACCTAAGAGAAATTTGGAGCAACAAATTAGGGACTTACAAAAGAAAATGGAGGACATAAATACACCGAAGCCAACATACACAATGAGAGACATATGTCCTTATCCATTTGACAAGAGCATTCCAATGCCTCCTTTTCCTACACACTTTGTGATGCCTAAATTTGATAAGTATAGAGGAAAAGGGGATCCTAAGGCACACATAAGATAGTTTTTCACAGCTTGCATTGAGGTAGCAGCAGAAGAGACATATTTGATGAGATTATTCCCACAGAGCCTAGGTGATCAAGCTATGGAATGGTTCTCCCAACTTCCACCTGGTATTAAGTCATGGGGTGACTTAGCAGAGGCATTTATTCAACATTTCTCCTACAACATAGAGACAGACATATCAGTCACTACTTTGTGCAACACCAAGCAAAAAGAGGGAGAGTCTTTTGCATCATTTTTACAAAGATGGAGAAATCTAGCTAGCAGATGCTCTTGTGAAATTCCACAAAAACAAATGGTAGAGATGTTCACACAAAACGTTAACAAAGACATTGGCTATGATCTAAGGAAAGCTTGTTTGTCCACCTTCAAGGACGTCATTGAAAAAGGCTTAGCAACAAAGAAGGTCCTAATTGAACAAGGAGTCATTAAGATATTCAAGGAAAACAAAGATGACTTTAAAGGAAAAGACAAGCCAAGATTTTGGAATAAAAACAAGAACATAGTCAATGATGGTGTTGTTGATGCCAATACAGTGCGACCCAAATTCATTTTTTCTAGATCAAGTTCTACAAACAATCAAGTGAATACTCAAACAACTTCTAGATCACGAAGGAAGTACACTCCATTGGGAGAACCACTTGAGTCAGTTTTCAAGAAGCTAGTGGCAAACAAGGTAATCACTATTCCAGATTTTCCTCCATATGAGCCAAAGGTTAAACCAAATTGGTGGAATGATGATGAGTATTGTGAATTTCATAAGAGCAAGGGTCATAAGACAGGAAATTGTCATTGACTGAAGAACATCATATAAGATCTCATTGATAGAGGTGACATTGAGATTGAGGGACACTCATCCAATCAAGAACATGAGATGTTTAAGGAACCATTCCCAAAGCATGACAAGGGAAAAGCTAAAGCCACAGATGACCAAACCAACTATACAAGAGCATCTTATAACTATGATTCAACTATCAATCACATCTCAATGGACAATTACGTCTCTACCATTATCATCAAGGACAAAAACCCTGAGAATTCTACCTGGAGACCCAAGATTGTCTTAAAAGGTGTTGGATCTTCTTCCGAACCTACCTCTGAATGTCATGTTACAACTCGTCGAGGTAAAATCACTTTGCAAGGTGCTCCAGCCAAGAACACCGCTTCCTCATCAACCAAACCTGAGTATGACCTTGTAGAACAATTAGGGAAGACACCCGTGCTCATCTCCATTCTTGAGATCTTACGCATATCTCCCACACATAAAGCCATTCTTGACAAAATCTTGAGAGATTTTTTTGTTCCTACTAATCTGAACGTGGACCAGTTTCAAGCCATGGTGAGATACCTTTCCGTTCCACATTCACAGAAGCCGATGATGCTTCCGTAAGTCAGCCACATAACGCACCATTACACATTGAAGCCTTCATACACAAACATTGAATAAAAAGAGTCCTGATAGATGGAGGAGCAGGTCTAAACATTTGCACATTGAGCACTATTACACAATTGGGATATTCTGACAAAGCTGTGAATTCTACAAATCAAATCACCATTAAGGCATATGATGACGAAGAGCGTTCATCCAAGGGCACAGTCACCTTACCTCTCAGAGTTGGGCTAATTACAAAGGATGTGGTTTGTCAAGTCCTGGATCTAGATCTCACTTATAACATATTACTAGGACGTCCTTGGATTCATGAAAAGAGAGCAGTCCCATCCACATATCACCAATGCATTAAGTTTCCTCATAATGGAGTGGAAGTAACAGTTAATGGTGATCCTAATCCATTCATATACTGCAATAACCTAAAATCAAAGACTGAGACTATCATTCCCAGTAATCGAGAAGTTGTTCCTTCTTCAGCATACATTGATCCTGAGTCATTAAAACCTTCGACATCAAAACAAGGTGAGCTTAAAGGCAAGTTTCAAGACAAAGGCATGGGGGAATACACTTTAAATCAGACCATGTACTTACGACAAGTCATGAGTTCCCCAAAAGAATATGGAAGACCACATCCTAACAAGCAAGTATCCATCATGATACTAAAATGGGACCCTACTACCTTTCAAAGATGGGGTGAACTAGAAGAGGAAGATTTATACAAAATGCTTTACAAAGACAATGAAGAGGACACACAAGATCACATCAGTCTACCATGTGAGAAATATGGCAAAGGCATCAAAATTCTACAAAAATTTGGGTATGATGGAAAAAGCCCTCTTGGGTTACGAAAGGAAGGCATCATTGAACCTTTACAACCTGAATTGACTTTCAAAAAGGAACGCTCGAAAGGACTGGGTTTCTTCACTTCCAAGGTCCACACCCAAAGGACAGAAGAATCCTTGCAAATCAAAGCCGCCATAATTCAACAAGAGGATTACTATTCCACAGATTCCAATGAATGGGAATGGGGTTCAGACAAGTCCTCCAGTGACTATGAGCTCACCGATATATTCAGAGAGCTAGATGAACCAACAGAAGAAGAGGAATTTTATTAAAGATTCAAAGTTGGTCAAGAAACAACCCATGAGGATTCCACACAGTCCTTGTCTCAAGGTTCTAGGTTGAAATCACATAGGATGAGAACACCTGTCCCAGAATGCGCTACTAGTGATGATAATTTGGATTCGTTCGCAATCGAGATTGATGAGGAGAGTGCCATCGATGACCTCGATAATTACCTTGACATACCCGAGTATAACTGCATCTTCACTCTTAGCCCCGTTAACTTCGAAGACATTAACAACCTTCCCCTTGTTCACCACCAACTCATTGACTGGGATCATGAAGGACTTGCATAGTTTGACACATTCCAAAATGATGAATCTTTTATTGACTATCTGGGCATACGAGATGATCTTCCTCCTGGGGACCATAAAGCGGGATACACTATAGAACTCAACAACGTGGCATATTTTGGTGAGGGTGTCGGACCTTCCAATCGCAAAAATGTGAAAATAAGAACAAATCAAGGGTCTTATGGCGAAAACCACACTGTGGCGCTATCTGACCCCAAAAAAGTAAAAAGAAAGGACATATCTGAGGCCGAAAACCTCTCTGAGGCACCCGAAGATGGAAGGCTCAACATTCTCCCAGCATCATATGAGGAAAAGTCATCCATGTTGGTAGAGGAGACTATCAAAACAAACATTGGTACAGAAGAGGTTCCACACAACATATTCCTAGCTCAATCGTTGATAGAGTCTGAAAGGTCAAAATTCATAAGTTTCTTCAAAGAACGACAAATCAACTTTGCCTGGTCATACGCTGATATGCCTGGATTGGATCCGGATTTGGTAATGCATCATTTGACAGTCAAACCGGGGGCAAAGCCAGTAAAACAGAAATTAAGAAAAATGCATCCACAAGTGGCATTACTAGTCAAAGCAGAACTTGAGAAATTATTGGATGTCGGATTCATACGCCCAATCGATTATCCTGAATGGATCTCCAACTTAGTGCCTGTCAGTAAACCAGATCGCAGCATCAGAATTTGCACAGATTTTAGAGATATCAACAAAGCTTGTCCAAAGGACGACTTCCCATTGCCAAATATTGACTTGATTGTTGATCTCATAGTAGGTCATGAAATGTTATCATTAATGGATGGATTCTCTGGTTATAATCAAATAAGGATCGCGCTCGAGGATCAACACAAAACATCATTTACTTGTCCGTGGGGAACTTTCTACTGGAATGTCATGCCTTTCGAGCTAAAGAATGCAGGTGCTACATATCAAAGAGCCATGACTACTATCTTTCATGATCTCATGCACATAACCATGGAAGATTATGTTGACGACCTCTTGGGCAAATCAATAGACAGAAATACACATTTGGACATACTTTCAGTCGTCTTTGATCGGTTGGAAAAATACAAAGTAAGATTAAACCCCAAGAAGTGTGTCTTTGGAGTAACCTCCGGGAAGCTCCTAGGATTCATTGTATCCAAAAGAGGAATTGAAGTTGATCCAGCAAAATTCAAGGCCATCTTGGAGATGCAACCACCAAGAAATATCAGTCAACTTTGATCCTTACAAGGAAGACTCCAGTCCATCCGAAGATTCATAGCACAACTTGCAGATAAGTGTAATCCTTTTCAGCACCCGCTACATAAAAACATCAAATTCAAATGGGATGATAACTGTCAACAGGCTTTCCAGATGCTCAAAGATTATCTTCTAAATCTACCAGTTTTGATGCCACCAATTCCAGATCAACCTCTGTTACTATACATATCAGCTACTTCAACAGCACTGGGGGCACTCTTAGCACAACAAAGTGCTGAGGGCAAAGAAAAAGCAGTATACTATATCAGTCGCACATTGGTAGGATATGAGCTAAATTACACACCAATTGAGTGTGCATGTCTCGCCATGGTCTTTGCTTCACAGAAATTACGACATTACATGCTCACTCATAAGACTAAGTTAGTTGCAAGGATAGACCCATTGAAATACCTTCTCAATAAAGCAACACTTACTAGGCGACTAGCCAAATGGGTAATGATCCTGAGTGAATTCGACATCGAGTATGTGGATAGAAAAGAAATAAAAGGACAAGCCATTGCAGATCAATTAGCAGATGCTCCTATGATAGATGATGTTCCTCTAAGTTCAGAATTTCCAGATGAATCTATTTTGACAATGTCACATGCAAAGCCATGGCAACTGTACTTCGACGACTCATACACATAGCATGGGGCAGGAGCTGGCATCCTCTTTATAACTCCTCAAGGGGATTCCATACCAAAATCATACCGCTTATCATTTCCATGCACTAACAATATAGCGAAATATGAGGCATTAACAACAGGATTACGAATTGCAGTTCAATGGAAGATCCAGGAACTTCGTGTTTTTGGGGACTCCCAACTTGTCATCCGTCAAGCAACTGATGATTACCAAACAAAAGATGAAAAATTAATGCCTTATAAACAAATGGTGGATGACCTGAAACAACACTTCACAAAGATAGACTTTGAGCAGATACCAAGAGAGCAGAATTGTACCGCAGATGCCATGGCTACAATTGCTTCCCTGATTAATTTACCTCCAAATGAGACTTGCTATGAGTTCTTGGTGGATAACCTTTTGGTTCCTTCATATGAGATCATGCCTACGGAGACGATATGTGTTGTCGGTCCCGAATCCCAGTTATATGGTTCCATTTTCACATACCTTCGTGACAATACTCTACCTCCTGATCTATCAAATAACCAACGTCGCACTTTCATTCACCAATCATCTCGATATGTCATTTTAGCTGATATCCTATACTGGCGAGGTCTGAATGGCACTCTTCTTAGATGTTTAGAAAGCGACGAAGCTCAGATTGCATTACGTGAAGTGCATGAAGGGATATGTGGTCCACATGCTAGTGGTCCTACCTTGGCCAAGAAACTCATCAGGACTGGATATTATTGGCCTAATATGGAGAAAGACTCATATCAGTTTGTCAAGAAATGTAAGCAATGTCAAATTCATGGAGACCTCATACATGCACCAACACAAGAACTTCAACCACTTACGTCTCTTTGGCCCTTTTATCAGTGGGGACTCGATCTTATAGGCAAGATTCACCCTCCTTCGTCCAACGGTCATAAATTCATTATCACTACCACAGAGTATTTCACAAAATGGATTGAAGTTGTGCCTCTCACATAGGTCACTGGAAAACAGATTACTACATTCATCCTCAACTATATCATTTGCCGATATGGTATTCCTCTTTCCATTATCACTGATAATGGGCGTCCCTTCAAAAATTAGGATGTTCGTGAACTTTGTGACCACTTCCATATTTCTCATCGTTTCTCCACACCATATTATCCCCAAGGTAATGGTCAAACTGAGACATCTAATAAAACAATCCTTAAAATCTTAAAGAAGGCAGTTGACGAAGCTGGCCGTAATTGGCATATCCAACTAAATCCTGCACTTTGGGCTTACCACACGAGTGTCCGCACACCTACAGGAGCTACACCTTATTCACTTGTCTATGGTGCTGAAGCCATCTTGCCTATTGAGGTCGAGCTACCCTCTTTACGGGTTTCTTTGCAAAACATCATTAGTGATGAAGACTATAGGGCCTCTCGCTTACAAGAGCTGGAACTACTAGATGAATGAAGACAAACTATTTTTAATCATCTCAAAGCTTACCAACAACGAATGAGTCGTAGCTACAATCACAAGGTCAAGCCTCGCACATTTGAGGTAGGTGATTTGGTTCTCAGAGAAAATCCCAAAAATCAGCAAGACAGAGAGAAGAAGGGCAAGTTCGAACCAAATTGGCTTGGTCCTTACATAATTATAGCAGCATATGGATCTGGGGCATATCAGCTCTCAACTATAGAGGGTGAACCTTTGGAGGATCCTATCAACAACATGCACCTTCGCAGGTTCTACACATAGCTCTTCGGAATATCCTAATTCAAAAATACAAAAAAAAAATTCAAAAAATTCAAAAATACAAAAAAATCTTAAAACAAAAAAATCATTACTCGGTGAAAACTTGGCAAATAGGCGGCTTGTGACACAAAAAACATTGAAAAATCGAAAAAAAGTAAAGAGAAATAATTTCGTCCAACGGTGAAAACCACTTTGGTGGCGCCCTGGGCAAGTACCATGGTGAAAACTGGGTCACCAGCGCCATGCGTAGAGATATTGCTGTCAATTATTTCATCTGCTAGCACAATTTACATTTGCATTATCATATTCATCTGCATTACATACATTCACATCTGCATCATGCATACATATATAAAACATAAAAGAACAAAAAAAAAAATATTGCATTGCATCATATACATATTTGCATCCATATCATAAGCATCACATAAGAACATCTCATCACATAGGTACACATGCATATGGCTACTGCAAAGATGAATCATCTCATATATATATATATATATAAAGTGTCATGATACAATGATGTCAAAATCATATGGCTACAATCACCCGCAGGTGTCTACATCATCATGCAAAAATGGTACAATACTGATACATAGGGAGCCCTCTACGGCTATGATGAATTCCCCTCCCTTAGATCTGGCTGGCCTCAATGGAGTCTGAGCCCTAGAAGGACTCGCCCCAAGATCATCTCTCCTGGCCCCTGTGTCCTCTGTAGCCACCCCTCATGTCGCCCTATCCGGACAGAAGAACCCACTGATTGCTCCTCCTATCACTGCTAGCAGCGCTAATCTTGTAGCTGTCATGGTGTCCCAAGCCACATGTCCAGCCCTCATCTCCAATCCTGGGTCCTGGAACACTCGTCTCAGGGCCTCCTTGTCTCCATCTCGATCGCAGGGAATCAGCGCCCCATCGATTGGTATCCTCAGGATCCTGTATACATCCTCAAGGGTGACTGTCATCGCACCCATCGACAAATGAAAGGTGCAAGTCTCGGAGTGCCACCTCTCCGCCAGTGCAGTCAGCAGTCCCATGTTCGCCCGAAACTCAGGCACATACAGAATATGTCTCAGACCCATAGCTTCAATAGCCGCTCGGTCCTCAAAAGTCAGCTCAGGTCGCAATCTTTGCGTCGATGGGAATCTCTCACATGACTCCAACATAGGCAAATACTCTTGTAGTCAAGCAAATCAATCATGTCAGTCATCGTGGAATTCAATGTTCATCACAAAATGCTACTGTTTATCTAAGTGCATATGGCATTCTATCCTAGTGACACTCCCTGTTCATCACAAAGTGTTGCTATCTATCCTAGTGACACTTACTGTTCATCACAAAGTGCTGCTATTTATCCTAGTAGTACTCCCTGTTCATCACAAAGTACTACGTGTGTGGCACTCCATGTTCATCACAAAGTACTACGTGTGTGGCACTCCATGTTCATCACAAAGTGCTGCTCACATTTGCACTCCCTGTTCATCACAAAGTGCTGCTCACATTTGCACTCCCTGTTCATCACAAAGTGTTGCTCACATTTGCACTCCATGTTCATCACAAAGTGCTACTTACATTTGCACTCCCCGTTCATCACAAAGTGCTGCTCACATTTGCACTCCTCGTTCATCACAAAGTGTTGCTCATACATTCGCACTCCCTGTTCATCACAAAGTACTCTATCTTGGTACTCACTGTTCATCACAAAGTGCCTTGATCTATCCTAGTCTTCCCTAGAGGACCTACTTGAGTGTATCCTCTCAGCAGCTTATCCAATCGACAACGTATGTTCATCACAGAATTACCGATTTGACCTAGAAGACAAAAAATTCACATTTTTTGACACAAACGTGCTTTCCTGACATAAACACGCATTTATTACATTACCTAGTATGCATTAATGACAACAATAAATGCATCAAAGTATGAGGAGGTTTTGTGGTACTCACCGGCTCTCCTGCCTCTGCTGGCCTCTGGAATCGGCGAACGCGATCGAATCTGTGAACAAAAGCCATCGCTGCTAACTGTTGCTGCTCTTTTCTCTCTCTGCACTCTAATCTCGTGGATGTGTAAATGACAATGAGGATGTATTTTCCCCCGTGGTCTATCTTATAGACTACCCTAGCCCTAGCCCTTGCCTCCCGAGTCAGTCTTCATTATCCCGTGACTCTGTCACTTTATCCGGTTAGTCCATTCTATCCTGTCTTTCTTATCAAGAGATTGTCTGCAATCTTTTCAAACATTTTCATCCAATCTCTCGAGGGGGCATATCATTCCCATCTTGGGGCAACTTTGTATCAGTTCATATTATCTTCTTTGAAACAACGCGACAAGCTGCATTGTCTCAAAGAGGGGCAAAATGTAGACACCCAAAATTGTCATGTCTAATTAAATAAATATTTTATTTATTTAATTATCTAAGCTTAATTCTTCTATTAATTAAATAAATCTTTATTTATTTAATTAATTCATTCATCCTCTTCTAGCCTTATTTCTCATTTAAATAAATACATTTATTTATTTAAATTATTCTTTTTCTAAATTAAATAAATATTTTATTTATTTAATTGATCTCACTTCTTCTATTAATTAAATAAATCTTTATTTATTTAATTAATTCATTAGCTTTTTCTACCCATGACACATGTCATTCATCTCTTAATTCCTACACTACCTACCCCTTTCATTATTTTATTATTTCCTCTACCTACCCTCTAATCATAGCCGACCTCCTTTTACACCTCTCAATCTTATCCTTCCATTTCATATAGTGTCTTCTATATAAGGAGATGCTTCCTTCATTATCAAACCCTAATCGTTCTATGCATTCTAATGAATCATCTTAATGACTTGACTACACTACGATCCTACTTGCAACCACATTCCGTTCTTTGTTCAGCTCTTATACACATAAAATCTGAGAGCAAATATATCAAGCAAGATCAATGGAGATAGGAAGAATGGAGATTCAAACCCTATTGGACATGTGATGGTATAATCTTTGTGATTTCGTTTGATTTGCATTGCCTTAGGTAATCTTCATATGTTATGGTGGATCTTTGTTGTTGTTAGGCTAGGGTTTTTGTGGTTGAATTCATTTAGCCTTTCAATATCGTTATTGTTGTTATCCATTTTCACCATATACACTTGTATCAATAGAAGATTAGGATGAAACATGAGTATCGATTAAAAAAATTGTCATTGTTTAAATAATGTGGTGGAAAGGTGCTTAAAGGTAAAAATATATTATAATCAAGCATATTCTTATCACTGTCCATTGAAAAAGTATAAATCATATGAGAATTATTGATAAGTGTAACTAGTGTATCTAAAATGGAAGGAAATATAATCAATAGATTCTAAAGGAGTAGAAGGTACATATATGTAGTGATACAATTCTTCTCTAGATAATGTAATCCTATCCAAGTTATAATTAAAAATGTCATGAGTGAATCAACTAGAAAAGGATCACATGCCACAAATAGTTTAAATATAGTGAAGTCTATAATGGAAACAATTAAGACTTATCCAAGAAATGGGAAAATAAGAGGCCATGATGTAAAGATATAACAATTAAGACTTATCCAAGTTTGGGTTCATAGAGTTCACAAGACTATACAATAAAGGCCCAAAATCCTAAAATATGTGAATAAATGGTATAAAAATGAAGCAAGTGCTACAATATAAACAATAATATTTATCACTAATTAGATCTAAAAATAAATCCTAGAGTTGTCAATAATGATTAGTAGGTTAGATAAAATTTCTCACGTATTGAAGGTCAAACCCTATAATAAAGAAATAGCTATGAAGCACAAATGTGATTGGATAATCAAACCCTCACTAGATTTAAAAATTAGATATCTAAAAGAAGAAACATGTATCTTAAACCTTAATATGGAAGGAGTAAACCTATTGGTTCAAGCCTAAGGGTGTATGATAGGCCAGGTTCACAAAAAATGTAAAGAAATAAAATTAATGTGCATTAACAACATAAGTTAATAGATAAGTGCATAGAATTAAGCATAATTAGGCTCAACTTATTTTAGGAATTGGGTTTGAAGAAATGTACTTAATATTCAAAAATTAAATGTAGGGAACAATTGCACTTAGCTTTAGGAAAACAATAATGAAAAATTGTTTAATATGTAATATTGGAATCATTTGCTATACATAAAAAATGACTAAAAAAAGATCACATATTTTTTTCACTATAAAATTAGTGTTCTTAGTTTGTTAGATGTCTTAGGGTTTTTGCAATTTCATAATTCATTATGGTTCAAACATGAGCCCCTCAAGTTTGAACTTGAGCTTGATGGCCTTAAACTTATGTGTAGAAATGAACCAGTAGAATGCATGTGCAATGATATTTTTTCTTTGTCCTTGTGTTTAAATATATCACATTTGTGTTTATAAACATCTTTAACGATATACTTGAACTGCTAGAGTCAATTTTTCGTAGGTCAATTGTCTATATAAGCCAACTTTATAGTTGTGAGCTAACAATCATACACAACATTCACAAACATGTTCTTTCTAAGCTCCAAAAGTGTTCCTAGTGTAATTACTCTTTGTTTGACCATATGAATTTATTACAGTCATCTTTAAATATCAAAACATAATAGCAAGCCACATAAACATGTGTAGGGTCAACTCAAAATGAAATGAGTAGTGGAAAGAGGCAAGAATGTGAGAAACTAAAATTTGTATTTAAAAATTTTTGGTTGATCCATTTGGGATTGATCTCCAAGAAATAAAAATGCTTATTTTGAGGTAGCTATTAAATATATGGACTTATGAATATAAGTTGTTGAATGATTTGTAAATGACAAATATATGAGAATATGCATAAATATAAATAAAATGAAATAAAATACTTGAAAATTAATGTATATAAACATAAACTAAATAGGAACAAACATCGATAGATATGTCAAACTTACACTTATTACTATACAATCGTATTAGGATAATCGTATTGAGATGTTCCATTAAAATAAACTTAAAGTTGAAATCAGAATTATAATATATATAAAAAGAGTGAAAAACTTTGACCATTTTTTCTATTTCACAAACTTATATGCTAAGAAATCAGTATGAATATACAAAAATCCAGTATTGAAACATATTCAACTACTAGATTCTTTCCCTAAATGAGAGAAAGAATCTATGATTAATAGAAGTTACCCTAAAAACAGTCGAAACAAGACTGACTTTTAGAGAAGCCATTTATGTGCACATGGAAATGAGCTGTTAAAACATTAATTTTCCTTTTTGAAAATGACAAGCTACAAAATACTGACAGGACAGTAGAAGACCTTAAATCCTCATTACTCCTTTACATGTATACAAAATTGGAAGTAATCTCAGAATATAGACGACCTTCCATCCCAACACAACCACTTTAAATCCTCCTCCGTCACTTCCATTTCCACTTTGGTGGTCGATATGTTTTCCTTACAATATGCAAATGAATGTGCTGAATTCTCCTGCAACTGCTCATTAGCCATCACAGAAGAGCTCAAAGCTGTATTTTCACAATTGTTAACTCTTTTCTCAACTTGGCTTGTGGCTTGACTGTCAAGAGACTTCATAGAGGTTGCCTTTCTGTACACCCTACACAGTCGAACACTTCCTCCATTCTCACTCACACTCTGCAATGTGAAACCAATCAATACATCAACAACTTATCTTACATAACAATGTTATAGAGAGGAGATAAAGGAATCATGTTCAGTGTTTTGGGTTGTGACTTCTGATTAGAGTTTTATAATATATGTTTGGATGAGGAGTAAGGCGTGGAGCAAAATGGTGTGGGTGTATTAGTAAAAACTTTTATCTTAAATTTGACAGTCATTTACGCTTCAAAATATTAACATGTAGTACATAAATTTGTGTCATGGTAAATAAAATAGTTCCAAAGTAAAATAAGATAGCTCAGTCTTTGTAAAAGTCTTATTCAGCTTATGCAACGTCTCTCTTACAATCTTGTGGTTGGGTTTTGGGTTGTACAATTATTCCTTTCAGTTACTCTTGGTAACTTTCAATCTTGTTAAAAATATTTAACTGCTTCGTTGGGTATAAAAAATAAAATAAGATAGCTCAAAATTGATATCTATTGACATATTTTAGATAAATCCATTTAAGATATCTATAATAGTATTAAGACCAAACCTTCCACCATAAAAAAAACAATAACCATAGAAAAGTATCAAAAAATAAATAAATTATTACAGGATGAAGTCTGTATTCATTCATTATCCAGTCAGTCTTGTGGCCTTTCAGAGCCCTTCCTTCGTAGAAAACCAGAGTCTTTTTCAACCCAATTAGTGTCGAAGTAGACCGATTATAAATAGGTCTATCTGATCCGGTGGCCTTCCAGAAGCCTGCAGTAGTGATTCTGTTGGGTCGTCCATCGTTGTGCCCACGAGGTTTAACAAAGAAAAACCACTGCCTTTCTCCTTCAATCAGACATAACCCTGCATTGAAAAATAAATTTTAAGAAAAAAAATGAACACTACATAATAAAATTATCAATGTTAATGTTAATATGGTCAGTTTTTTTGCTATTTACGAAACAGTATTATTATTCTTTGATTTGATTGTGTAAAATTTATTAGCAGTAATATTTCAGATCACATTCTACAGATCATCTTCGGAATATTAGAATGCTCAAGAAAATGAAAAATGGGTTCTCTTTTTTCATCTTCTTTTTGAACTCTCTAACATCCTAACATTACATGTATGATTCGACATATTAATACTAAAAAACCTCGCACAATCAAATTCAAAAACAACGACAATATTACCAATATTTCTTAATCACCCATGATTGCTTAGTGGACACTCATGAATGATCTCAGCTCTAATTTCTTACCAGGAAGTTCCCAAGGTTCAAAAGCATAGAGATCAAGCTCTTGGATGACACTGACTTTGAATGGCTTCTTCTCCGCTTTGCGTCGAAGATAGAAGCCCACCAATTCCTCCTCAGTGGGGTGGAAACGAAACCCTGGAAAGTGTTTCAGCTGTTGCTCCTCCATTCTCTGCTATGTTGTGGGTATGCCATGGATTAACTTAGTTATATCTTTAGTAAAGTGAACAGTGTGTCGGTTTTCAGAAAATTCGTGCCAAAGGACCGGATGTTATGGGAAGTTGTGAGGAAGGAGCGTAGAAATTGCTTGGACGAGGACTACAAGAGGGTCTTTCATAGCTGGGCGGAGGAGGAAATTTCTGAGAATCTCGGTATTCTCGAGTTGCCATGATATCGTCCTTCTTCGTGGCAGCAGCATCTGTCAATTTATGTACATGGAATCTCTCTTGTTTATATTAAAGTAAATCAGGCAAAGTTAATTTATTCAGATTCGGAGTTTAGTCAATGGTTTTTTATGAGATGTTAATGAAATTTATATTGAGAAGATAGGTTTATATTATAATACTTTGTGGGTGATCTTTTGGGAAGGTTCAATGTTTCACTTTGTGAGCATCATCTAGATTTAATAAGTGCTAAGTGGATCATTTATTTTCATGAGAGATGGGTTCTTGTGAACCGCTACTCAAGAAACATGGATCAATGAGTTTGACTCAAAAACTACACAATTGAATCATGATAAAAATATCATAATTATAATAATTTGTTCAATATTATTTAGAAAATTGTGTTTTAGATTGTGTAGTCTTTAAAAAAAATTATTTAATGTCGATTGTTATGGAGTCAATTTTGATTAGCGTAAGCTTGATCCAATGTGAAATTAATGTGTCACGTGGAAATAATGATCAAATGTGTTTTAGTAAACTTGTTTTCCTCTTGCTTAATTGTTATGGAGTCAATTTTGATAGCACAAACTTGATTTAACTTGCAAGATTGATTTGTATCGTGGAAATAATGACAAATTTGTTCTAATAAGATTGCTTGCCTCTCGCTTCACAATAGTTGAATGTGTCAATGTGGTATCTAGAAACACATGGTTTAGGAATTCATTGACTCAACAAGTAAATAGGCTCTCCTAGATCAAACCCCTATAACAATTTGAGCTAAATGTAATGAGAAATATCAAAGATAAAATTCACCGTCATATAGGTGGCCTATATGCAAATGGGATTATTTGTCTTCTAGAAATTTGAAGTGTGTTCTACATCTTCTTTTTATTTCTAAAATCCAACATATGTACTATTAGCACAACAAACGTCTTTAAATACCAAAATATAGAACATGTTGCATAAACATGTTCCAATTCATCTCATAATGATTAATAGAAAGTTAGAATTTAATTTAAATGTAATAATTATGGATTCATTTTCACACACTATGAAATTGAATTATATCAATCCTATCCCCTTAGAAATGAACCATGGGACAAAAATGATAATATTTGAAAGAAGATATGCTACAAATCCTACTTAATTCTATGAGGAGTGTATGCATCACATAACACACCCCCCATTTTTTATTTTGAGTTCCTCTTGTTTTATGCTTGTTTTGAAATATTTTTTTATATTTTGTCCCTTGATGAGTCGCTCATCAAGTAAGGCAAGAGGGGAGTTTTCCATCGAAATCCCAAATCTTTGAGGTCTCTTTTAAGTATTTCATGAGTTGTACGATGCCTTCAATTTTCCTTGCTAGAGTACTTTATTTTTGGATTTTCAAACTTTCACGTAATTCAATGATTGGATTCATTATGTTCCTAGTCTATTACTTTCCCAATTCTTGCTAAGGCACATGCGTTCAATCGTTTTTTGCTGGACTTAGTTTTTAAAGCCTAGTTGTGATTTGCGGTTTCAAGGGTTTTCATCCCTTTCATCATTTTCGTCCAAGTCATGTTAAGTACCTAAACTCTACTTTCACTTAGATATCAAAGCTTCAAGTTTATGAATACATATTATAAGCATTCATTATGGGAAAACCTTAACTTTTGTTTATCTTTTAGAGTTTCAAGTTCAAAACCTCAAGAATTTGATTAATCGAGTATCTTATAAGCAATACCCTTAAATCTTAATTTGTTGGAATTTAACATTTATTTATTTTTGGTTTGGAACTTCATAGATGTAACTAATTTAATATCAAGTAGGTAGTATCTTGAACTTCAATTCATAATTGCTATTAATTTTCAAGATTTTTAGTTCAAGGATTGTAGTGATCTAATTAATCAAATAACTCATGGATCATGATTTCAAAGCTCAATCCTTGATATTTATTTTATTTTAAAACTTTGGATTCAATTCTTATATAATCAATCTACTTTGATACATTATAATTGGTAAGCTTGATTCCCCTTATGTTCACTTTCTTTAAGAGCTTTTAAGTCTAGGACTTTGAAGATGTAGTCAATAACTTACATCATAAATGGTAGATTTGATGCTTGATTCTCAATGCATGCTCCCATGAGTATCCTTCATTAAACTAAATCCTATTATATATCTTCTTCATGTAGACCTTTAGGAATTCTTTACATTGGTACCATGACATTAGGTATTCTACAATCTTGATGTGCTTATGGCTTTGTAAATGGTAGATTTGATGCTTGATTCTCAATGCATGCTCTCATGAGTATCTTTCATTAAACTAAATCCTATTATATATCTTCTTCATGTAGACATGTACGAATTCTTTACATTAGTACCATGACATTGGGTATTCTACAATCTTCATGTGCTTATAGTTTTGAAAGCCAATGTTGATTTTTTAAAGCTCATTTTTCTTCCCTTCCAATTAGTGTATTTTACATGTTTCTTAGTTCTAAGGCATAGTGGTATATATTTTCTTGGAGTCTCATTCTATTTTAGTGTAGCTATTTAAGTGGGTAATCAAACCTTCTCTTACCTAGTAGACACGTGTTATATCTGATAGCCACAATTCTTGCCTTCTAAACTATTTTATTCTTTTGGGATTATAGATTGTCTCTTACCTCCTTGCAAGTTTCATATATTATAACTTGATCTTCTAATAAGTTGTATTAAATCACATATTATATTTTTTTAAGGGTAGTTTAATTCACTTTCTCTTAAAATATCATGTGATTAAACAATTTTATTATTTGTTTTTTTTATAATTCATTTATTGAAATTGAATATTAAAGAATGGATATTAATTCAAGAGTAGACCATAAGAATAATGAATATATTTTACTAGTTTACATATTAGACTATTCCCAACTAATCAAAATAAATAGTATTTTTAGATGTCATTATATAGTATCTTAGTTGAATATGAAACAATAAATTAAAGGCAATACATGTAGTATATTAATTTTCTAATCTAATTTAAATTAGAAACATTTTTTAAAAACACAAAATTATTGATTTAGCTAACAAATCTATCATTAGACTATTTTATTTCGATATTTTTATTCTCTAGACCTATGCAAAAGGGACAACAACATAGATAGTTTAAACATTTTATGCTACCATGACTTGGTAACATAAATCTTAGGGTGAATTTGTCTTCTTCTATGAAGTTAATTATCTTTTAGGAGGGATGAAGTTATCTTGTGATTGCACTTAAATTTTTAATCATGTTAAATTGTCTTTCAATAGAAGGTATTGATGTAGATTTTAGTAGTATTTTAGCATATAAATAACCTATAAAGAATAAGAAATAATAGAAGAATTAAACAATCACAAAATAAGTAACATTATCTATGCCTTGAGAAAACCCTTGTAAGGAAAAAATATACTCTAAAAGATCCAGACCCAATGTCTTAAATAACAACAAAAGTCACAATACAATATCAAGGTCTTTGTGCTTCAATGAAGTATACACTCTAAACCAGCAAGAAATATGACAACACAACCTTAGATAAATTTTATTATATAATCTCAATCCCTAGAGTTATATATAGGTCAAGGAGACTTAGAAAACCATAAATTATTTTAGAAAGGTCATGAGCAAAAAAATCACAAGTCAAGGTCAAGTCCAAGCAATCTATATTCAATCCATATGCACCACTTAAAAAGTGAATCTTCCACATTAAAAGTACAATTCTCATTGAACGGTTTGATCCATATAACTATAAATAACCAATCAAAGATGTTAGTCAAGTCCACCTATTAATCCTCCATCTAGTGACTTCTTGTAACCATCATAAGACCAATGACACATGTAAAAGAGTGCTAACTATATAATTTTAAAATTTTCACATGTAAAAGAGTGCTAAAAAAATTACTTCTAGACCTAAGACTTTGCAATGTGTACAACGATACCCAGGCCCTCACATTTCTAATTATTGATAAATACATTTGCATTCCAAATTGAGTGGACTATATCACTAATGATTGAAACAAAATTGCTTCCCCCATTATTTAAGTGATCTATTTTAGGCATGTCTAGGTAACCAAAATGTTCATATATGATTCTTTGTTCAAGTGGTGTAAGTTACTAGTTATGGAAAACTATAATTATAAAAAAAAAAATTGATTCGATCTTACTTTGACTTTTAAAAAATGTAATTCAATGTTAGTTATTTAACATATTTACCAATTTAATCATATAATTTTAACAAGCATCTAATATAAAAAAATTGCCATATATCATACCCTTGATACTCAATAAGCTAAATATTATATACTTTAAATAAGCCAAATTCAAACTTGAAATAATTTTAATTAATAAAAAAATCATAATCTTATGTCGAAGCTAATCAATTTCTTAAAAAATACAAAAGATAAAAAAAGAAATAAATCAACATAAACCTTTAAAAAACAATTTTAAAATTAATATTTTAATTTGTATATGGATTTAACACCCAAATCAATCAAATACTTAAGATGGTCTCATTTATTAAGTTTATGCATGGAAACACACTAAACTTCCCTACTCCCTAGTAAAAATAAGAGCCATGAATTCAATTGACTAGGGTGACTTTTTGTCTTTCATTCTCATGTTTCTTGAAGAAGTAAGATAGCACATCTAAATTCATCTTAATATGATCAAGTAATTGTGTAACTCTAGGGGAAGAGCACCAATAGATAACATAGTTCCAATAACCGTCACCTTATTGCCATGTTGACCCCCCAATAGCTAATCATTTTTTGTTCATAATCGACCCATTTGTGCACCACTATTGGGGCATTTGTCAACAAGTACTAGCGATTTTGAGTTGATAGTTATTGGAACTTCTTTAGTTAGGTATCCGGCAACACTCTGAAATGTATATTTTTTTACCTTTGTGTGCATAACTGATTCCACAACGTGCATCGTTACTACCCAGAAGCCAGATCAATAGCTATAAACAGTTAAGTCGCATACAAAGACAACTAAAAAAAAAATCAAAATCCAATGTACCATTTAAGATTTGTGGGTGCACGAAATTAGCTATGACAACTACTGATGCTCTTCCCCTATATGTTGGCTGTATTAGGAGAGATTTCTATACCTTCTTATTCTTGGACTCGAGAATTAATTATATGAAAACCAGTCTTTTTCAACCAAATGGGTGTCGAAGTAGACTGATTATAAACATGTCTATCTGATCCGGTGGCCTTCCAGAATTCTGTTGGGTAGTCCATTGGTGTGCCCACCAGGTTTAACGAAGAAGAACAACTGCAATCAAACCTAAACCTGCATTGAACAACCCATTTTAAGTCGAAAAACATAACACATTATAAAACTATCAATCTTGCTTAGATCCCCATGAATGATCTCAACTCTAATTTCTTACCTGGAAACTCCCAAGATTCAAAACCGTACAGATCTTGAAAGCACACTCACTTTGAATGGCTTCTTCTCCACTTTTCGTCGAAAGTAGAAGCCCACCAATTCCACCTCAGTGAGGGGGAAGCGAAACACTGGGAAGTACTTTAGCTGTTTCTCCTCCATTCTCTACTCTGTCATGGGTACGACATGAAACTTAGTTTTATCTCTCAAAGTGAACAATGTGTCAGTCTTGAGAAATTTCGTCCGAATGGACTGGATGTTGTGTGAAGATCTGAGGAAGGAGAGTAGAAATTGTCTGAACGACGAGTAGAAGATGAGCTTTCATAGCTGGGCATGGGAAATTTGTAGGGCTATTGATATTCTTGGGTTGCCATGATGTTTCCCTTCTTCGTCGTAGCAGTAACTGTCGATGTATGTTGACATCTCTCTTTGGTTATATTAGGGCAGACGGTCCCATGGTGGTGTCGGTTTTTATCCCATGATAAAACTATCAATGTCCCTTAGATTCTCATGAACGACATACGTTATATTATTAATGTTTGGGAAATAATTGTTCCATTTTTTCTAATATAGGTGTCTATAAGATATTTCAATTTCAAATCTACCTCTAGTTTTACAAAAAACAGTTATTTGACATGAACAATTTAGGTTACATTTCATTTATGTTTGACATGACATTTTTCTTTTTCTCAAATACATATGATAATTTTTCAAATTATATATCTTTTTCACTTATCAACTCTACTACAACAATTTCTTGTTCCACCATATTCAAATACTCTCTCATTTATTCCACATAAAAATTATTCTGAGGCTCACCATCATCAATTATAAAACAATTTAATAGTAATAAAAAGTATTATAAAAGGCATGTTAATGGACTTTTAAGGGTTAATCCTTCTCAAAGCACAAGAAACATACCCTAATGGACGCCTCTAGAATACAATTGGATAAAGAAAGTTTTTATGGCACGGTTCAAAGAAATCCTGAGCCATCGAGTGTGAGATGTATTGCAAGAGACAACAAAGATAATATCAATGCCAAAGGGTTTCAAAACTTAGGTAGAAATACAAATAATGTCTTAGAAGCAAAAGCAGCCCTTCTGACGATCCAATTTGTGGGAAAACTGGGGATAGCCAATCTTCACTTAGAAGGTGACTCTCAAATAATTATTCATGCTATCTCAAAGGGCGGAGCAGAATAGTGGAAAATAGACCAAGATATTCAATGTATCCGACATCTCCTCACATCCTTTCAGAGTTTCAAGGTCGCTCATATTAGAAAAGAGGGCAATTAAGCTGCAAATGCATGTGCCAATCAAGCGTTTGATCTCCAAGACGGTAAAACATAAATACATTTGTTTGGTCCTAATGGACATGTTGTTGAAGAATTTTGAAATTTGAATTCAAAAGAACGCGTTGGGAAAGCTTGGCTTATCGATTTGTATGGGGCATTGGGAATATCCCCTCATATTATTATTTATTTAAATTGTTGGGCCAGGACGACAGTCATTAATGCGCAATGGTCATTGTTTGCTTTGTTTATCAAGCAAATCCTATGGAAATATTTCGTAGTTCGTGCGACCTTGTTGATTTCTTTGCCCAAGAAGGATCGGCGACACTCTCGTCTAACGAGGAACGATGTGCCAACAGGCGACTCGATAGGAGGTTCTTTCCCTGGTATTGCCTCTCCTTCCACAATTCTTGAATATCCGCCGCGCCTCCCAAGGTTCCTGGTAAAGGCAGGTCGAATAGGTTATGAAACATCTGCTTAAGCAGCATCACTAGAAGAAGCAGTTGATGAGGTTTCCAGACTCAAGGCTTCCCTCGAAATCGAGAGGCTCGAGTCATTTATTTTAATATTTATTTATAATTTTTTATTTATTATATTTTTTCTATTTTTTAAGTTATATTTGTAAAATAATAAATTTATATTTAATTATATATTTATTTATTAATGCATTCTACTTTTATTACTTAATTAGTAAATTTGAACAAAAATGTTATAGTTTGAATTTAAGTTTTTATGTGTTTTCTTTTATGTTTGATTTTATTGAATTTAAGTTTTTATGTATTTTCTTTTATGTTTGATTTTATTTAAAAAAATTAAATACATTATTAATTATTAATTTAATTATAACATTATTTCAAACAAATTAATAAATAAAAAATAAAAAAAAATTAAAATTAATATAGATTAAATATTAAAATAATAGATTTTATTTAAAAACTTTAAATACATTATTAATTATTAATTTATTATAACTTATTATTTCAAACAAATTAATAAATTAAAATAGAAAAAATATTAAAACAAATATAACTTAAATATTAAAATAATAAGTTATTAAATATAAATTTATTATATTTATTATTTTACAAATATAACTTAAAAAATAAGAAAAATATAATAAATAAAAAACTTTAAATACATTATTAATTATTATTTTATTATTTTATAAATATAAAAAAATAAATAAATAATAAATAAATATTAAAATAAATTATTTCAATTTAAAAATATATTCATACATTTAAAAAAAAACTTTCCTCCACCCCCACAGACTTAGTAAAAAAATGAAACAATGTTATGGGAGTGGGGAAGGAAATTTGGGCACAGTTCCGTAAGATTGAAGGAAATAATGGCATGGAGATCCGTCCTTTTCGCAGAAGTCACCGTACGGGGATGGTGGGATGCATGGTATGGGGCGGGCCGGGCCATTCTGTCCGCTGCATAGCCATTGCCATAATTGACGATTCTGACTAAGCTGGGAGGATTTATTTCAAATGCTCGGCATTTATTTGTCTCCGGTGGTGGATTGTACGCTTAGAGTAGCATCCATAAGAAGAAGTTGGCAAAGTTTTTTTGGCGTTGGTTGCATTGTAAACCTGAGTTTCATTATGGAGAATACAACCTTCCAACCGTGCAGCATGGAGGTGAACTTTTCACTGACGACCTCGAAGCCGATGGTCACATTCTGGGGGTCGATTTCAGATGAGCAGCTCTCGAATATCTTATATTTTGAGGACAAAGATATCTTGGCCCGTGTCAAGATCATCTTTGGCAATGAATACTTGAGGGCTCCATTCAAGTATCGATGACATTGCATCCATGTTCGTCATGTGGTTTTTTGAGTTGGAAATAAAGGAAAATGTGTGATGATTGGTAGACAACTGCCTTAGAGAGGAGTGGTGGGGGGGTTCGAAAGTCTGATGGCAATGGCGCGCGATTGGAAAGGATTCATTTGCCCAGGAGGTGCATGGCTGCAGGTGAGCGAATTCACTCCTCCCCTACGCCTCTTCCTTATTTGGAGCACAATTTGCAACAAGGAAGTCCAGAGAGCTTCAGCCCAGATTGGCATGTCAGAAGTTAAGGATTATCTGAAGGCGGTGGAGGCAAGAAGTCTTTGGTGGAAGTTGGAGAAATGGGGCCCTCACAGTGAACGCTCACCTCTTACATCTTGTGCATCCTCTTCATGCTGCAAACGGAGAAGGCCAAGGGGATCAAAAAAGAAATTAGGTAGAACCTTGTGGATTGGCTTCCCTTCAGACCAAAACGTGAAAGTGAAACCACCCAATGCAGTGAATATGTAAGAGAATTCCACCTGAAACAAAGGCAAGGAGATTGTAATTGCAAGTTGAATTAGTTGATATATGGTTTATTTTGTTATCTGCAATAGTAAATGATGTAAGTTGACAGTATATCGAGTTGTACATCTATGTATATGGGTAGTATAGCTATCTTGGGGTAATGTCTTGATAGGTTGGCAGGATGGGGGTGTTTGGGGATAGATCATTTTACAGTTGAACTGCTTATGGGGAGATTTTCAGACTCTTTTTGCTCCCTCAATATTATTTGTAATGCTTATCTTAATCATTAATACAAATATCCCAATTACTGATCAAAGAAAAAATGAATATTATAAAAGATTTGGAAGAAGGAAAGCATGCATGATAATTGTAGTTCCTAGTCCTAGTTCATGAGAGGTGATGATTCAAAAAAAATTGGTCTATCTTTACTTTGTTTACCTTGCAACTTTTCTTAATATTATTTTGATCTTTCTCGACAATAATGCATTACATTGAACTTTGAAAAGAAGTGTGTAAACTTTTCCACTATTTTTTATGTGAATTTACACATTTGTTAATTATCAAATATTTAAAATAAATTTTTAAGTTACTATTATTTTGTTTTGTTTATTGTATTATATTTATTGAATTAATAATTATATTGTTTAGGTGAGATGCGTACTCCCTAATGATATATTTATTTATTCGTTTATGTCTATTAAAATAATTTTATATTTATATTTACTTGCCACACAAGTAAAATCATTATAATACAATCGTAAAATACCAATGCTTTGTCAAGAGAAAGATGAGATCATTATTAACTCTAGAGTCAATCGCATAGCATATTCCCCATCTCTAACACATGTTCTCTAACACGTGAACAACCTACTAATATCTCAATCATACATCCATTGTGGTGCTACAACATCACAAACAACAAAAATAATGAATCAACTATGGAGGAAATCTAGGAACTTCTTTTGGTTGCATTTTTAAGAAAGGTATTAAAATATAAAAGCCATAAAGTATTAATTTAATGCACATGTAAAGAAGGTTTTATAAAAAAACTTTACAAACTCATTTGCATGCTCTTGCTCATTTTTTTCCCTAGGCAAGCATTCCTCTACCTCCTAACAAAATTTGATGTAAGAAGTTTATTGATGTCCTTTCGATGCAATTCCTTCCAATTTACTAACAACATTCATTCATGGGAAAATCTATTTGTTCAAGAGGAGTTTCATGTTTCACCAAAAAAGAACACATCAACAAACTCCATGTCCTAATCTACATTCTCCTTTTCAACATGGTTTGAATTATAGCAACATTAGATTGTAAGGGGTGGACACTTTTTTGGGACTATGTAATTTTAAAACAACATGATAGATTGCATGCCAGTTTTTCTTTCATTTTATTGAAGGTCACTCGTTTATATATCAGACAATAAAGGAAAAGCAATTTGTGTTTTTACAAGGGTTGGTCTTGTAATTTCAAGAGCTTCTCATTATATGGCTTCTTCATAGTCCATGTTCTCTTCTTTTGAGGTTTGTGTTATGCCAACTATTTTGATGGGAAAAAATACATATATGAATGTAATTAGGAAGGTATCTATTGATATTAAGGATAACACTTTCAATGATGTATTTTTTGTACCTCATTTATCCAATAATATTGTTTCCATCTATTAGATTACTCAAGGTGGAGTAGATAAGCCTATGAAATTTACTCCTGATTCAGTTCTCATTGAGGATTTGGAGAGTAGAGAGATTATTGCTATTGGAGTGGTCTATCATGAATCTTGATCATACACCTTTTCAAACGTTGTTCCTGATGATTACTTTGATCCCTTGAATGGTGATCACACTTCTACTATAGATTTTGATTTTGAGGAGAACTTTGGTATACTCACAAATGATCCAATTCTTAAAACTTTTATTTTCATCTTGTCCATCTACTATTTCTAACTATTATATCATTGTTTCTTTATCAATAGCTTCCAGTGATTCTTTGTAGTAGGACATACATAATTTTTTATATACAACTTTGTGGGATGACTTCTTGATAGATGTTTTAGACTTGTTTGTGGAGTCTCATATCGTAGATTTGGGAGACACAATTTATTTCATACGTTTTCTCTTTAATGAGGATGGTTCTTTGTTAGTTATTGTTAGGGGGCATTATGACATACTCTTGTTCATTCTCTAAATGATTTTTCCTCATAATTTGAAATGAGTTTGGATACTTAAAAACAACATTTGGAGGAGGTCTATTTGCCTTTGGAGGAGATTCTTGCGACTTTGGATTGTGTTCTAAATCAGTTTCTAGGACATTATACATTGTCATCTTCAATAATGTGGCCCAGAATGCCTAATTTGAGTGTGACAAATTTTAGCATTGACATGGAGACCCTTTGGTAGAGCTCAGAGGCATCATTCATTTTGAACTTTTTTCATACATATTCCTTTTAGGAATGGGAGAATCTCATACAACACCTTTGGTATTTTTTCTTCCTAAGAGAAGGAACGTTGTTCAACAATCATAGATTATCTTCCAGATCTTATTTTAAGAACCTACCATTGACTACACATTGACGGGGGTTGGGGGAGCGCTTCTTGGTCCTTCCACTTCTTTTCTCTCTTTATTTAAGGGGGTGTATTCCCTTGTTGTTGAAGGGGACTTCTTCTTCTTTGGGGTGAATATTATGTGTACATGGGTACTTAACATGACTTCATTTGTTAGGATCCATCGTCATATTTTCACGCACCTAAGCCATGCTTAAGGGGGATGTTAGTGTAGGTTTTTATTTTCCTAGTGAGTTATTTATTTTTCCATTATTCCTAGGTTTTCCCTACACTTTTATTAATATTTATTAGGTTCATAAATTGAGTTTGACTAGGATATGATGTTGAGGTGTCCCCTTGTATAAAAGGTGGTGTCCCCATCCTTAAATGGTGGATCATTCATTAAAGGGTGGATAGTTTTCTAATTTAAAACTACTTGGTGGTCACACCCTATTGGTTAGATTTGCACCCTCCATCCTCTCCTTATTTCTATATAAATTCACTATCTACCTTGTATTTGGAATTATTTTTCATACATTGTGATTCTCTTCCATAGATTGGCATTCATGTACTTTGATTCATGCAATAATTCTTCTATAACATCTCTTCGAGCTCTTACTGCAATATTGTCGTCTTGATAATTGCACATCTCTTAAAATGATGGGTTTGTAATTGATTTATTTCATTTATAATTGTATAGCTCATCTCTCATAGAATATATTGGTTATTCATCTATTTTATATTTCTAACATAAATAATGAGAAAGAATCTAGAAGAGTTGAGCAATCACAAAGTTGGTAATGCCATGCATACCTTGATAAAATCCTCATAAGGAAAAAAATAGACTCCAAATGAATCACACCCAATATATTAATTAGCAACAAAATTTACAATACAATATCAAGGTCTTTTTTCTTCAATGAGGTATACACTCTTTAAATAGAAATCAACAGGAAATATGACAATGTAATCCTAGATAAATATTATTTTATAATCTCAATAATAAGAGTTATATATAGGCCAAGGAGGATTAGGATACCATGGGCTCAAAAATCATGAGCCAAAGTGAAGTCCAACTATATTCAATCCATATGCACCACTCCAAAACTGATCCTGCATATTTGAAATATAACTCTCATTGAAAGGTTTGACCCTTATAATTATAACTAACCAGTCAAAGATGTTATTCAATTCCACCTATTATTCATCCATGCAATGAATACTTGTAACCATCATAAGACCAATGCTAGATATCAGATAGTACAGACTATAAAAATTTAAATTTTCATCCAAGAACGATGTACTTTTCCATGTAATCTAATTATTTACGATATTATAGGTTTATATTATAAAATTACATTTAGACCTAGGAATTTGCAAGGTGTGCAATAATACTTAGGCCTTGCTATTTCTAATTATCGATGCATGCTTTTACATTCTAAATTGATTGGACTATATTATTAATGATTGAAACAAATTGCTTCCCTATGATTTAAGTGTTCTATTCTAGGCATGTCTAGGCAACCCAAATTTTCATATGTGATATTTTGTTCAAGGGGAGTATGTTACTTGCTATGGAAAATATAATTCTAAGAAATAATTTTGATTATATCTTATATTAATTTTAAATAAATTGCAATTCAATCTTAGTTAATTAACATATTTACCAATTTAATCAACCAATTTTAACCAATGTCAAATACGAAAATACCTTATCATAAATTTGAAACTTGATAAGCTAAATATTCTAGACTTTAAACAAGCTAAGAGAAAACTTGAAATAATTCTAATTAATAAAAAAAAATTATAATCCTATGTCTAAACTAATCAATATCAAAAAAATAAAAAATAAAAAGAAGAAAAATTAATGAACTTGTACAAACCAATCTTTGACTACCTTAAATAATTTTAATAATAATGTTTTAATTAAAAATACACAACTAATTTGAAGAATAAAATTTGAATTTGTATAAAAATGTAACATCCAAACCAATCTTAAATTTTTAAATATGATTTAGATAATTTCAGTCACCATGACATGTATAAGATGGTTTCATTTATCAAAATTTACGCATGGAAACATAGTAGGGGAAGAGCACTAATTATCATTCATGTTCCAATAACCGTTCACTCTTTGCACACCCAACCCCCCAATTTCTAACATTAGAAAAACCAAAAAACAAATAACTAAAAGTCTATTAACAATTTGCACATGTATCAATAGCCACTCATTTTTTAGCATTTTTGGACTATAATTGGCCCATTTGTGCACCTTTATTGACACCCATAGCGCACAACTACTAAAGCATTTGTGCATAAGTATTGGCAATTTTAAGTGCATAGTTAATGGGGCATCTTTAAGCAGGTATTGGGCAACACTTTGAAATGTGTACTTTTTGACCCTTGCACACATAATGGATCCCACAATGTGCATTGTTACTACCCAACAGCCAAAACAATAGCTATAAGTAGCTAAGTTAAATATGAAGACAATAAAAAAAAAATCATCAAAATTCGATGTATCATTTAGAATTTATGAATGCACAATGTTAGCTATAACGACTATTACTACGCTTCTCCTAAACTTCCCTATTGCCTAGAAAAAATAAGAGTCATGAATTGAATTGATTCGAGTGACCTTTTATCCTCCATTCTCATATTTCTTGAAGAAGTAAGATAACACATCAAAATTCATCTTAATATGGTCAAATAGTTGTGTAATATATGTTGACATAGCACTTATATTAGGAGACATTTCTAGTTAGCTTCTTATAGTTGGAGTCAAGAATTCATTATATGAAAATCATTTCAACCAAATGGGTCTCGAAGTAGACTGATTATAAACATGTCTATCTGAATTGGTGGCCTTCCAGAATCCCCTTGGATCGTCCATTGTTGTGCCCACGAGATTTAACAAAGAAGAACCACTGCAATCAAACCAAGCCAGCATTAAGAAAAACATAACACATGATAAAACTATCACTGTTGCTTTAGATCCCCATGAATGATCTCAACTCTAATTTCTTACCAGGAAGCTCCCAAGATTCAAAACCGTACAGATATTGAAAGCACACTCACTTTGAATGGTTTCTTCTCCACTTTTCGTCGAAAGTAGAAAGCCCACCAATTCCTCCTCAGTGGGGCTGAACCGAAACACCCGGAACTTCTTGAGCTCTTGCTCCTCCTCCATTCCGTACTCTGTCATGGGTATGACATGAAACTTAGTTTTATCTGTTAAAGTGAACAATGTGTCAGTCTTGAGAAATTTCGTCTGAATGGACTGGATGTTGTGTAATGTTATGAGGAAGGAGAGTAGAAATTGTCTGAACGACGAGTACAAGATGAGCTTTCATAGCTGGACATGGGAAATTTCTAGGGTTGTTGATATTCTCGAGTTGCTACGATGTTGCCTTTCTCCATCGTAGCAGCATCTGTCAATTGATGTACGTTGACATCTCTCTTCGGTTATGTTAGGGCAGATGGTCCCATGGTGGTGCAGATTTTAATATGAATTGACATATTTGTTAATTATGTAATATTTAAAATAAATTTTAAATTATCATTAATTAATTTTATATTTATTTTGTTATCTCTAACGCATGCTCTTCAACATGTGAAAAAACTAGCAACACCTCAACCATACATCCATGATAGTACTACATCATCACAAATAACAACAATATTGAATTAACTATGGAGGAAATCTAGAACTTCTTTTGATTTCATTTGAAAGAAATGTATTAAAACATTGAAAAACAAAAGTTTTCATTGAATGCACATGTGAACAAGGATTTATAAAAATTTAAAAACTCATTTTCACACTCTTTCTTATTGGTTTTCCCATGCAAACATTCATCTACCTCTTGGACAAAATATCTTCTCAAAATTTATATTATTGTTCTTTACATGCAATCCCTTTTAATTTATTATTTCAACATTCATTCATGGGAAAATCTATTTGTTCATGAGGATTTTCATGTTTCACATAAAAAAAACCATGCCTTCATCTAGATTCTCCTTTTTAGCATGGTTTGAATGAAAAGAATGATAGGTTGTAAAGGGTGAACAATTTTTTGGTAGTATGTGTAATTTTAAAACAACATGATCGGTTGCATGTCATTTTTTATGTTATTATTTTGAAGGTCATTTGTTTATATATAATGAAACAATTTTGTCTATACCATAATGTTATTTGATTGAGTAAATTCTTCTTGTCAATATATTCATGTTATGTGATTGAGTGAAATGTTAGTGCTTATACTATTATGTTCATGTTTATTTTTATTTTTACATTAGACTAATATTAGTCTATGTCTACATATATGAAAATATCATAATATTTGCCTAAATATATATTAGTTAATTAGTTTGCAAAAGGGTTATAAATATTTCTATTATAATGGCTTTTCAAGTTATATAACTCTTAAATGTGTGTAGCCATTAATTGATCTATACATAATTGATATATTTTTATTATAATAAGGTTTCAAGTTATATAGAGAACCCTTAACATAGACATAAATGATACATATATAAGGAACATACATATAAGTTAATTAGTTTGCAAAAGCAATATAAATATTTTTATTATAATGGTGTTCAAGTTAAATCTAACCCTTAATATTTCGTGAAATATTAATGATATTGAGAAAAAATATATTGGGAGTTGAATATGAAACAATAAATCAAAGGATATAAAAATTAAAATAATTTTCTAATCTAATTTAAATTAGAAACATTTCTTATTAACACACAATTATTGATTTAGCTAACAAATCAATCATGATACGATTGTTTCAGTATTTTTATACTATAGGCCTATGTAAAAGGGACAACTACATGGATAATTGAGACATCTTACAATACCATGACTTGGTAACATATCCCTTAGGGATAATTGGTCTACTTCTATGAATTTAAGTGTCTTTTAGGAGGGGTGAAGTGATCTTGTGACTTTATGTAAGTTGCTAATCATATTAAATTACCCTTCAATACATCGTACAACAAATTTTTCAATCTATGTAAATTTCAGTATATTTTTTTCATATAAACAATTTATAAGGAATGAGAAAGAATAGAAGAGTTGAGCAATAAAAAATCAATAACATCATATATACCTTGAGAAAACCCTTGTAAGAAAAAAAATAAGATATTAAAATAACCACGCCCAGTATATTATTTAACAACAGAAGTTACAATAAAATGTCAAGGTCTTTGTGCTTCAATGAGGTATACACTCTAAATCAGTAGGAAATATGACAACATAACCCTAGATAAAGGTTATTTATAATCTCAATCCTAGGATTTAAATATAGACCAAGGAGACAGGAAACCATGACTGACCATGAATGATTTTCAAAAACCAAAGACTCAAAAAATCATGAGCCAAAGTCAAGTTCAAATGGTCTATATTCAATTCACATACATGTCACTCCAAAAGTGAATCCTCCACAATTTAAATATAGTTCCCAAAGGTTTGACCCCTATAACTATAAATAACCAATCAAAGATGTTAGGCAATTCCACCTATCAACATGTCATCCAATGACTTCTTGTAACCATCATAAGACCAATGCAACATGTCAGAGATTGCAACACTATAAAATTATAATTTTCCATCCAAGTGGGATGCTCTTTTCCATACAATCACATTATTTACAATATTGCTTGTAATTATATACAAAATGTCTTCAAACCTAAGACTTTGCAAGATGTGAAATAATACTTAGTCCCTCCTATTTCTAATTACCAATGCATTCCTTTGTCTTTCAAATTGAGTGGACTATATTATTAGTAATCGAAACAAAATTGCTTCCCATGATTTTTGTGTTCTATTTTAGGCATGTCTAGGTAGCCCCGATGTTCATATGTGAAATTACTAATGCATTCCTTTGTTTTTCAAATTGAGTGGACTATATTATTAATAATCGAAACAAAATTGCTTCCCGTGATTTTTGTGTTCTATTTTAGGCATGTCTAGGTAGCCCCGTTGTTCATATGTGATGTTTTGTTCAATGGGAGTAGGTTATTAGTTATGGAAAATATAATTATAAAGAATAATTTTTATTAGATCTTATGTTAATTTTAATAAAAAAAATTATTCAATGTTAGTTAATTAACATATTTATTAATTTAATCATATAATTTTAACCAATATTAAAATAGAAAAATACCATGCCATACCTTTGAGACATGATGAGCTAAATATTCTACACTTAAATAATATAAACTTCAACTCAAAATAATTCTAATTTTAATAGAAAATCATAATCTTATGCCTAAGCTAATCAAATTTTAAACATAAATACAAAAGATATGAAGAAAAATAAACCAACATGAACAAACCAATCTTTAAGTGACATTAAATAATTTTAATAGATATATTTTAAATAAAAAAAAAATTTAAAAATTTAAGAATAATACTTAAATTTGTAGAAAATATGAACTGACATCCAAATCAATCTTAACTTTTTCTAAGTTTTCATGTAGTCAAATACTTAGGATGGTCTAAATCTTATAAGAGTAATTCAATCACCATGACATGACATGTATAAGATGGACTCATTTATAAATTTGTGCATAGAAACACATTAAACTTCACTACTGCCTAGTAAAAATAGGTGTTAGTCATAATAGTTGGAATCAAGAATTCATTATACTGTTTATTGATATTAAACTCTCAAATATCTTAACATCACAAATACGATCTAAAATATTGATATTAAATAAATTCATATTAATCATATCAGAAAACAACAAAAACAATAGTATCAATATTATTTAAACTCCTATTGATCATCTCAGCTCTAATTTCTTACCGAGAAGGTCCCAAGGTTCAAAAGAGTAGAGATCAAGCTGCTCATGGATAACACTAACTTTGAATGACTTAGATCGAGCAGCAAGAGGGCAAGAGAAACATAATGGTATTTCATTATGGAGTGTGCAGCGTATGAAGACATTCGCAGCCAGTTTGATAACGAATTAAAAGTGGACAGTCTGAATGAGTTTTTTGAAGAGTCAAGACTTCACAAAACAGCAAGTCTCTTAATCAAGATTCACAAGAAAAGATCCAGCATGAAAAAAAACTTGAAACTAGACTAATTTGAAACTTCTGGATCCCTTAAACCACTAGATCTCGTGTAAACGTCATTAAAACTCCTCCTTTCATTCATTCATTGACTCTGCGTGGAAGATAGAAGGCCACCAATTCGTCCTGAGTGGGGTAGAAGCAAAAGCCTGGAAAGTGTTTCAGCAGCTGCTCCTCCGTACTCTACTCTGTCATGGGTATCACATGAAACTTATTATTATATCTGAGGTAGTAAAGTGAACAATGTTGCCCGGATGTTGAGGGAAGTTGTGAGGAAGGAGAATAGAAATTGTCTGAGCGACGAGTACAAGATGGTCTTTCATAGCTGGGCTGAGGAACTTTGATGGTCTCGAATTGCCATCATGTGGCCCTTCTTCCTGGTAGCAGTAACTGTCAATTGATATACGCTGATAAGTCTCTTGGTTATATTAGTATAAATGCATGCAAAGTTAATATATTCAAATTCAGAGTTTAGTCAATGGTTTTTATGAGGTCAAAGTTAGAAGGGATCAACTAGTGTTAATGGTTTATGTGGTAAGGGAAAAAGATGATTGTAGTAATGTTCAAAAAACACTTGATGAATCTATTTATTATTACTTAGAAAATAATGTTTTTGATTAGATGAATGTGTCTATTTGTGTAGTTTTAAGGAAAATTGTTCAAATTTTAAATGTTATGTGGTTGATTTTAATTAGCATAGATTAAATCTAATGTGTGAGATTGGTTTGTCACATGGAAATACAAACAAGATATGTTTTAATAAACTTGTTTGTCTTTTGCATCACAATAGTTGAATGTGTCAATGTGATATCTAGAGACACATTTAAGGAGTTTGTTGGCTCAAGATGTGAATAGATTTTCTTAGCTTAAACTCTTTGGCAGGTTGAGTTAAGATGTAATGAGAAAGATGGAAGATGAAATTCACCAACGTGCAAGTGGTCTATATGCAA
Organism: Cryptomeria japonica; assembly: GCF_030272615.1. NCBI lineage: Eukaryota > Viridiplantae > Streptophyta > Pinopsida > Cupressales > Cupressaceae > Cryptomeria > Cryptomeria japonica. Next base: position 155,624,084 of record NC_081409.1, read on the forward strand.
ATGTGATTCTTTTTCCTCTAGAAAATTGAATGCACTATAGATCTTTGTTATTTATAAAATTGAACATATGTGTTACTAGAAAATTAAATGTCTTTAAATACCAAAATATAGATATGTGTCTCTTAAACATGTTCCAAGCTTGCTCATAATGTTTAGTAGAAAGGTAGGCGAAATTTGGAATTTGAACTTGAATGTATTAATTATGGGATCACTCTAGTGCTCTATGGGATTGAAATAAACCATGGAATGTGTTGGAACAAGTAAAAATTGTCTTAGTGTAGAGCTTGCATTTGTCTTTTTAGCAGAAAAAAAAACTTAAACCCTATGTTCCTTATGGCATGCATTATAATTTGATGTTGACCGGCTTACCTAGTTTCCAATCACTTAAGTCACTACTTAAGGTTGTTCCACCATATATTAACTAACCCTATACATTAGAAGCTTTAATTCTTCTCAACTTTTATAAAACCTTATTTCCCAAGTTAAATATCTTTTAAGCCTTTGTGTTTATCGCTTATGGCCCCTTGTTGGTCCACTAGTCCCTAGCAGACACAAAGTCTTCACGTGTTTAAAAAGTTCTTTAAGTAGTGGTTCCCATCATTGGAGCTCACATTATCATTGAAGCCCTTTACGAGATGGGTGATCCCATGATACTAGGTTACACTTTTTGGCCAACTTTGACATTGAAATCAGCATTATGCATCAAATCTTTACTTTCTAAAACCTATTGCAACTAAACCATTAAGAATCTAAAGATGAAATAAACTACTAATTTGTGAGTTTTTTTCATTTAGATTCTATACATATTTTTTTAAAAATAATTAGAAACTAATTGTCCACATTGTTACATGTAACTTTTAATAACTCAATATTGACACTAATCAGCATTTTTCAGAAGTGACATTTATTTGGTAATGCATAACATTTTTTATAGCAAAAATGAAATTCTAATATTAGAAATATAGAATTGTCACACCAATTTCTAGTGAACGAATATTTTTTCATAATTTTTTGTTACATATATATTTTCTAGTTAATTTTTTAAGACAAAGTAATTGTAATTTAGACAGAGGTCTATTCCGTAATGCATAAATTTTTTTGTATGCATATAATTCAACTTATTCCTTTTGTGTTCAAATGAGAATATAAATACCTAGGGAAATATATTTTTTTCATTTTTTTTCTCTATTTTTACATTTTTCCAAATGTGAAACACAATCCTTAATGTTCGGTGAATTTAAACCTACATTCATAAAAAATAAAATATAAGTATATTAATTAAATTAAATACATTAAAAATTATACTATTTGGAAAGCTTATAATAAGTGATAATTTATTTTTTTTAAACTTCTAAATGAATTCATTTGACCCCCCAAAAGCTAACGTAAAAGTGGTTTTTTATCAACATTTTGATAGGTGCGAAGGAGACTCCATTGCAGGTATGATTTAGAAGTAGAGAGGTTATATCCAAGAAATTTTGATATAAGAGCCTTTGATATAACTCTCCTCAATTAATTACTTCAAATGGGACCTCTTAAAGCTTAAATCACTATATTTTCTAAAAAATGTATGATTTCAGCAAAAATCAGGATGTACCAAAAAGTGTAACCCACTATTGTGGGATCACCTAGCTCCAACAATCAAGAGCAATGGAGGACACATTCCCATGTGGCACACAACTAGGCATATTATTGAAGCATCAACTATCATTGGAACCTTTCCAACGTTCCAACAATCCAATGACAAGACATAGTGGATGCTGAGTCAACTGTCGTTGGAGCTACAAAGATTGTTGGAAGTTCTCTTTCCTTCCAATGACCCAACAATGTAAAGGGAAGGTCGTGAGTTTGTGGATTATTGTTCAAACTTCAAGTATCTTCAAGGTTCCAACAATACAATGACAATGATGTGGCAATGACAAGTCGGATGGAACAACTATTGATGGAGCTTATCTATCATTGGAGGATCCCATGAGCTCCAACGATCCATTGATAGAGCAAAACAAAGCCTATGTGGTTGGTGAGATCATACATATCATTGAGACTTGAGCTATCATTGGAGCTTCTTCTTCAAAGATCTAACAATTCAACAACTAAGACAAAGGGAATGAAGTGGTAGTCGTAATGGGCATGATGTGGCATATGATAATGATATCGTTCGAGCCATATATCATCATGCAACATTTAAAAGGATCCAATGATCCATCAACGGTATTATCATGGATGATACATGAGGATATAAATGAAGCTATAACATGTCATTGGAACATCAAATGGGTTCCAACAATCCAAGGACCAAGTGATTGATCTGACTTTGATGATTCATATTGCTAGAAATTTTTCAAACTTGGTCAATGACTGTTGGTCCTTTTGATCAATGGTAGAGGTTTAAACATGCCAACAAATCAACTAGAAATATCATTACTTGCTTGAGCGTGCATTTTAATAAAGCCAAATTGGTGAATTAAAGTTGTATATTTTGCCCAATTCTTATCACAAAATAATTGTGAGGTATTTCAAAGCTCTCGACAAAGAAGGATAAAAAGATTGAAGGGTTTTCTTATAGCATACAAAGTATTTTCTCAAAGTTTTAAAACAAGTGACACTAAAAAAATAGTAAATAAAAAGCTTCTCCTCCTATAAATTGGGCTTCATTTCTTTCAATTTGAACTTTTGTGTCTCTAGCTAGGGTTTTATGTGAAGTTGTTGTTATAAAAAATCAAACCCTAGTCAATTAGAGTTCATTGTGAATTGAAAATTAAGAAAATAAAGGCCTAGGCATTCTCTACAACGTAGAATTAGGTGTGAATTCTTGGATTCTTGAACTAGTAGCTCAATATCTAGTTTATCTAAAGGGTCTGCAAAGAGCCAAACTAGGGGGAAAAAGTAGAAAAAAGAAAGGGACTTTCATGATGGGTTAATAAAGAATTTTCCCAGCTCTGCACAAAGACCAAGACATCAACAAGGTGTCAATACTCAGTTGGATAGATTTTAGGATATCTAGAGGCATTGCAAGGATGGTACATGCTATTAGATGGTGGGTATACCTTCAATAGATACCATTATTCAAAAATGTATCGAAAGATCCCAATCTACAATCCTTGGAGACTTAAGATTTCTAAATTGGTGGTAGAAAATATTTTTGTATATGTTGGTCTTATTAGGGAATTGACTATAAATTATGCCCCTAGTAAGAAGAAATTTTATGGTGGAGATGGTTAAGAATTATTGGATATATAACAAAAGATTATATACGACATGTGTTCAAGCTTGAACCAAGCTTTGAGATAACTATTTGACGCCCTCCTAAATGGCACAAATAGTTAGTTTAAGATCAAACAACACAAAACACACAAGTCGTTAGCGTTAGTCAATCAAAAACTAAAACATGAATGAAGGCATTCCAAGAGAGATACTAAAAACACATGCTAATGAATCTAACTAAAGAAGTAAGACAATGAGACATCTCCAACTGTCTCTTAGCATGAGATTAGCTCCTTCTCCCTTGTTCCTCTCCTCTCCAAGTTCCAAAATAGTGTAGCTCTCAGCAGCTTTTTGCACTATGGATGCTTATGGAGGATTGAGATTTGTAGAATAGCTCCAAACATGAAATGAAAAGCTATTTTTAATGCTAAAATGATTGATTTTACCAAAAAGACAATATTTAGTTATGCTATGCTAAATGCTCTCTAAAATGGCTATAGTCTAAATGCTTACAAGTTTTCAGGATCTAGATTATGAAGGAATGGGCTCTATTTATAGGAAAAATGGAGCAATGGATGGCCAGGATTGAAGGGTTTAATCAAGGGTCAAGCTTGAAAGTTGGGGATCCATGTGCACAATTGGCACCAATAAAATAGTGATAAGTGTCAACACAGGATTGGGTTGAGAGAAGAGGTTGGAGGCATTAAAGGCCTGAGAAGACCTCATGGTTATCTAAAGACTAAGGGTCAAGCCTAAATTAGGATTACCCACTGGATTAGGAGTTAATCCAAGAATAAACCTATGTGCAAATGATTAAGAGATAATCATGGTCAAAGCATTGAAGGCTTGATGAGACCCTTGGGTTGAGTAGAGGTTGAGTCAAAACAAATGTTTTAACCATGTGGGAGGGTTGAATTAACCATTAATGGTTATTGAAGACTTTGGGGGATTAAGTGGTTGAAAGTTGGAAGCCTTTAATGGTTTTCAAAGACTTTGGGGTTTTTGGTGGTTGAAGGTTGAAAACCTTCAATGGTTATCCAAGACTTTGGGCCATTTGAGAAGTGACTCCCTTTTGCTTAGGAATGTGACAATATTTAGGAGATGGATTAGGCTAATTAGGAAGGGGTTATAAGAATCTAGAAGGGGATTAGATTTTGCAAGTGGATTTGGTGGGTGAGGGAAAATAGGATTTTATTTAAAATAAAAATTCATTTATTTCAAAATGTGTGCAAGTTGCATTTGTAGGAAAATGCAAGTGGGGTGGGGATAATGATTTAAATAAATGTTTTATTTAATTTATTTAAAAGAGGAAAAGGGGGATTTAATTAAATAAATTGATTTTATTTATTTAATTGATTTGAATTGGATTTAATGAATTAATTAAAATAAATTGAATAATTTATTTAATTAATTGAAGAATGTTTGGGGATGAATTAATTAAATATTAATTTAATTAACTGATGGCTAGTGGATTTTTAATCAAATAAATACGAAATATTCATTTAATTAAAATGGACAGATTTATGTGACTACACTATTGATTTGAATTCTTTGAACAAAGAATTCCACAAACATGAATGGGATTACAAGAGAAAATGGTCACTAATCCACTATCTCAATAGGAATGATCAATTGCAAAAATTCTCTAATAAAGATCAGCCACCCTTCTTCGTTGATCTATTTCATCAATATTTCTAGAAAACACTTATTATGCAGTTTGTCAAGTATTGGGCTTTGATGTGCATATGCACATTTCAAAGGATTTGATGGTACTTTCTGCTGATATTCAAATTCCTAAGAACAATCAACCATTTGATTATGCAAAGTATCTTGACTATAATATAACCAAGGCCCTTTCTTTTGTGAAAAGGGATAGTGAAATTATGAGTTTTAAATGGTATTCCTTTTTGATGTGTACGTTGTTATACAGAAGCTGGGAAATACATATGTGGTAGATGTCACTCAATCTAAGAACATATGACAAAAAGAGTACCCAACACCCCATTCAAATAAACCATGTTTTTGAAATCTCAAGTTTTTCAGGTCTCTTTTAAGGATTTCATGAGTTGTTGGAGGCTCAAAATTTTCCTCTAGAGTTACTATTAATTTTAAGTTCCCTAAAATATTGACCCTACTTTATGTTTGGAATTTCAAACTTTCACCTAACTTAATCCTTAGAATCATTGTGCGCCTAATCTCTTGCTTCCCCAATTCTCACAAAGGAATAAGGGTTCAAGCTTTTCTTTTGGATTTAACTTTTTTTTGCCTATTTTTGTTCTGGAATTGTGGGGATTTTCATCCGTTTCATCATTTTGGACCTTTTTGTGTTAATTTCCTAAACTTGGTTTCAATTAGATCTCAAAGTTTCAAGACTTCCATGACTATATATTGTAAGTATTCATTATTGAAAAACCCTAACTCCTATTAAGTTTTTAGAATTTTTGAGTTCCAAACCTCATGGACATGGCTAATAAATTATCCTATAAGCAATAACCTTGAGTTTTAAATCATTTTTATATTTAAAATTTAATTATTTGGGTTTGAAACTTTAGAGATGTAACTAATTTCATGTTAAGCAAGTAAAAGTTTGAACTTTAGTTCTAAATCATCATTAGTCTTCAAGATTTTAGGTTAGGGACTTTGGTGATCTAATTAATTAAATGCCTCACATGTAGTGATTACAAACCTCAATCCCTAATATGCCTTAGCTTTTAAAACATTGGATTCAAGACTTTAACAATCTGTCTACTCCAGTATGTCATAATTAGTAAGATTGAGTCCCATTTCTCGATCTTCACTTGCTTTAAGAGTTTTCTATTATACAAATTTTGAGATGTAGTTAATGAAATAAAATCAAATAAGATTCCAAAGGGACTGATAACTTAAGATAATTTCTTTTATTATAATGACGCAAAATTTGATATGAGGATTTTTCTGGCAAATAAAGATTATTATTCTAAACCAGAGGTCAACAATAGTAAGAAGCTCAAACCAAGGAATGACACACCCAAGTCAAAAGAGTGACTAATTATTATTTTTGTAATAAATATGTTAAAGTAATGGCTTGGACCTATGAAGATATTCAAAGTTACAATCAGGAAATAGTGCAACATCCTATTGATTTGGTAGATATATCAAAACTAATTCAATAAAACAAAAGCCTCTCAATCCAAAAATTGAATCACTTATGGCCTAAGAGCTCAAGAAGTTGGTTAACTCCAAGATCATCTATCTAATCAAACATTCAACACGAGAATCAAATATAGTTCCAATTAGAAATAAGAATGGAAAAATAAGGTTATGTGTTAATTTTTTAGACCTAAACTGAGCATCCCTTAAATATCACTATCCTTCTCCTTTAATGGAGAAAAACCTTCAAACAATGGCATGAGAAAAAATATTGTCCTTTCTTGATGGATTTTTAGGGTATAATTATATTTGGCTCTATAGAGTGAAATTGTATTCCTATATAATTTTGTCCTTACCTATCTCTCACCTTAGCGTTCCATCCTACAGTTCTCATTGCTTGTTTTGATGTTGTTCATACCCTCTTGAAATCTACATTTTCAACTGATATTGCCTTTGTCCCATTTTGAGTCCTAATTGACAGCACTAGGATGCCTTGGGTGCCTCGATCATGTCTCAAGACTAGGGCCCCCTCACTGTCCTGGTCCTCCCAATCAAGACCAAAAATGGGAACTCACAAAAGTCACTTGATGTGGGTGGTGTATTTGACTTGTTTCGGTCTCCTCCAAACATTCAAACATTTGATGCATAGTTAGGTATAAAAGGAACCCTACCCACTCATTTGGTAACTAGAAATGAGAAATAAAATTATAAGTGAGATCTAAATTGCACTATATCAAAATTAATTCGTCTATGTGAGAAAGAATTCAAGTATTCATCAAGCATTACAGGAGAAGTTCAAGTCAAGATAAAGCATTCATGTTCAAGATCCATGATCAACCTTTTATGAAGAGATTATACATTACATCCTAAGCCTTTGCATGAGGATTCAAGAAAACTTCATCAAGCTATCAAGTTCATGCATTTTCATATTTGATCTAGTATTTCCTTCAAAAGGAAAGCATTCCATTTCAATTATCAATTCAATTCAAGGTTAATCGTAAACCAAGGTTTGACCTAAAGAAAACCCCCATAAACCAAACATAATTCCTTCTTTCTTTGTACAGCAAATTGTCTCAAGAGCTATGAGTGAAGAATCTGATACATTGGACAATGATAATCAGACTCAACTTTTGAAGGCATGAAAAGTGGAGGACCGGGATGACTAGTTCAAAGTTTCACTAAATCCTAAGAAATGTGTGTTTGGTATATCTCAAACTAAGTTACTTGGAAATGTTATCTCTAAAGAAGGGATTTATATAGATCTAGAATGGTTCAAAGAGTTCATAGATCTACCTTTTCCAATAAATAAAAATGCAGTACAATTTTTCTTGGGGAAGATCAAATTTGTAAGTTGTTTCATCTTATATTTTGTAGGATTTGTCAAGCCCATCATCTTGACGCTTAAAAAGGATATAAAACTCAAATAGACTCTCAAAGGAATTGGGGATTTTAAAAAGATTAGTATGGTTGTCTCATCGACTGTAGTGTTGGTTAATCCAGAACTATCAACAAATTTCACAATGTATGGTATGAAGGAGAACACGACATATTAATAAATTATTGACTTAGAAGAATGATTTTCAAGCTAATGAGCATTAAATTATCTTTTTCTCTAGAAATTTGTAAGCATATGAATCAAAGTATAACTTTGTAGAGAAATAAACCTATGATAGTAATTTTGGTTTGGAGAAGTTTAGGCATTTGATGAGTGGAAAGAAAATTATTATATATGTGGCTTGTCCGCATTGGCCACCTCCACTATATCTAGTAGGGGAGGATAGAAAACAACTCACATCTCATGGAGTTCAAATGACCTCATGATGCAAGATTAGCTAGTGGTGTAAGGGTAATCTTGCATCACCCAAAAAATATTATATGTTCCTTTTGTTTTATAACTTTCTTTAGATGTTTTGGAGCCCATGATGATATATACAAGGTTTAGGACAATCAAAAGCTTGAAACAACCAAAAATATTCACTTGCTATTTTTATCATGTCAACCTATTAAGGCTTGTATGGACATCAAAACTGACCCAAAGGAGTGAAATTGAAAAATAAAATTATTGGTGAAACAATCATCTCAATATCCTACACCATTTGAAAGATATTAAATTTTGTTCTGAGAAATTTCTCCAATGAAGTTTAAAACCCAAAATTGAGGACCTTAAAGCCCTAAAAAAATTTGAATTCTTGACAAATAGATACTTAGATATATTTGGCATTATAGATCTCTTCACGAGATTTCCAATGATATGTTATAATAAAAAATTGGATGCCTCAGTCAAAACATATGGCTCTCGGAAGTTGTGCCACCAAAACTAAAGTTTCAATGAAAAATCCACTTGGGCAAGAAAATGAACCACTTGACCATTGGGTGCCAAAAAGAAGAAAATTTACACGTTATATAACATTCTAAGGTAATTATTGGTGCAAAATAAAGAGTTGAACAAGGGTTACATAATATAGCTTCAGTAGTGCAATTTGTGGCTCTAGCTTGCATATTTATGTAATAAGAAAGCCCTTGTGATTGTAGAATGTTATTTTTTGAATGTTGTAATTTCATTTCCTTGAGATAATAGAAGACATGTGTTTATTTTTTACATTTTTGTTTATTTATCTATTGTCATTGTGTGTTTGGGTTTGTAAAGGGAGTACCCTATATCAAATTAACATCTTGAGTTTCTAGAATGGAATCTATGCATGCTCAAAAGGAAACTCCTTCATCAAAACCATTAGGGAAAATGGTAAGGCTACATTTAAAAAAGGATAGGGATGAAGAAAAGGAAGATAAACCCACTTCAAAACCACTAACAAGACCAATATCTAATCCTATAGCGAATGGAGGAGTTAGGCATTCCTTTCCACTCTTCTTCTACTAAGTCTTCCCTCTCACCATCAATGAAATCTCCCATTTACATAATCTATCGTTTCCCTACCACTTCACACACATCCCCACCACTTTCATTCTCTTCTTCCCTCACTTCAAAATTAGTTTCCCTTCTACATCTAATTTTTTCCTTTTTTTCTCTGTCTATCTTGATGATGCAAACATCATTGGGTGCTAGTCCTAGATCAATTTTATTGCAACAACAATTAACCATTCCCTAGGGTTTTCCATAAGGTTTCCCAAACATATTTTCATAAACAAATTGAAACAATAATTAAGGCATGAGAGGCTAGTTTGGAGAAACAAAGAAAGATTTGGAGGAGCCCCTACATTGTCAAGCATGTTCTCATTATATGACCATTCACAATTGTCATAATGATTTTTCATATGGATCCCATAATGATCAATCCTTACGACTAGATGAGGCCTAAAGACTACTCCATCCATGTGATCGATTTGAACCTTTCTCAAGTTGGACCACAAGATAAGTTGAGCTCATGGGAAAGACACAAAAATATATCACCACTTCATAAATATGAGCAAGAAACTTAAGAAGAAAGAGCTCAATTTGTCAAGGGTAAAAGGCAGTATCAATCAATTCAATGCAGAAGCTAAGGAAAAAGAGGTTGAGCTTAACAGATTAATGTTGGAGTTGAAAGAAAGAGAATTAAAGGAAATGCTTCAAACTAAGAAATCAAAGCAAGATGGTCTTCATAAAGAGTTATATGTACCCAAAGCTTTGACCTCACATAAAATCCTTTTTGATCTCGTGGATTCAAATCAATAGCTACATAATGGAATTTAGGCTAAAGATCAACAAATAATACAACTCAAGGGGGACCTCACATAAAGATACAAAAAATTCATGATGCCTATGATTCAAGAAATTTATGTTTCATATTGGGGTAGAATATCAAAGGTAGTGCCTCATTACAAGCCTTTACTTATGTTTATATATGATTCTTAGATACTCAATACAAAAGTAAGTGCAACGATCAAATAGACCCTCTCACTGGTTGCCCCAAAAGATGTTGAATCGCAATTGTTGGTGAAATTGTATAGTGCTTCTAAAGAAACTCTTCAAGCAGTGGCAGTTGAGAATAGCAGGGGGTCATGGTGAAATTGAATAAGTTCTTGAGTTGCAATTAAACTACTCTTAAACTTGTAAATCTCTTTTGAATTCTTTGGAGCAAATTGAGAAAGAAATGAAAGGTCACGTTGAAAAATTGGTCCAGTCAGAACTCCCCTCTCCACTCCTTGGAAGGATAAAAAAGTCATCAAACTACCTTCCAAGATTTGAGCCAAACGCCAAGCATTGTAGAGGTGGAAACAATTTTGCAACCATTGGTTAAATCATAAGGAATCATTAGTGTGAGAAGTGTTGGAAATTGACACTCATCCAGTGGATTTTGGTGGTTTTCGATGGCTGGTTATTGGTTTAGGGTTATCATTGAAGGAAACTATTCATAGCTATTTGATTTGGTGGTTGTAATTCTTCTTATCTGAAAGTGGGTGTTAATCGGTAGCTGATTAATCGGTATTTCAAGCAGAACAGAGCAGTTTTAGGTCCGAAAGCTTTCTATTGATTGTGGTGCATTGAATCGTGTTCTTGTTGATTGGGCCAACTTAGACACATCATTTTATTATCATTTTGGTGATCCACGTTTATCCTTTTGGATTCGGTCAAGCCGACATGTGACTACACGTTACACCTTAAGGGTGACATGGTAAATGATCTTTGTTGTGGTTGTCAGTATATAAGTTTGGTGTCAGTGATCTTTTTTGTGGTTGTCAGTATATAAGTTTGGTGTCAGTGATCTTTTTTGTGGTTGTCGGTATATAAGTTTGGTGTCAGTGATCTTTTTGGTGAATGATGCGATTATATGCAAGCAAGAGATGATTGTGAATCTGTTTTAGCACAGTTCAACATGCGCATTCTTGATTTGGTAGTTGTCTGAGACAAAGAACATAGCATAATAGAGAAGGTGTTCCAGTCAGTATATTTAGCACTTAATCGAAACTCATCCAAGCATAGTAGATGTTATTTCAGAGTTCATACATTGTAATTCATCACTGTAACAACTTTGTAAGTCAGTGAGACTTCCCTGAGGGTTGTAGCCTTTTGGCTTATTATAATTGAGCAGTGAGCTCTAGGCAGTGTGCCTAAATGCCTATACATTCCCATTTTGTAATATTGTTTTGCTAATGGCCAAAGTGGAATAATATTGTGGGTGTTATGATCTTGTGGTTATTTGTTTCATGTTTCTGCATTTCAATTTTAAGTGTTTGCATCTGGTGGTTGAAAGTTAAGTTTGAAAATTTGCTAACTAGTAGATCATTCATTCACCCCCCCTCTCAGTGATCCTTGATTCCAAAAATTGATATCAGAGCCTAGTACCTCTGAGGAAGGTCTGGGAGATTGATTCAATGGATTCTGGTTTTCAGAGACAACTTAGTGTGGCACTTGAGGATCTTGATGCAGCTAGAAATGAGATCTGTACCTTGAAGAAGATCATGAATGTTGTTGATGATTTCATTAATGACTTGAAGATTCAAGTGAACAGTTCAAGAGACAAGAGGAAAGAATTGATGGACAAGCTAAAGGAGAAAGAAGATCAGATCATGGAGTATCAGGATAAAGTTGATGAAGTCAACAAGCTTGAGAGAGATAATGTTTCTTTGAAGAATGAGATGCAATCCATTATGATGAGGCTAACTAAGGAGATTGAGGACCATAAGAAAAATGAATAGAATCTGGCATAATCATTGAAAGAAAGAGTTGATGAATGCTTCAGGCTTACCTATGAGAATGATCATTTGAATCTTGAGTTGACACAGTCAAGGAATAATGGTCAAGAACTTGAAATACAGATTGCTACCTTAAGGGATGAACTTGCTATCGCTAATGAATACAAAGACAAATTCAAAGCTAGCTCAGCAAGGCTTGATGAGATGCTAGAAAGTTAGAGACATGGAAAGGACATGCGAGGAATTGGATTTCAGAAAGGTGAATCCTCCGGATTTCGACAAGGAAATGTTAAACCTAATCAAAAGAAGAGTAAGAATCCTCTAGTAAGACAACCTGATAGTCCCAAATTCAATGGTAGATGCTTTACGTGCAATAAATTTGTTCATATGGCGAATCAATGCAGAAGTAGGATGAATAATGGAATGAACAACATGAGTAATGTTCCTACCTTTACTAGTCAGTGTTTCATATGCAATAACTTTGGACACAAGTCAAATATGTGTAAAGAAGTAATGAATAAATTCCAAAACAAAAGATGCTATGCTTGTGGGATGTTTGGACATATATCTAATCAATGCAGGACAAGACCAAATCAGATGAACTTCAAACCTATGCAGAATAATGTTGTTTGTCGTGCATGCAACAAAACCGACCACATTCCAAAGTACTATAGAAGCAAGAACAGTGTTTTGATAGACAAGAGAAAATCAGATGAGAAGGGAAAAGCGAAGGTAAAAGAGATCAGAGATGAAAATGAGAAGATGTGGGTTAGAAAAGATGAATCCAAAGTTGACAATGGGTCTACACCCAAATCCTGTGCAGGATCTTAATCCAGTACTAGGGCTTTATGCCTTAGGGGGATCTTTTTCATGCAGATTCTAAGAACCTACTCTTCGGTGGTTTGCAATCAATTCCTGAAGGTTGCAGAAGGATTGGATCATATGTGCAGATGATATCTAGAAGTTTCAAAAGGAATTTGATGCTTCGGTATGTGATCTCGTGAAAATCCTGGTAATTGGTTGTTGTATTTATTGCAGTCAAAAATTAGGTTTTCGAAGGATTAAAGTGTATTTCAAAGATTCATTTGTCACAATGTGATCAAGAGAACAATGCAAAGAAGAAGAGAAAACTGATTTGATGATTCCAACAGCAATTTTAGCGACTCCAAAGTGAATTTCAGCGCTTGGTTGTGAATCAAGGTATTTATCCGTTCAAGATTTCAGTTTTTGCAAACCATGGCATTTGAAATGGCTTCATCTTCTGGTGTTTCTACCCCTTTGGTGGTTGAGATTAAGGATAGGGCCCGACCTATTTTCAACAAACACCCTTTCAAGTCGGTTGAGGACAATCTGGAAGGTGCATTTTCATCTGTGCCCTATGGCGTGCCTCATAATGAAGATATCGGGGATTTCATACATTGTGATCTCAAGGAGCTTGGAAATGCGGACATTTTGTACCTATACAACAAGCAATTGGCTAATGGTTTGGGAAATCTCAAACCCGAATACAAGGTTCTTCAAGATAAGGGTTTCTTGCAGTTCATTGATTTTCCATTCATTGATGAAGTAGAGTGGATCTGGTACACTCTTAGTCATGTTCATGATGAGTTCATATGGCTTGATAGGCCACACAAAAACACCAATCAGGTGATCTGTATCATGACAGGCCTAGTTGAAACCGGTGATGTGCCCAGCTTGAGGAAAGTGTCGAATGACACGGTGATAGCCACCACGTGTTCCAAATTCGAAAACAGGGCTATGACCATAAGCGATATACTAGAGAATGATGTAAAATTTGCATCAATAGTGGTCAATTACAAGGTTTACCAGTCAAGCAGGTACAACTTTGTCTCTGGTACTGCCATATACTCTACATACCAGATGCTCGAGGATGAAAAAAGGTATGACCTATGTTCAACCCTCCTAAATAAATTATTAAGTAATTTGAAGAGGATCAAGCAAGATAAAAATCACACTTTCAAATATGGTACACTCCTTATTTTCTTGGCCTTATACTTCTTAAATGAGATACCCGGTATAAAAGGTAATGTCCAATGGGCCTATGACAAACTGATGGCCATATAGATTAAAGTGGGATTATGGGGAATTGGTGATGCAACAATGAGAATATATGCTCTTTGGGGATACTTTAAATTCTCTCAATCAGCAATGAAAAGCAGAGAGAGGATCCCCAAGGAGATCATTGAAAAGTATGAGCAAACCATTTGCTTCATGGTTGACAAAGATCAATGCCAAATGGAAGTAGTAGAGCCTCGAACAATGTGGATCATACCCATGGGGTATGAATTTGACTCCATTACACTTGAGGCATATGCCCAACACCCTCTGAGTCAACTAGTGGACCCTAAGGAAGGGAGTTTCAGTACATTCAAGGAGCAAGACCTTGAATTGCACAGGCAATTCACTGCACCTGCCAGAAAGAGGAAAGTTACCAAGATTGCAAAGGAAGTAGTAGCTCAGATGGGATTCACCCAGGAGGAGGTGAAGAAAGAAAGGGAGAGATATGCGCTGAAAGAGGCCAAAGAGGAAACCAAGAAACCTAAGGTTGATCCAATTCCCTCCAAGGTCAAACCAAAAGAAACCAAGTTTGCTCCTTCTCTGGTGAAACAATCTGTAGGACCTAGCCCATCCAAGAAAGGTGCGCTGAAGTAGAAAGAAAAGCCTGAAAGGACCTATGTTGTAGTATCTTTCGTGGATTCTCAAATAGAGTCTAAGGAGGAAGCAAGGAAGGCGAAGAAGAAACGACAATTTGTTAGAATGGTGACGAAGCCGCAGTCTAGTAGAGCCCAATAGAGCAAGAAGAAAAAATCAAATCATGTTCCTATCAGTAGGCCTAAGAGAAAATGGAAATTCAAGACTCAACTTGAGTTCGGTTCCCAACAAGGTAAATCTAAATATGTTCCCTCATTGACACTAGATCAATTAATTGATGAAATAATTGTAGATGGTAACTTGAAGAATCTTAGAGAGTGCTATGAGAATTTTGATGAAGGAGACCAGAGAAAGATTGAAGAAGTAGTTGTATTATATTTACACAATTTTAGTAAGACATTACTTGAGTTGGAGAAGACCATTCCTAAAGACTTGTACAGCCTTATAGATGCAATAAGATTGACTGCAAGCAAAGCAGATAAAGAGATGAAGGAAAGAGAACTAATAAATGTTTGTACCTATATCACACATGATGAAGCCAAGAGGTTGATTGAGGAAGCAAATAAAAAAGAATTTCGAAGTAAGAATAGGGTTAACAAATTGATGATTGGGAAGGTAGAGGAGGTGAGGAAAGAGACATGGATTATATGGAAAAAGATAATTCAGAATGACCCTTTGTACAAGGATGCATTCAAATCCTCTTAGTCAGAAGAGAAGAAAGGTGTTTCCAAAAGTCAGAAGGTTGAAACCCAGTCTTAGAATCATCTGAAAGATCAAGGTAACACTGCACTTGATGCTGAGAAAGGTGATACTCCTCCAGTGGTGGATAGTTCTACAAACCCTGAGATCCAATAGGTTGATACTGCACCAAGTGGCGACATCGGTGCAAAAGATAAAGAGGATGGGTCAGAGAAGAAGGATGTTGTGTCGGCGAGGTTGACAAAGGCAAAGGTATAGCTGATCCGACAATTGTCACTCCTCGAGTTGCAGGGACCCCACCTCAGATCCCAATAAATCTAGATGGTCCCCTGAATCTTGGGAAGATGTCTCCTGCTGAGAAACTTATGCTTGAAGCTACTATGCAAGCTCAAGCTAGCCAGGACTTGGTGAAGTCTGAATCAGAGGATAAAAAGTTAATTTTGATGTCAATAGATGTTTTGCAGAAGGTCACCCCAAATGTACAGTTGGATTCGAATAACAGCCCCTCTCGTAAATTGTTGCAATTAATTAACAGTGTAAATACAAGTTTTGATTATTTGGAGAAGACTAGTACTCATAAAGTTTTGGATAAAATTAAGGATGTTAGGATATAGACTTTTTGGAAGATGATTTAAGATGATAGAGTGAGACTAAATAAGATTGCAAATTATTTCTAACACATTGTCAGAAGCCGATAAATTGTACAGTAAATCTTGCCTAAATTCATTGTAGATATTGACAAGTAGATAGGTGTTTTCCAGGGCAATCTTGCTGGTATTTCACAGTCCTTTGATCCAAATATAACTTTAACTAGAAGTATTGAAGGGCATATTATAGCTCTAAATGATCAGATCTCAAGCCTCCAAGCGGACAAGGAAATTTTTTTGAGAAAAGTAGGTGAACTCTGGAACCTAATCTTTTTCTCTAGAAATTTGTAAGCATATGAATCAAAGTATAACTTTGTAGAGAAATAAACCTATGATAGTAATTTTGGTTTGGAGAAGTTTAGGCATTTGATGAGTGGAAAGAAAATTATTATATATGTGGCTTGTCTACATTGGCCACCTCCACTATATCTAGTAGGATAGAAAACAACTCACATCTCATGGAGTTGAAATGACCTCATGATGCAAGATTAGCTAGTGGCGTAAGGGTAATCTTGCATCACCCAAAAAATATTATATGTTCCTTTTGTTTTATAATTTTCTTTAGATGTTTTGGAGCCCATGATGATATATACAAGGTTTAGGACAATCAAAAGCTTGAAACAACCAAAAATATTCACTTGCTATTTTTATCATGTCAACCTATTAAGGCTTGTATGGACATGAAAACTGACCCAAAGGAGTGAAATTGAAAAATAAAATTATTGGTGAAACAATCATCTCAATATCCACTTGGGCAAGAAAATGAACCACTTGACCATTGGGTGCCAAAAAGAAGAAAATTTACACGTTATATAACATTCTAAGGTAATTATTGGTGCAAAATAAAGAGGTGAACAAGGGTTACATAATATAGCTTCAGTAGTGCAATTTGTGGCTCTAGCTTGCATATTTATGTAATAAGAAAGCCCTTGTGATTGTAGAATGTTATTTTTTGAATGTTGTAATTTCATTTCCTTGAGATAATAGAAGACGTGTTTATTTTTTACATTTTTGTTTATTTATCTATTGTCATTGTGTGTTTGGGTTTGTAAAGGGAGTACCCTATATCAAATTAACATCTTGAGTTTCTAGAATGGAATCTATGCATGCTCAAAAGGAAACTCCTTCATCAAAACCATTAGGGAAAATGGTAAGGATACATTTAAAAAAGGATACGGATGAAGAAAAGGAAGAGAAACCCACTTCAAAACCACTAACAAGACCAATATCTAATCCTATAGCGAATGGAGGAGTTAGGTATTCCTTTCCACTCTTCTTCTACTTAGTCTTCCCTCTCACCATCAATGAAATCTCAAAGGTAGTGCCTCATTGCAAGCCTCTACTTATGTTTATATATGATTCTTAGATACTCAATAGAAAATTAAGTGCAACGATCAAATAGACCCTCTTATTGGTTGCCCCAAAAGATGTTGAATCGCAATTGTTGGTGAAATTGTATAGTGCTTCTAAAGAAACTCTTCAAGTAGTGGTAGTTGAGACTAGCAGGGGGCCATGGTGAAATTGAATGAGTTCTTGAGTTGCAATTAAACTACTCTTAAACTTGTAAATCTCTTTTGAATTCTTTGGAGCAAGTTGAGAAAGAAAGGAAAGGTCACGTTGAAATATTTTTAACTCTCAAATATCTTAACATCACAAATACGATTCAAAATATTGATATTAAATAAACTCCTATTAATCAAATCGGAAAACAACAAAAACAATAGTATCAATATTATTTAAACTCCTATTGATCATCTCAGCTCTAATTTCTTACTGAGAAGGTCCCAAGGTTCAAAATAGTAGAGATCAAGCTGCTTGTGGATAGCACTAACTTTGAATGATTTAGATCAAGCAGCAAGAGGGCAGGAGAAACATAATGGTATTTCATTATGGAGTGTGCAGCGTATGAAGACATTCGCAGCCATTTTGATAACGAATTAAAAGTGGACAATCTGAATGAGTTTTTTGAAGAGTCAAGACTTCACAAAACAGCGAGTCTCTTAATCAAGATTCACAAGAGAAGATCTAGCATGAAAAATAAATTGAAACTTCTGAATCCCTTAAACCACTAGATCTTGTAAACGTCATTAAAACTCCTCCTTTCTTTCATTCATTCACTCTGCGTGGAAGATAGAAGGCCACCAATTCGTCCTGAGTCGGGTAGAAGCAAAAGCCTGGAAAGTGTTTCAGCAGCTGCTCCTCCGTACTCCACTCTGTCATGGGTATCACATGAAACTTATTATTATATCTTAGGTAGTAAAGTGAACAATGTTGACCGGATGTTGAGGGAAGTTGTGAGGAAGGAGAGTACAAATTGTCTGAGCGACGAGTACAAGATGGTCTTTCATAGCTGGGCTGAGGAACTTTGATGGTCTCGAATTGCCATCATGTGGCCCTTCTTCCTGGCAGCAGTAACTGTCAATTGATGTATGTTGATAAGTTTCTTGGCTATATTAGTATAAATGCATGCAAAGTTAATATATTCAAATTCAGAGTTTAGTCAATGGTTTTTATGAGGTCAAAGTTAGAAGGGATCAACTAGTGTTAATGGTTTATGTGGTAAGGGAAAAAGATGATTGTAGTAATTTTCAAAAAAAACACTTGATGAATCTATTCATTACTATTTAGAAAATAATGTTTTTGATTAGATGAATGTGTGTATGTTTGTGTAGTTTTAGGAAAAGTTGTTCAAATTTTAAATGTTATCTGGTTGATTTTAATTAGCATAGATTTAATCTAATGTGTGAGATTGGTTTGTCACATGGAAATACAGACAAGATATGTTTTAATAAACTTGCTTGTCTTTTGCATCACAATAGTTGAATGTGTCAATGTGATATCTAGAGACACAGTTAAGGAGTTTGTTGGCTCAAGGTGTGAATATATTTTCTTAGGTTAAACTCTTTGGCAAGTTGAGTTAAAATGTAATGAGAAAGATGGAAGATGAAATTCACCAACATGCAAGTGGTCTATATGCAAATGTGATTCTTTTTCCTCTAGAAAATTGAATGCACTATAGATCTTTGATATTTCTAAAATTGAACATATGTGTTACTAGAAAATTAAATGTCTTTAAATACCAAATATAGCTATGTGTCACTTAAACATGTTCCAAGCTTGCTCATAATGTTTAGTAGAAAGGTAGGTGAAATTTGGAATTTGAACTTGAATGTATTAATTATGAGATCATTCTAGTGCTCTATGGGATTGCAATAGATTAATCGCATACCCTCTCGAAATGAACCATGGGATGTGTTGGAACAAGTAAAAATTGTTTAAGTGTAGAGCTTGCATTTGTCTTTTTCGCAGAAAAAACAAAACTTAAACCCTGTGTTCCTTATGGCATGCATTATAATTTGATGTTGACCGGCTTACCTAGTTTCCAATCACTTAAGTCACTACTTAAGGTTGTTCCACCATATATTAACTAACCCTATACATTAGAAGCTTTAATTCTTCTCAACTTTTATAAAACCACCATTCCCAAGTCAAATATATTTTAAGCCTTTGTGTTTATCGCTTATGGCCCCTTGTTGGTCCACTAGTCCCTAGCAGACACAAAGTCTTCACGTGTTTAAAAAGTTCTTTAAGTAGTGGGTCCCATCATTGGAGCTCACATTATCATTGAAGCCCTTTACGAGATGGGTGATCCCATGATACTAGGTTACACTTTTTGGCCAACTTTGACATTGAAATCAGCATTATGCATCAAATCTTTACTTTCTAAAACCTATTGCAACTAAACCATTAAGAATCTAAAGATGAAATAAACTACTAATTTGTGAGTTTTTTTCATGTAGATTCTATACATAGTTTTTTTTAAATAATTAAAAACTAATTGTCCACATTGTTACATGTAACTTTTAATAACTCAATATTGACACTAATCAGCATTTTTTAGAAGTGACATTTATTTGGTAATGCATAACATTTTTTATAGCAAAAATGAAATTCTAATATTAGAAATGTAGAATTGTCACACCAATATCTAGTGAACGAATATTTTTTCATAATTTTTTGTTACATATATATTTTCTAGTTAATTTTTTAAGACAAAGTAATTGTAATTTAGACAGAGGTCTATTCCATAATGCATAAAAAATTTTGTATGCATATAATTCAACTTATTCTTTTTGTGTTGAAATGAGGATATAAATACCTAGGGAAATATATTTTTTTCATTTTTTTTTCTCTATTTTTACATTTTTCCACATGTGAAACACAATCCTTAATGTTCGATGAATTTAAACCTACATTCATAAAAAATAAAATATAAGTATATTAATTAAATTAAATACATTAAAAATTATACTATTTGGAAAGCTTATAATAAGGGATAATTTATTTATTTTTAAACTTCTAAATGAGTTCATTTGACCCCATAAAAGCTAATGTAAAAGTGGTTTTTTATCAACATTTTGATAGGTGCGAAGGAGACTCCATTGCAGGTATGATTTAGAAGTAGAGAGGTTATATCCAAGAAATTTTGATATAACTCTCCTCAATTAATTACTTCAAATGGGACCTCTTAAAGCTTAAATCACTATATTTTCTAAAAAATGTATGATTTCAGCAAAAATCAGGATGTACCAAAAAGTGTAACCCACTATTGTGGGATAACCTAGCTCCAACGATCAAGAGCAATGGAGGACACATTCCCATGTGGCACACAAGTAGGCATATTATTGAAGCATCAACTATCATTGGAACCTTTCCAAGGTTCCAACAATCCAATGACAAGACATAGTGGATGTTGAGTCAACTGTCGTTGGAGCTACAAAGATTGTTGGAAGTTCTCTTTCCTTCCTGGAATGACCCAACAATGTAAAGGGAAGGACGTGAGTTTGTGGATTATTGTTCAAACTTAAAGTATCTTCAAGGTTCCAACAATATAATGACAGTGATGTGGCAATGACAAGTTGGATGGAACAACTATTGATGGAGCTTATCTATCATTGGAGGATCCCATGAGCTCCAACGATCCATTGATAGAGGAAAACAAAGCCTATGAGGTTGGTGAGCTCATACATATCATTGAGACTTGAGCTATCATTGGAGCTTCTTCTAAGATCTAACAATCCAACAACTGAGACAAAGGGAATGAAGTGGTAGTCGTAAAGGGCATGATGTGGCATATGATAATGATATCGTTCGAGCCATATATCATCATGCAACATTTAAAAGGATCCAATGATCCATCAATGGTATTATCATGGATGATACATGAGGATATCAATGAAGCTATAACACGTCATTGGAACATCAAATGGGTTCCAACAATCCAAGGACCAAGTGATTGATCTGACTTTCATGATTCATATCGCTAGAAATTTTTCAAACTTGGTCAATGACTATTGGTCCTTTTGATCAATGGTAGAGGTTTAAACATGCCAAAAAATCAACTAGAAATATCATTACTTTCATGAGCGTGCATTTTAATGAAGCCAAATTGGTGAGTTAAAGTTGTATATTTTGCCCAATTCTTATCACAAAACAATTGTGAGGTCTTTCAGAGCTCTCGACAAAGAAGGATAAAAAGATTGAAGGGTTTTCTTATAGCATACAAAGTATTTTCTCAAAGTTTTAAAACAAGTGACACTACAAAAATAGTAAATAAATAGCTTCTCCTCCTATAAATTGGGCTTCATTTCTTTCAACTTGAAATTTTGTGTCTCTAGCTAGGGTTTTATGTGAAGTTATTGTTATAAAAAATCAAACCCTAGTCAATTAGAGTTCATTGTGAATTGAAAATTAAGAAAATAAAGGCCTAGGCATTCTCTACAACATAGAATTAGGTCTGAATTATTGGATTCTTGAACTAGTAGCTCAATATCCAGTTTATCTAGAGGGTCTACAAAGAGCCAAACTAGGGAAAAAAAGTAGAAAAAAGAAAGGGACTTTCATGATGAGTTAATAAAGCATTTTCCCAGCTCTACACAAACACCAAGACATCAACAAGGTGTCAATACTCAGTTGGATAGATTTTAGGATATCTAGAGTCATTGCAAGGATGGTACATGCTATTAGATGGTGGGTATACCTTAAACAGATACCATTATTCAAAAATGTATCGAAAGATCCCAGTCTACAATCCCTGGAGACTTAAGATTTCTAAATTGGTGGTAGCAAATATTTTTGTACATGTTGGTCTTATTAGGGAATTGACTATAAATTATGCCCCTAATAAGAAGAAATTTTATGGTGGAGATGGTTAAGAATTATTGGATATATAACAAAATATTATATATGACATGTGTTCAAGCTTGAACCAAGCTTTGAGATAACTATTGATTTGAGTTCTTTCAACAAAGAATTCCACAGACATGAATGGAATTACAAGAGAAAATGCTCACTAATCTACTATCTCAATAGGAATGATCAATTGCAAAAATTCTCTAATAAAGATCAGCCACCCTTCTTCGTTGATCTATTTCATCAATATTTCTAGAAAACACCTATTATGCAGCTTGTCAAGTATTGGGCTTTGATGTGCATATGCACATTTAAAAGGATTTGATGGTACTTTCTGCTGATATTCAAATTCCTAAGAAAAATCAACCATTTGATTATGCAAAGTATCTTGAGGATAATATAACCAAGGCCCTTTCTTTTGTGAAAAGGGATAGTGAAATTATGAGTTTTAAATGGTATTCCTTTTTCATGTGTATGTTGTTATACAAAAGATGGGAAATACATATGTGGTAGATGTCACTCAATCTGAGAACATATGACAAAAAGAGTACCCAGCACCCCATTCAAATAAACCATGTTTTTGCGATCTCATGTTTTTCAGGTCTCTTTAAGGATTTCATGAGTTGTTGGAGGCTCAAAATTTTCCTCTAGAGTTACTATTAATTTTAAGTTCCCTAAAATATTGACCCTACTTTATGTTTGGAATTTCAAACTTTCACCTAACTTAATGCTTAGAATCGTTGTGCACCTAATCTCTTGCTTCCTCAATTCTCACAAAGGAATAAGGGTTCAAGCTTTTCTTTTGAACTTAACTTCTTTTTGCCTATTTTTGTTCTAGAATTGTGGGGATTTTCATCCCTTTCATCATTTTGGACCTTTTTGTGTTGATTCCCTAAACTTGGTTTCAATTAGATCTAAAAGTTTCAAGACTTCCATGACTATATATTGTAAGTATTCATTATTGAAAAACCCTAACTCCTATTAAGTTTTTAGAATTTTTGAGTTCCAAACCTCATGGACATGGCTAATAAATAATCCTATAAGCAATAACCTTAAGTTTTAAATCATTT
Source organism: Cryptomeria japonica (assembly GCF_030272615.1). Lineage (NCBI taxonomy): Eukaryota > Viridiplantae > Streptophyta > Pinopsida > Cupressales > Cupressaceae > Cryptomeria > Cryptomeria japonica. Next base: position 155,647,332 of record NC_081409.1, read on the forward strand.
TGATATTTAGCATTTGATTATTTAGGTTTGGAACTTTAGAGATGTAACTAATTTCATGTTAAGCAAGTAAAAGCTCTGAACTTTAGTTCTAAATCATCATTAGTCTTCAAGCGTTTAGGTTAGGGACTTTGGTGATCTAATTAATTAAATGCCTCACATGTAGTGATTACAAACCTCAATCCTTAATATGCCTTAGCTTTTAAAACTTTGGATTCGAGACTTTAACAATCTGTCTACTCTAGTATGTCATAATTAGTAAGATTGAGTCCCATTTCTCGATCTTCACTTGCTTTAAGAGTTTTCTATTATACAAATTTTGAGATGTAGTTAATGAAATAAAATCAAATAAGATTCCAAAGGGACTGATAACTTAAGATAATTTCTTTTATTATAATGATGCAAAATTTGATATGAGGATTTTTCTGGCAAATAAAATTATTATTCTAAACTAGAGGTCAATAATAGTAAGAAGCTCAAACCAAGGAATGACACACCCAAGTCAAAAGAGTGACTAATTATTATTTTTTTAATAAATATGATAAAGTAATGGCTTGGAACTATGAAGATATTCAAAGGTACAATCGAGAAACAATGCAACATCCTATTGCTTTGGTAGATATATCAAAACTAATTCGATAAAACAAAAGCCTCTCAATCCAAAAATTGAATCACTTATGGCCTAAGAGCTCAAGAAGTTGGTTAACTCCAAGATCATCTATCTGATCAAACATTCAACACGAGAATCAAATTTAGTTCCAGTTAGAAATAAGAATGGAAAAATAAGGTTATGTGTTAATCTTTGAGATCTAAACTGAGCATCCCTTAAATATCACTATCCTTTTCCTTTAATGGAGAAAAATCTTCAAACAATGGCATGAGAAAAAATATTGTCCTTTCTTGATGGATTTTTAGGGTATAATTATATTTGGCTCTATAGTGTCATAAATTGTATTCCTATACAATTTTGTCCTTGCCTATCTCTCACCTTAGCGTTCCATCCTACAGTTCTCAATGCTTGCTTTGATGTTGTTCATACCCTCTTGAAATATGCATTTTCAACTGATATTGCCTTTGTCCCATTCTGAGTCCTAATTAACAGCACTAGGATGCCCTGGGTGCCCTGGTCATGTCTCAAGACTAGGGCCCCCTACTTGTCCTGGTCCTCCCAATCAAGACCAAAAATGGGACCTCACAAAAGTCACTTGATGTGGGTGGTGTATTTGACTTGTTTCAGTATCCTCCAAACATTCAAACATTTGATGCATAGTTAGGTATAAAAGGAACCCTACACCCTCATTTGGTAACTAGAAATGAGAAATAAAATTATAAGTGAGTTCTAAATCGCACTAGATCAAAATTAATTCGTCTATGTGAGAAAGAATTCAAGTATTCATCAAGCATTACAGGAGAAGTTCAAGTCAAGATAAAGCATTCATGTTCAAGCATCCATGATCAACCTTTTATGAAGAGATTATACATTACATCCTAAGCCTTTGCATGAGGATTCAAGAAAACTTCATCAAGCTATCAAGTTCATGCATTTTCATATTTGATCTAGTATTTCCTTCAAAAGGAAAACATTCTATTTCAATTCACTTCCATGTCAATTATCAATTCAATTCAAGGTTAATCGTAAACCAAGGTTTGACCTAAAGAAAACCCCCATAAACCAAACCTAATTCCTTCTTTCTTTGTACAGCAAATTGTCTCAAGAGCTATGAGTGAAGAATCTGATACATTGGACGATGATAATCAGACTCAACTTTTGAAGACATGAAAAGCGGAGGACCGGGATGACTAGTTCAAAGTTTCACTAAATCCTAAGAAATGTGTGTTTGGTATACCTCAAACTAAGTTACTTTGAAATGTTATCTCTAAAGAAGGGATTTATATAGATCTGGAATGGTTCAAAGAGTTCATAGATCTACCTTTTCCAATAAATAAAAATGCAATACAATCTTTCTTGGGGAAGATCAAATTTGTAAGTTGTTTCATCTTATATTTTGTAGGATTTGTCAAGCCGATCATCTTGACGCTTAAAAAGGATATAAAAATCAAATAGACTCTCAAAGGAATTGGGGATTTTAAAAAGATTAGTATGGCTATCTCATCGGCTATAGTGTTGGTTAATCCAGAACTATCAACAAATTTCATAATGTATGGTATGAAGGAGAACACAACATATTAATAAATTATTGAATTAGAAGAATGATTTTCAAGCTAATGAGCATTAAATTGTCTTTTTCTCTAGAAATTTGTAAGCATATGAATCAAAGTAGAACTTTGTAGAGAAACAAACCTATGGTAGTAATTTTGGTTTGGAGAAGTTTAGGCATTTGATGAGTGGAAAGAACATTATTATATATGTGGTTCGTCCGCATTGGCCACCTCCACTATATCTAGTAGGGGAGGATAGAAAACAACTCACATCTCATGGAGTTCAAATGACTTCATGATGCAAGATCAGCCAGTGGCGTAAGGGTAATCTTGCATCACTCAAAAAATATCATATTTTCCTTTTGTTTTATAATTTTCTTTAGATGTTTTGGAGCCCATGATGATATATACGAGGTTTATGACAATCAAAAGCTTGAAAGAACCAAAAATATTCACTTGCTATTTTTATCAAGTCGACCTATTAAGGCTTGTATGGAAATGAAAATTGACCCAAAGGAGTGAAATTGAAAAATAAAATTATTGGTGAAACAATCATCTCAATATCCTACACCATTTGAAAGATATTAAATTTCGTTCCGAGAAATTTTTCCGATGAAGTTTAAAACCCAAAATTGAGGACCTTAAAGCCCTAAAAAAATTTGAATTCTTGACAAATAGATACTTAGATATATTTGGCAATATAGATCTATTCACAAGATTTCCAATGATATGTTATAATAGAAAATTGGATGCCTGAGTCAAAAGATATGGCTCTCGGAAGTTGTGCCACCAAAACTCAAGTTTCAATGAAAAATCCACTTGCACAAGAAAATGAACCACTTGACCATTGGATGCCAAAAAGAAGAAAATTTACACGTTATAGAACATTCTAAGGTAATTATTGGTGCAAAATAAAGAGGTGAACAAGGGTTACATAATATAGCTTCAGTAGTGCAATTTGTAGCTCTAGCTTGCATATTTATGTAATAAGAAAGCCCTTGTGATTGTAGAATGTTATTTTTTGAATGTTGTAATTTCATTTTCGTGAGATAATAGAAGACATGTGTTTATTTTTTACATTTTTGTTTATTTATCTATTGTCGTTGTGTGTTTGGGTTTGTAAGGGGAGTACCCTTTATAAAATTAACATCTTGAGTTTCTAGAATAGAATCTATGCATGCTCAAAAGGAAACTCCTTCATCAAAACCATTAGGGAAAATGGTAAGGCTACATTTAAAGAAGGATACGGATGAAGAAAAGGAAGATAAACCCACTTCAAAACCACTAACAAGACCAATATCTAATCCTATAGCGAATGGGGGAGTTAGGTATTCCTTTCCACTCTTCTTCTACTAAGTCTTCCCTCTCACCATCAATGAAATCTCCCATTTACATAATCTATCCTTTCCCTACCACTTCACACACACCCCCACCACTTTCATTCTCTTCTTCCCTCACTTCAAAATTAGTTGCCCTTCTACATCTAAATTTTTCCTTTTTTTCTCTCTCTATCCTGATGATGCAAACATCATTGGGTGCTAGTCCTAAATCAATTTTATTGCAACAACAACTAACCATTCCCTAGGGTTTTCCATAAGGTTTCCCAAACATATTTTCATAAATAAATTGAAACAATAATGAAGGCAAGAGAGGCTAGTTTGGAGAAACAAAGAAAGATTTGGAGGAGCCCCTACATTGTCAAGCATGTTCTCATTATATGACCATTCACAATTGTCATAATGATTTTTCATATGGATCCCATAATGATCAATCCTTAGGACTAGATGAGGCCTAAAGACTACTCCATCCATGTGATCGATTTGAACCTTTCTCAAGTTGGACCACAAGATAAGTTGAGCTCATGGGAAAGACACAAAAATATATCACCACTTCATAAATATGAGCAAGAAACTTAAGAAGAAAGAGCTCAATTTGTCAAGGGTAAAAGGCAGTATCAATCAATTCAATGCAGAAGCTAAGGAAAAAGAGGTTGAGCTTAACAGATTAATGTTGGACTTGAAAGAAAGAGTATTAAAGGAAATGCTCCAAACTGAGAAATCAAAGCAAGATGATCTTCAAAAAGAGTTATATGTACCCAAAGCTTTGACCAAGTCTCTAAAATAGGAAAATATCGCAGTAGAGAAGTGCCTACATGATAGAGTCGATAAGATGACTTAGCGACATAAAATCCTTTTTGATCTTGTGGATTCAAATCAATAGCTACATAACAGAATTTAGGCTAAACATCAACAAAAAGTACAACTCAAGGAGGACCTCACATAAAGATACAAAAAAATTCATGATGCCTATGATTCAAGAAATTTATGTTTCATATTGGGGTAGAATATCAAAGGTAGTTCTTCATTACAAGCCTCTACTTATGTTTATATATGATTCTTAGATACTCAATAGAAAAGTAAGTGCAATTATTAAATAGGCCCTCTTATTGGTTGCCCCAAAAGATGTTGAATCGCAATTGTTGGTGAAATTGTATAGTGCTTCTAAAGAAACTCTTCAAGTAGTGGCAGTTGAGAATAGTAGGGGTGCATGGTGAAATTGAATGAGTTCTTGAGTTGCAATTAAACTACTCTTAAACTTGTAAATCTCTTTTGAATTCTTTGGAGCAAGTTGAGAAATAAATTAAAGGTCACGTTGAAAAATTAGTCTAGTCAGAACTCCCCTCTCCACTCCTTGATGAAAAAATAAATTTGCCTAACATATTAAAGCTCTATTGGAAGGATAAAAAAATATCAAACTACCTTCCAAGATTTGAGCCAAATGCCAAGCATTGCAGAGGTGGAAACATTTTTGCAACCATTGGTTAAATCATAAAGAACCATTAGTGTGAGAAGTGTTGGCAATTGACACTCATCCAGTGGATTTTGGTGGTTATCGGTGGCTAGTTAATGGCTTAGGGTTATCATTGATGGAAACTATTCATAGATATTTGATTTGGTGGTCGTAATTCTTCTTATCCGAAAGCAAGTGGTAATTGGTAGCTGATTAACTGGTATTTCAAGAAGAACAAAGCAGTTTTAGGTCCAAAAGTTTACTGCTGATTGCAGTGCATTAAATCATGTTCTTGTGTATTGGGCCAACTTAGACACATCATTTTTTTATCATTTTGGTGATCCACGTTTATGCTTTTGGATCTGGTCAAGCCGACATGTGACTACACGTTACACCTTAAGGGAGACATGGTAAATGATCTTTTTTGTGGTTGTCGGTATATAAGTTTGGTGTCAGTGATCTTTTTGGTGAATGATGCGATTATATACAAGCAAGAGATGATCATGAATCTGTTTTAGCACAGTTCAATGTGCGCATTCTTGATTTGGTAGCTGCCTAAGATAAAGAACAGAGCATAATACAGAAGGTGTTCCAGTCAGTGTATTTAGCACTTAACCGATACTCATCCAAGCATAGTAGATGTTATTTCAGAGTTCATACATTGTAATTCATCACTGTAACAACTTTGTAAGTCAGTGAGACTTCCCTGAGGGTTGTAGCCTTTTGGGTTATTTTAATTGAGCACTGAGCTCTAGGCAGTGTGCCTGAATGCCTATGCATTCCCATTTTGTAATATTGTTTTGCTACTGGCCAAAGTGGAATAATATTGTGGGTTCAAATCCCACCGTGTTTTTTTCCATTTGGGTTTCCACATAAAAACACTGGTGTTATGCTCTTGTGGTTATTTGTTACATGTTTCTACATTTCAATTTTAAGTGTTTGCATCCTGTGGTTGAAAGTTAAGTTTGAAAATTTTCTAACCAGTAGATCATTGATTCACCCCCCCCCCCCCTCAGTGATCCCCGATTCCAAAAATTGATATAAGAGCCTAGTACCTCTAAGGAAGGTCCGGGAGATTGATTCAATGGATTCTGATTTTGAGAGACAACTTAGTGTGGCACTTGAGGATCTTGATGTAGCTAGAAATGAGATCTGTACCTTGAAGAAGATCATGAATGTTACTAATGATTTCATTAATGACTTGAAGAATCAAGCGTACAGTTCAAGAGACAAGAGGAAAGAATTGATGGACAAGCTAAAGGAGAAAGAAGATCAAATCATGGAATATCAGGATAAAGTTGATGAAGTCGACAAGCTTGAGAGAGATAATGTTGCTCTGAAGAATGAGATGCAATCCATTATGATGAGGCTAACTAAGGAGATTGAGGACCGCAAGAAAAATGAAGAGAATCTGGCACAATCATTGAAATAAAGAGTTGATGAATGCTTCAAGCTTACCTATGACAATGATCAGTTGAATCTTGAGTTGACACAGTCAAGGAATAATGGTCAAGAACTTGAAATACAGATTGCTACCTTAAGGGATGAACTTGCTATCGGTAATGAATACAAAGACAAATTCAAAGCTAGCTTAGCAAGGCTTGCTGAGATGCTAGAAAGTTAGAGACATGGAAAGGACATGCGAGGACTTGGATTTGAGAAAGGTGAATCCTCTGGATTTGGACAAGGCAATGCTAAACCTAATCAAAAGAAGAGTAAGAATCATCTGGTAAGACAAACTGATAGTCATAAATTCAATGGTAGATGCTTTACTTGCAATAAATTTGTTCATATGGTGAATCAATGCAGAAGTAGGATGAATAATGGAATGAACAACATGAATAATGTTCCTACCTTTACTGGTCAGTGTTTCATATGCAATAACTTTGGGCACAAGTCAAATATGTGCAGAGAAGTAATGAATAAATTCCAAAACAAAAGATGCTATACTTGTGGGATGTTTGGACATATATCTAATTGTTAGATTTTGCCAAGATCAAGGGGTCAATGAAATGTACAAAATAGAGACACAATATAGGACAAGAATAAACTGTAATCTCATCAATAGAAAATGATCAACAATCAACTGGATTATTACTCAATAGATGTTACATACAATGTAGAGAGGCTTGCTTATATAGACAAGGCCATATGGATGTATGAGCACACAAATATGACATGTGGCTCAATAAGAAACAAGGGTAGGTAGGAAATAGGTGTGGGTAGGTAGGAGAAATAATATAATATTCCACATGAGGTGGATCACCCACCGAAGGTGGAATTATCACTCCACTATAAGTGGATATGATAGTGTAATAACAAGATCAACACCATAAGAGGTGGAATTTCTCCTACACACACTATCCCAATGTGGCACAAACACCCAAGTGTCTCATATCCAAACTACTATGAAATGCATTATCCTAAGTAAACTTAAGTAAGTGTAATAATATCCATGATGAATAATTATTTACACCAACACCCCCCCTTAAGTGCAACTTAGGGGAATGCACTTAAGTCTACAATGCAACTAAGCAATGCAAGATGGGTCCTAGCTACGAGGCCATGTTAGGTACCCATGAACAAATGCAAATGCATGCAAACCAATGCAATGAAATCTCTCACAAAGTGGGGAAAGAGAGAAAAACCCAATGGGAAAAAACCCTCCCCCAAAAGAGAGATGAAAGCTATACAAAAACTCTCAAAGAAGTATGTGAGGAACAAAACCCCATGTGAGGAAAAAGTCCCCCCCATATGAGAGAAGAAGAGAAGTCAAACTGTGACCCCCCCTCAATGGAGAATCTACACCAATGGAAGAAGCTCGATGTATGAAGAAACTACTCCACGAACGTCGAACAACATTCCTCCCCTTAGGAAGAAACAAAACCAAAGGTGTATCCATGAAGTCTCCCCAATCATGAAGGGAATATGTATGAAGAAAACTCATGATGAAAGGAATCTCTGAAAACTGCTCAAGTGTCCCCATGTCGATGCTGAAAGATACCCCTTCCAAAGATGGTAAACTGTGCCACACTGCTGAAAAAGGCACTCCAAGATCTAGTGGAGATGGATGTAGAACAATATCCAAAGACTCATATGTCTCCTCAAAAAATAAAGAGACCTCCTCCAACTGTTGTACATAAGTATCCACAATCATGTCAACCTCGAAAGAATGATCATGTAGAGAATGAACAAGAGGGTCAGAGTGTGCCCTCGCAACAATCGAAGAAAGATCATCTTCATCAAAGAGAAGATGAATGTCATCAATGATGTCTCCCAAATCTGCAATGTAGGATTCCACAAACAAACCTATAATATCTATCAAGTAATCATCCCATGAATCTGAAGCTGGAAGACAATGAATATCCTGCTGCACTGAATCACATGAAGGCAAAACTGTCGCACTATCTGCATCATCAAGTGCAATAGGTGATGTGATATCAATATGAGGAGATGAAATACAAGACTCAAGAATGGGGTCACATGTGAGAATCCCCATGTTCAAGTGTCCAAAGTTCTCCTCAAAAACTGAACCATCACAAGAAGTGTGATCATCATGTGTAGAATCATCAAATGTGAAATCATCATCATCAACAAAATCTGAAAAGGAGTATAACCGAGATGCATGATCAACCACCCCAGTTGCAATGATAGCTCTAGTCTCCATGTCTCTAATGAAAACTGAGTCAGGTGTGAACTCCACAACTCTCTTAGTTGCGCCATGTGTGATTTGATAGATAGAAAGGAGATTGTTTGTCAAGTGGGGTACACACAACACATCATTGAAGGAGTTATCCCCAATGTCAATAGATCCTTTCCCAATCACATCCATGTATGTATGATTGCCCATCAAAATCTGAGGCATGGTGCAAGGCTCAAATGTAGAGAACATAGACTGCGAAGATGCCATATGATGAGAAGCCCCTAAATCTAGAAGCCATCTCTCTGAATCATGACTGATAGTAGCACATAGAGCTTTTCCTTTTCTTGTTCCAAAAGAGTGAGTCTTCCCACTTGTAGAAGCCATGAATGCTTTCCATTTTCCTTTTGAATGTGAGGAAGTGGAAGTTGATGAATCATCCTTCTTGTAGACTTTAGGAAAATCAATGTTATGCTTTTTGATGATATGTGTGAGTTCATCAATCTTCTTAGAATAGCAACGATGCTCCTCATGACCAATCTTTTTACAATAAGCACAAGTAGGTCTCTCTCTCTTTGGTGAATTATCTCTCTTGGAAGAGGATGAATCTCCTTGTTTTGGAGAAGATGGTGCTTTTTCTTTAGGCTTTGATTGCCATTTCTTCTTGTTTGAGTTGTCCTTTCCTTGATTTCCTTTGTTCCCTTGATTTGCCACTAATGCTTGAGACTTAGAAGAAGCCTTAAGAATGCCCATGCTTATCAACTTAGTTTGTTCCATCATCAACATTTCATTGAAAGCATCAAATGTAGGCATTTTGTAGCTTGAACCCATTGTCATCCTATGGGTTTGGAAACTAGAAACAAATGCTGCATATTCTTGTGGAAGCTTGCCTATCAAGTTGAATATCAATTGAGTATCCTTCTTATCAATGCCACAATCTTTGAGTTGTACCCTCAACTCATTTGCTTTAGTGACATAATCTTGTATAGTATCAAAGTTCTTGGGATCTAGCATGGTGAGATCACTATCAATTTGATATCCCCTAATCTCATCAACTTGACCATACAAGTCTTGAAACTTTTGCCAAGCATCCTTGATTAGAGTGCATTTCTCAATATGAAAAATGAGATCCTTTGATACATACTCTCTTAAGGTACCAATTGCCATGATATTTTTAGTGAGCCAATCTAAGTGACCAACTGGATCAGCCTTAGGATCAGTGGGAGCAACAATAGTTCCATCAATGTAATGAGTGAGTCCTTTTTCCATAAGTTTACTCAATGCATCAATTTTCCAAGTAGCATAATTATGTGGAGTTAAGAGAGGAAACTTAGAAGAACCCATAGCAACAAAAAAGGAAGGAACACAAGAGCACAAAAGCACAAGAGACACCCCTCCAAATTCAATCAATCAAAGTACCCCCCCTAAAGTGATGATTTTGGCACTTTATACTTAGTGCGATTACAATGAGCCACTTGCAAAACAAGGCAAAGTGGACTTATGATGCAAATTTTACAACTTCTCAAATGAGATACAAGAGACTTCAATCAATAGTGCAGTGAATCTAACTGAGATTCAAGCAAATATACAAGTACCAAGAGAGCCAAAAATGGCCAAGATCTGAAAGTACAATTTCTACTTAATATGACATCAATCTGACAGCATCATGTGAAAGTAGACAAAAAAATACGCACTTTCAAAAAAAATGGAACCTAAAAAGGAGGTCGGATGACCCCAAACGAAACCTCTGAAGTTGCAAAAACTGGGATTACTCAGGTACAGTCACCAAAAACTGCATTTTCTAAAAAATTCGTGCATCAAAATCAAAAAATTATTTCACCACTGCGGAGAGCACGAAATTCTAGCCCATTTCAAAAAAAAATTGCACTAAAAAAGGAGCAAAAATGAGCAAGTTATGGCCATTTGAAGTTGAACTGCAAAATCAAAAAGCTCAATGAGAGGGGGTCCAAAAATTTTCAAACCCTGCTGATGTGGCCCTGACATCAGCAAGTCACGCGAATAAATTTGACGGCCGTATGACCATTGCAAAATTTTGCCCTCTGCTAACTGGGCGTCTGTACTGTACGGACAGATGACGGTGCAGGATGACTGTGTATTCGTACTGTACGGAATTTTGCTGACTGGGAAGGTCTGCGTGGCAGATGATGTGGCAGTCTGTGCGTATGTGTCAATGTACGGATTTGTACGGAAGGTACCCGCGGGCCACTGGCCGCCTGCCACGTGGCGGGCGCGAGTTCGCCGGTTTTCCGCGTGGTGGAGAAGTTGGGCCTGTCTGCGTGGCGGTGTGGGCGTCGGGAGGTGGTGCGAGGAGCCGAGCTGCGGACTGTGGGAGCCGGTGCCAGAGGGGAGATCCGGGCCCGGGAGCCGAGGGACCGTGGGAGGCGGCGGGAGGTGAGATCCGGTAGGGCCCGGCGCTGCAGCTGCGAGCTTCGGCGGGCGCGGGACGTGAGCTCGGGCGGCGGCGTGGACAGTGCAGCGTTCGGCGGTGGCATAGGAAACAAGGCACTGGTAAGCGGCGCCTTGTTTCTCCAACACTAATCAATGCAGGACCAAGACCAAATCAGATGAACTTCAAACCTATGCAGAATAATGTTGTTTGTCCTGCATGCAACAAAACCGACCACATTGCAAAGTACTATAGAAGCAAGAACAGTGTTCTAATAGACAAGAGAAAATTAGATGAGAAGGGAAAAGCGAGGGTAAAAGAGATTAGAGATGAAAATGAGAAGACTATGTGGGTTAGAAAAGATGAATCTAAAGTCAACAATGGGTCTGCACCCAAATCTCGTGCAGGATCTTAATTTGGTACTAGGGATTTATGCCTTAGGGGGATCTTTTTCATGTAGATTCTAAGAACCCCCTCTTCAGTGGTTTGCATTCAATTCCTGAAGATTGCAAAAGGATTGGATCATATGTGCAGATGATATCTAGAAGTTTCAAAAAGAATTTGATGCTTCGGTATGCGATCTCATGAAATTCTTGGTAACTAGTTGTTGTATTTATTGCAGTGGAAAATTAGGTTTTCGAAGGATTAAAGTGTATTTCGAAGATTCATTTGTCACAATGTGATCAAGCGAACCATGCAGAGAAGAAGAGAAAACTGATTTGGTAATTCCAACAACAACTTTAGCGACTCCAAAGCGAATTTCAGTGCCTAGTTGTGAATCAAGATATTTATCCATTCAAGATTTCAGTTTTTGCAAACACTAGCATTTGAAATGGCTTCATCTTTTGGTGTTTCTACCCCTTTGGTGGTTGAGATTAAGGACAAGGCCCGACCTATTTTCAAGAAACACCCTTTCAAGTTGGTTGAGGACAATCCGAAAGGTGCATTTTCATCTGTGCCCTATGGCGTGCCTCATAATGAAGATATCATGGATTTCATACACTGTGATCTCAAGGAGCTTTGAAATGCGGACATGTTGTACCTATACAACAAGCAATTGGCTAATGGTTTGGGAAATCTCAAACCCGAATACAAGGTTCTTCAAGCTAAGGGTTTCTCGCAGTTCATTCATTTTTCATTCTTTGAGGAACTAGAGTGGATCTGGTACACTCTTAGTCATGTTCATGATGAGTTAATATGGCTTGATAGGCCACACAAAAACACCAATCAGGTGATCTATATCATGACAGGCCTAGTTGAAACCGGTGATGTGCCCAGCTTGAGGAAAGTGTCGAATGACACGGTGATAGCCACCACGTGTTCCAAATTCGAAAACAAGGCTATGACCATAAGCGATATACTAGAGAATGATGTAAAATTTGCATCAATAGTGGTCGGTTACAAGGTTTACCAGTCAAGCAGGTACAACTTTGTCTCTGGTACTGCCATATACTCTACATACAAGATGCTCAAGGATGAAAAAAGGTATGACCTGTGTTCAGCCCTCCTAAATGAATTATTAAGTAATTTGAAGAGGATCAAGCAAGTTAAAAATCCCACTTTCAAATATGGTACACTCCTTATTTGCCTGGCCTTATACTTCTTAAATGAGATACCCGGTGTAGACACTCAAAATTGTCATGTCTAATTAAATAAATATTTTATTTATTTAATTATCTAAGCCTAATTCTTCTATTAATTAAATAAATCTTTATTTATTTAATTAATTCATTTATCCTCTTCTAGCCTTATTTCTCATTTAAATAAATACATTTATTTATTTAAATTATCCTTTTCCTAAATTAAATAAATATTTTATTTATTTAATTGATCCCACTTCTTCTATAAATTAAATAAATCTTTATTTATTTAATTAATTCATTAGCTTTTTCTACACATGACACATGTCATTCATCTCTTAATTCCTACACTACCTACCTCTTTCATTATTTTATTATTTCTTCTACCTACCCTCTAATCCTAGCCGACCTCCTTTTTACACCTCTCAATCTTATCCCTCCATTTCATATTGTGCACATAAAATCTGAGAGCAAATATATCAAGCAAGATCAATGGAGATAGGAAGAATGGAGATCAAAACCCTATTGGACATGTGATGGTATAATCTTTGTGATTTCATTTGATTTGCATTGTCTTAGGTAATCTTCATATGTTATGGTGGATCTTTGTTGTTGTTAGGTTAGGGTTCGGTGGTTGAATTCATTTAGCCTTTCAATATTGTTATTATTGTTATCCATTTTCACCATAAACATTTTGGCACACCCCGTGGGACATGGATTTTTCTTAGATCTATGTTTTTTTGCAGACTTTTCTAACCCTATATTGCTATTTTGTAAAACAATTTGGAGAATAACCTTGTGCAGCTAGGGTTTTAGACACAAAATCAAGATCTTGGAGAGATTCGATCATATCTCATAAACGGCTTGGAAATTTTGCACCAAATTTTTTTTTCAAGTTGAAGAAAGTATCAGGAGCTCTCAATCCAAAATTCAGAAATTTTGAAGTACATTTTCATTTTCTATTAATTTTTTATGATTTTTCATAAAAAATTAATTTTGAGAGAAAATGAGAGAATTTTTCGGATTTTCTTATATTTTTGGAAATCTCTCATAATTATACATAGGATCTGTTCTTTGTGAATTTAATTTTGATGCAAAATATTTCTCTAAAAATTGGATCTTTAAAAATTAGGGTTTTTCCTTATTTTGATCAGATCTCACAAACGGATTCGAATTTTGACATAAAAATTTTTGTGAAAGAAAGGAAAATTATCAGAAAAAGTCAATAAAAATTTCAGATTTTTTGAATCGATTTTGAATTTTATATGAATTTTTTATGATTTTTCATAAAAAATTAATTTTGAGAGAAAATTAGCGAATTTTTTAGATTTTCTTACATTTTTGGAAATATCTCAGAATTATACATAGGATCTATCCTTTGTGATTTTAAATTTGATGCAAAATTATTCTTCAAAAATCAGATCTTTGAAAATTAGGGTTTTGCATTATTTTACTCATATCTCACAAACTGCTTGGATTTGTTGTATAATCTTTTTTGTGAAAGTTTGGAAGACCATCAAGACTCTCCAATAAAAATTTCATATTTTTTGGATCGATTTTGCATTTTATATGAATTTTTTATGATTTTTCATAAAAAATTAATTTTTGGAGCAAATTAGCAAATTTTTTGGATTTTTCTTACATTTCTGGAAATCTCTTGAAATTTTACAGGTGGTCTTTTTTTATGATGAATCAGATCTTTGAATTGGTCAACAAAACGCATTGTTGAAGGCCCCTATTTCACAAAGTCTTTTGGATCTAAAATTTACCTAACTTGTGTGCTTGCAGGAAGGGGAGATTATTTCAAACAATCCAAACTACTAAGAAATCTTTCTTGCAGGTCCTTGGCAAGGGTTTTTTGGATTTTTATTGTGTGCCTTGTTTTCATAGACTAGCAAACACTTCAATTGGTGCACTAAAATTGAATCATTGTCTTTTGTGTCTTGAGCAATAGGCTCTTTTTGTTTAATCTTTAGAGGGCCTATCTTCCCGTGTGGTCATTAGGACTACTAGTGAGAAGAGAACGACTCAAGTGGTAGCGAGGAAAACCCACCTCTTCCGAACCACTATAAATAAATGTATTCATGGTGAAAACTATGAATAACGTGTGCTGATTAGTTCATACCGACACTATGTCTCCCCATAAACCCGTTTGATCAAATTTATTTAATCATTTGTAGGGGGTAACCCCTACCGGCTAGGAGTCTTCTGTATTTACAGAGCTAAAAGTGCCGCATGTATGGCCACACGAGCGGATGCCCTTACTAGCACCTTTTTGTTTTAGAAACCCAAATCCTTTTAGTTGTTGGGGCAGGAGGTCGAACCTCTGGTAGCGGCCCACACACATACGGTTCTTAGTAGAGATACAAAGTTTGCCATGGGGAGTTTTCATGGGGACTGATGCTTGGCTGACCCAAGAAGTGAGTGCCGAGGGTGGAGCCAGTGAGGTCAAGCATCTAAGTATCCACTCTGAATAGCGTAGCCTCGGGGGTAAAACCCCATGTGGGATCAACAACTATTGTCTTGGCCAGCCATAAGAATTGTGCTTGACTTATTTTAAACATTCAAACATTCAAGACCAAATAGCAAAACATTGTGTCTTTTGTGTCTTCAAGTGTATGCAAAACAATTTTACATCAAACAACACACTTTTCTTGGAGTCATTGTCAGTCTAAACACTTGCAAACATTGAGTCCTCATCAACATTGTGTCCTCTTGTCACGAAAAACAGTCAAACATTCAGATTTGGTCACAACCAACAACTTCACAAATTGGAAAAATTTTACAATCCAGCAAACAAGAGCAGTCAGTTTCAGAATTCTTGAGCTTCCTAGGTTGTTTCTCCAAGTTTTCATTTAGCATTCAACTTGTCTTTGGGTCTCACAAAGTCCATCATTGCTTTACATCTTGCTTTACATTCACACTTGTCTAAACTTGAGTCAAAAGGTCACTTGCTTGTCCTCACTATACTTTGTCAACACACTACATACAACAACACTTTGCTAAGTGGTCCCTCATCAAGGTTTCTTACCTTTGGGTCTCATTTGGTTTTACTTAGAGTCAAGGTCAACTTACCTCATCAAGAGAAACTATCCTCTCTTTGGAAGTCACACCTACTCTACTACATACATACTTGGTCTTACACTTTGGACATTGCAAGTACACTTCAGACTCATTTACATTCCATTCAACTCTTGGTCTTCCATACTCTTTCCATTTTTCATCTAGTCTCTCACATCTTGGTCAATACCTAGTTCATGGTTGAAACTTGTCTTCAAAAATCTAGGAGAGAAACTAAAGAGGCTCAAGAGTCCACAAACATGAGTTCTTATGAGTATGACAACGATATATTTTTCAATACTGATCACACTACATTGCCTGACATGGATGTCTATAGAAACATTCCAAATGTTGAGAACACGAACACTACAAACAACAATGCTACACACAATGACAATATGGACAATTTTTCAATACATTCAGCAGATGTGGAAGAATCCATTATGAATCCCCATTTCAATCGGTTGGTTGAGGAAATAATGAGGAGGGATAGACAATACTTCTTACAAATGATGGCACAAAGTGGAGCCAAGATACCTCATCATTTTGACATGTCTCAAATAATGGAAAATCGACCTTTGCAACAAACTCACTCCAACATGAATCAAAGGAGGCCTAATAGTGGAGGAAATAGAGGACCATATATGGTACCTGAATCACCATCATCTTTGCTTCAAAAAACAGAGGTCCCACATACACATGGTCAAGTATATGATACTCACCTTCGCAGACCATTATGGAAGTCTTATGTAGACAGATATGCTCAATCACATACTCAAGCTACGGATCAACCAAAACAATTGGATATTCAAAGGCATGCTCAAAATTTGGACACAAGGAAACCCCGTGTCAAATTTGGGGGCAACACAATAGAACATGACATGCATGTAGAGTATGGTATACATGCACAAAATAGATATGGTGTTCCTCAACATGAATCTATACCAAGTGGTCCATATATGCAGCATCATTATAGACCTCCTCCATATGAACATGTGTATGATCAATATCATCCATATATGCAACATGCTCCTCCTCAAATTGGTGCCTCAAACATGGGGTATGGTCCAAGAAGTCGATCTCCACCTAAGAGCAATTTGGAGCAACAAATCAGGGACTTACAAAAGAAAATGGAGGACATAAATACACCGAAGCCAACATACACAATGAGAGACATATGTCCTTATCCATTTGACAAGAGCATTCCAATGCCTCCATTTCCTACACACTTTGTGACGCCTAAATTTGATAAGTATAGAGGAAAAGGGGATCCTAAGGCACACATAAGATAGTTTTTCACAGCTTGCATTGAAGTAGCTTCAGAAGAGACATATTTGATGAGATTATTCCCACAAAGCTTAGGTGATCAAGCTATGGAATGGTTCTCCCAACTCCCACCTGGTATTAAGTCATGGGGTGACTTAGCAGAGGCATTTATTCAACATTTCTCCTACAATATAGAGACAGACATATCAGTCACTACTTTATGCAACACCAAGAAAAAAGAGGGAGAGTCTTTTGCATCATTTTTACAAAGATGGAGAAATCTAGCCAGCAAATGCTCTTGTGAAATTCCACAAAAACAAATGATAGAAATGTTCACCCAGAACGTTAACAAAGACATTGGCTATGACTTAAGGAAAGCTTGTTTATCTACCTTCAAGGACGTTATTGAAAAAGGCTTAGCAACAGAAAAGGTCCTAATTGAACAAGGAGTCATTAAGATATTCAAGGAAAACAAAGATGACTTTAAAGGAAAAGACAAGCCAAGATTTTGGAATAAAAACAAGAACACAATCAATGATGGTGTTGTTGATGCCAACACAGTGCGACCCAAATTCATCTTTTCGGGATCAAGTTCTACAAACAATCAAGTGAATACTCAAACAACTTCTAGATCACGAAGGAAGTACACTCCATTGGGAGAACCACTTGAGTCAGTCTTCAAAAAGTTAGTGGCAAACAAGGTAATCACAGTTCCAGATTTTCCTCCATATGAACCAAAGGTTAAACCAAATTGGTGGAATGATGATGAGTATTGTGAATTTCATAAGAGCAAGGGTCATAAGACAAGAAATTGTCATCGACTGAAGAACATCATACAAGATCTCATTGATAGAGGTGACATTGAGATTGAACAACACTCATCCAATCAAGAACATGATATGTTTAAGGAACCATTCCCAAAGCATGACAAGGGAAAAGCTAAAGCCACAGATGATCAAACCAACTATACTAGAGCACCTTACAACTATGATTCAACTATCAATCATATCTCGATGGACAATCATGTCTCTACTATTATCATCAAGGACAAAACTTCTGAGGGTTCTACCCAGCGACCCAAGATTGTCCTAAGAGGTGTTGGATCTTCTTCCGAACCTACCTCTGAATGTCATGTTACAACTCGTCAAGGTAAAATTACTTTTCCAGGTGCCTCCACTAAAAATACCGCTTCTTCATCAACCAAACCTGAGTATGACCTTGTAGAACAATTAGGGAAGACACCCGCGCTCATCTCCATCCTTGAGCTCTTATGCATATCCCCTGCACATAAAGCTATTCTGGACAAAATCCTGAGAGAAACTTCTGTCCCTACTGATCTGAACGTGGACCAGTTTCAAGCCATGGTGGGTTACCTTTCCATTCCACATTCCCTTACCTTCACAGAAGCCGATGACGCCTCTATAAGTCAGCCACATAATGCACCTTTACACATTGAAGCCTTCATACACAAACATAGAATCAAACGAGTCCTGATAGGTGGAGGAGCAGGTCTGAATATTTGTACATTGAGCACAATTAAACAATTGGGATATTTTGATAAAGCTGTGAATTCTACAAACAAAATTACCATCAAAGCATATGATGATGAAGAGCGTTCATCCAAAGGTACAGTCACCTTGCCTCTCAGAGTTGAGCTGGTTACAAAGGATGTGGTTTGTCAAGTCCTAGACCTTGATCTCACATACAACATACTCTTGGGACGTCCTTGGATTCATGAAATGAGGGCAGTCCCATCTACATATCACCAATGCATTAAGTTTCCTCACAATGGAGTTGAAATAACAGTTAATGCTGACCCAAATCCATTCATATATTGCAACAATCTGCAACCTAGATCAGAAATAACAATTCCAGCTAATCAAGAAGCTATTCCTTCATCCGCATATGTGGAGCCAGAATCATTAAAAGCTTCTACATCAAAGCAAACAAAGCACAAAGAAAACTTCAAGTTTAAAGACATGGGATGTGGTGAGTATATCTTTCATGTTGATCAACTCCCACTATCTCCTAAGGTATTCAGTCAACAGGAACAACCTACAAACAATTTGCAATATCAAGGAATTGGGTGTGAACCACCTAGTGTTGTGGCTACTAAGTCTGAATGCAAATCTCCTCTAGTAGTGCAAGCAACTCTTGATATCAATAGTCCTAAGAGTGGTTCCAACAAAGAATCTATTGAGCATATCGCCAGCCCATAGCTTTACCATATCATCCACTCATTCCATTTCCACTCCACTTCCAAACTTGGATCAACAAGAATTACAAAAGCCCTTACTCATTGGGGATCAAAAATCAAGCTTTCAAAAGAAAAATCTAAAAGTCAAAATTAAAGAAAAGTCCTTCAGTTCAAATCAAAATCAAAAGCTATTGGACTCTGCAAAAATCAAAGTCAAGGATAAAAATCCTATGAAAGAAAAAGAACAAGAGATGATCTCCCCTAATATCAAAATAACTGGGGGCAAAATTTCTAAAATTTCAAGTCAAAAAGCATACTTGTTGATCCTAAGTCTCCATCATGCTATCCTACTTTCACTTCTTTTCACAATCATAAGCCTTCATAACTCATCCACTTGTTCTACATATCCTTTCCCTTCTGGTGATACATCATGGACCTTTAATGGAGCTTCCTCAAAGGACTTTGTTATTAGGGATGCCCAAACTTCTTTAGGTGATATGCATATGGGCCTATGTAGTCCACACACTAGTAATTCTATCTCAGTTCCTTTATCAAGAAAGACAGTCACTCGAGATACACATCATTCAATCAAGGAACAACGCAGCTACAATCACAAGGTCAAGCCTTGCACATTTGAGGTAGGCAACTTAGTTCTTAGAGAAAATCCTAAAAATCAGTAAGACAGAGAGAAGAAGGACAAGTTTGAACCAAACTGGCTTGGTCCTTACATCATTATAGCAGCATATGGATTTGGGGCATATCAGCTCTCAACTACATAAGGTGAACCTTTGGAGGATCCTATCAATAGCATGCACCTTCGCAGGTTCTACACATAGCTCTTTGGAGTATCCTAATTAAAAAATACAAAAAAAAATCAAAAAAAATTCAAAAATACAAAAAAATTATAAAAACAAAAAAAATCGTTACTTGGTGAAAACCTGGCAAACAGGCGCCTTGTGACACAAAAAACATTGAAAAAATAAAAAAAATAAAGAGAAATAATTTCGTCCAACAGTGAAAACCACTTCGGTGGCGCCCTGGGCAAGTACCATGGTGAAAACTAGGTCACCAGCGCCATGCGTAGATACATTGCTCCTCCCTCCTTTAGGATCCACTTTCATCCTTTCACTATTGCACACACTCACGACCAATTCATCCATAATAAACTTACCCATTCCCATCATGGCTTGTTATTGATCTACCCAATATTGGTTAGCCATTCATAATAAACCTCACTTTCCATCCATAATAAATCAAATCCTATCTGTGGCTAAGGCAAATCCTACGTCTAGTGATGGGTGTGGAACTAAGAACATCACATGTTTTGAGGAGTACAGTTTCTTCCAGCTTCCTTCAGTCTATTCACGCACAATCCACAATAAAGCAACATTTGCATCGCCAGTCCACAATAAAGTTTCATCTTCTCTGCAATAAAGTGTTAGCTTCATGGATTCAGTTAGTTTCAGATGAGACAGCAGCAACAATGAGCTTCAACAAATCAAATCTTTCAACAGACTCAGACAACATATGGTTCAGTGCTATCTATCCTTTTTGTAAAAGTAAACATTGTGACCACAATCAAATAAGACTTATACAAGTGACAAGAGACACTAAACTTGAGGACTACAGTGGATGTTGGTGTCGAGTCTTGGTTTTTTTTTTATTTCATTGTTTTGGTGACATGTCTTTTAGCTTTTCCAGGATGTCTCTGACTAGAGATTCTATCTCCAGGATGTCTTTGACTAGAAAGGCGAGGATGGGGTATCGTCACCTATTTGTATTTGTTGTCTGTGGATTGTCTCTTAGTAATGCTATGACTTGTCCAAGGATATGAGGACATTGTGAGTCTAGTATGAACTGGGGCATTCCTTGTTTGTGACTGTCTTATCTCCATGCAAACAGGTACAATGACTTTCTGGGTCAAACATATGTCTCGATTGTCATAACCTACTTGCCATAATAAAGCTCAATGATGATAACACACAAGAAGCTCTTTCATGTTCATATCTTCTATCTTTCATCCCCCTTTCTTGATTGACTTCCATCATCCTTCTTGAGTCCGTGTAGCCTGCTATCACATGACTGAGTATAATGACACACCAAAAACATTTTCATTTCATGTAGTTGCACCTGCATTACCACATATAAGCATTTCATACATACATATAGATATCACAACTGCATCACATCCTGCACACAACACCTATTAGCACAATTTACATTTGCATTATCATATTCATCTGCATAACATATATTCACATTTGCATCATGCATACACATATAAAACATAAAAGAACAAAAAAAAATATTGCATTGCATCATATACATATTTGCATCCATATCATAAGCATCACATAGAAACATACATCACATAGGTACACATGCATATAGCTGCCACAAAAGTGAATCATCTCATATATATATATATAAAATGTCATGATACAATGATGTCAAAATCATATGGCTACAATCACCCGCAGGTGTCTACATCATCATACAAAATGGTACAAAACTGATACAGAGGAACCCACTGATAACTCCTGCCAACATTGTTGGTAGTGCTAATCCTATCCCTGTCATGGTATCCCATGCCACATGTCCCACCCTCATCTCCAATCCTGGATCCTAGAACACTCATCTCAGTGCATCCCTATCTCCGTCTCGATCATAGGGTACTAACTCCCCATCGATCGGTATCCGCAGAATCCTGTATACATCCTCCAAGGTGACTGTCATCTCACCCATCGGCAAATGCAAACTACAAGTCTCTGAGTGCCATCTCTCAGCCAGTGCAGTCAGCAATCCCATGTTCGCCTAAACCTCAAGCACATACAGAATGTATCTCAATCCCATAGCCTCAATCGCGGCTCGGTCCTCAAGTGTCAACTCAGGTCGCAATCTCTATGTCGACGAGAATCTCTCCCGTGACTCTAGCATCAACAAATACTCCTGCAGTCAAGGAAATCAATCATGTCAGTTATAGTGGCATTCATTGTTTATCACAAAATGCTACTTTTTATCTAAATGCATATGGCATTCTATCCTAGTGGTACTCCCTGTTCATCACAAAGTACTACGTTTTTTGCACTCCCTATTCATCACAAAGTGCTCCTCACATTTGCACTCCTTGTTTATCACAAAGTGCTGCTCATACTTTAAGTACTCCCTGTTCATCACAAAGTACACTATCTTGGTACTCACTATTCATCACAAAGTGCCTTGATCTATCCTAGTCTTCTCTAGAGGACCTGCTTGAGTGTATCCTCTCAGCAGCTTATCCAATCGACAGCGTATGTTCATCACAGAACTGTCGATTTGACCTAGAAGACGAAAATTCGCATTTTTTGGACACAAACGCATTTTCTTGACATAAACATGCATTTGTTACTCTACCTAGCATGCATTAATGACAACAATAAATGCATCGAAGTACGAGGAGGTTTTGTGGTACTTACCGGCTCTCCTGCCTCTGCTGGCCTTTGGAATCGGCGAATGTGGTCGAATCTGTGAACCAAAGCCATCGCTGTTGACTGTTACTGCTTTATACCAAAGCCATCGCTGTTGACTGTTACTGCTTTATTCTCTCTCTGCACTCTAATCTCTTGGATGTGTAGATGACAATGAGGATGTATTTCCCTCGTGGTCTATCTTATAGACTGCCCTAGCCCTTGTTTCCTGAGTCAGTCTTCTTTATCCCGTGACTCTGTCACTTTATCCGGTCAGTCCATTCTATCCCGTCTTTCTTATCGAGAGATTATCTGCAATCTTTTCAGACATTTTCATCCAATCTCTCGAGGGGGCATATCATTCCCATCTTGGGGCAACTCTGTATCAGTTCATCTTATCTTCTTTGAAACAACGCAACAAGCTGCATTGTCTCAAAGAGGGGCAAAATGTAGACACTCAAAATTGTCATGTCTAATTAAATAAATATTTTATTTATTTAATTATCTAAGCCTAATTCTTCTATTAATTAAATAAATCTTTATTTATTTAATTAATTCATTTATCCTCTTCTAGCCTTATTTCTTATTTAAATAAATACATTTATTTATCTAAATTATCCTTTTCCTAAATTAAATAAATATCTTATTTATTTAATTGATCCCACTTCTTCTATAAATTAAATAAATCTTTATTTATTTAATTAATTCATTAGCTTTTTCTACACATGACACGTGTCATTCATCTCTTAATTCTTACACTACCTACCTCTTTCATTATTTTATTATTTCTTCTACCTACCCTCTAATCCTAGCCGACCTCCTTTTTACACCTCTCAATCTTATCCCTCCATTTCATATTGTGTCTTCTATTTAAGGAGATGCTTTCTTCATTATAAAACCCTAATGATCTTTTATGCAATTGACTATACTACGATCCTACTTGCAACCACGTTCCGTTCTTTGTTGAGCTCTTGTGCACATAAAATCTAAGAGCAAATATATCAAGCAAGATCAATGGAGATAGGAAGAATGGAGATCAAAACCCTATTGGACATGTGATGGTATAATCTTTGTGATTTCATTTGATTTGCATTGTCTTAAGTAATCTTCATATGTTATGGTGGATCTTTGTTGTTGTTAGGCTAGGGTTTGGTGGTTGAATTCATTTAGCCTTTCAATATTGTTATTATTGTTATCCATTTTCACCATAAACACCCGGTATAAAAGGTAAGGTCCAATGGGCCTATGACAAACCGATGGCATGTAGATTAAAGAGGGATTATGGGAAATTGGTGATGCAACAATGAGAATATATGCTCTTTGGGGATACTTTAAATGCTCTCAATCAGCAATGAAAAGCGGAGAGAAGATCCCCAAGGAGATCATTGAAAAGTATGAGCAAACCATTTTCTTCATGGTTGACAAAGATCAATGCCAAATGGAAGTAGTGGAGCCCCGAACAATGTAGATCATGCCCATGGGGTATAAATTTGACTCCATTACACTTGAGGCATGTGCCCAGCACCTTCTGAGTCAACCGGTGGACCCTAAGGAAGGGAGTTTCAGTACATTCAAGGACAAAGACCTTGAATTACACAGGCAATTCACTACACCTGCTAGAAAGAGGAAAGTTACCAAGATGGAAGAGGAAGTAGTAGCTTAGATGGGATTCACCCAGGAGGAGGTGAAGAAAGAAAGGGAGAGATATGCGTTGAAAGAGGCCAAAGAGGAAACCAAGAAACCTAAGGTTGATCCAATTCCCTCCAAGGTCAAACCAAAAGAAACCAAGTCTGCTCCTTCTCTAGTGACACAATCTGTAGGACCTAGCCCATCCAAGAAAGGCGTGTTGAAGTAGAAAGAAAAGCCTGAAAGGATCTATGTTGTAGTATCTTTGGTGGCTTCTCAAATAGAGTCTAAGGAGGAAGCAAGGAAGGCGAAGAAGAAAGGACAATTTGTTAGAATGGTGAGGAAGCCGCAGTCCGGTGGAGCCCAATAGAGCAAGAAGGAAAATTTAGATCATGTTCCTATCGGTAGGCCTAAGAGAAAATGGAAATTCAAGACTCAACTTGAGTTCGGTTCCCAACAAGGTAAATTTAAATATGTTCCCTCATTGACACTAGATCAATTAATTGATGAAATAATTGTAGATGGTAACTTGAAGAATCTTAGAGAGTGCTATGAGAATTTTGATGAAGGAGACCAGAGAAAGATTGAAGAAGCAGTTGTATTATATTTACACAATTTTAGTAAGACATTAATTGAGTTGGAGAAGACCATTCCTAAAGACTTATACAACCTTATAGATGCAATAAGAATGACTGCAAGCAAAGAAGATAAAGAGATGAAGGAAAGAGAACCAATAAATATTTGTACCTATATCATGCATGATGAAGCCAAGAGGCTGATTGAGGAAGCAAATAAAAAAGAATTTTGAAGTAAGAATAGGGTTAACAAATTGATGATTGAGAAGGTAGAGGATGTGAGGAAAGAGACATGGGTTATATGGAAAAAGATAATTCAGAATGATCCTTTGTAAATGGATGCATTCAAACCCTCTTAGTCGGAAGAGAAGAAAGGTGTTTCCAAAAGTCAGAAGGTTGAAACCCAGTTTGAGAATCATCCAAAAGATCAGGGTAACATTGCACTTGATGCTGAGAAAGGTGATACTCCTCCGGTGGTGGACAGTTCTACAAACCCTGAGATCCAATAGGTTGATACTGCACCAAGTGGCAACACCGGTGCAAAAGATAAAAAGGATGGGTCAGAGAAGAAGGATGTTGTGTCGGCAGAGGCTAAGGTTGTTGAGGTTGACAAAGGCAAAGGTATAGCTGATCCGACAATTTTCACTCCTCGAGTTGTAGGGACCCCACCTCAGATCCCAATAAATCTAGATGGTCCCCTGAATCTTGGGAAGATGTCTCTTGTTGAGAAACTTATGCTTGCAGCTACTATGCAAGCTCAGGCTAGCCAAGACTTGGTGAAGTCTGAATCAAAGGATAAAAAGGTAATTTTGATGTCAATAGATGTTTTGTAGAAGGTGGCCCCAAATGTACAGTTGGATTCCAATAACAACCCCTCTCATAAATTGTTGCAATTAATTAACAGTGTAAATACAAGTTTTGATTATTTGGAGAAGACTACTACTCATAAAGTTTTGGATAAAATTAAGGATGTTAGGATATAGACTTTTTGGAAGATGATTTAAGATGATAGAGTGAGATTGAATAAGATTGCAAGTTATTTCTAACACATTGTCAGAAGCCGGTAAATTGTACTGTAAAGCTTGCCTAAATTCATTGTAGATATTGACAAGTAGATAGGTGCTTGCCAGGGCAATCTTGTTGGTAATTCACAGTCCTTTGATCCAAATGTAACTTTAACCAGAAGTATTGAAGGGCATATTATAGCTCTAAATGATCAGATCTCAAGCCTCCAAGTGGACAAGTAATTTTTTTTGAGAAAAGTAGGTGAACTCCAAAACCTGATTGCCCCCCGATTCGACGCCATTTTGAGTAACAAGGTAGATTGCATGAAGGAGATGGCCCAACCTATGTCATCTGACCTAAGGGAGTTAGAGATTCACGCTATTGTATTTAGTGCATTCATCACAGTGTTGGATAACTTGAAGAGTGGGTGGGATACTCACCTAGGATTTTTCAAGACTATTTATGTTGACCTCTTCAAATACTTGTAAATTTTTAGTGAATATCTCTGTATATAAATTTTGGACAGCATCCCATTTATTGTTGTCAAAGGGGGAGAGGAACGGTGAAAAATGTACAATATTGAAGAGTGGAATTATCTGGCTAAGGGGGAACCTTGCCTTATAAATTATTTTGATTCTTTTGAATCGGTGTACAATGCTCAACACTTAGTCATTTTTCACAAGTGTCAATTGCCAACAATCTCAAGAATCAAAAGAATTCTTCTTATCCGGAAGCAGGTGTTAACTGGTATTTCAAGAAGAACAAAGCAATTTTAGGTCTGAAAACTTTCAGGTTATTGCAATGCATTGAATCGTGTTCTGGTTGATTGGGACGACTTAGGCACATCATTTTATTATCATTTTGGTGATCCGCATCTATCCTTTTGGATCCATTCAAGCCAACATGTGACTACATGTTATATCTTAAGGTCGACATGGTAAATGATTTATTTTGTGATTTTCGGTATATAAGTTTGGTGTGGGTGATCTTTTTGGTGAATGATGCGATTATATGCGAGCAAGAGGTGATTGAGAATCCATTTTGGTCCAGTTTCACGTGTGCATTCTTGATCTGGTAGCTGACTGAGACAAAGAACAAGGCAGAACAGAGCAGAACAGAGAAGGTGCTCCAGTCAGTGTATTTAGCACTTAACCAGAACTCATCCAAGAATAGTAGATTCTATTTTAGAGTTCATACATTGTAATTTATTATAGTAACAACTTAGAAGTCAATGAGACTTCACTGAGGGTTGTAGCCTTTCGGGTTATTGTAATTGAGCAGTGAGCTCTAGACAGTGTGCCTAAATGCTTGTGCATTCCCATTTTTAAATATTGTTTTGCTACTGGCCATAGTAGAATAATATTATGGGTTCAAATCCCACTGTGGTTTTTCCCATTTGGGTTTCCACATAAAAATACTGGTGTTATGATCTTGTGGTTGTTTGTTTCATGTTTCTGCATTTCAGTTTTAAGTTTATGCATCTGGTGGTTGAAAGTTAAGTTTGAAACTATGTTGACCAGTAGATCACTTATTCACCCCCCTCCCCCCTCTTAGTGATCCCTTATTCCAACAATGATTCCATCAAATGAGACATAAAAGCTCCACGTGTTGACATTGCACATATAAGAGAGACAAAATATTGATAAATATAAACTCTATTCTAATCAAGATGCAAAATACATTCAACTAGATTATAATCATCTAGATCAACCAATACAATGAAGATATGTCTGCTTATAAAGGCAAAGCCATATGGATATGTGAGAACACAATCATGACATGTGGCCCAATGAAAAACAAGAGTAGCTAGTAGAAATAATAAATTTTTCCACAAGAAGTGGATCACCCACCGAAGGTGGAATGTAACAACAAGATAAGACCACAAAAAGTGGAATTTATCCTACAACCAACTTCCCTATGTGCACACTTTCTTAAGTGTCTCATATCCAAACTACTATGAAATGCATTACCCTAAGTCAACTTAACTAAAGTGTAATTATGCGACATAATTTACACCAGCACCCCCACTTAACTGAAACTTAGGGGAATGTAGACTCAAGCTAACAATGCAAGATGGGTCTCGGCTACGAGGCCATGTTAGGTACCCATGTACAAATGCAATGCAATCTCTCCCAAATAAAGAAAGGGAGAAAACCACCTGGGAAAAACACCACCCCCCCCCCCAAAAAAAAAAAAAAAAAAGAAGAGAGAGAAGAAAATATACAAGAACTCTAAAGAAGAATGAGAAGGACAAAACCCATGTGAGGAAAAAATTTCCCCCCATTGGAGAGAAGAAGAGATACCAAGTACACCCCCCCCCCTCAATGTAGAATTTGCACCAATGGTAAAAGCTCAAAATTGAATGAAGAAACTGCTCCACAATTGTTGAACAATGTTCCTCCCCTTAGGAAGATACAAAAAAAAAGGTGTGTCCATGAAGTCTCCCCAATCATGAAGGGAAGATGTAGGAAAAAAAGTCAAGATGTATGAAGTCTCTAAAAAATGCTCGAGTGTCTCCATGTCGATGTTGAAATTTGTCCTCTCCAAATTAGGTGTACTGGTCCACACTGTTGAAAAGGACAATCCAAGGTCTAGTGAAGATGAATGTAGAACATGATCTAAAGACTCACATGTCTCCTCTAAGGATAAAGAGACCTCCTCCAAATGTTGCACATAAGTATCCACAATCATGTCAACCTTGAAAGAATGATCATGTAGAGAATGAACAAGAGGGTCAAAGTTTTCCCTCACAACAATTGAAGAAGGATCATCTCCATCAAAGAGAAGGTGAATATCATCAATGATGTCTCCCAAATCTACAATGTAGGACTCCACAAGAAAACCTGCAATGTTTGTCAAGTAGTTATCCCAAGGAAATGAATCTGGAAGACAATGTATATCCTGTTGCATTGAATCACAAAAATCCCAAATTGTAGCAACATCTACATCATCAAGTGCAATAGTAGATGTGATATCAATAGGAGGAGATGAAATGCAACGCTCAAGAATGGGATCACATGTGAGAACATCCAAGTTCAAGTACTCAAAGTTTTCCTTGATATCGGAATCCACACAAGAAGTGTGATCATCATGTGAAGAATCAACCTCATCAATAGGACCAAAATCTGAAAAGGAGTACAAACGAGATGCATGATCCACCACCCTAGTTGCAGAAATAGATATACTCTTGAAGTCTCTAATGATAACTGAATCAAGTGTGAACTCCACAGTTTTCCTTGTTGCCCCATGAGTGATCTGATAGATGGAAATAAGATTGTTTGTCAAATAAGATACACACAACACACCATTGAAGGAGTTGTCCCCAATGGAAATAGATCCTTTCCTAATTACAGTCATGTATGTATGATTGTCTATCAAAATTAGTGGCATGTTACAAGGCTCAAATGAAAAGAACAAACTGTAAAGATGCCATATGATGAGAAGCTCCTGAATCTAGAAATCATCTCCCTAAATCATGACTTGTAGTAGCACAAAGAGCTTTTCCTTTACTTGTCCCAAAAGTGTGATCCTTCCCTTTGTCAAATTCCTTTTCTTTGGAAGAAGAAGTTGAAGTAGACATTCTAGAAGGCAAACTAATTCTATTTTTCTCAAGAAGATGTTTCAATTCATCAATATCCTTATTGTAATAATAGTGTTCATCATGTCCCAACTTCTTGCAATATGCACAAAAAATCTTCTCCTTATATGATTTTCCCTTAGGTGAGGATGTAGAATCGCCATGTTGTGGAGAGGATGATTGTGCTGTAATTATTGTGGCTTTGTCTTAGATTTCTTTTGGTTCTTGTATTTTCCTTGATTGCTTTGTTTCCCTTTATAATCCACCAAAGCTTGGGACTTTGAAGACTTGAGAATCCCCATCTTGTTCAGCTTTGATTGCTCATGGATCAACATCTTCATGAATGAATCAAATGATGGTGGAGTGTATGCGGCACCTTGAGTCAACCGATGGGTGTGAAAGCTAGAAACCAAGGTTGCATACTCTTATGGAAGCTTGTCCAACAAGTTGTAAACCAATTGAGCACCCTTCTTGTTAATGCCACAATCCTTAAGCTTTGCTCTTAGTTCATTTGCTTTCATGACACAATCTTGGATTGTATCAAAATCCTTGGGATCCAACAATGTGTGTTCATTGTCAAGCTTGTAGCCCTTAATCTCATCAACTTGACCATACAATTTCTCATAGATATCCCAAGCTTCCTTGACTGTAATACATTTCTCAATGTGAAAAATGAGGTCATCTAATACATAATTTTCTCAATGTTCCAAGTGCCATATAATTTTTAGTTAGCCATTAAACTTGAACATTTGGATCATCTTTAGGATTAGTTGGTGTTGTCATTCTTCCATTTAAGTAATGAATGAGTCATTTTTCCATTAGCTTACTCCAGGCTTTAATTTTCCATGATGCATATTTATGTGGAGTTAAAAGTGAAAATTTAGGAGAATGCATGACAAAAAAATGAAAGAGCGCAAGATAGAGAGAGCTACAATCACACAAGACACCCCCCAAATTCACTCAATCAAAGAATCCCCCCCCCCCCCCCCAAAAAAAAAAAAAAATGATGATTTGGCACTTTATACTTAGTGCATATACAATGGGCCACTTGCAAAGAAGGAAAAAATGGACTTATTATTTGAAGATACAACTACCTCAAATAGGCTATATAAGACTCAAACCAATATTGTAAGTGATCTAAACCAAGATCTAAGAAAATTACAAGTACCAAATAGGCCAAAAATGACCAAATGCTGAAATTACAATTTCTATTCAAAATGGTGAAAATTTTATAGCACCATGTGAAATTAGATGAAAAATTATGCACTTTTAAAAAAAAACAGCACCTGAAAAGGAGGTCGTATGAGCCCGAACGAAGCCCAAGAAGTTGCAGAAATAAGGATTGGACAAGTACAGTTGTGAAAAACTAAAAATTCTGAAAAAATTTGTCCACCAAAATAAGAAAATAACCACACCACTGCGAAGAGCACAAAAAATTAGCCCAAATCAAAACATATTGCACTCAAAAACGCCTCAAAATGACCAAGATATGAGCCTGCAAAATTGGACTACCAAATCAAAAATCTCATTGGAGAGGGGGTCAAAAAATTTCAAACATGGCTGATGCATTGCTGACGTCAGTATTTTACAAGCTTAAATTTGATGCCCTTCTATCCATTGCAAAAAATTCACCCTTGCATGCATGTTAGTTTATACCATACAAATGGATGACATGGACTAATGACGATGAGACACATGGCGTACAGATGTACAAAAATGATGACGTGTAAGGATAATGTGGCTATACGGATGACTTGCATGAACGGATAACTGGGATTTGTACGATGATATCTCATCTTGTGTGGCAGTATGGCATCTGATAAGTCAACCTGTGTGGCAGTATGGCGGTTGATAAGTCAACTTGTGTGGCAAATGACTGTACAGGGGACTAGACTTTTCGTACTACTACGTACGTGGCAAAATCAGAATTTGGCACATGGTCACTGATGGCAAGTATTGTTGAATGAAACATTGCCACGTGTCTTTATGGCTCGACCTGTTGTACAAGAGGTCATGAATCAAATGGTGCCATGTGTCTCTCCCGGGAAAACAAAATCAGTTGTGTGGCGGTTGTTGGTTGGCTGCAAAACATTGTGGAGGTGACTGGCAGTAGCAGTGGAGGGTGGAGGTCGGCTCAAGGCGGAGCTAGCCAACGAGGGTCAGGACTATGGCGGGCGCATTATGGAGTAGGGTGCGGAGGCCGATGTTGATATGTACTAGGCAACGCCAGAGATAGTTGTAGAGGATGTCTGATAGCTTTGTATGGAGTCTACAGAGTTTGAAAACAAGGTAGGGTACAATGGCAGAAATTTTAAAAAATTGCGAAATTCATAAATATAAAAAATTGAAATTATTGTTCGTAGAAAAATAATTTTTTTATTTTTTATTTTTTTAAAATGTTTTAAATTTTTTATTTTTTCTAAAAATCATAGCCAAATAGGGAAAACATTTCCTCCAAAGCCCCAAAATTGATTTTCACCAAATATAGGCAAATTTATACTCAAAATTCATGGAGATCGCCTCTCGAACATAATGGAGAGGTCGAAATTGTTGTAGGACACTCCCAAAATGCACTATACCCCAGATCTTAAAAATGATTGCTCCAAAATCTCTCCAAATAGACTACTCAATGAAGCCTCAATGGCTTTGATACCATGTAAGAATTTGTCAAAAATAGAAAAGATCAAGAGCTCAATGAATAGCACATATAAGAGAAACAAAATGTTGATAAGAATAAACTATATTCTAATCAAGATGCAAAATACCATCAACTGGATTACAATCAACTAGATCAACCAATACAATGAAGCTAAGCCTTCTTATAAAGGCAAGGCCATATGGATATGTGATCACACAATCATGACATGTGGCCCAATGAGAAACAAGTGTAGGTGAGGGTAGGTAGTGGAAATAATAAAGTATTCCACAAAAGGTGGATCACCCATCAAAGGTGGAATGTAACAACAATAAAAGACCACAAAAAGTGGAATTTCTCCTACAACCAACTTTCCTATGTGCACAATTCCCTACGTGTCTCATATCCAAACTACTATGAAATGTTTTACCCTAAGTCAACTTAAGTAAAGTGTAATTATGAGACATAATTTACACCAACAATAACAAAATAAATATTCAACGCACTATCAGTTGAAACAAAAGTCTTCAAATTATTTCTTTTCATGCAAGATCAAAGAAAAATTAAACTACTTTTATGGTAGTTGCAGACCTTGCAAGTTATTTTTTATTCTTATGTAACAATCAAAAAATTATTGTCTTGTTTTTTGATTCACTATGTGAGATTTTTTTAGCATCGACATTTTGAATCACACTCTGTGATCCATCATCAAGATGGAAAAGAGTGGCACACTTTTCCATATTGATGGATCAAAGAGTGTGATCCGAAATGTTGATGCTTACAAAATCTCACAGAGTGGATCCAAAAATAAGGCAATAATTGATATGTATTGTGGAAATTTGACCTCTCTTATCAAAAAAATATTTATTTTTCTAGTGAAAGATGAAATGATTATCATGATGAAGGATCAACTGAGCTTAAATGTGAGATTTAAAATTTGTAAGGGGGTGAATATTTTTTATTTTGAAAAGGCCTTAATGGGTGCTTCTTAAGAGGGGATTTGAATATTGTATGTTTGTGTAATTTCTTGTCTTATGTATTTTGTTCTCCACTCAACAAGAAGAATTTGTAGTGTTCTATGCTATTTTCTTTTAGAGTCTTAAATTACTATGTTTTTTCTTTTTTCCTATGTGATTCATTTACAGTAATAGTATTCAAAACTACTTGAAAATCATGCAATATTCTCTTTTGAAAGCTATGAATTTACGTTTTTATTGTTAAATGGATGCATTGTTTCAATTATCAAAGCATAGTACCATCTCTTTGACATATCGCCATAGAGTTAGTGTGTTAGTTTAGTTTAGTTCCAATTTTGATGTGATTCGTCCCTTTTTGCCCAAGATTTAAAAATACAAGGAATATTTGGCTTCTTTAAAATATGAATATTATCTCATGAATCAAGTCCCACATTCACTATATTTCCCATTATTGGTATTTAAATGGAAATCTGAGCATCAACACCTTTCATTCCAACAACCATATTATTCTCCACTTCATTAGAACTATGCTAATTTTTCTCTTGAATAGTACCAACAACTTCCTTATTTTCATGAACAAAAATCTCATTAGCCTATCTCTTTTTCATATACTGATCCTAAATAATAAGGTCATCCCCATTACTAGCATCCTTTCCACTGTAGATTTGCAAATACCCATTAGGAACAACAACCTCTTCTACCTTGCTATTCATTAATTGTTTATCAGAGTTCAAGTCTAATTTACCTAAAAAATGTTGGTATGAACCTATTTGCATCTTTCAAGATTAAATCTATTAGCCATATTTGAGAGACTACAAAGGCTTCTTCCTTCAACTCCCCTTGAGGGGAGTTCACAAGATTGAAGAATTATTCTTCAAATGGGTAAGTTGGTTCCTTAAGCTTAACAACTTGATGCTTAAGCTTATTTGTATGTTCATTAACATTTTTTTGTGGAACAAGACATTGGCTTATCAGATGACAAGGCCTTTAACAAATTTGGTAGTGTAATTTTTACTTCTCATAAAAGATGGATTTATTCCATTTTCCAAGCTTAGAGACCAAAATTATAGATGTTGGAAGAAATTTGAAAATGTCAACATTGACACAAAATATAGCATAAACCGACCTAATTTTTTTTCCTTTTTTACCTTATCCACTATAAGAAAATGACCAAAGGAGTTAGAAATTAAAAAAAAAACATATCCTTATATTAGAAATCTAAGGGAATACCAAGGATTCAAACCCAAATAGGAGCAATTTTGGTTAAATCCTCCTTGGGATCAAGCTCAATTTCCATCTACAAAGTTCCTTTTTAAAAAATTCACGACCCTCTATCCAAGACCCAGAGAAGGCCTTCTTGAATGTTCTTCCTAATATACTATAATGTTTTTGGATCAGCCAATGTGCCAAGATTTTTTTGTATTATTCACTATGCCAAGAAAAAATATAATTTTGGACCATTAAGCACTTAAAATTAACATTTAACATACAAGAGGAGTGACCTCTCACTTCTTTCCATAATTCACGATTATTTTATAGATAGAGCTAGATGAGAATTCAACCAAGTGATAATATAAACACATTTGGGTTAAATAAAATATGTGATAAAATAAGATAGATACACAATGTATTAAATGTGTTGATGAGGAAATGGACTTAGATGTACATATGACATGTGACGACTCTTGGAGGTTGATAAATTTTATTGAGTAACCTAATTTGAGGTTAGATTTCCTACTTAACATTATACATAGGTTTCAAGCTAGTTTATTAACACTTCTTAGCTTACTTCTAGAACTGGCTCATACTATCATTGTATCTGATGCCCTCCTAAATGGCACAAGGTTAGTCAATGATAAACAACACAAAAGACACAAAAACCATTAGTGTTAATCAATCAAAAACTAATCTAAAAAGGCATACCAAAAGAGACACTAAAAGCATGCTAATATATCTAATAAACAAAGCAAAGATTATGAGGCATCTCCAACTGCCTCTTAGCATGGCCTTAGCTTCTTCTCCCTTGTTCCTCTCCTCTCCAAGTTCCAAAATAGTGTAGCTCTCAGTAGCTTTTTGCACTATGGATGCTTATGGAGGATTGAGATTGTAGTATAGCTCTAAATATGAAACGAAAAGCTAATACTAATCTATTGATACTAAAATGATATGTTTTAACCAAAATGATAAGATGTTAGATTGTTTATGCTAAATGCTCTCTAAAAATGTCTATAGCCTAAATGCATACAAGTTTTCAGGATCTGGATTATGAAGGAATGGGCTCTATTTATAGGAAAAATGGAGCAATGGATGGCCAAGATTGAAGGGTTTAATCAAGGGTCAAGCTTGAAAGTTGGGGATCCATGTGCACAATTTGCACCAATAAAATGGTGACAAGTGTCAACATAGGGTTGGGTTGAAAGAAAGGGGTTGGAGGCATTGAATGCTTGAGAAGACCTCATGGTTATCTAGAAGGTAAGGGTCAAGTGTAAATTAGGATTACCCACTAGATTAAGAGTTAATCCAAGGATAAACCTTTGTGCAAATGATTAAGAGATAATCATGGTCAAAGCATTAAAGGCCTGATGAGACCCTTGGGTTGGGTAAAGGTTGAGTCAAAACAAATGTTTTAACCATGTAGGAGGGTTTGGGTTAACCATTAATGGTTATTGGAGACTTTGTGGATTAAGTGGTTGAAAGTTGGAAGCCTTTAATGGCTATCAAAGACTTTGAAGATTTAAGTGGTTGAATGTTGAAAACCTTTAATGGTTATCAAAGACTTTGGGGTATTTGAGAAGTGACTCCATTTTGCTTAGGAATGTGACAATAATTACGGGATGGATTAGGCTAATTAGGAAGGGGTTAGAAGAATCTAGAAGGGGATTAGATTTTGCAAGTGGATTTGGTGGGTGAGGGAAAATAGGATTTTATTTAAAATAAAAATTCATTTATTTCAATAAATGTGTGCAAGTTGCATTTGTAGGAAAATGCAAGTGGGGTGGGGATAATGATTTAAATAAATGTTTTATTTAATTTATTTAAAAGAGGAAAAGGGGATTTTATTAAATAAATAGATTTTATTTATTTAATTGAATGGAATTTGATTTAATGAATTAATTAAAATAAATTGAATAATTTATTTAATTAATAGAAGAATGTTTGGGGATGAATTAATTAAATATTAATTTAATTAACTGATGGCTAGTAGATTTTTAATCAAATAAATAGCGAATATTTATTTAATTAAGTTGGACAGATTTGTGTGACTACAGTATCATAATTTGCATATGGTATGTGTTCATACCCTACATGTACATGAGTGTATTTTGGCACCCTTATATATGTGTGTTGTTGGTATTTTTCATATTTGTTTAATTACAAGTATTGATGATGTAGAAACATTTGTGAATGTATTTTGGTTTCACTCTACATATATTGATTTGTGTACATTAAAAGTTTGAGGAACACTTAAGCATAAATATTGTTTGGTATTGTTTTATGCATGTATCGGTGTGTGTATGTGTGTGTGTTATATCTAATCTAATATGTATTGAATAGAATTTGATTTACATTACATTGATGTTGTATGCATTGGATTGGCATGAGTGTTGTCATGTACTCCTCATTTGTGTGGGTGTGATTGGTACCCAATTCAATGATCTCCTAGGATAGTGTAATGGGCCTGATGATTCCACATAGTTGGGTGGCAATAAACCACTATTGAGACCAAATATACTAAAAGGATATTCATTGAAGAGCATGTTGGAATCACATGGTAAATTGGTTCCTTAAGACAATTGTAATAAGAATGTAGTTTTGCATTAATGTATCCTCTTATGTAGGTTATGATCCATATATGATTGGGATGATATCCTTTAATTATAATAATTATATGTTATCATTTTGGATCTATTTTTTACACATTGTATTATGAGGCTATTAGCATGATTTGTTATGTTAAAATTGTGACTCAAATTATGAAATGTTGAATTTATAATTATGGATTCTTTTGTGTTGGATCACATTCCACTCATATAATTGGTGATAATCTCATTCATTCATTTAGCACATCCCAGTGTTGTTGTTGAAATCACATAAAATTCCATTTGGTTTCTATCATATTAAGTTATGTGGTGGATAAAATGGTTAGATTACCCATAATAGGTCTTTTAACTTGTCCATCTTTTATCAGTAACATTGCAGACCTAAGTGTTATGAACCTTAGCCATAGTATGACTTACTA
Source organism: Cryptomeria japonica (assembly GCF_030272615.1). Classification (NCBI taxonomy): domain Eukaryota; kingdom Viridiplantae; phylum Streptophyta; class Pinopsida; order Cupressales; family Cupressaceae; genus Cryptomeria; species Cryptomeria japonica. Next base: position 155,684,510 of record NC_081409.1, read on the forward strand.
TGGTATTAAGACTTCATTCAAGCTCTTTAATATGTTTAGTTAATGAACATACATACATACATATATACATACATACAACTTACAATGTTATTAAGACTTCATTTGAGCTCTTTTAATATGTTTAGTTAATGAACACACACACACACACACACACACACACATGCTTATGAATGTGCATGTTATAGATGGAAATGGTTAATTACTATGGTTTGCAATGTTGTACATACTAACCTATTATGTAGCACTTTCTCTCAAGCCAAAAGCAATTGTTCCTATAGCCAAGCATTGTTTCAGTTCCTAAACCATGTATAGAATCAATGTTGATTTGTTCAAAATAAGTTTCAAGCAAATCAAGCTATCTAAGGGCAACACTTACATGTGGACGTCCTTCATCATGATCTAAATCACCTAAGCACATGTTATTTGTAGTCTATTGAGCGGATTCAAGTGGATAGCTAAGTTTTAAATGGTTGCTAGGAATTGTGGTCCTTAATGGGACTCTTCTTCAATTTATGGTTCCTTTAATCAATTAATAAATCTCTCCCTAGATCTAGGGATGGAGAAGTATTTAATTAGAGAATCAGTCATAGGTGTAATTGTATAACTAAGCTTGTGTTCAAACTGAAAAAGTTAATAACTTTGTGACTATTCCAACAATTATGTTTTGAAGAAAGTATGCAAATCATGATGAATAGAATACAATGCATTTTTTAACTAGATGTGTAATCATGTGATATTATAGTGAGTACTTACCCAAGGGATCCCACTTGAGCTAAAGCTACTCATAGTATAGTTTAGTTGGTTTTGTTTTAGGACTTTAATATTGAAGTAGTTCTTTTGATGTTGGTAGAATAAAGAGTTTCACAATATATTGTTTCCTATAGTAGCTAGAGTAAACTAGAATAGATAGTGCAAGTATTACTTAATGGTTGTTTTACTTTATAGTAGTTAATTAGGTGCTTTGCATTAATTGCATTAGATTGAATTGTTATAGCATAATGTTTAGTTTACATTGCACTTGTTCTTTCTTTGATAATTCAATTTCAGTAATAGCTATTTCTAGTTGTTTTCTAGCTCTCTCTTTTACTATAGTTTTTGCAATAAACATAGGATAGTAATCCTAGATAGGTTTGTAATGCACATACAGTGTTGCATCATTTCAAGTTAACCTTTGGTGAACAAGTAAATGCAATCTTTCAAACCGTGAAGGATTGCTCGGCATGGATAGATATCCCTAAGTTGTGAAGATATGTTCCAATCTCAATTGAAATTATAAGGCTCAAAATTTTGGTTTCATATTTTGGTAAAATGAATATATAAACTAAAGTGGATGGATTAGATGTTTTATTCAATTAAGGTAATTTAATTTCATCTTCATTAGTTAGAAATATTATCTATGATGGTTGTACCCCTAGCTTATTTATAATCCTATTCACATGTGTGTGTGCAAGTAAGTAGGAGTGTATTGTTTGTGGTTGAGGAATTTTTAGAAGTCTATAAATGTTTCTCTTCTTCTACCTTTGGGTTTAGGCGTTCTCTTATGTGGTCTCAAACTTTCATGTGCATTGGATACTTGAGTTTGACAAAGGAGCCCACTTGATTGATCAAGTTACTAATGAGATTCTCATTCCCTAGTACCAAGAGAAGGTTATAGAGTGTGAGGAACAATTGTTATTTTGTTTGTGGCTGGAATGAAAAAGGAGTTCCATGGAGAAACAAATAGCCTTGAGCGTCTCAAGAACCAAGGACCGTGTTGAATCACAAAGGAACAATCTATAGCAAACTTAGGGGAAATGACCCAACAGTTGAGCGCATTCAAATTCTTGAGATAGAAGTTGTTGATTTAATACCCTCATATTTGTTGAGTTAATGTCCAAATTTTGTACAACATTGCACCAATAGTTGTGACTTTAAAGTTGTTATTGCTATGATGTAATTGAATGAAATATACCATTTGTTGTAAAAAGCAACCAATCATATGATGCCACATTAGCTGCACAAGTATTGGGTTCTTTTTGCACACCTATTGGTCTCACTTTTTTGGGGGGTTGTTTTGGACACCTTGGCAAAAACCATGCTGATGTGGCATCATATTTGATGATGTGGCTCTGAAACCTTAGTTATAAGTAGGGGACTTGTCAAATAAGCTGCTGTAAAAAATTGAGAGATTTGAAATTTCTAAGTAAGATTTTGAAAAATGCGAAGTTAGAGTGCACAACTACTAGATCCTTTCTCTTAAATGAAAACAGAAAAAATCCAAAATCCAAGAGATTGATAATAGGGTAGACAACTGGCGCCCCAAGTGGATTTGTTCCACTCCAAAATTGAGTCATAGGTTGGACGCCTGACACAATATTAGAGAGTGTTCTCCAATGTCGGGTGCAATCTCCTTGATGCAATCATCTCGAATGGAAAACTCAGCCGACACCTCTGAAAATGAAACCTATGAATCCCCAGAAAGGAGGGGTGAGAACCAGATGTTCTTTCTCCATGGAAGGGGGAGGATGCGGATTAGAAGATGGCACGGAGGGAGTGGGCTTAGGGTTAACCTGGAGTATCTGCTCAGCACAGAAAGAACTACAGACATGAATTGGATTTTCCCCATTTTTGAAGGCCTTGAGAGATTCCTGATCCACGTCGTACGACACCGAATAATCAACATTCCTCATGGTATGACACAACCCCAGTGGATCAAAAATGGATTTTCCCCATTTTTGAAGGCCTTGAGAGATTCCTGATCCACGTCGTACGACACCGAATAATCAACATTCCTCATGGTATGACACAACCCCAGTGGATCAAAAATGATACCATGAGGGAGGGAGACTGACATGTCCTGCAACCCTAGCGTTGAGAAAGAACAGAGCGCATATATTTTATGCCCTTCTCCAGCCTCGGTGTGTTTTCCTCCTTTTTCCCAACCTGCACAACGTCCTTTGCAGAACCTGGATCATTACCATTGTGTTTCTGCGGTTTCACATTCTTTCACTTCGCCTCAGAATCCACCTCAAAACCACCAGCGCTGCAAAAATGTTAGGTGCCCAGATTGCCCTCGCACATTTTTGCTCAAAAAATGTTGTAGGTATTATGAAGAAATTAAATGGAACTAGGCTATATATCACACTAAAAAAAATTAAATGACAAATCACCCCACAAGATAAACAGAGGAAATTAATTATTATGTGATCTAAAATCGAATAACTATAAGATTAAACATTCTCCCATTTTATTTTTGTCGGTTATAAGACTTTTTAGCCTCGTCCACAGTCAAGAGAGATCACAAATAGGGGACCTCATCTCCAATATTAACACAACAACATTAGCCCAACGAACATTAACAACTAGTATGAATGTCATAATGGCTCACAATCATTGTTCATAATCAACCCTAAAGGGATTTGAACCTTGGTGGCACTATCAACAATGCCACAACTTAACTATCACATTGCTGGAAGAACCCCATGTGTTGTCAATTATATTATTATAAATGGTATTTATTCTAGTATTTATTTAATTCGATATCACTAAAAGGAAATACATTGAATGTGCCAATTACTTTAGCATGATCTTCCAATAATTTCAAGGGTTCATACGCTCTTGAAGGATATGAATTCCCATATACCTGCATATGTTGCATGATCAAAATGTTTTGTCAATGTTATAACCGGAAAGTTGTAAAAGCTAAATAATGTAAATCAATTATTAATAAAAATAAATACCTTCCAAGCATCATGGTAGTGGCTTGTGGATTGGTCCCAGGGGAATCCTTATAAGTTGAAGTATCCACAACCCTTAGATTATCAACACCTTTCACTCGATACCTTTTGTCAACCACCAAACCAACTTGACAACCTCCATGGTAATGGTAATATGTCCCTAATGTATCATTGCAAAACTTGGCCAAGGCATCATCATTTGATTGACTCTTTGGTAATGGCATCCCAAGAAATCGAAGGGTTTTGGAATGTCCATTATCAATAAATGCAAACTCTTGAATAGAAGATGTCATACTTAGACTAACCATTACTTTTACACAAAACATACATTTTTGTAAATCAAAGGGGTGTGAATAATAATTGTAATGAACATAGGGGGTATCTTGAGGATTTGTGCTTTTAAGCCAAAGTTTGCCCCTTGATAAGGGGAATGCCACCTTACTTGCAACAAAGCCTAAATATTGTATATTTGTGGCATTATTTTGTTGGAAAAAGCTGGCAGATTGGATGTCGAGTTGTGAATTGTCTAGAACGCCCACTACTTGTACATTAGAAAATTCAAGTGGTTTTGGAGACACTACAAAGAATCTTGTACTAGGATTATCTTGAACCTTTTTCCCTACCAAAGGTAAATCTAAAAGAACGGTAATGTTCAATTTTTTAAGTTGTTGTGCTGGGCCGATTCCACTCAAGAGGAGAATTTGAGGGCTACCTATACTTCCGGCTGACAATATCACCTCACTATTTGTTGACAATTGACTAAGCAATACTTGATGATGTTTACTGTCACTATTACTTGTGAACTCCACGCCACTAGCCTTAAATTTTCCTGCAATTTAAATTCTGACAATGTTACACATAGATATATGAAGATGAAAGATTACACTACAAAATATAATATAATGTGTAGTGGTTTATCTTCTTTATTCTTAATATTTTATAATAAAATAAAATATATATTAATCTAAGTATCTCTAGAATATTATATAAAAGTATGTGATTTGAGCTTCCAATTTCACTCTGTTTATCTTTTTTACATCAATAGTCATATTGTATGATTCATTTTGCTTCTCTAGTTCTAGTTCTTTATCATGATGATAATCATAGAGTTTGAAACATTGATGTAAAAAAGATAGACATATTGAAATCCAAAAGCTCAAATTACAATCTACATAGACTGTAGAAACCTAACATCTACAATATATAAAAATAATAATTTGAGAACAAGAGAATTTTGAAAGTAAAAGATACATATGTACCTGATGCCAAATTGAAAAGGATTCTGCTGGCTGTAGCATTCAGAAGAACAACAATATTTTCTGGATTTGCATACTGAAGAAGATCTGCAGCAGTATGTCTCTTTCCATTCTTGTCAAAAATTGAGGCACCAATCTTGGTGCCCTCCAAATGATCCAAACTATATCCATTGTAAGGAAGAACACCAGCTTCAAGAAGCCCATCCTTGAAAGCAGAACTCCAAGGAAAAAGCTTGTCTGGTTTGAAGACATTCAACTTCTCCACCCATTCATATGATTCATTCAAAAGTTTCTCATCCCACTTCATTTTCTGAATATATTCAGAGCTTGCCCTGCTGTAGAAGCCAGCATTGATAGCTGTTCCACCTCCTAGAACTCTGGCCCTTGCCAATTGAACTCCATCTTCTGAGACAAACCCCTCTCCTACATAGGGATAATTTTTGGGATCCCCAGAAAACTTGAAAAAGCTTTTGAAGTTTTCAACATCCCGATTTCCATAAGGAGAGTCTCCTCTCTCCAATACCAAAACAGAGTAGTGCAGTGAAAGTGTTGCTGCCAGGGGACACCCTGCTGTACCACCTCCAATCACAATGTAATCATAGGCCCTTGCAGCTGCCTTTTCAGCATCTACTGTCATAAATGGATATGGGTATTCTGCAAACATCAAGCACAGAGCATTACATATCAATGGCACAGACTACCTGCCTCTAAATGGATATGGGTATTCTGCAAACATCAAGAACAGAGCATTACATATCAATTGCACAGACTATCTGCCTTTAAAAACTACTGATTTCAAACAAAAGTTTGAAAATTTGTACAGACCCAGATTAGATTTTGCTGCTTCTGAACAGGATTGACGGTGATGATTTGTAAACAGCAGCAGGCATGAAAACACAAAGATTAATACCATCTCCATACTGATTAACCAATCTACTTCCTGATAAATGTTTTGTCAAGCAATGGATTGAATGCAGTTTTTTTATAGATGAGATGTAAGGAGGATGCATAATTGACTGTGTTACCTATCCAGAATATTAGGTGCACATTTGACCTGTAAATAGAAATAAATTAATAATTCAGAAAGATGTTGACTAATTAAAATCTTTAAATAAACAGCTGGTAAGTTGTTATGTCAAACAAGTCCTGTCTTTCAAAAATTTTAATTTAAAAATATAAACCCTGCAGAACTTTCCTGTTACAGATAAGCATTGCCAACCCTATCATGATAGAAATTATGAAAGCACCGTATGAGTGTTGATTTGATACTACTAAAACTATCAAATTTATTGGCTTGTCTACTTCCATGTACCCAAGAGATAGAGGAATTCCATAAATGATTTTATTTTTGTTATCACATATGTTCAATTGGAATTACTTTGATTTAAACTTGATGTATATATCTTTATTTTTTTTATCATAGATAGATAATTGTGAACTATTGATTTGATATGATATTTTGGTATTTTGTGTTTTGATTATATATAATTAGAAAGTTTGGTAAGATAGACAATTGCTACTTAATTTCTAAATTTCACTGTGTAGACATTTGTTTGTACTAATGTTTCTGATCATACTCAATAATCTATCATCTAGACAATGATAAAATGATTATGATCAATAAATATTATTACAAAATAAACTCTCCTCCTCCAATTGATTTAATTTTGTCCACACTGCATATTTCTTGTTTTATTTATGCAACCCCTTCTCTCCATTCTACCTTGAGGACTTCTGTGAAAAAAAATATACTCCAATTAAATTAAAAGGCTGGACACTTAAGAAGAATCTTCACCCAATTTATGGCATACCAACTTAGCCCTTTTAATTCTTTTTTAAATTCAGAATAATCTGCAATATATGACGCCTCGTTTCCTCATCTTATGCAACTTCATAAAATTCTTTTTAAACTTGTTTTGTTCCCCCATTGTTAAATTCTTTCCCGCAAATGATGAGTGAGGCCCACCTTACTCTTCTGGGGGGGGTGGGGGGCTAGCGGGCTGATCCCGAGGGTTCCTTCATATAGTAGGAGTGATAGGATGGATAGGGGAAAACTCGACCAGACAGCCCCAATTTCCCCATTCAACTCCTCTACAAAGGAGTTCTATGCTATGGTTTTAAAAGCATTCAAATCTCCAGATATTCCCATATTCCATATTTAAAAGTATATTTATATTCAATATTTGGTGTCGTTTGAGTTCGTTCATAAGGCTGCCAAATGGAAGCTCAAATATTACCTGAAAACTGATCAAGATGTCTATAATGACCTCTGTAAGCTCCCCACCAAGACATTTTGTTAAATTTTCTGTAGAACTGCAGCATAAACTTTGAGTATTAAAATATTTCAAATGGTGAGGAATTTGGCTGTAATTTTTGTGCACATTTCGTCAAATGAAAGCAAGAGATTACTTCTTAAAGGATTTTAGTAACTCTTATGAATTCTTTCACATGATTGTTTTTTTTTAAATTGTTTTTGATTTGATAGTTCCGATGAAGTTCAGTTTTTCTTTTCTATTTAAAAAAGATTTCACACAAATAAATTCATGGAAGCTCTTGCAATACTATATGTTATGGAGCTCTCTAACTCAGAAATGCATCTTCACCCTCCTGAAACGCATCTCGGAAACAATTGTGCTTTGAGACCTCATTTTTGACTAGAGACTTCACTTCCATCTTGCCAGGTTTCTGGCCGTCTCCCAAATGTCTCTTTTGACCAAAGGAACATGAAAAGATAAAAACAAAACAAAAACGCTGTTTTCCATCATTCAGCAATCATTGTGGATGAAGCGGTTGAATCAGATGGCCTTAATGAATTACCACTAGTTCGAGTACCATCAGAAAAACCTGAATTTGAGAGTGATGATTATGTGGAGAGCATCATAGATGAGGAGCTTGATATGGATGATCAAAATGTTGAAGTGTAGATCATAGATTTCTAATTTTTGTTTTATGTTTGTGTATCAGCATCAACTATCAATATTTTTGAATTTTAATATATAATGATAATCTAATATGAAATATGTAGTGTGAGTTTGGAACACTTTGACATAGTGAGATTTGACACTTTGATTTGTGTATTTAAACTTTAAAGCTAATGTTAAACTTTACCCTTGTTCTTGGTTTCAAAGTCCTATGTCATGATATTTTTAGAATTATTAAATTATGTTTAAAAAAATTAGTGTCTCCAAGTATCCCCGTTTCCTATATTTGAAAATTAGTCGTACCACTAGCAGTATCCAAAGTCTCTTGGTACCTTTGTCTCCTAGTGACCTTGTTATGGAGAGAGATTGTGTCATTGGTTGGAAATGGATTATCTGTGAATCAAACTCACGAGTGTTGGTGAATATGTTGAATTTGTAGTGATTGGATGCTACCAACTAGCATTTAGTCGTGGTGCTTAGACAGATCTTACGCCTAAGTATTTATTTAGATAGTTACTTTTCTCATATTCCCCATGAGTGAAATAGAGTAGCAACTTGTCTAGTGAATTGGGCATCTAAACGCAGATCGAGGACATTTGCCTTTGGATTTATCTCATATGTTTGAGCAATTAGTTAGAGAAATAGGATTATTTAATTGGTTGTTCTTTGTTGGGTCGCTAGCATTCTATGTTGTGTAGTTTTCTTCTTGGATTAATAAATTTTTACTCCTTGTGTCAAAAAGCTAAAAAATGAGTGAATTTTTTATATTAAGAGATACCAAAAACAGTTAAAAACTACGAAATATTTTTTTGGACAATGCATGGACCCAAATACTTTTGCATCAATAATGCTCATTTTTAGTTATCCCATTTATTGTTGTCTATCAAATTATCCTCACACTTCTAGTTATGTGCATCTTTTCTATTCCACCACTTTTTCCTTCTATCCATCATTCCTTGTTTCTTATATTTTTAGATATCTACGTTCTTTTTGCCTTTGGCATTTTACATAATCTTGTGGTCACTATTATCCTCTCTTCATATTGTATTCCTCTAGATTTTTCTCTCCTACCAATCATATATTTTGCTAATAGTTTAATTGTGCTCTTTCCCAAATCTCTTTCTCCATGGGAAAAATTTTCCTCTATATTTTTTTTATTAACTCTTTATCTTTTTATTTTGTGTTAAATAATTTATTATAATTGTAGACACCTAAAAGTTGCACAATCAATTAAGTGAATTTTATTCATTTAATTATTCTTAATTCTTCCTATTAATTAAATTAAGATTTAATTAATATACCCTTCTTCTATCTAAGTCATTTAATTAAATTCGCATTTAATTAAATACCCCCCTTCTAGCCCATTTAATTAAATTTAGATTTAATTAAAATCCCCCTTCTAGCCCATTTAATTAAATCCTCCCACTTACAAAATCCTACAAATGCAAATTGCAACCACAATTGAAATAAATTAATTTTATTTTAATTAAATTCTATTTACCTCACCCACTTGCAAAATCCTACATCTCCCACTTGCCTCCTAAATCCTATTCCTAATTTCTTCTAGAATCCATCTAATCCTAATCAATTAGCTTAAACCCATTCATTATCCCCTTTCCCTAAATTTGAGGAGGTCACTTCTCAAATTTGGAGTAAAGTCTTCAAAAGGCATTAAAGCCTTTATGCCTTCAACAAGCTAACTTGTTGAATACCCCCAAATTTGGAAGGACTCTTACAAATTTGTCCCCAAAGTCTTCAAACCATTAATGGTTAACTCACCCTTTTGGCATGGTTAGAGACTTTTTGCCTAACTCAACCTTCATCTAACCCAAGGGTCTCATCAAGCATCCATTGTTTTGACCATAGTTATCCCTTTAACCCTTGCACAAGAGTTTATCCTTTGGTTAAAAGCTTTATCCATTGAATAACCATAACCTAACCTTAACCCTTACCTCCCAAGGTAACCATGAGGTCTTCTCAAGCATTTAATACTTCTTTCATCTCCTCTCAAGCAATCTTTTGTTGACAATTGTCACCATTTCATTGGTGAGAATTTTAACTTTCAATCATGGCCTTTGTTAAGATTATCCAATCTTGACCATCCATTGCCCTATTTTTCCTATAAATAGAGCCCATTCTTTCTTTAAAAAAAAATCAAGTCTTTGTGCATCAAACTTATAGTCTCATAACATTAAGCATATTATCTCTCTTTGATAGAATAGCATGTTAGATCATTTTGATAGCATTCTAATCTTAGATATATCATGTTAGCTTCATCTTAGTATCATTTTCATACTAGTTTAAGCTTCATATCAATATCTTGCATCTTATCAGCATCTAGTTTCATATCTAAATCATCACTAGGATCTTGGTTGCATTTCATTTAGATCTTAGAATCATAAATCACGTTCTTTAGGTTGTCATCTTAAAGAATCAAGTGCTCTTCCAAGCTGAGAGCCACCTTGAATCTTGAAGATCCTTGGAGATAGAGGAGCATGGAATGATATTAAAGAGTTTAGATTCATTTAACTTGTTTTGATTGATTTCTAACCTCTAATGCAATGTTTCATGTGTGTGTTTGAATTGTTTCCTCCTATTGCAGGTTGATACCACATTTCCAACATACATTTCTGGCGCCCACCGTGGGGCATGTCCCCAAAAATAACATCGGTTTTCATGTAGGTAGAAGACAACAATCACGCCAAAATACCAGAATAGCACATCTGGAACTTTTTGTAGCGCATCCATGGCACATACTAGCGCATAGAAACCACCTTTCAACGCATTTGATCTTCTTTTTAGCGCATCCCCTTTTCTGCTTATCAAACACATAGGAGCACTGTTCTAGTGCATCAAAGCAACAAATTAGCGCATCTGGTATGTTTGCCAATGCATCCATTCCTTTCTATAGCGCACTCAGGCCGAACTTTAGCGCATAGAGTTGCCAGAGGCAAAAGTTTGTAGCAAAGTCAAAAATTAGGCTTGTGGGAGGCAGAATATATATGGAATATAAAGTATAAGTATAAGTGGCATTTCCTCTTCTCTTTTCTCTTTCTTATACTTTAAGTTATATTCCATATATATTGTCAAGATGTTTGAAAGGGGTTTCAGACCTCTAGGAAATATAATGCAAAATCTAGTTTTTGGAAGATCCTCCAAATTTCAGACTTAGTCAAATTTCAGGGCATTTCAGGATCAGAATTGTAAAATTTGTAACCAAGATCAGAATTTAGGCTTGTGTAAGCCCACACTAATATTTGATCACTGACTATGTGCAGGTTCTAATCTTTTTTTGTGCAGGGGAAGGAGTTAGTTTGGAGGCTTTAAGTTACTTTTTTTTACTTTCTTTCAACAAAAGTTGGTTAAAAAGAACTCTCTCGTTTTTGCAAAAGTTAAAATAAACCTCATCATTTCATTTGGATGCATAAAATGAACTTCATGCCTTCCTTTTTGGTGTTTTAAAAGAAAATTCATCTTTCTTTATTGCAAGGTAAAAAGAACAACAACTTCATATTTTCTTTCTTGCAAGATTAGAGGAAAAACACTTCATTTTGGAAGCTATAAAAAGAACCAACAATCTTTACTTTGGCAAAAGTTTTAAAAAGAACCTCACCATCCTTTGGTGTTTAAAAGGATTCACTTTATTTTGCAAAAGGAAAAAGAACCTCATCTTCATTTTATGCAAAGGAAAGAGGGAAAACTTTCCCCTATCGACTTTAATTTTGTTGACCAAAATCACGATTTACTTTGTTGACCAGGTTTATTTTTCAAAAGTTTTCGGAAATACACACTTTGCTATGAAAGGATAAAAAGAACATCATGCTTGTTGGAGCAACATCTCCAAATAGAATTTAACACATCACTTCTTTGAAAGGCTAAAAAGAACTTGTGTGCTTTGTCTTGAAAGTGGAAGGTATATGCTCTGCCCTTAACTAGGTGATCAAAAAGCCAAACCACTCTTAAGCTTTATGTACTTCAAGCATTTACATCCTTTAGCAGGCCTGCCTTCCCGAGGGGTTGAAAAACTCTTAAAGTCATTCTTTGGCTGGTGTGAAGGGAACGACCTAAGTGGGAAACGACTTTGACACCAAGTGTTCCAACTCGCTATAATCAAAAGTGGAAGGTGACGAAAGTCCCTTTCAACTATTGTGTGCAACGATTAGCCATCCCCTAGTATCCTTGAGATACGTAAAGCCTTTGTTCTAAAGGTTAGGAAGCCTCCCAAGGGAGTTTATCACTAACGGCTGAACAGGAAGTCTGATTACGAACCTTAGCATTAGAAACTTTGAGCTGAGTCAGTTGTCAAACATTGGCAATATCATAGTGCAAGGGTGGGGAAAAATCCGCCCCCAAGATTACTCACCATATATCTCTCAAGATAACTACTCAATTGTGAAGTAATTCATTTTGAGTTAATTTCTGGCAAAAGGCAAAAAAATGGGCGCCCCCTAGGGGGTGACAAGGTTGTTTGAGCTGACGAAGTATCGAGACTAGTGGGCTATGATATTGTAAATGACCTTTGAATAAAGAGTATATCTTATGTGTCTTTTGTTGTAAATCAAACCAGTGATAACATCAGGGATTCGAACACATCCTCAAAAGAACATACACTCAATGTTTAGCATTAGGATGACCATTGTCTTCATGTGTGCTATGTATTCTTGTCACAAATGTTAAAATATCTTTCAAAGTATCCAACAATCAAACTCAAAAGTCAGGTCAAACAAGGAAAAATCATAAAATGGAGAAGATTTCCAAATCCAACAAAGCATCTTTTGAGATGGTTATCAACATTTCAACTATTTTTAGGAAAAACTTTCATCCAACAAGATTAGGGGAATATCAAACCAAGTAATCAAGAGTTTATCTATTCGACTTAGTAAGCTTAAGTGTCCAAAACAAAATCATCCATCAAAATCACAAGCATTAAAATTCAAAAACAACAAAAACAGAGCAATCATGGTAGTTTAGGGCGTAGGAGCAACTTCCTAGCGCATTTGGAACATTCTCTAGCGCATACGAGTCGAATCTTAGTGCTTTCATCAGTCAAAATAGTGCATAACCAGTATCATAATGGTGAAATTTTAAGTAGCGCTTGTCAGCATTAGTCTAGCGCATTTAGACATCAGTGTAGTGCATTCGAGGCATATCATAGCGCTTTGAGCTCAAACAATAGCGCGTAATCGGAACATATTAGCATGTAATCTATCTAGATCAATCAAAATCAAACAATCTGAGTTAGCGCATAGCAAAGGCATCTTAGCGCATCTAGTCTCTTGCTTAGCGCATGGTCAAAACTCAGAAAACCAGAGAGCAAAACAAGCCTTTCTAAAAATTAAAAAAAATCAAACTTCTTGAGTATCCTTTCAGGTCCAATATCAAACACGGTTATAAGAAATCAAATTAGAAACACCAAAGAAATCATTCCAAATCAAACAAGTCAGTCTTACAACAAAAGTTGTCAAATCCAAAACTAGCTAAAGATAACACTTTTTCCTATCAAAATCAGGTTACATCATCACACTGATCAAAAGGTCCGCCATCCAACAGATTCTATCAAACAAACAACATACCAAGTTTAAACCTTAAGTTGTCAAATCAAGTTTCCATATCGGGAGACTTTATCCATATCATTTGACACACTTTGTCGTGAGGGGGCATCTAAACCTTCATTTGATAAAAGTAGACTTAAGTTTCCAAACAAAGTATCTCAATCCAAACATCGAAGGAAACCATTGATCATTCGTGTATGACCACTCCTCATATTTTGAGACGAACAAGTCTTTATCACAAAACTAAGTTAAAGAAGAGACAACCTAGTCCTAGGACCCTTATCAAAAGGAGTAAATTTCTCTACGTCAACCTATCAAAAACATCAACTTTGATCATTCATATGATCATTCATTATCAAACCAAGAAAAAGGAAACTTGGTCAAAGGAAATGACTCCTAGCGTAAATCAAGATCAAGATATCATGGCTTTCCAATCTAATCCCATTTTTTATCAAGATCCCACCTATCAAGAATCTTATGATGATCCCCTTTCATCTCAAGAGCAGAGTCCCATTCAACATCCACCTCCTACGAAAGAGCATGATATCCCTTCCATTTCCTCCACTAATCTAATTTCAAATCAAGAGGAAAGCACAAACTCAAATGATCCTACTCCAAGTCAAGATCAAGATCAAGGAATCCTTTCATCCTCCAAATCTATCTTAGGTCCTTTCATTCCAAAGTCAAACTTTTCATCCTCCAAATCTATCTTAGGTCCTTTCATTCCAAAGTCAAACTCTCCATCCCTTCCATCCATCTTGGGTCCTTATCTTCATCCATCAACCAATCCATCCCCTCAAAAGATCCATGAGAAAGATCAACAAATGAACACATCTTTGAACTTCTTTCAACCCTCTATCTAAATATCTTCCATCATTTCCTCTATCTATTTTGGATCCTTATATCTCAAAATTTGACGTTCCTCCATCTCTTCATCACTTCTTGAGTTGTGTACCAACACTCATCTTGAATACATTTCCATCTATCCTCACACAAATCTTCAAACATTCTATCTATTACCCAGCACCTCTTTTCTATCCTTCAATCCCTATCATTCAATCCTTTGCATAAATCATTCATCTATGAAATAGACATTTGTGTCATTTTGTCACATACTTGCCCATGCTCGAATCTAATGTTCAGTCCTTTTCCTAGATATCTATTCATGAAACTCTTCAAAATCCGAGGTTGTTCCTCTTTAACATTTTCTTTTGGTTGGGATACACACTCAATCCAGAAAAGAACCACTTATCGTATCTTGGTACCAACATCTTTTGATTACTATATCTCATACACTTAATCGATTGTTCTAAAATCATTGTGATCTCTTAAATTGAAGACATGGCTAGTGAAAAATCTAAAATCTTGCTTCAGTGCCACTGTAATTATCAAACCCATGTAAGTTTCATCACTTACAAGCCAATGCAAGAAATATAAAGAGAAAAAAGAAATATCAAAAGCATGAGAAAGAAAATGAATATCAAAAAAAGAAAAATGCAATATCAAAATGATTGGCTATGGGAACATGCAAATAACTCCATCGGGGCTATGGACGCCTGGTTGGCAATGGAGCAATATTTGTGAGATTACAATGATAACCTCGTCGGGGCTATGGATGCTCGCTGGCAGTGAGGCTCTATCCAGGATGCTTTTGAAGTCAAGGTAACTCATGTAGCTAGCCATGCTAGATTCTGAAGATTACAATGATCATATGAGCTGGAATGAACCCACTTGCACACACATGGGTAATCAAAGACTAAGTACCTTGATCCAATTTGGGATTCTTCTTCCCTTTTGAGTCTACTTCCCAATTGCTAGAAATGTTCAATTGAATTTTCTAGAGGTTCTAAGTGTGGGTTGGGTCTCTATCTTTGAAAATTTCAGGAACACTTATTCAGATGGTGCTAAATGTTGTGATAATCTTACATATCACCTCTTTGCAAATGGAAACCTCTAAGCTTGGGGGCAAAGTTCATCCACTCTATTCTTGCTTCACCTGATCCATATCCTCTAATCCATATCCCTTATCCTATCTATTCATTGCTTCTATCATCCAATTATTTCTACGATCTTGCTTCACCTGATCCATATCCTCTAAATCCATACCATATATCCTATCTTTTCATTTCTTCCATCATCCAGTGCTATCTATATCCTATCTCTATCCATATCCCCTTTTCCATCCTTGATCTTGATCAAAACTATGGACACAAAACATCCATTTCCACCTCAATGGT
Organism: Cryptomeria japonica; assembly: GCF_030272615.1. Taxonomy (NCBI): domain Eukaryota; kingdom Viridiplantae; phylum Streptophyta; class Pinopsida; order Cupressales; family Cupressaceae; genus Cryptomeria; species Cryptomeria japonica. Next base: position 155,700,192 of record NC_081409.1, read on the forward strand.
TCAGTCATCCATTCATAATATTCTTTGTCTTGCTATACATTGGGGCAACCAAATACATCTTTCTTCTAATCCAAAAAAAAAGAAATCAAAATATCCAAAAAAAAAAAATCAAATTATCCAAAAACTAAAAATTGACAAAATCGACAAAATCAAATAAAAATTTGAAAATCAAAAACATAAAAGCATGGACCATCCATCAAATCAATTCAACAATGAGAAAACTCTCAAATTTTGCAATCAAACTGATCACATGTCTTGTTAATCAATTCATTACTCGAAATCAACATCAACATCAAACATGTCTTATAAAGAGATAGGTACAGTCGAAACCAAATAGATCGGTCTTATACGGGGTACTCACTCTTTGAAACCAGACATTCCTATCAATCATCGAGTCTTGATAATCAATCCATCTATCAACATCAAACATGTCTTATACAAGGATAGGTACACTCGAAACCAGATAGATCGGTCTTATACGGGGTACTCACTCTTTGAAACGAGACATTCTTATCAATCATCAAACAAATCAAAACAATGATATAGATCAATATGACTACTAGATTTTATTCTAGTTAGCCTTATCTTTATCAATTGATGGCAGTACATGTTTCATAAGTCATATTGTACATATCATATCCACCCATCTGAGGCATCACCAGAAATTCACAAATGCTTATCAATCCTGGAAATACTTAGCGTAGTCACTATCCTTGGTTTATTTGAATCAATTATCTAAATCACATCCCACCATGGCTTGGTGATCAATGTACATATCCATTTCGAAGTAGTATCAACAGCAAGGGGCAAAATCTTGGCCTTGCTGGGAGCATTTCGCCTTTAGGATTTTTAACATCAGACCAAAAACGTAGCAAGACAACAAGGATCAAAACAACCAACAAATGACAATCGACAATGCAAGAAGTCTAAACATCACAGACTTGAACTGATTTCAACTAAACAAAGATCTATTTGCAAGATGTTTTAATTGACAAGAATACATTCCAAATAGCATGCATGCTTACTTATGGTTGTTAATTTTTGCTTATCATATCTCCTGAGCACCTCCAGGATGTCTTACGACTAGAGAAGCAAGGAAGGAATGTGATATTTTATTTGTCTTCTATCTATGAGTGAAGTCTTTTACCATGCAAATTTGTCTTACGACGTGATTAGGTAACATATCGCTGAGGGCATTTCGGATTTGTATGGGACAAAGGTTAACTCTTGTCTATTTACGCAAGCAACACTCAGGTCATCTTGGTTCAATTATACCTCGATGCTTGTGTTGTCTTGCAATATCAAAATCCATGTAAGTTATACTCAGGTCATTACGGTTCAATTATACCATGAGACTTGTATCAAATTTCAACAAATCAAGGCTCGTTGATGAAAACAAAGGAAGCACTGGCATTTTGGTCACAATAGATGGCAACATTGAGAACGAGAATGCATATTAAGCTTTGCATTAGCTGCACATCATTATCATTTTTAATCTTGCATTTAGTTGCACATCATTATCATCATCTCACATCTCATAAATCAAAGCAATGCATCATCACATTTTCGTTCATCTCATCATGAATCATACATTCGCGTCATAATCGAAATAAAGAGCATTTATCTAAGCATCACATCATCCTCATAAAATCTCATATCAAAACATAATGCATATCATTCATCATTGCATCCCTCACATGCATATCTATCACATCATCATGGAATCTTTTTTCACTTTCATATCTTCATCATTTCTTCCAAACTATCTTCTATCATTCTTCCAAACTATCTTCTATCATGTCTTATATAGGATGTATATTTCTTGAAACCAGATATTTTGATCAGCTCTTATACAGGATATATCGTTCCTGAAACTAGATGTTTTGATCGGCTCTTATACAGGATATATCATTCCTGAAACCAGGCGTTTTGATCAGTCTTATATAGGATATATCGTTCTTGAAACCAGACGCTCGATCATCCATGTCTTATACAGGCGGTATCATTCCTGAAACCAGACGCTTGATCATCCATGTCTTATACAAGCAGTATCATTCCTAAAACTAGATGTTCAATCATCCATGTCTTATACAGGAGGTGTCATACCGGAAACCAGACTTGATCTTAATCTGATCAATCTTAATCTCAATCCAATCAATCTAATCAATCTTATCAAACTCATGCATGTCATCACTATCCACTCTTATATCTTTCAAATATCATTCTTCTTCTTTCGAGAGATCATTCATGCCTTTTGTGCACGAACGATCTCCCGAGGGGGCATTATCATATCAAATCTTGACATCAATTTCATATCAGTTTCATATCAAATCAATTCTTCATATCTGGGGCATCATCAATATCGTTCATCAAATCTAGGGCATCATATCGACTTTTCATATCAAATCAATATTTTTCATATCCACGACATCATATCGATCAAATTTTGACAACATATTCAACAAATTTTCTTTGAATCAACATGTGATCACACGCTAACTCAAAGAGGGGCAAAATGTAGACACCTATAAGTTGCACAATCAATAAAGTGAATTTTATTCAATTAATTATTCTTAATTATTCCTATTAATTAAATTAAGATTTAATTAATATACCCTTCTTCTATCTAAGCCATTTAATTAAATACCCCCCTTCTAGCCCATTTAATTAAATTTACATTTAATTAAAATCCCCTTTCTAGCCCATTTAATTAAATCCTCCCACTTACAAAATCCTAAAAATGCAAGTTGCAACCACAATTGAAATAAATTAATTTTATTTTAATTAAATTCTATTTTCCTCAACCACTTGCAAAATCCTACATCTCCCACTTGCCTCCTAAATCCTATTCCTAATTTCCTCTAGAATCCATCTAATCCTAATCAATTAGCTTAAACCCATTCATTATCCCCTTTCCCTAAATTTGAGGAGGTCACTTCTCAAATTTGGAGTAAAGTCTTCAAAAGGCATTAAAGCCTTTATGCCTTCAACAAGATAACTTGTTGAATACCCCCAAATTTGGAAGGACTCTTACAAATTTGTCTCCAAAGTCTTCAAACCATTAATGGTTAACTCACCCTTTTGGCATGGTTAGAGACTTTTTGCCTAACTCAACCTTCATCTAACCCAAGGGTCTCATCAAGCATTCATTGCTTTGACCATGGTTATCCCTTTAACCCTTGCACAAGAGTTTATCCTTTGGTTAAAAGCTTTATCCATTGAATAACCCTAACCTAACCTTAACCCTTAGCTCCCAAGGTAACCATGAGGTCTTCTCAAGCATTTAATGCTTCTTTCATATCCTCTCAAGCAATCTTTTGTTGACAATCGTCACCATTTCATTGGTGAGAATTATGGACATGGATTGATTAACTTTCAATCATGGCCCTTGTTGAGATTATCCAATCTTGACCATCCATTGCCCTATTTTCCCTATAAATAGAACCCATTCCATCTTAAAAAAAAATCAAGTTTTTGTGCATCAAACTTATAGTCTCATAACATTAAGCATATTCTCTCTCTTTGATGGAATAGTGCATTTTAGATCATTTTGATAGCATTATAATCTTAGATATATGTAGTACCCCTACTAGTTTGAACTTATTAGACTCATATTTTATTATTGGTTGTTTTTCAGTGGATACATTACCATGACATATTATTCAGATTTTTATGACATTATGCTTTATTTGGAGATGAGATGTATAATTTATTTGCAGTATTTTAGTACTTGTGATTTATGGCATTTTATGTATTATTGCTATGTACTGACATTTTACTTTAATTATGCAATGTGGAATTATATGTTGTGTGTTTGCGAGTGTATTGAATGCAAGGGGATGATTTTCCTTCACTCATTTCGGTGAGACAGGGAACGTCGCGATTCTCCTTCATCGGTGTGTTTGCCGTGTTTTCTATATTATATATATGTATGCATGTGTGGTTCGGTGATGCAAGATATTGCAGGTACAAGTACCGGGTAGGTACAGGGTATCGTCTCCCCCTGTTTCACAGGTCTGAGTGTGCCTTATATTTTTCGATGGAAGTGGAGGAGATAGTAGTTGACCCTATTTTTACTCAGTTACACTCGTATGAGTGTCATCAGTTAGTCGTTTTGTCATTTAGTTCAGTCTTCGTATTTTGTCATTTTATCTTTTATGGGTAATTGCTTGAGATTTGTTTAATTTGAGTGTGTTAGTGGATTTAATTAATTAATTAATTAAGTTTATGAAATTATCTCATTATTGTATTGTTTATGCATTGAGATTATAAATTTAGTTAATTAAAGAAATTATTAAATTAAGCTGCATGGTATTAAAAATATTTTTTTATTTTAAAAATAAATTAGATTAATTGTATTTATTATTTTCTAAAGTTATAATTAAATAAATGAATAAAAGGATTAATTGGAATTAAATTATTGTTTTAATTCTTTATTTAGAAAATTAATTAATTGGAATTAAAAGTATTGTTTTAATTCTTTATTTAGAAAATTAATTAATTGGAATTAAAAGTATTGTTTTAATTCTTTATTTAGAAAATTAATTAATTGAAATTAAAATATTGTATTAATTCCTTATTTAGAAAATTAATTAATGTGCATGAGAAAAGTAATGAAAGAATAATGTTTTAAATTATTGCATGTGATAAATTTAGAAAATAAAATAAAATAAATTACTATTATTCTAAATTTAGGTTTTTTTGTGAAAAAGCTATTGAACCTAGAATTTTAATTTAAATAGGGGTTAGGTCTTTATTTAAAAAACAGAGACAGGAACACACAGGAACAGGTCAAGAATTTAGGTGAAGGAATTTATTGGAAGTTATTGAAGGGATTAGGGCTCTTCTACAGATTTCTTCCAAGAAAGCTATACCAGGTTGGATGATTTCTTAGTTTTGTGTTTTATTAAAAATATTTATATTTTTCTCTGCTTGATGTGTGTGTAAAATAATTGTCAAATCCAAAATTCTCTTCTGGTGAATTCGAGTTTTGTTTGAAAATTCATGCCTGATGTGTATTTCTTGTTTATGGGAAGAATGTAATTTTGAGAAAATTAGGAAAATTATTATAGAAAATTTGTTAAGTTTTTATGGTGCATGGAAATTGCACGATTTAGGAGAAAGGGTATTTAACCTGAGAAAATTATCCTCTCTTGTTGGATTTGTTATGATAGTTTTTCAAATAATGGTACCTACGTGAGAGTTGTTGATCACTTAAAGAATAAATTTAATTTTGAATTAAATTTATGAGTATCTAATTTTATTTTTTTAAAATGTTTGAATAAAATTCCGAATTTGGGTATTTATGCTATTGAAACAATTTTTATAAACAGTAATTTTATGGTTTTAAAAGAAAATTTAATTAAAAATAAAATAAAATTAAAATTAAAAAAAAAAAAAAATTAATAATTTATTTAGTGGGGAGGCATTGCCTCTACCCACGCGCACGCACACTACCCATGGTAGTGGCTGCTGCCATAAGGCAGCAACGCTACCCAAGGGTAGCGGATGTTGCCTTAAGGTAGCAACACTACCCATAGGTAGTGTGTGCTGCCATAGGGCAGCGGCGCTACCCAAGGGTAGCGTTGACTGCCATATGGCAGCAACGCTGCCTTAGGGTAGTATTTTAGTATTGAATGTTATTTTAGTTTAAATTTTATTTATTATTTTTGTTATTTAGTTTTTTTTTTAATATAAAAATAAATAAATAAATAATATTATAATAATTATAATGTGTTAATATATATATATATATATATATATATATATATATATATATATATATATATACAGTTGTTTAATGTTTATTTGTCAATTTAAATATTTTTGTTATATGAATAAAGAATTTAGAATTTTGTAATTTTAGAAAAAAAAAAAAAAAAAAACTTATAATTTTAAATTCGATATTCATATTGAAAATATATTAGGAATTTAATTCATGTGTGAATTTATTTAAATTTATTGGACAAATGACAAGATGGATGTTTTTGTATTAAAAGGTTGTATTTCCTTATTATTTGGAAAATCTTTATTTGCAATTAATATATGCTTTGGTTGTTTTAATAAAAGATTGCTTGTATTAGGATCTTATGTAAATGGTGTTCTCAGTCAAGTTTTATTTCATTGCAATTTTGGTTAAATTGTCATTGTGTCCTATGTTATTATTTCTCCTAGACCAGGTGTTGTTGTATAACCTATTTGATATGAGCCATTGTGTGTCTTTGTCCAAATGGTCATTCTTGGGTTGTTATTTGTGTATCCATCACCTGTGCTTGTCAGGATTGTTTATGGTTGCCTGTTTTGCCATAGAGTTCTCGTGGAGAGAAACATTTCCTGTTAGTGTCCTAAGAGAGAGAGTGGCTTTCGAGCGGGGGCCGTGCCCAAAGTGGATGACAGGATAAACCGTCGAAAGTTAGTTAAAAAGTGATAACCTAATAATTGATTAGGGGGTGGGTAGATTTAAATATTAATTAAGATAAATGTGCCTCGTGCATAGATGAGTGCTTGTACAGGGCTCATGATGTTACGAGAAGGTCTAGAATGGCAAACTTACCACCTTGTCTTCACGAAAGGATTGGTAGGGTCCGCATGAGACTTAGTTGGAACCGGAGGCTTGGGAGAGGTTACCAGGAGAAACCCGAGTATGGGGGTCGGGACCTATGGAGGGTGTACCATGGTAACCATCAAGCTATGTGATTACACTCTCTTCTTAGAGTCACTAGTGTTTTGTGAGTTGTGTTACATGGATGGTTGCAGAGTCTTGTAGTCCTTTTGTACTTGTCTTGCTTTGCTTGCTTGAGGGTTTTCTACTATCTCCTAGCACGGTGGGGTGGTTCCATTTCGGGATCACATGGTCGGGTGGTAGTGCCACTTCCCATCGGATGTTCTGGATTGTATCTTCAAGCGAGGAAAGGCTTTGCTGGTGTTTCTTGAATCGTGGTTTATGTACCAACTCTTGTTCGAGATCATTGTTTAGTTAAGACCTTGTGATCATTGTATCAGAATTTTATGTAACCTTGATATTGTATCTTTGTAACCAGTGATATTATTGGAAGCCATGTATTTATGGATATTGTAATATTATTATGTCAGTGAAATGAATGTTATTGTTTCGATCTTATGTTTAAATGGTTTATGGAAATTGGATACATTGGAATACTTTTATTTCTTTATTATGAAATTTGGATGTATGTGTAGTTTTTAACTTAAGTTTTCAATTTATCTTATTGAATGGATTAACTATGGTGTTAATATAATCTATGAAAATTAATCTTCATTGGTTACCCTTAGGAAAACTTGTGATAGACTTCCGTTGTGTTGTTAAACGTGCAATGATTATAGTTAGTACACTTAGTCTTTAACAAACAAAAAAATTATTTCACCCTTTAGTTGCCTAGTTGTGTTGTTTTCCTTTAGGGTTCCTGGTGGGGCATTACATTTGGTATCAAAGCCCAAGTTTCAACACTGGGTACTCTGGGTTTGTAGTGTGCCTTTCATTGACCATCTTGCTTAGGTCATAAATGTTTGTATCTCTCAGGACTTATCCTTGCTATGAATCTGAACTTTTTCTCTCTTTTATGGTACCAAGTCATGGCTAAGAAAGCTAGGGGAGGTGGCCAGTAGAGTTGGCTATAGGTGTCCATGTTTCTATAGATGTCTTTATTCCCAATTGTGAGATGAAATTAGGAACCATAGTTACTTCAGTTGACCTTCGGGTTATCCCTTTGGGATCTTATGGAGTTGTATTGGGGATGGATTGGCTATCATCTCACAGTGCCCGTGTAGATTGTCGCAAGAAGACAGTAGAGTGTTTAGATGACCTTGACAGAGAAGTGGAGATTGTTGGAGTTCAGAGACCGATATCCCTGCGTATGATCTCCGCTATGCAACTTAAGCAGTGCATACGTAGAGGATGTCAACTTTTTGCAATCACTCTTGAGGAATTGGATGAGTCAGAGAAGCGAGAAATCACTCTTGATAGTCACCCTATTCTTAGAGAGTATGCAGACGTGTTTCCATTGGATATTCCTGGTATGCCTCCGAAGTGAGATATAGACTTTCGTGTTGATTTGGTTCCTGGTGCAGAACCTATTTCAAAAGCACCATATCGGATGACTACTCAGGAGTTAAGCGAGTTGAAGTTGCAGATAGAAGAATTATTGGCCAAGGGATTCATTCGTCCTAGTGTTTTCCCTTGGGGTGCGCCTGTTATCTTTGTTAAGAAGAAAGATGGTTCTCTTCGGTTATGCATTGATTACTGACAGCTGAATAAGGTAACCATCCGGAATAGATATCCATTGCCTCGTATAGATGACCTTTTTTATCAGGTTAAGGGAGCCAAGGTGTTCTCTAAGATTGACTTGAAATCTGGATACCATCAGTTACGCATTCAGGATGCAAACATTCATAAGACAACATTTCGTACACGTTATGGTCACTATGAGTTCACAGTGGTGCCATTCGGGTTGACGAACGCGCCTTCAGTTTTCATGAGCTTAATAAATGGAGTTTTTCGCACCTATCTTGATCATTTCGTCATTGTATTCTTGGATGACATTTTGATTTATTCTAGATCTGTGGAGGAGCATGAGGGTCACTTACGTCAGGTACTGCAATGCTTAAGGGAAAATCAACTCTATGCCAATTTAGCAAAGTGTGACTTCTTCCAGACTGAGGTGAACTATCTTGGTCATGTGGTTTTGGGAGAAGGTATATCTATGGATCCTTCAAAGATCCAAGCCATTGTTGATTGGCCAGCACCGACCAACGTTTCTGAAGTTAGGAGTTTTATGGGTTTGGTCGGATATTACCGACGCTTTGTTGAAGACTTTTCCCAGATAGGACACCCTATTACTTCTCTTCAGAGAAAAGGGAAGAAGTTTGTTTGGTCAGAACAGTGTGAAGCAAATTTTAAAACCTTGAAGGAACTCCTTGTCAGTGCTTCGATTTTGGCAGTTCCTGATCCATCTAGAGATTTTATGGTATGCACAGATGCCTCTTTGGAAGGTATTGGTGCAGTACTTATGCAGGATGGGCGTGTGGTTGCTTATGAGTCTTGCAAACTCAAGAACCACGAGTTGAACTATCCAGTTCATGATTTAGAGTTGGCAGTTGTAGTTCATGCTTTGGTTCGATGGTGGCATTTCCTATTAGGGCGTCGGTTTGAGCTGCATAGTGATCACCGCAGTTTGCAGTATATATTCACACAGCCAAACTTGAATGCTCGACAACAAAGATGGATGGAATTCTTCTGCGAATATGATTTTGAGGTTCATTATATTCAGGGGAAAGAGAACGTAGTAGCAGATTCTTTGAGTCATAGGCGGCATGAAGTTTCAGCATTATCCCTTGGAGTAGACTTGAGAGAGAGAATTCTTGGAGTTCTTCCTCAAGATACTTGGTATCAGGATGTTAGAGCTATGATAGAGTCTGGAAGGCCTTTAGAGGGTAGATTTTATGGGTATAACCTTGAGGTAGATGGACTTCTTCGTCACCATGAACATATTTATGTACCTCCTTTGGAGGGTCTTCATGTTTTGATCATGACCGAGGCCCATCGTACACCTTATTCGGTACATCCTGGTGTCAAGAAGATGCACACAGATCTTAGACAGATTTATCATTGGGCGGGTATGAAACGTGACATTGCTGATTTTGTGTCGAAATGTTTAGAGTGTCAGTGAGTGAAGGCAGAGCATCAGCACCCAGCAGGGCTTTTGCAGCCTAATCTAGTACCGGATTGGAAATGGGATATCATTTCCATGGATTTCATTGTTGGTTTGCTTGTCTCTTCACGTTGTCATGATGCCATCATGGTCATAGTTGACAGATTGACTAAGGTTGCTCATTTTGTTCCTATTCGAGCTTCCTACACAACAGCAGTGGTGGCACGAGTTTTCTTAGAAGAAGTAGTGAGATTGCATGGGATTCCGAGGTAGATCATATCTGATAGAGATCATGTCTTTACCTCAGCATTGTGGACCTCACTTCAGCATGCTTTGGGGACTCAGTTGAATTTTAGTTTAGCTTATCATCCAGAGACAGATGGTCAGACAGAGAGAGTGAATCAGGTATTAGAGGACATGCTTCGTATGTATGTGATGGACCAACAGTCACGTTGGGAGGACTATATATATCTAGTGGAGTTTGCTTATAACAATGGATATCATAGCTCCATAGGTATGTCCCCCTTTCAAGCATTGTATGGTCATCCTTGCTGCACTCCTTTGAGTTGGGATCGGTTAGAGGACAGGGTGCTTATAGGACCGGATATTCTTCGCGAGATGGAGCAGCAGGTAGATAGGATTCATGAGCATTTAGTAGCAGCACAGGATAGACAGAAGGAGTATGCAGATGCTCATAGGGTAGATCATCAGTTTTCTATTGGCGATCATGTGTTCTTGAGAGTGCGTCCATGGAAGAGTCTGATCTGTTATGGAAAGGGATCTAAGTTGGCGCCTCGGTTTGTTGGACCTTTTGAGATCCTTGAGAGGATAGGACCTATTGCCTACCATCTTGCCTTGCCACCGAGTCTATCCCGCATCCATGATGTATTTCATGTTTCAGTTCTTCGACCTTATCACCCAAATGTGACACATGTTCTTGATTGGAACTCTTTGCAGGTCGAGGACGGGCGACTTTCCATGGAGCCCGTGCGCATTCTTCAGCGTCGGGATTTGATCCTCAGGGGTCGTACCATCGACCAGGTAAGGGTCCTATGGGACCCAAATGATGAGGCTTCGGCGACTTGGGAGGATGCAACAAAGATGAGAGAACTGTATTCTTATTTATTTTAGGCTTCTACGAGTAAGCCTAGTTTTGGGGGGGAGAATGTAGTACCCCTAATAGTTTGAACTCATTAGACTCATATTTTATTATTGGTTGTTTTTCAATGGATACATTACCATGACATATTATTCAGATTTTTATGACATTATGCTTTATTTGGAGATGAGATGTATAATTTATTTGTAGTATTTCAGTACTTGTGATTTATGGCATTTTATGTATTATTGCTATGTACTGACATTTTACTTTAATTATGCAATGTGGAATTATATGTTGTGTGTTTGCGAGTGTATTGGATGCAAGGGGACGATTTTCCTTCACTCATTTCGGTGAGACAGGGAAAGTCGTGATTCTCCATCATCGGTGTGTTTGCCGTGTTTTCTATATTATATATATGTATGCATGTGTGGTTCGGTGATGCAGGATATTGCAGGTACAAGTACCGGGTAGGTACGGGGTGTCGTCTCCACCTGGTTTCACAGGTCTAAGCATGCCTTATATTTTCTGATGGAAGTGGAGGAGATAGTAGTTGACCCTATTTTTACTCAGTTACACTCGTATGAGTGTCGTCAGTTAGTCGTTTTGTCAGTTAGTTTGGTCTTCGTATTTTGTCATTTTATCTTTTATGGGTAATTGCTTGAGATTTGTTTAATTTGAGTGTTTTAGTGGATTTAATTAATTAATTAATTAAGTTTATGAAATTATCTCATTATTGTATTGTTTATGCATTGAGATTATAAATTTAGTTAATTAAAGAAATTATTAAATTAAGCTGCATGGTATTAAAAATATATTTTTATTTTAAAAATAAATTAGATTAATTGTATTTATTATTTTCTAAAGTTATAATTAAATAAATGAATAAAAGGATTAATTGGAATTAAAGTATTGTTTTAATTCTTTATTTAGAAAATTAATTAATTGGAATTAAAAGTATTGTTTTAATTCTTTATTTAGAAAATTAATTAATTGGAATTAAAATATTGTATTAATTCCTTATTTAGAAAATTAATTAATGTGCATGAGAAAAGTAATGAAAGAATAATGTTTTAAATTATTGCATGTGATAAATTTAGAAAATAAAATAAAATAAATTACTATTATTCTAAATTTAGGTTTTTTTGGTGAAAAAACTATTGAACCTAGAATTTTAGTTTAAATAGGGGTTAGGTCTTTATTTTAAAAACAGAGACAGGAACACACAGGAACAGGTCAAGAATTTAGGTGAAGGAATTTATTGGAAGTTATTGAAGGGATTAGGGCTCTTCTACAGATTTCTTCCAGGAAAGCTATATTAGGTTGGATGATTTCTTAGTTTTGTGTTTTATTAAAAATATTTATATTTTTCTCTGCTTGATGTGTGTGTAAAATAATTGTCAAATCCAAAACTCTCTTTTGGTAAATTTGAGTTTTGTTTGAAAATTCATGCCTGATGTGTATTTCTTGTTTATGGGAAGAATGTAATTTTGAGAAAATTAGGAAAATTATTATAGAAAATTTGTTAAGTTTTTATGGTGCATGGAAATTGCACGATTTAGGAGAAAGGGTATTTAACCTGAGAAAATTATCCTCTCTTGTTGGATTTGTTATGATAGTTTTTCAAATAATGGTACCTATGTGAGAGTTGTTGATCACTTAAAGAATAAATTTAATTTTGAATTAAATTTATGAGTATCTAATTTTTTTTTTTTAAATGTTTGAATAAAATTCTGAATTTGGGTATTTATGTTGTTGAAACAATTTTTATAAACAGTAATTTTATGGTTTTAAAAGAAAATTTAATTAAAATTTTTTTTTAAAAAAAATTAATAATTTATTTAGTGGGGAGGCATTGCCTCTACCCACGCGCACGCACACTACCCATGGTAGTGGCTGCTACCATAAGGCAACAACGCTACCCAAGGGTAGTGGATGTTGCCTTAGGGCAGCAGCACTACCCATAGGTAGCGTGTGCTGCCATAGGGCAACAACGCTACCCAAGGGTAGCGTTGACTGCCATATGGTAGTATTTTAGTATTGAATGTTATTTTAGTTTAAATTTTATTTATTATTTTTGTTATTTAGGTTTTTTTTTTAATATAAAAATAAATAAATAAATAATATTATAATAATTATAATGTGTTAATATATATATATATATATATAGTTGTTTAATGTTTATTTGTCAATTTAAATATTTTTGTTATATGAATAAAGAATTTAGAATTTTGTAATTTTAGAAAAGAAAAAAAAACTTATAATTTTAAATTTGATATTCATATTGAAAATATATTAGGATTTTAATTCATGTTTGAATTTATTTAACTTTATTGGACAAATGACAAGATGGATGTTTTTGTATTAAATGGTTGTATTTCCTTATTATTTGGAAAATCTTTATTTGCAATTAATATATGCTTTGGTTGTTTTAATAAAAGATTGCTTGTATTAGGATCTTATGTAAATGATGTTCTCAGTCAAGTTTTATTTCATTGCAATTTTGGTTAAATTGTCATTGTGTCCTATGTTATTATTTCTCCTAGACCAGGTGTTGTTGTATAACCTATTTGATATGAGCCATTGTGTGTCTTTGTCCAAATGGTCATTTTTGGGTTGTTATTTGTGTATCCATCACCTGTGCTTGTCAGGATTGTTTATGGTTGCCTGTTTTGCCATAGAGTTCTCGTGGAGAGAAACATTTCCTGTTAGTGTCCTAAGAGAGAGAGTGGCTTTCGAGCGGGGGTCGTGCCCAAAGTGGATGACAGGATAACCCGTCGAAAGTTAGTTAAAAAGTGATAACCTAATAATTGATTAGGGGGTGGGTAGATTTAAATATTAATTAAGATAAATGTGCCTTGTGCATAGATGAGTGCTTGTATAGGGCTCATGATGTTACGAGAAGGTCTGGAATTGCAAACTTACCACCTTGTCTTCACGAAAGGATTGGTAGGGTCCGCATGAGACTTAGTTGGAATCGGAGGCTCGGGAGAGGTTACTAGGAGAAACCCGAGTATGGGGGCTAGGACCTATGGAGGCTGTATCATGTTAACCATCAAGCTATGTGATGACACTCTCTTCTTAGAGTCACTAGTGTTTTGTGAGTTGTGTTACATGGATGGTTGCAGAGTCTTGTAGTCCTTTTGTACTTTTCTTGCTTTGCTTGCTTGAGGGTTTTCTACTATCTCCTAGCACGATGGGGTGGTTCCATTTCGGGATCACATGGTCGAGTGGTAGTGCCACTTCCCATCGGATGTTTTGGATTGTATCTTCAGGCAAGGAAAGGCTTCGCTGGTGTTTCTTGAATCGTGGTTTATGTACCAGCTCTTGTTCGAGATCATTGTTCAGTTGAGACCTTGTGATCATTGTATCAGACTTTCATGTAACCTTGATATTGTATCTTTGTAACCAGTGATATTATTGGAAGCCATGTATTTATGGATATTGTAATATTATTATGCCAGTGAAATGAATGTTATTGTTTTGATCTTATGTTTAAATGGTTTATGGAAATTGGATACGTTGGAATACTTTTATTTCTTTATTATTAAATTTGGATGTATGTGTAGTTTTTAACTTAAGTTTTCAATTTATCTTATTGAATGGATTAACTGTGGTGTTAATATAATCTATGAAAATTAATTTTCATTGGTTACCCTTAGGAAAACTTGTGATAGACTTCCGTTGTGTTGTTAAACGTGCAATGATTATAGTTAGTACACTTAATCTTTAACAAAAAAAAATTTATTTCACCCTTTAGTTGCCTAGTTGTGTTGTTTTCCTTTAGGGTTCCTGGTGGGGAATTACAATATATCATGTTAATCTCATATCATGTTAGCTTCATCTTAGTATCATTTTCATACTAGTTTAAGCTTCATATCAATATCTTGCATCCTATCATCATCTAGTTTCATATCTAATTCATCACTAGGATCTTGGTTGCATTCCATTTAGATCTTAGAATCATTTTAATCTCGTTCTTTAGGTTGCCATCTTAAAGAATCAAGTGCTCTTCCAAGATGAGAGCCACCTTGAATCTTGAAGATCCTTGGAGATAGAGGAACATGGAACGATTTTAAAGAGTTTAGATTCATTAACTTTCTTTGTTTGGATTTCTAACCTCTAATGCAATATTTCATGTGTGTGTTTGAATTGTTTCCTCCTATTGCAAGTTGATGCCACATTTCCAGCATACAATAATTTATTAACATGATAGTTGGTATGTACTTAATCTTAGTGTACATGGGATTATGTGTAGTTAGCTTCTTGTTATGTCTCAACTTTTAATCAAGTTAAATAGTCACTAATACAGTCTTATATAGGTAGTTAATTTAGATTGGATGGAATCCAAGTCATAGTTATAGTATATATAAGAGTTAGAGGTTAGTTAGTATCATCTATTATGTGTGTGTTCTTATTGAAGACTATTGGAGGCAACCCCCTCAAAGTTGTTTAGGAATTTGTCCCCTCAATGTTGTATATTATCATCTCTCCAAGGGTATCAAGAACATGCTCCTCATCAATGAGATTTGTAGTTGTGAGAAGAGAACCATAGTGATCCTTAGCAACAACTTCAGTTGGGACTAAACTTGATAAAATTGTGTCCTGATCTCAAGGTTGTAGCTGATTTTCTCTTTCAAGGATTTTGCAAAAGAGGATTTTCATAGCAAAATACAAGCAACCATGCATAATAACTTCTATAGGAGGGAAGGCATTATGATTTATTGCTATTATGGTCTTCATTGTAAAGCTTAAATGTTCAGTTGTTGTCAATTTTATTGCTTTTTCAAGGTCTCTTGAAAGATATCTCCTTTGTATATATATATTTTTATTAATAAAGATGCATATTTCCAATTAAAAAAAATGTTGTGCATTATCAAATATATACATTTTTTGTAGTATATTCTTTTAATGTTTAATTTTTTTTCATTACAAGTGATATCACAACATGATCCTTGGCAATCAAAGGGTGAGAAACAAGAGATTTTTTTATTTTAGAGGCCAAATTTTGAAGTACATATCTCTCTCAATTCTTTTTTTTTTTTTTTGTAATTTTAAAGGGTTTTTTGAGGCCACATTAAAGACACTATAGTCCATATTTAAGGTCTTTTGAACTAGAATTCCACGATTTATTATAGAATTAGGGTTTTCACTAAATAAAATTCTCAAGATTGTAAATCAACAAAAAAAAATAGCGATATTTTTTAAGGTGATATCTAGGCATTGGTAAGTTATAATAAAAAAATAGATTAATTATATTTTTATGCAATTTACTATAAAGCTATTTTGTGAATGCAGGCAATTCGGGAAGAGACAAGGGAAGGATTTATATTACCTTGGGAAAGTCTCATGAGAAGGATGATCCAATTGTGGAAGAGAATGATCTAATGGTGTTT
This sequence comes from Cryptomeria japonica, assembly GCF_030272615.1. Classification (NCBI taxonomy): domain Eukaryota; kingdom Viridiplantae; phylum Streptophyta; class Pinopsida; order Cupressales; family Cupressaceae; genus Cryptomeria; species Cryptomeria japonica. The sequence goes on from NC_081409.1 coordinate 155,716,352, forward strand.
TAAGCTACTATAGATGTAGCAACCACATAGCTTCAGGAATAGATTTTCATCAGAGTAGCTTAGAAATAAGGTATCAATTCAATATCCACGTATTTGGCTTCTCTTGTAACATCTATGAATGCTCCATGGGTGGATTCACACCACAACACTTGGGAAGAAATATCTTCTAAAGGATATGATACTTTAGGTTGTATTCAAATATAAATATGGATCATCACCCAAATAATTGTATACTTGGTAACTTTGTGCAATAGTGATGGATATGCACAAAGAAGAAGAGTCAAAGGTTCCTATATCGACAATACTCCAGTCAATTATAGATGTGTGTCCATTAGTTATTGGAGATGTACCACAATGATTACCTCCCAAAGTAGAACATGATCATTCCATTCAAACAATTACAAGGAAGTATTCACCATCCATCACCTCTTCCTTGAGGATGCATCCAAAGCTTGGAGTAATAGAACATATTCAACACTAGCTCAATAGGTACCGAATGAATATTTTGCTCTACACAAATTAAAGGTGCAATTAAAATAACTTCTTGAAAAAAGGTTAATAAAGTCTATTGTCTCAGCCTAGGGTGGTTCAACACTCTTTGTCAAAAGGAAGGATGGGACAATACACCTTTGCATTGACTATGGTATGCTAAATAAAGCAATGATAAAGAAAAGATATTTGTTGCCTTGGATAGATGTCTTGTGGATCAAATGAGAGCATCAACTATATTTTATAATATTAATATAATATTAAGCTATCATAAATTAGAAATTTAAGAAGAGGAAATAGATAAATCTACATTCCAAATTTGATATGGTTATTTATGAGTTCGCTATACAACATTTTGATTTAACTAACACACCTATAATATTTATGATTTCAACCAAGAGTCGTAGCTCAATTGGTTGATCACAACTACTATAGATGATGATATATGATAAAAAATTCGTCTACCAAGGTTCAAACCTCCAAAGGTGTGTTTGGGTTGGGTTTGACCCATAGTTAACTTTAACGATTTGGGGCCCCTTGCACATTATTGCTTAGTTGAAGGTGACTTTCTAGTTTAGATGTATGCATATTCAAATTGTTGCAATTCACTAGATAAAGGTAGAAGTATTGAGATCTATATAATCTAGCTTATTTCCATCAAAAAGAAATTGTGAATTTGATGGACTTCATCTTTAGAGATTATTTGGATCACTTTATTTTAGTCTACCTTGATGGTATTTTGATCTATTCTAAAAATCAAAAGAAACATGAACAATATCTTGTTTTAATGTTGCAAAGATTGACAAAATATAAATTACTAAGAAAATTATCAAAATGCATATTCTTTGAAATTGAAGTATATTTTTTAGGCCATGTGATCTCTAAAAAAGGGATTGCAATGGACACAAATAAAATTCAAGTCATCAAAGATGTGCATTTACAAGTAAATCTTATGAATTGTTTGACAACATGCTCCAAAATTATGTCTACCTATAGATAATATAATTGAAATGTTCGAAAAAATGTTTGTTATGGTCACAAGATTGTCAAAGTTATGTATTTATATTTAATATTTTATCATGAAATTCTTTTTCCAATCTTTTTAATCAATTTTTTTTAACTTTTCAAATTTATAGATGGAAATAAATGGCATTTCATTTTTTATAATCTTTTGAAAGTTGTAATGCCCCACAAAGGAACCATAGAGGATAAGAAAAAACTATACAAAGAATGCATGGATTTTTTTATTTTTTTAAAGTAATAAATTGTCATCATGCATTTCATAAACAAGCATAACACTCAATCTCAAAATAAGGTCAACTATATGTTCACCAACTATGCATATGCAAAAGTCTAGACTCTTGAAACTACATCCAAGATAACTCGATCACCTCCAAAGGTTCCCTAATGTTGCTACATGAGCAATGCATCCAAGGCATAATCAATATCTCAAGAATCACTAGGAGATGGCGAAATAAACCCCCAACACTAAACCAAGCACATCTATGCACATTTTCAAACACTAATTGAAATTTTCCATGTTCCTATGATAACATCATAATACATTGAGAATATAGAAGCATAAGAGAACATACTTTGTGCCTGATCTCAACACTAGTGCACATAAAGCAATACCAATACCTATCCAATAAAAATTATTACATCCATCTCTAATTGGAATGCTTCAATACATACATGGTCAATGATACAATACATGTCTCAATATACCAATGATTACATCATACAAGAAAGAGAGGAGAATGGGAAGAATTTACTAAACCAGTCATGAACCAAGTCCTTTGATCCCTAATGGTGGTTGGCAATGCCACTTGACCATGTGGTACTCTTAGGCCCACTCTACCATGCTTGTGGAGATAGTCACACAACCCAGACAATCATATAATTATATAAGGGAGAGCAATGGTCTACACAAGAGACAAACATGGAGCAAGTACTCATCATGAAGATAACACCCAACAAGAGTAAAAAATCCATAACAAGATGGAAATGCCAATAATACATCACTCACATCAAACAGAAAAAATCAAGTAAGAGAGAGGGTGCCCAAGCATCAATAAGTAAAACACCAAAGGAGAAAGAAATCTTCCTCAGTCAACAACAATAAGGACAAGGAGGCACTCACAAGAGAAACACCAAATTCAGCATATGACATATATCACAACGAGATAACCAAAAGATCTCTGCAGTAGTAAATCCATAGGGTACTACTCAACTATCAAGACCTAGGTACTAGAGTGATAGTGTAGGGAGTGTCATCATGTGTGCTCATGAGGATGCACCACACAAAACCAAGAATTCTCTCATATGGATGAGAATGATGAGCATAAAAGATCAAATGTCACATGTGTGAGCATACCACTTCAGGTAAGATCCAGCGCCTACATGTGCAGACATGCCTTCCCAATACATACTTGGCCTTGTACTAGTTGTCAAGGCATGTTCAGGGCACCAATTATTTTAATTAATGTTTAATCTCATCCCAAGTTTATTATTATGTTTTCAATTGATTAAGTAACTCCCCATTCCATGATTGTCAATTACCCACATTAGGTCGGGGACATGTTGGGAGTCACTCGCTAAACCCACTTTAGTACCTAAACCTAATCCCATCCCATTCAATCAAATGAGGAATCAAAATAAAACACAATGCAATTATTCACTTTCCATATGCTCAATAACATCAAATATCTCTTTTACACAATGTCATTTCACCCATATTCAAGGCATACTCAATTGGTCGTGCTACAAAGAGAATAAAGCCACTTGATCCCACAATGAAATTCATGAAGATAAAAAGCATATATTCAAGGATTATCATAAGTACCCAAGCACTCACAATATTTGCTCATATCAAGAACTATCAATTCATTGCACCCAATAAAGCACAGGTCAAGTATCAAAGCCAACTTCAATGCAAATCAAACATACAATAACACACACCTAAGGCCCATACATGAATGAGAATAATGCATAGAATAATATACTAATCATCGTAATAACATCTCAAAAGGTCATACACGATGCATAACAATGTCATTACTCAAGGAGCAACCTAAAGATCTCCAAATCATGAATTGGAACCTCGATTGATCCCAATCCACAATTACAAGTGCAATTCTTTATGGAATCTCAGAGAAGCATACCATGATATCACAATTCATCTCACTCGAGGCTAATCAAACCCAAGAATCAAGTAAAATTGGTGAAACAACTCAAACAAGGCAGTGGAGGAGGCTAACACCCTAAATTAGCTCACTGACAGGCAATTGTGTGAATCTAGGAGCAATTGTGTAATTATTTTAAAAATTGCGTGATTCTTTTAAAATTTGCACAAATCAATTAGCAATTGCATGATTCTAAGTTACAATTATGTAATCCTAACATCAATTGCATAATTCTAGGTGCAGATGTGTAATGCTACCCTATAAAACCAACTAGGGCATCAATTTTAACAAAAATGAAACATTGGAGGCTAAATAGTGGACCAAACCATTTGAAAACTACCTCATGAAACCCTAAAACTACAATACAAATCCCATACAAGAATCTCAAAAAATGTTGGGCAACATTTCCCTAAGAACACCCCATTTCTACATCAAATTTAAACACTCATTCGAATACAACAATCAAACACCTAGAGAATCAAAACATGAGCTCAACATGATCAAGAATCATCTCATATTGCATTATAAAAATTCAAAGAAGATCAAACTTGAAGAACAAATATTAATGAAGAGAGCCTACCTTATTTGCCTCAAATTGGAAAAATGCAAAGATCACCCAACATACCCAACCAATTCGCATACCCTTTGGACAACTTGACAACCTCTAGATTCCTACTCCAATGCAACAAACTACATCTGATTCTATCGAAAAATGGATCCAAACTCCCCATTTGAAAATTTGACATGGAGAGGGTTTCAGAGAGAGAGCAAGAAGAAGAGAAAAATGACTAAATGTTCAAAAAAAAAACTCAATAACCAAATATAAAATCACTTTTTGTGAGGAATATGATAATAACAATAATATCAATTTAAAATTAAAATGCCAATAAACCTCCCAAAAGAACCCAATGATAAATTGCTTAATTCTCATTAAATTAAATACAAATAATACATATTTCACATTTAAATATTGAATTACCATTAATGCATGTAAAAAGATGACGACATTTCCAAATTTACTGACTATGCACAAATAGTCATTATGGCCCAACTCAACATGATGAATGGGTTTTTCGAAAGCTACTAACTATGATAGTTGAGGCTCACAATAATAAAATAATTAAAATAATAAAATCAAAGGAATTTCCCTAATCAAAGGGCAATGGGTTTGGCTCGTGGTATTTGGCCAATGTGCAATCTCTTGTTAACCACTGCCAAGGATATGGTTACACTTAGACCTGTGGAGCTAGGTGGATTCAATGTGTTGTAGTTGTAGTCACTAAAACATTCACATGTCAAGTGTACCTACTCATGCATATATAAATAAATAACCAAATTAACTCAAATCGTTGAAGGGCTTAACATCATATGCATTATCATATAATTGAATGATACAATATCATCCCTTTCACATCTAATTATCAATTAAACGCCATAATAATAATTTCATCTAATTAACTACATAAATAGCATTATCAGTATTATTCCTCTACAACATTGAGCATATAAATATATTCCCCAAACTGGGTTAACAACATAACATCATTAGTAATATAATATCTCATCAAGTCAAAATAATATAAAATAAGATTCATTACTTTTAATCAACTAATCCAAACAACATTACTTATCCCATTCTAATCATTACTCAAATTAGTATCTATATCCACATCTCTCTTATGGCAAATCTGAATCATAACATTGATCTATCTCAATCATCAAGCACAATAGGTCTAGTTCATGCCACAACAACCACCCAATAAGTCAAGTATCCAAATCAGTCATGTAATGGTTCTCACAGCCAAGTACAAGAAAAAAACACACATCTCAATACAACAACATAATCAAATCGTCATGAAGCAATCCAACACATCACTGGTCTAGAACAGTCACGAAACATACAACCAAATCGAACATAAGATAAACACTCAAAATCACATACTAGAATAATAAAGAGTCTAAAGCAAGATCGAACACCACCAAAATGATCAACATCCAAACTGCAAGAGATATAATCCATGGCATAAAGCCATGTCCGTGTAAAGAAGCATTCAATGTAGAAAATAAGATAGAAGGGGCATTACAAAGGCTCAAAATAGGAATTTGGAATTTAGAACATTTTTAAAGGAAAAATGAAAGTTTCATATCTACACATCATTGAAACAAAAAAATGTAAAGAAAATATTGGCCATGTGCACAATTATTTAAAAGGAATAGAAAAGCGGCTATGCTTTCATCTATTTTTACGAATAAGATAATTTTAAAATTTTGTGTCCGTTTGTTTCTTCTAGATTGCATATCATTCTTGACTTTGGTAGATAATTTGTTCTTCATATTTTTTATATTTCGTGACTACAAGTTGTTGAATATTCATTCATAGATCAATGTCATATGTTTGGATGTATATTTTCCTATTTAGTTTTGGTACCTTTTTTCTTATATTTTTCTTGTTTGTATCTATAGAATATCTCATTTAGGGTTTCTATTTTGTTCCTTTATGTTCTTTTCTTGTTTGTGCCCTTTTATACTTTCAAATAAAAATTATACAAAATCTCAAAATTCTATGTTGTAAATTCTTATAATCTTTTTTTTAATGTTTAGTAAACTTTTTAATGTGGCTGGCAACGCTGGCATGACATGCCCTCCAGCTCCACATGAAACACTTTTGACTTGGAGCTATGAATAGGTGAGGCCACAAATGAGGGACCTCATCTCCACACTTCACTTGTTCAAACCCATGAGCACAATGGCCCAGCGAGCGACACAAGGCCTACGAGCATAGTGACCCAGCAAGGGTTTGAACCTTGGTGACCACTTCACCAACGAAGTGGTTTAACCACGACACTACACGTCTGCAAACAAATATAGTTGTAATCTTATTTTTAATTATAGTTTTCAATAATGTGTAACATCGCCTATCTTGAGGTTTTTACACTAATAATTATTAAGAATCGAAAAGTACAAATTTATTTATCAACCCAACTACACACCTTTCAAGCATGGATATTTTAATAACTCACACATATAAGAGAGGTATTTTAATGAATAAGTGTATATATTTCCATTTAAAAATCAGTGTCATACATTCACAAAATAAAGGGTGGAAATAGTCACACCCCTGAAGTCCATCCTCCTATGTTATTTTTGCAACCACATTGTTTAGCTTAGAATCAAGATTTTACTAAATTTACATAAGAATTGCAATCACAACTTCATCCCTTAAGAGTATTGATCCTTTCCACTCAACAAGACCTAAACCATAATAAAATTTTGTAAGCTATTCAACTTCGCCAATAAATCAAATACAATTTCATTTTCAATTCTTCTATTAACTTACTTTAATTTTTTAAACTAATTTATTTGATACATTAATATTCCATAATAAATTTATACTAAACCATTATAAAATAATAAAAATAAAAATAAAAACTAATTTGCTAAATCATAGTGTTTAACATATGAATAGTAATCACCTCTGTGTCCCAAGTCTTCTTTATATACGTAATTACGCTACTTGTGGAGTATTCACGTCACACTTCTCCCCCATCTTGAGAGAATTTATGAAGTTGCACACACATGCCTACAAAGGTTGTGGGTGGGAACCCCTTTCCCAAAACCCCCACTGATGTCGATGCTAAAATCCCTGGGATGGGAAGGAGATATAGTTGGGTGGGGATGACCCTTTTTGTTGGTTGGGGTGGGGGTAGGATAGGGGTATTACGTCTAGGTGCAATGGTGCTAGGGGTAGGGCCATAGAATTGTACGGAGCTTGCACTCTAAAATAGTTCTAGAATCAAGCTTGAATAAGCTATAGATTGGGGTGGGCTCCTACAATTTTATGGCTAGCAAGTTGATTCCTTTAGAATAGTAGGGAACTCGCCCTACATTTCTATGGACTGCTCGACTCGAAGTGGAAGGGAATCATAGGGGGGACGGTTCAGTGGTTGCCAACTACTATAGTAGGTAGGGGGGGTTCAATACGGAACTATAGAAGAGGGGGGGCTACTATCTAGTCAGGGGGAACTATAGAATACAATCCTTTAGCTTACCCTTGCACACTACTACCAAAAATCCTTTAGCTTACCCTTGCACACTACTACCAACAAGAATTGTATTACTAAGATTTTAAAACCCATTTAGATGTTATCTTCTCTTTATTTCTCTTGTTGAGAATACAATAGAGGTATGGTGAAAGCTACATGAGGAAAATATCATTGTAGGTAATAAAGGAAATTGGATAGAATATCATAATGGAGAAGGTTGGTGAGAGGAGAGGAGAATATTAACTAACTATATGAGCATTTTTTATTCACAACCAATATACCCACATCTTAGCCTTGACAACAATGGAAAAGGAAGTTGGAAGGCATCTAAGAAACAACACGATGATACTCTCTTGGTTTGTATATTAACGATTTAAGGGTTCTCCTCTAATTCTACCCATTCTACTTTTACCTCTATCTTTTACACAACAATTGAAATAAAATATCTCTATACCATAGAATTGTTTTTAATGCCAAATAGAATCTTAATGTAACATATGTTTTCCCTCCCAAGAAAATCAAAGCTACTCTTGTTGGTGAATCTTTGCAAACCAATTTCCCTCCCCCCTACCCCCTTTGTTCCTCTTGTGGGAGATTTTGATAGCAAAATGTATTCATCTATTAAGGGGTAAAAGAAGCTTAGGATGCATCTAGTTAATACCCAAGCCTCCCCCTTTGCCACTAAAGTAAAACTCAAAATCCCCACCTTGAAAAGCTCTCATCATATCATTGGCATTCCTAGCTCCCATGGTTGTGAACTTCTCTATTCCACCAAAACCCCCACACTTCCCAAAGATCAGTTGTCTTGAGTCTCTATCATCTTGAGAATAGTCCCCTCACTATGAACTTGGGCAAAATAAGTCATACTAGAAAGCCTTGAACTCCCAAAACCAAAAAACCTAAAAATAGTATGGCCAATTTTTATGTGGAGGAAGTCATTTCAGATGATGAGATGGCCATGGATGAACACCTAGAGAATAGGGAGGAGCATGTTGTTGATGAGGTATGTGTCCAACCAATGAGATCCAATAGGTTGGCTAACCATCCCAAAATTGATATCAAAGAGGAGGAGTTGTTGGTTGAAATGGAAACTGAGGAAAACTTTGGTAACGATGAGGAACAAAAAGTAATTGAAGACATGGTAGAGGACTATGACAACATAAAATGTATTCCTTTCTAGGAGAAAAATGTGTTGAGCCATGTTAACATGGACACAAACCCCATTGAACATTATGGCTACACTACGATTCACAACTATGCTAATTGTGACAAGAGGGCGAAGGAGTTCTCTAAACTATAGGCCAAAGTCCAAGACTTAGAAGCCAAGATGGCCAACCTATCCAAGTTCATCTCAATAGTCATGCACAGGTCAACTACCACTATTTTCCTACTGCAGGATAAGGAACTCAAGAAGCATGAAGATTATGATTAAAATCATAAGGATTATTTAAATTCCCGATTGAGGATTGGGGCCAACATTTTGGCTAGCTTTTTGGTTTTAATTTTCATTGTTCTTATAATATTTCCTATAGACTCTATTTTGCTACTATAATGATACTCTAATGTGCTATTAAAGTGTCATAAGTGGTCTATGTACCTATTTTTCCATCTTGCGGGCTTTTTGTTTATAGGGTCAACACCCTTGTTTTGTTACTTAATATTATCAAAAACATATATTCTGAATTTATATATATTTCGTAGGTAACATGGAAGTCTTATTGGCCATAAATGGTAAACAAGCATCTATATCTCATCTACAATCTTATATCAAAGAAAAATACTATATGTTATTTCCTTTATTTTGAAGCTTTCTTTGTGTACATGTATAGAGATACAGTTGTGCTTTCTCTTGTGTGTTTCTAAAGTTTCTAAGATACCATTACATCAATGCCAATGGTTTGGGTTGTACCAATTTTATCATACTTATTTATCTAAGAGTTTCAATGCCTTTTGACCATGTGACCCATCTAAGTTGTGTGTTACCATATTGTTACTTACACTTGACACTTTTTTGGAGCATATCCAATATCTAGCTCTATCTTTCTACATTTGAGAAGCTCATATAGATTTATATGATTTTATGTATGGATAATAAGTACACTATTTAACCACATATCTCAACTTCTTGATAACCTCTTAGAACAACTACCTTATGGGAAATGCTTACATAAAACCTTAATTATTTTCTAATAATAAAGTGAACCTACTAACATTAAATTTTATGACTAAATAAAATAAAAATATTCGTATAAAATAATAGAGGGACAGAAAGATTATTAGAAGTATCTAATTGTGAAGTCATCCAATAGTATAAATTATCGCACCTATAAATTGACACACTATACATCCTAATAGTGATCAATAGATGTCACTTCACATGCAAGCCCCTTACCTTACAAGTTATGATATGAATGATGAACATCCTATTAGCATGTGCATCCCCTCTAACCATTATATACCCATAAAGCTCTACACAATAGCCCACCAATGATTATTTAGTACTTTTTATGACACGTCTATCCTTATGACCAACAATGTTGACCTCATGTTTCTTAATACTACTAGTGCTAGCAACCACTATCAACTCATATAATCACTAATGACTAATCAAAGGTCAATATAGTCTCTTTTCCCTATTACGTGAGTAGTGAGAAGTTCTTGTAGTAAGAAAATTCAAACAATGTCGTCTACTCCTCATTAAAGCCCAAAAAGGAAAACCAAAATTAAACAAACTGAAAGAAAATGTAATTATAATTCCTAACCAAATTACTTCTCAAGTGGTATGTCGTTCTCCAAGTGAGAAGCTAACTAGAGAAAGATATGGCCCTCCAACCTCCATTTTGACCCTTATATTTTGTCAACCCAAATGGTCCTAAAGACTTGACGTTCACAAGATTCTACATTTTTATCTCTAAAAAGCACAATTACATATAACATGTAAAACATCAAGAACTCCAATAACACAAGCATAAAACAACATGATAAAAAAATCATTTTCAAGGTGTAGTTTTCCATGAAAATGCACCATTTATAAATATTACAAAAAAACTTTCACCAATACATCCAAAAATAACAAAATCCCTTAATTCCTTGAAAAAATTAACTCTTTTCACACAATCTAAAACAAATTCGGCTATAAAAATATCAATTAGCCAGAAAATGCAAACTCTAGACCTCTCACTTTCAAATCAAATTTCTTATAAACCTTCTCCACAATTATATTTGATTACACCAACACATTGTATCACTCCAAAAATGTTTGGTACATCTACCAAAAGAAAAGAAGCCAACTCTTCTTGAGGAAAATATCATCCACAGAGTTCTTATAAAACACACGAACTCTTAAACAAGCAACCCTCCTATGCAATGAATGGTTCCATTTTTGTTTTTATATTGAAAATGTTTAAGAGAATAAGCAAATTAAACAGAACTTTTGAAAAGTAATGATAGAATTCCTTTCCACCTTTTGCTTTCACATAGCCACTTTATTCTCTGTCAACCTTTATTCACCTTGCATGAATATCACTGTAGGTAATGGCAAACATTTACCAGTCTTTGGCCAAATACATACGACCCCTTGTATTGAACAATTTTTATTATTCCTTATTGCCCCAAAAACATATTCTTACATACCCATCTGTATTTCACACAGTCATGGCATTTTCAATATGAAAAAACATAACCAGCTTGTTTCTTTTGTTCACGGATCGTATAAGAAAGAATTAAATCTGTACATTGAACTACATACATAATGCATTTTTGATCATGATTATTAATTAATTAATAATCACAGTCAAAGGTGCGTCCTGTATACTGCATAGACATTTTTCACGAGCAAGGTTACTTGAGAAAGTTTTCTCTATGATGGGAGATGTAGGATTCTATTGTATTGTCTCCCAAAAATATTCTAAACCGATGTGCCCTAACTTACTATCTCCCACCTTTGATAAAAAAAATTGTGGAGAGTTGGTGCATGCTCATTGTTGGAATTGATTGTTATTGATGTTGAAAGAAGAATGAGGAGATCGTTGGAATTGACTATCATTGATATCGAAAGGAAATTAGTATCACAATAGTTTAGTGGGTGACATGTAGGTATTGCTATTTAAGATATGTTGATATAAATACTGAAGTTCAGATATAAGAATACATCAATGATACTTGAGACATTGTGCATTGGATGGGATGGAGGCATTTCAAGATAACCTACAATAGCAACCACTTTCAAGAGTTATATGATTTCACAATGGAGTTGATATAGCGAGCTTCAGATAGAGACCTTCAACAAGATGATTCTAAGACAAAATAATCTACAATAATGACTACTTCTAAGAGTTATATGATTTGACAGTTGATATAGTGAACTTCAGATAGATAATTCTACGAAAAGTTGTAGCCTCCAAAAAGATGTTAGACATCTTAATCACTGTGTATGGGTTACAAAATCTTGAGTCGAGATAAATGAGATCATAAATAAAGTTGACCGTTGAATTTGAAATGGAGGTAACTCACTTACCTAACATTGAAAGACAATCAAATGATCCATCTACATTCTTCCAAGTGTCTTGATTATGACGCTCAAATCTGTAGTTAAAAGACCAGAAATTAAATATGTTATAAAGGCCGACTCCTCCTAATTAAGGACAAAGGTGCAACAATGAATTTGAATTCTATCTTGGCTGACCTTTGTATTTATACAAGAAAGATTATAACTGCTGGCCCACCCTATTTGAGGGATTCAAAATAAATTAATTATGTTTTAAATGCAGGCCGACCCTTCTTGAAGAGTCTTCTCACTTGGTGAAGAAGTATGATTGGGTATGGATTGAAAAAAAATGTGGGAGTTAGACAATGAAGAAATCAACAAATATCTTTCAGATAAAAAACAGATTAAAGAGCATATCTTAAGGCAGTTTGAAAGGCAGAAATATGAAATGTTTTGTGGATTTGTTTTGAAGAAGGCTAGAGCACATTTCTGAAGAATTTTTTTAGCAAACCTAAAGGAAGTTTTTCAGTAGACCTGAAGGGAGTCTATGAGCAAACTTAAGGCAGAATTTTAGGAACAGATAAAGAGCAGGTAAAAAGTAGATTTGAGAATAGATAAAGAGTGAATTTGAGAGAAGACATAAATAAGATTTGAGATCATATTTTGAAGAAGAGTCAAGGCAAATCTGTGAGAAGATCATCATCTATTGTAAAGGAAAAAATACAATAAGAAAGAGTGTTTAGAGGCAGACTTATATTTTGAATTGTCTATCGTCTATTGTAGAAGCAACATCTAAGAAGGTGGAACTTTGTTTTGGAAGTCGGTATTTCTTAAAGGAAGATTGGTGTCTCTCACTAAGTTGGTGTTTAGTTGTGAGGGTTGGTGCCTATGGATTGAGAGGATTGGTGTTTCTTGTGGTTGATGCCTACAAAGCTTGTAAGAAGATATATATAAACGAAATATTTTTTCATGGTTTTCTTTTGTAAGGTTTTTCACATAAATTGTGTGTGCATCTTGTGTTCACTATTGTCAGATATAACTTGTGTGGATGCTTTTGATAAATGTTTTGTGATTGCTAAACTTTAAATAAGTGAAAAATGTTGTATATTGATTAACGACCCCCTCTTAGTGTAAGTTTGTGTTTTCTTCACATATGTCCTTGGTATTCATACTTCATCTTGTGAGGCTTTTACAGTAACCAGATGTTGTAGGCTATGATTTCAAGTAGGTTTTCATGAGTAGCAGAAAAGGGATTTTGTCTAGGAACAAACAATAGCTATGGTGAATGCAATTCATTAAAATGCAGATTTAAAAAAGGGAGAAACTCAAAAATCTAATTGCAGGTGATAGCTAGGGTTTTAAGCAAGCAAAATAGCACACAACACTTAAATTTTTAGATTCTCTCATCCTACCTCATTGTGCAAAGAAGAATTAAAGAGGGGAAATTGTATAGACTTGGTAGTAGCAATGAGTTATGTAGCAAAGCTCTTTTGTTTGGATGTGTATGATGGTGACAATTAAGACCGCAAAATCTTTTTTATAACTTCAATTCAAGACCATTCTAAAGTGTGTAGAACTTGTGGGTTGATGTCTACGAAGCTTGTAAGAAGATATATATAAAGTCAATATTTTTTCATTGTTTTCTCCCGTAAGGGTTTCCAAGAAAATTGTGTATGCATCTTGTGTTCACTGTTGTTACATCTAACTTGCGTGGATGCTTTTGATTAATATTTTGTGATTGCTAAATTTTAAATAAGTGAAAAAAATTGTATACTAATTCACACACCCCTCTCACTATAAGTGTTTGTTTTCTTCACTAATATCTTTGGTATTCATACTTCATCTTGCGAGGCTTTTAAAGTAACCAAATGATAGTAGGCTATGAATTCAAATAAGTTTTCATGAGTAGCAAAAAAAAGGAATTTGTTTGGAACAAATAATAGCTATGGTGAATGTAGTTCATTAAAATGCAGATTTAAAAATGAGAGAAGCTCAAAAATTCAATAGTAGAATGCAAAGTAGAATTAGAAGGGAAATTGTATCGACTTGGTAGTAGCAATGAGCTATGTAGCAAATCTCTTTTGTTTGAATGTGTATGATGGTGACAATTAAGACAACAAACTCCTTTCAATAGCTTTAATTCAATACCATTCTAAAGTAAGTCAAACTTGTGGGGATGCCTACAAAGCTTGTAAGAAGATACATATATAAAAAGTAATATTTTGTCATGTTTTTCTCTCATAAGGGTTTTCATGTAAATTGTGTATGCATCTTGTGTTCACTATTGTTATATCTAACTTGTGTGGATGCTTTTGATTAAAGCTTTGTGATTGCTAAAGTTTAAATAAGTGAAAATCGTTGCATACTAATTCACTCCCCCCTCTCAGTATAAGTGTGTGTTTTCTTCTCTCATGTCCTTGGTATTCATACTTCATCTTGTGAGGCTTTTAAAGTAACCAAATGACGTGCTATATGATTTCAAGTAGGTTTTCATGAGTAGGAAAAAAAAGATTTTCTTTGGGAACAAACAATAGCTATAGTGAATGCAATTCATTAAAATGCAGATTTAAAAATGGGAGAAACTTAAAAATTTAATACTAGGTGGTAGCAAGGGTCGTAAATTTTGGGATACTCTCATCCTACCTCATTGTGTAGAGTAGAATTAGAGGGAAAATTGTATAGACTTGGTGGTAGTAATGAGTTATGTAGAAAAGCTCTTTTGTTTGAATGTGTATGATGGTGACAATTGAGACCACAAACTCCTTTCAATAACTTTAATTCAAGACCATTCTAAAGTGATTCAAACTTGTGGGTTGATGCCTATGAAGCTTGTAAGAAGATATATATAAAAGCAATATTTTTCATGGTTTTATCCCATAAGGGTTTCCATGTAAATCATGTATGCATCTTGTGTTCACTATTGTTAGATCTAACTTATGTGGATGCTTTTGATTAATGCTTTGTGATTGCTAAATTTTAAATAAGTGAAAATTATTGTATACTAATTAACACCCCCCTCTCTGCATAAGTGTGTGTTTTCTTCACTCGTGTCCTTGGTATTCATTGTAGAACAACTAGCAGATGCACCTTTAAATAAAGATCATCCCCTTATCTTGGAATTTCCTAATGATGTAGTTTTCACAATTGATTCATCATGCTTGTGGAAGTTGTATTTTGATAAATCTTATACTCATCATAGGTCAAGAGCCAGAATCTTTTTTTTTAGTACACAAGGTGATTGCATCCCAAAGTCATATTGATTAGCCTTTCCTTGCACAAACAACATAGTTGAATATGAAGCCTTAATCATAGGACTTAGAATTATTGTCAAAAGGTGCATAAAGAAACTTCAAGTTTTTGGAGACTTGCAAATAAGACAAGTAAATGATGATTTTCAAATAAAAGACAAGAAACTTCTTTTGTACAAGAAAATGGTGGACAATTTTAAACAATACTTTGTTGTGATCACTTTTGAACAAAAACCTAGGGTGAACAACAAAGTTGTTGATGCTATGGCTACCATTAGATCTCATTTAGACATGCCTTATGATAGCCACCAATATGATTTTTTAGTGGAACAACTCTTAATACCAATGTTTGACATTCCAAAATTTGAAATGGTATTCGAAATTGTGGGTACTAATTCTCCTTAGTATCATAATGTTTACACCTACCTTCACGACAATAACTTGTCACCCAATTTGTCCAACACACAAAAGAAGACATTCATTCATCAGGCCTCCTATTTCACTATCCTAGATGATACCTTGTATCGTAGGAGTCTTGATGGTATCCTCCTTAGGTGTGTAGACTTGGAAGAAGCTAAGAATACTTTACACATGAGGTACATGAAGGTGTATATGGAGCTCATTCTAGTGGCCTTTCCCTTATTAAGAAATTTCTTTGAATTGGATATTATTGGCCGACTATGGATCAAGATGCACAACAATTTATCAAAAAATGTTATAAATGTCAACAAAATGGAGATTTGATTCATGGCCCCACTCAAGAGTTGCAACCTATCACTACTCCTTGGCCTTTTTCATAATGGGGACTTGACCTCATAAGAAAAATTGATCCTCCATCTATTGGTCATAAGCTCATCATTACCACTATTGAGTATTTTACAAAGTGGATAGAAGTCATTCCTTTAACCGGTGTCACTGGAAAACAAATAGTGAGATTTATCCTTCATTATATCATTTGTCTCTATGGGATTCCTCTTGCTAGCATCGCAGACAATGGTAGAGCTTTCAAAAATCAAGATGTTCATGAGCTTTGACAACAAATTTTATATCCAACACCATCTTTCCACTCCATAAATTACCCTCAAGGTAATGGCCAAGCTAAGGCTTCTAAATAAGAATATATTGAGAATCCTGAAGAAAACAGTCAACAAAGCTGGTTGTGACTAGCATCTACAACTTAATCCTTCTCTATGAGCTTATCGCACTAGCATTCGTACACCTATAAGAGCCAAACATTATTCACTTGTCTATCAAACTAAAGCCATTTTGCCCATTGAGGTTGAACTCCCTTAATTGCAACTATAATTTAAAAAATCTTATTGATAATGATAAGTATCATACTTCTAGTTTGCATGAACTTGAAATTTTAGATGTAAGGAGTTACAATGTACTAAATAATTTATAAGATTATAGAAACTACCTTTCTCATATATCTAAACATTAAAATTACATGTACATCGATTATGAAAGCTTAAGCCTACAACGTGTCAAGGACCATCCTAGAATGGAAAGGCTTAAGGGGTTAAGATCTAGTTTATGTGTCTTAAGAGGGTCATTATAAGATGGCTTAAGGGGAGTTCGATGTGATTAGATAAATGAAATCTTACAAGGTCCTAGTTCAACTAGAGGTCCTAATCCTAAATGTTGAAAGTACACATTGAAAGAGCTTAAGGGGTTTTTATCATACTTATATGTCTAATTGTTAAGTACATGTCAAGTATGAAAGTTTAATCCTGCGTCATGATCGAGAATGTCCAAGGTTCCTATCTAATATGGGTTTTGATTTTAGTTTTGGTTTTGAATTTTGTTTTTGTTTTCCTATTCTATGCTTGTGGTTTGGATTTGAATTTTGTTTACATTTTTGTTTTTCTTTTCATTTTCATTTTTGTTTTTGTTTTTGTTTTCGTTTTCATTTTGGTTTTAGTTTTTGTTTTCAATTTAATTTTCATTTTCATTTTTGTTGATTATGAAAAACAAATTATTTTAGAATTAAAAAAATTACATAAATTTTAAAACATGAATAAATGTAAAATTATAATTACTTTAATATTAAAACCTAAACAAAATATTATTTTTTTTATTTTAATAAAAAAAAATACATAAAAAATAAAACAGAAAAAAAAAAAAGAGAAAAAACCTACCTGCAGAGTTGGGTAGGCGGTTGAATGCTCTCTGAATCAGAATATTGAGTAGGTCTAATTGTGAAAATGAACTGGATCATTTTTTTCTAAAAAAATAATACTATTTCGAAACAGGATCTTGATTCGTTTAAAATGGGATCCCAATTATTTTGAAACAAGATCCCATTCCAAAAAAATAGGCTCGAGATCATATAGCCAACAAGATCCCGATTTGTTTTTGGGCTTAAGATCTTGAAGTGAAACGAGATGCCAAATCCTTTTGGTTGGGATCTTGTTGTGCTCCATACAATTTGCAAAATTTGGCAAAGTGTAAAACTTCCACTCTAAGTGGGCTCAACTTCTTGTTCTAACCCTCATCATAGTACATAGAATCATCCCCATATGTGTTAAAAATGATTATATTGATGAAGAAAGAGCTAAATAAGCATCATAGCCCACAATTAAATAGTATCATCATCATGTAGCATGATAAGAAGTGAGCTTGGTTAGGAGAAAATAAAAGATATCCATGATATGAATCTAAAAATGAGAGTGTATAAGTATGGATATGAACCTAAGCAATATAAATCATTTGAAATGAAATATGAAAGCAATTAGAAACTCTATATTTGAAATAATATGGTATAAGGATAAAACCCTAAGGTCAAACCCTATGGGGTGTAGGAAAAATCACCAAGTTCACTAATTTATGTAGAGTAATCAAATAACCCTAAAAAAATGTATCATTAATACCACCAAAGTCATTAAGCATGAATTACTTAACAAGATAAAAAAATATATCATGACATATCTTACATCATAAAATAATGGCTCATAAAGAATAGTTGCATAATCTATATGAGATGCTAAAGAAGTGTCACCATAATAAAAATCAATCTAATGTAGGGAAGAGGATAAATCATTCATATTGATATCCCTATGGTTCTCATTAGATGCAACATCAAAATAGCCAACATGAACCTAAAGATACAAAATAGAACTATCATGAGATATAAAAGGATATCATCACCAAGCACAAGACTTAGTCAATTGAACGTCATCACACAAAGAAACGTCTTTGTATGTATTAAATGAGGATATGTTTGAAGTAACAACTAAACCACTATCACTGGCTACAAAAGAGGTATCATCATCTAACATGATATATGAAGTGAATTTGGTTAGGAAGGAAGAAAATATATCCACGACAAGAATATAAGAATGACAATTTATAATGATGGATACAAGCCCCAACTAGAATACAAATTACATTTGAAATGAAAGATAATATCTATTATAAATATTACATCTAAAATAACAAGGTAGAAGGATAAAACCATAAGGTCAAACACTAAGGGTGTTGGAAATGTCATTAGGTTCACCTATTTATGTAGGATTATTTATACATAATTCATTTCATCAAATTTATTAAGCATTAATTCCTCTCTAAGATCACAAATATTAGTATGCAATGCATTAAAAAAATAATGAATTATAAAGACTACCTGTGGAATCTTTATAGAATGCTAAAGAAGTAACACCATAATGGAAATAAATATCGTATAGAGAAGATGATAAAACATTCACATTGATATCCATAGGCTTCTCATAATATGCAACACCAAAACAACATGAACCTGAGGTAGATGAGTAAAACTATTATGTGATGCAAAAAGGACATCATCACAAGGCATGGAACTAATGAAATGGCTTTGATACCGGCAAACAACTGAGAGAGGGGGGGTGAATCAGTTGTCACCAAAAACCTTCACAACTTTAACTTAATCTCAGATCTGATAAATAACCATGAAATCATAAATCAACAACACATCAAGAACACACATAACACCAAGATTTTTTACGTGGAAACCCTGTTAGGGGAAAAACCACAGTGGGAATGAAACCCACAAAATAGTATACTTTGTTATAAGTATTACAATGGGGAATACACATGCATTCAAGCACATTGCCTAGAGCTCACTGCTCAAAAACAACAAAGGCTACAACCCAGGGAAGGCTCATTGCATTACAAACAAATTCAGATCACATTCAGAAGTAATGAACTAATAAATAACATCCTTAATTCTTGGTTACAGTTTCGATTAAGCACACAACAATTCTCCTTTCTTATTCACTCTTCTTTTCTACTTCTGAAAGATCAATACATTATTCATTCACTCTACATCCTCATTCACATGATTATTACATTTATTTATACATGGCATTGGCCTATCTTTCCAAGGTCGACTCAACACACACACAAAAATTACAATGATATAGCTATTGATTATCACATGCAGACCAAAACAATGTCGGCTAAGACATAGCATGGACCTAAATCACCACCTCTAACGCACTACACCTCCAAGAATTACACTTCGAACATCTGCAACATGCTACAATCATCTGGTCGATAAAGAACATGAAGAACACCAACATACCAAGAAAATCGTCAATTACGAGCTCAACGACCAATGCAGATCATTAACATAGAAGGCACACGATCTAGAAACATCCAAAAACATCATGAATTACCATAGCAACATCCACATCAAGTCAAATTACTATAATCATCAGCATCATCATACCAAACCTCAGGAACACTAACTACAATGAATATCAACCTGGAAAAATTACTTGTGAACCTCCAAATCAGGAACCACTTGAATTGAGGACACATATCAACATCCCAAACATAATTCCAAATCTACAGAACAAGATATTACAATGTGGAGCAATACAGATCAAAATACTGAACATTGTCATCATTTAACAACTGAAAAACTAGTCACAACACAGATACTCATAACTCAATCAAATATTCATGTGGACCTCTGAAAATTGAACTGAATCAACTACAGACATCCCTCTAAAAACCCTTTAATTCGCAAACTCTAATATTCACCATATTGAACAAACTAACTCACTGAACTTCACTTCATCATTGTCATTGACAGAAAAATATGTTGAAATCAATGACATCAATGACAACACATCTCTCAAATATCTCTCAAGCACATATTTGCAACATTCTTCCAACAATCTCCAATAGGAACACCATCAAGAGTAGATAATTGAATATTATCATACACGTTATCATCCTTGTGTATATTAATGAGTACAAGTTTAAATTAAGAACCTTGAGTCACTATCATATTCCACAAAATAAGTATCATAACATCTACCATGGTGGCACCATAAACAAGCTTGATTAGGAGGGAAACAGTATACCCATGATAAGAATCTAACAATGATATTGTATAAGGATGAATTCAACCTTGAACAATGTAAATAAAATTTAAAATGAAGATGAATTCAAATAGAAATATTAGACCTAATATAATAAGGTTGAAGGATAACATGCCAAGGTAAAACTCTAAGGGGTGTAGGAATTATCATGGGGTTCACTAATTTATGTATAATAAAAAACCTACATAAAATATCTAAGCTAGTAAATCAATCAATCAATAAATCACAATTAGTCTAGAAAAATAAGCTATGTTAAGACAAACACTAAAATAAATGCTAAAATCAACAAAGAAGGATATAGGTGCTTAGCTTTATGTACAACTAGGAACACTCTATTGTAACAAGCACACTATGATTCACCACATTAATATATTATTATATTTGCTTCAACTAATATCTATAAAATAAAAGTGAACTATTGTGTTAGGATTCAAACACATACATGTAACCCTAATCCTTGCATTTGTAGCCTTAAACTTGGAGTCTTATTTCTTTAGAAACATTTTTGCCAATACATATCTAAACATAACAGTATAAAAAAGAACTCATAGAGCTTACTATTGAATGGGGTAATTTGTGTCTTATCTTGATTAATGTCAACACCCTATTAGATTAATTCAATGGTGTTGACAAGTTCAAAGAAACACCAAGCAACATCCAAAATGATTATATTTTTATCCTCATGAATGTGCAAATGCTAATATAATGATCTAGATACTTGTTTGTAAGGATGATCTAGATACTTGTTTGTAAGGATGATCTAGAGCCTTGTCCTTTTGTACAACATTCTAACATTTCAATTAAAATATTTTATACTTAATCCTATAGGTAACAATTAATTGGATTAAAGTTGGTTTGGATCCATCATTGATTTTGATTTTAGAAATTAGGGATCAAGGCTACACTTGTGGTCTTGAATTGGGTTTAGGGTTGTACCTATGAGATTGATCCAACATTGAGAATAAGAAAATTAAGTGTCAAATATAGATCCTTGGGCAATGTGGACTTTCATTCAATTTGAGTAAAATGGCAACTTTTGCACACAAATATGCCACTTGAGCACTAGATTCTTACATTAGGGAGAAATGGTCAATTGAAGTCCAAAATAAAAAAGGTAAACCATCGGTCATTAAATTTTCACCTCTATAACCTTGAAGGGTGATAGATATATTCTTCACAATTAGTTAGCATAATAAATTCTTGCACTTTTTAGTTCACAAAAATACTGTGACCATAGGATTCTTCAAGCCTAAATAGATGCAATTGGACTATGCAATAGATGCACTTTTACACCACAATTTAAACAAATACTTAAAATATTTATATGACTATAACTAAACTACATTTATACTTCAATATAAATTCATCTTCATGATCAATTGATAGGATTTTCCCTATGGGCTCTTAAGACATCTGAAATATTATCTCATGTTAAATACTATTACTCAATAGTAAGAATTGTCTCATTTTATGAGGAAAACCATTCTTCTCAATACATCGAAACACTTTCAACTAGCACACATCCATACTCCCTAATGATAAGTCCACTACACCTCATAATAATCCATGTATCAATATTAATCAGATGCCCTCCCTTTAATCCAACCTTTCTTTTCAACTCTAGTCCAACTTCTCTTTAAGGTATACATACTGTAATGGTGAGAAATTAGGGTTTTCACTGTAGAAGGATGAAAGGCACTAATTTTACCATTAAATTCAAAAGAGGAAAGTGAATCCACTAGATTCAGTCGCAAATAAGACAAGGACTGGATACTGAATGGATTTGGGGTGATTGTGTGATAATTTTATTCCTTTTGTAAGTTGAATCGCTGAAACTAGGTAAAGTGATGAAAAATGAAGGTAAAACTGAGGAAATAGTAAGCTATGGACACAAGATTTTTGCATTCACCAAGATTTGAGCAATGTGAGCTAAGTCGGATCTGATCCTCGAAAAAGCTCCTAAAATGTTGGGACCATGGTGGTGGTCGCTCTAGTCCTCCACACTTTTCACACACCAAAGAGGGTTGATTTGTCTCTATAAATAAAGCTTATTCTAAGAAGTACAACCATGTACCTATTTCCTACACACATAATGAGGGGGAAAAGATTGGGAATAGGGGCTTGCCTTAGGTCAAACCCCAGTTTTGGAATTAATCATGAAATTGAAATGCTTGTAATGAAAGATTCTCCTTTTGAGGGAGATGCTAAATTATGACTGAAAATTGAATGATGATACCTTCTTGAGAAGTTTTTCTTGCCTCCACATGGAAATAGGGTTTATGAAGTCTTCAACAAAATAGGATGAATAATGTCATCTTCAATGCTTGAATCTTGACTTTATTGCTGCTCCAAGGCTTAAAGGAAGACTGATTAATGCTCAATTGCTTGAATGCTTGATGTCATATGTGTGCTCTTTCTAATTGATGGATTCTTGTGGATTTTCAAATGAGAAGGGAAATCTTACTTTAATACTTAGCTCTCAGGAAAATTGACTAATTTTCCGACATGAGCCGACACGAAGAGGGGAATCCCGCTCAATTTTAAATTGCCAAAATGGGTTTAAAGGGGGCCCAATTTATGGAGGACCATGGCATGGCTCCATGGGCCCAGTGAGGACAAAGGAATGACACCATGGTCCCAGTGAGGACAAGGGTACCTGTCACGAACCCTATTTTTCCATAATTATTTAATTAGGAAAATAATGTTTATTTTTCAAATGAAATTGAAATGAAATAGAACTGTTAATGAAATAAGAAAGGATATCGAATGTACTGATATGATTTATATACAATTGAATGATCAGTAATAATTTTTATTATAAATTGGGATCGTCATTGCTAATGAACGATTGAGTGCAAAGTGAATGCAGGAACAGGTGAACAATGATGAAGGCGAGAACATGGTTCAGGTAGAGTTGCCTTAGCTCTTGTATTTCGTTAGGATAGATGGAATCTTTCACACACCACATTAGGATTGATAATTTGCATCTTGAAAGTGTGGATGATTTAAATGATCTTATGGAGTGTTTGTTCAAACTGAAATGATGAAATTGGAATGAGTAGTAGATTGATTTAAATAATTATACATGTGTATTGATTGCATGATGTGAGTGGCGATTGAATTAAATTTTAGTTGCATGAGTAATGGTGAAATATTAAGCTTTATGGTTAAAAGAGATAAAATGTGTAGATGATTCGAAAACGAATATCGACCCTAGGTTTTTATGTCCTTGTTCAGGTATGTAAATGTATGAAAAGAGTACTTACGAGTTTAAATTTTGTAAATTGAATAATAGTCTAATATATATATATGAGAAATTTATTCAATCATATACATATATCAATGTCCAATTATAGTGAAATTTGATTTCGTCAAGACTTCTGTTTATACATATACGTAATCATTTGAGATCAAAAATATATACGCATTATGTGTATATGAATTCTAATGATAATTCGATCACAAATTTATAGATAAGAGTGTAATTATCAAATATGTAAATAGGTTTGAGGAATAATCTATTTTATAAAATCCATAATATAAATATATACATTTATATATTGAATATTTAATTATGTTTAAGTGATTATCTTCTTGATTTATGATCATGACAATTCGAAATAATGTATTGTATTTATGAAATTAAACTAAGTAATGAAAATTCGATATATATATATATCAAAGAAAGGGTTTATTAAAAAACAAAGTTTAAAGTTTAATATTAAAAAAGAGTCATTTATAAATAAATTATAAAATAAACCATATTACACATATAATATAATATATCCCTTTATTAAACATGTTAATAAAACATACCATATTGTAATATATATTAAACATACTAATAAAAGGTGGCGGGTTGAAAAAGGGTGATTGACCATTTGAAGCAAGAGCCACTTTGGTCAGTGTATTAACAGACTCCTCCACCCACGGTAGCCGCTATGATAGGTTTGCTAACAGTCTTCCTCCACCCTCGGTAGCTGTTGTTAAAGCTTTAAACATAGGTCAAAATGTGGAGGCAAAGTTCTTTAGGTGGGCATAGCCTAAGGGAGATACCACCGCCTACCACCACTACCTCCATCAAAACATAAACAACATGTAAACCACTCCCTCCATCCACGATGGTCACAGTCAAAACAATTACACAGACCAGAGCACGATGGAAACTTTAACACTCCCATGACCCCTTGGGGTGACTTGGTATGGCAATGTGACTCCACGGTGGATAAGAAGTCGACAGATTTCATGCAGCAATCAAGCTTCAACTGAAATGGTTGGAAGTTTTAAACAAAAAGACTCGAACTTGCCACTTAACAAGGATGATATTTAATCCATAAGACTGCGTGGAGATGATAGTTACAACCACATAGTGGAATGGTAAATAAGACCCAGAGGATAGCAGCAAACATAGCCAAGATTAGAATAAATAGACGTATGCACACACTCATTATTTCATTCTTTCTCACACGAGATCAGAAGAGCAATAATTTATTGAAGGGAGAGTAAGAATGGTTTGATAGAGTAAGAATAGATTGATAGAGAGTAAGAATAGTTTGATAGAGTAAGAATAGATTGATAGAGAGTAAGAATAGTTTGATAGAGAAGAAGAATAGTTTGATAGAGAGGAAGAATAGTTGGATAATATCATGGAGATTAGAAGAGCGATAATTTCTTGAAGGGAAGGTGAGAATAGTTGGAGAAAGGAGATGGAAGAGGAAAAAGAAGGAGATGCAAGCGAGGATTAGAGAATGGAATGAAGAAGAGAAAAGTAGTGAGATTTAGATTTGTTTTCAATCGAGTCGTAAAAGATCGACCATGATCATCTCAGATTTAGAGTCGAATTTCAGAGTAAAGTTTAGAAATAAAAGATAGAAAGGAAGGATAGAGTTAATAGAAGAATCGATAGATGGAGAGCGTCAAAGAGGTTGTGTACCATCTTGAAAGAAAGAAGGCAAATGTGAAGAGGGAAGCAAATCCATCACCTCAAGCTAGTAACAAGAGCATAAGGAGGTAGGATCTACCTTAATTCTTTGGTAATTATGCAAGGATAGTAAGTGAGTCATGAAGTTATATAATGTTTATTAGAATGAAGTTTGATTGAGTCAAGCCATGATTAGAACAAAATTGTTTGAACTCGCTTTTGAATAGTCTTATAGAGAAATGTATTATGAGGTATATATGATAAAATAACTAAGAACATGCATGGAAGATGTTAAAGAGTAGTAGGAATTGCATTATAGGTTGCTTTACATATTCTTTAAAAGATGATCTAGTTTTAGACCTATGCAATATACTAATGGAAGAGATAGAATCGTGAAAGGAATCATTGTTAATTGTTCAAAAATTACGTTCATGTAAATATAGATACAATAGTGAAATACTTTCTTAAGTTTGTTGATAAACTTAGTGAAACTCTCATAGATCACCCAATCCTCTCTAAATATAGGAAGAGGATAGAGAGAGAAACTTTGAGATTGAACCACGAAGAAGATGAAATAATAGGATAACGACTTATAAATAATGAAGTTATTTTGATATCACAAGGAAAGACTTAGACTTTCAAATTTTGCAAGAAAAATAATGATGGTTATCGAGTGTCTCAATTGAAAAGCCTTATAGATAGGTGTTTTACGAACTTGTATCATATTAGATTGTCATTATAGTAAATTAGTGAAGTCGGTGTGTTAAGCTTTAAATCATGAAAAGTCACATATTAGTATTTAAACTAAATATGATGTTTTGAGAAAAGAGGTAAATGAATCACGACACTTGGAAAGATAGAGATAGAGTTTAGACGAGATAAACTTAAAATTCTAAACCATGAGAATGGAATGCATGTTAATGATTATGCTATTTAAATGTTTTAAATAATTGAATAAAAGAATGTGTACTCATTTTATTCAATTTATATGTAAGGTACATACATGTGTTACACCTTCTTAATATTTTTAATCTTGTCTTTAAATTGCTTGAAAGATAGAAGGGAAAGATTGTCTTCTTTTAGATGTATATTTGATTATCCATAAAAGATTGTTTCCTGTCAGATAGGATTGGTTGTAATAAAAGATTTATTTTATCAATTTCTATTCAAAATGAAAGATTGTCTTCTTAGCATAGTATTTTTATCTTACAAGAAATAGGAAGCTAGAATTAAAAGGCGAAAGATTGCCTTCTGTATGAATTTATGTGAACAAAGCTAGATAGACTTGTGTTTGTGGAAAGTTACCTTCCAAGACGGGTGCCGAATGTGGATTATAGAGAGTATAGTTGCTTTTCCAACTATCTATTTTTGTTGTGCATGGCATTATACTCGGCCGAGTAATCAAATTGAATTAACCATTGAAATAATGGAATTCTTTTATTTTATCCTCTCTACCATATCCTAGATTGATAATGAATGCTTGTTTCTTAAAAGAGTTAGAAAAATGAAAATGCTTGTATCATCTAGGCACGCACCAGATTCCATCTTGCCTTTCATATTTCTTTTGCTAAGCAATTCGTTCAGGGTCGGGTATTCTTGATTGACCAAGAATTCTGGGGAAGCGTAAGCTTCAAGGTTGGGCGGAAAAAGCGCCTGAATCTTATTCTCGTCTTCATGCTAAAGATTGCATTGGCGATAGCTTGGGTTGAAGATCAACTGATGCATCTCACCCTTTACTTATATTATTTTGTTATCGAACTTATGGCAACTTGAAATGCGCAAGTATTGTATGATTGAAATACTACTTATATCGATTTATTGAATAAAGAATATTTATCTTTTATAGAAATTTCGTGTTTATTATGATCTAAATGGAATGATCAAATGAAGCTATGGATCGAAAAATGGAATGAAATAGATTTATTAACTGATTTATGAGTTTATTTAAGAATAAAGAGTATTTCAGCTATATTTGAAAGTTAGCTCGATTTACATCTTTATAGTACCACACCCTGGTCCTACCTTATTCTGGGTTAGGATCAAGGTGCCCAAGGGGGAAGTAAATCGAGTTTTATGACATGTATGAGGGGTATGAGCATAATTAGGTCTTCGAACGGGCCAAGGGGCACAAAGACTAAGGTGAAGACCCAAATGCAGTCAAAATTACAAAGGGGTGCAATTTTAGGACGCAACATTTAGCCCCCACTTTAGTGGGAGTATGAAGTCAATCATACTCTTGGTAAAGTACAAAGGGCTCACATTGAAAAGCTTTCACCAAGTCATCGAGGAGGCAAGATACACCAAGCCCCCAATGGACTTTAGGATCTCACAACTTCAGTAACAAGATAAAAGGGACATCATGAGAAAGAGAAAGAGAGAACCATGACTACAAACTAGTAAGGTTCTCTTACTATGAGTCATGAAAAGAAAAATACCAAAATTACAAAGAAAAATAAAAAGTTTGCTAGGTAACTTAAGTATCAAGATATGCAAGAGAGAGAATCATTGAGTGGAGTGTATGCCCCCATGTTAAAGTGATTGTGTACACCTTATCGGGAGAAAATGATTTAAGGTAGGATACACCCAAAAATATAAGCACATTATCACAATAATAAGCCCCCAAGAGAGGAAAAATGAAAGGATAATGATAAAAAAACATAAAGCATGGGGTAGTTTCGCTTAACTTTGGGGTCAGTATTCTTTTTATGATAATCAATGTATATCATGTGTGTGTGTAACTGTCCTCATCCCCCAAAGATAGGAAACCACCATGGAAGAAGGGCACGTGTGTCTTTTGAGTCAACATGGGAGAGACAAAAAGAGATCTCAACGCTTTGCATCGTCCTCAAGTAGACAACACTACAGACAACAAATAGAAGAACAGGGAAACAAATAGAAGAAGGTCACAAACAAGAAAGAGAGGAGAGAGAGAGAGAATCTATGTTGCTAATCAAGAGCATCATCCACCCCCAATCTTTCTCATCATTGTTTCGAGGAGGACAACATGCAAGAGGAGCAACATCGAGCATAGTAGATGGAGCTATGACAAGTTCCAAACAAGGACCATGCTTAAATGATGAGTCACTTTGTTTGTCACTAGGAGCTAGGTTTAATGCTTTTGAAAATTGTTTAGGTTACAAATCATTATCAACATCAACATATTCATATTCATCATCTTAAGTATTAGGATCAACATCAACATTCTCACATATTTCTTCATCAAGATTAACAAAAATAGGAGCTCTAATAGGAATAGAACTTGAACCATCATTTTTCTTAAGCATTTTGCGTCTTGGAGAATTAGGCTGAACAACTTGTTTAGGAGAAGGTTGAAAAAATGGAATTATGTCAACAATTGGTGTCTTTGGGGAAGGAGTTTGAGAAGCAAATTCATGGGCTCTAGAACGACATCTCCATTAGCGTTCACTCACACAATAGTTTCATTTATTTTCAGCTAAAGGTTGTGAATGTTTAGGTTCATTAGGTATAGGATAAGGTATTTTAGGTTGAACAATAGGAGAGGTTGGTCACTTTCCTTTGTAAGATGTAGGAGGTGGATCCACACCATATAAAGGAGGAATAAGAGGTGTAGGAAGGAGACCAGCTCCATCATGATGAGGAGGAATAGGTCTATCCTTTGGAGGAATAATACATTTATGTTTGGAAGGAGGAATAGATTGACGCTTAAGAGGAAGAGATTTTCTATCTTTGGGAGGAAGAATAGAATCATCCTTAGGAGAAGGAATGGTTCCTTCCTTAGGAAAAAGAATATCTCTATCCTTAAAAGGAAGAATAGACTTATCCATAAGAAGAGGCATATGATCATTGCTTGGAGGAAGACTAAGTGTTGGATTTCTAGGTTTGCTCAAGGATAAGATCATCCCATTCTTCCATTTTTGATAAGACTGAAAAAGAGGATCACTTCTAGGTTTGAGAGGTTGAAATTGTTCAGACTAAAAATAATCAAGACAAACATCTTTTTGCCTAATCGTGGGTTGGTACATGTTATGATTAACAGTTATGATCTTGTCATCAAAAGGAAATTTAAGCATTTATGAATAATAGAAGTGATTGATTTCATGGAAGAGAGCCAAGGATATCCCAACTTCACATGAAATTGATCAGATGTAGAAATGATAACAAAAACAACATCTAAGCATTTAGTACCAACATCAATAGGAAGTGTAATAGAACCAATAGTAGGATATGAGAAGCCATAAAAAACTATAGCTATCACATAAGTTTCATCATATGTCAGTTGATGCAATTGTAAGGTATAAAGAAATTCTTCAATTAAATCACATTAACCATAAAACTCAGATCAATGAGCACCCCTCAAGAGAGCATGCCTTTGATTCTCGCAGTGATATATAATGGGCCATCAGGTGCTTCAATGGTCTCACTAGGATCAAATGTAATGCATAAGTTCTTAGGAGGTTCAACTTGATCTATAAGGTTACCACATTGTTAGACTCAAGGCCAAGATCATTGGGAGAGAAGGCAAGATGATAAGTCTCAATCACATTAGTAGAATGGGAAGGTAAAGGATTAGTGAAAATTTGAAGATTTTGATTAGGAGGAGCTACTGATTTGTTTCCTTTATCACTCACACCAACCACAAATATGGTATTGTTATAAATCAAGTCTCGAATCTTACTCATCAAGGAGTAACACTTTTCAGTCTCATGACTGGGTTGACGATGATATTAGCAAAACGCTTTGGAATCAAAGGCAGGTGACAATTTTTTTTATATTTGAGGGTGAGAGCTTGGTGATGGTGAGGGTTTTGAGGGTGCACCTATACGCACTTGGACCTAGCACTATTTCCTATTCCTATCTTGTTGTGTGGGTGTCTCATTGGGTGCTTGTGGTTGCGGGGGTTGCTTTGGTGTTTGGGTTTTGTTGCAAAGGGTTTTTCTTATCGAATTTTAGCACGATTTTGATGGTTGGGAGGTCGGAGTCTTCTATTTTGGTGATTTCTGATGCGGGGCAATATAATGGCTCGTCTTCAGGTGTGCATCTCAATCCTTCGAATTCTTTTTATGTTGGCGAGGGATCTAAGGTTAAGAAAGTTAATGGCTGCCTGTCGAGGTGCCAAGATCATCTTATGCTAGTTATTCTTCATGAATCCGTGGGGGAGGATGTGGTGTATTAGGGGAATCGTGCTTTGATATGTAAATTCCTTGGGATCCACATTTCTCTGTCAACATTAGTTGCTTGGATTCGTTAGACTTGGAAACTTGGGGGAGATATGGAGATCATGTTGGCCACCAATAATTATTTTATGGTTGTTTTTTCCAGTATGACAAATAGAAATCGGGTTTTTGAAGGCGGTCCCTATTTCTACAATCGGGTAGGCCTGTTTATTAAACCCGGGAATACGAGCTTTAACTCAGTTGAAGACCTGTCTTCCCAGGTTCTAGTTTGGGTTCGTCTTCTGAGGCTACCTTTGGAATTCTAGAGAGGATATTTTATGTCAAATTATTGAGTTAATTGGGAAGCCAACTACTATTTCTCAATAAACCTTGGATAAAAAGGTAATTTCGTATGCTCGTATTTGCGTTGAGGTTCATCATCTTGGGCTCAACAACTAGATTATGAGTCTCTTCCATTCAAATATCAAGTTTGTTAGGAATATGGGCATCTTTAGCGTTAGTGCCCTTGAGTTAATAAACCTACTGTAGGTAATACTTCCTCTAAATCCCAGCATGTGATGGTGGATAAGGGAGACAAAGGAAAGCCTCCTACATCGGAGGGGGTTTCTGGAGGGGATGGATTTGAGCCAGTCAAGCCACACACTAAAGGGCAAGGGAAAAAGAGGCCCCTTAAGGACATGCATAATGAGGAGGATTTCAACCATTTTGAGGTTTTGGCATTGGAGGAAGGAGTTCCTGCTGAAATTTATTCTGAAGATATGAATTCTGGTGTCCTTGTAGGGGTTGATTGCGATGTCCCGGCTCCTCATGACCCTCGGGCCCCCTAGGTTATTACTTCAAGTCAAAATGAGCAGAATCTAGAGGTTTTGGGGATCATGCACGATGATGTTTTTCTGGCATATTTGGCCAAACAGGTTGTGAAATCCAAGAGTAGGGGTCCCTCTCAAGCTTTGGGTTTATTTCAATAGCCTCACAAAAAATTTCTCTAGATATTTCCAAAGGGGGCCAGAAAAAGGATCAGGAGAAGTTGCTTGCAGTAGTGGATTTGTTGGTGGAGTCGGGGATGGTGAGACCTATTGACTCTCACTTTTCACAATCCCTTAAATGATTATTGTTTCATGGAATGTGAGGGGGTTTAATATCC
Organism: Cryptomeria japonica; assembly: GCF_030272615.1. Classification (NCBI taxonomy): domain Eukaryota; kingdom Viridiplantae; phylum Streptophyta; class Pinopsida; order Cupressales; family Cupressaceae; genus Cryptomeria; species Cryptomeria japonica. The sequence goes on from NC_081409.1 coordinate 155,748,393, forward strand.
CCTCCCGTCAAAAATCTATTCGTGATTTAGTGGGTGTTCATTCTCTAGATATTTTTTGTATTCAAGAGACCAAGCTTTCAGTGGATCTTATGTTTCAACATGCCCAGGATGTGTGGCATTATGGGCATTGTTAGTGTATTGGCTCCCTGGGCTATTCAGGTGGATTGGCACTTTTTTGGGACTCGAGAAAGATTGCTCCTCTTTGGTGGCTCTCTAGTTAGACTTCTATTTCCTTGATTGCCTCTAGTCTGGAATCAAGTGAAATTATTCTAGTTACAAATATCTATGCTCTTATTGATATTCAAGGTAAAGCCCAGCTTTGATCCCATATTAGATATGTTTGGTATTATGCTCCTTACCTTCCTTGGATCCTAGTTGGTGTCTTTAACTCTATTCTGAGTTTGGCTGAGAAGCGCAATGGGATTGCTTGGTTGGGCACTTCTTCTGTTCTCTTTCAGGACAATGTTGATTTTCTTGGTTTAGTTGATATCAAGCCGTCTAATGAGGTTTTTTCTTGGTCTAATTGACGATGTAGGGAGGAGGCAATTTCAAAGCATTTGGATAGATTTTTTGTCTCTTGCTTCTGGGTTGGCGATAGGGTGCTATCTAGTTATGAGATATTGGACTGGCAAGATTCTGATCATTGGCCTATCAAGTTTTTTGTTGGGTTTGGTAGTGGTCCTAAGAATCCTCTTTTAAGTTTTAGCTCATGTGGCTCTAGGATTATTCTCTTCATGACCTCATGGTTCAGTGGTGGCAAGATGGGGGGCCAGTCTATGGGACTGTTATGCACAATTTTGTCAAGAAGTTGTAGTTTGTGAAGTACCATCTTAAAAAATGGAACAGGTGTTGTTATGGTAATCTTAATTGTAGGAAAAGAGAAGCTTGAGAGTGCCTAGATATTATAACTCGACAAATTTGAGACTTCGGCTTCATTGTTGAGTTGGGTAATGTAGAATCTTGAACCATGAAGAACTTGGAGGAATGGGAGCTTTGCAAAGAGATCTTCTGGAAACAAAAGGCTCAGGTTGACTAGCTTCAGGAAGGTGATCATAATACTGCATTTTTTCACAAGTCTATCTAGGTTCGTCAACAGAAGAGTGTTATTTCTTCCTTGGTTAATTATAAGGGCATTCAACTTACCTCCTTCTAGGCAATGTCTCGTGAAGCTTCTCAGTATTAATTCGACCATTTTTTTGACGATGTGCCTCCTTCTTCTGTGGAAGAGAATCAGATTCTTGCCTACATCCCTACCCTAGTTACCAATATGATGAATGAGTCTCTCAACTGCCAAGTGTCTTTGTCAGAATTAGAGGAAGTTGTTTTTGGAATGGCTAAAGGTAAAGCTCCTGGATCTGATGGATTTCTTATTGAATTTTTTCAAGAGTTCTGGAATATTATCAAGTTGGATTTGCTAGCGGTTGTTCAAGAATCTCATAGCAGCTGCAAGTAGATGCTTCGGGCCTTGAATTATACCTTCCTAGTTCTTATCCCCAAAAAGGAGGGTGCTACTCAGCTTGATTTCTTTCATCCCATTTCTTTATGCAATATGATATATAAGATTATCACTAAATTGATTGCGGTTAAGATTTGGCTTCTTTCTTTAATCTCTAATGAGAAGGGAGGTTTTGTGGCAGACAGAGAAATTTTGGATGGGGTTGTTATTGCCTCTGAGGCCCTTCATTCTAAGATAGTGTCTAAGGAGAGATCTATGTTTATCAAACTTGATATGGACAAAGCTTATGATAGGGTGAAGTGGACTTGTTTGCATAAGATTCTCTTGGCCTTTGGCTTCAACTTGGAGTGGGTCAGTTGGATTATGAGTTGTGTGACCTCTACTTCTTTCTTCATTCTTATCATTGGTGAGACGTCATGATTATTTGGAGCTTCTAGAGGATTGAGGCAAGGAGATCCTCTTTCTCCTTACTTGTTTATCATTATGGTTGAGGGCCTTGGCCATTTCATAAAGTCTTGGGTTTCTCAGGGTTTGATCCGAGGTTAGGGTTGGGATGCTAGATTACCAAAGTCTTCGCACCTTCAATTTGTGGACGACATTGCTCTTATTGGTGTTGCCTGCATTCAAGAGGTCGAGTCTATCAGGAATTTGTTGGATGTCTATTTAGCTGCATCGAGACAGCAGGTGAATGAACACAAGACTTCTATCTTCTTCTTCAATACCCATAATCCTATTCAGAGAAGAATAACCAATATTCTAAGGTTCCAAATTGGTTCTCTCCCTTTCATTTATCTAGGGATTCCTCCATCTTAGACCTTTTTGGTAGGCTCTATTGGATAAGTTGCATCAAAAGGTCAATCATTAGACTCATAGGTGGCTTTCTACTACTACTCGTGTTACTCTCCTTCAATCTATGATTTAAGCTCTTCCTGTTTATCAGGGTTTTATGCAGGCTGCTCCAAGGTATTTTCTCATGGAATTTTATGCTTTATCTCGTCAATTCCTCTAGAGTGGTAACTTGCATTCTTCGAAGTGGAGCTTGGTGAAGTGGGAATTTGTCTGCCGACCAAAGAATGATGGTTGTCTTGGCCTCCAATCTGTAGTCTTGCATAGTCAAGTTCTTGCGGCTAAGTTATATTGGAGGTGGTGTACAAATCAACATTAGGTGTGGGCTTGTATCCTTACACATAAGTATTTAGGTTCCATTAATACTTGGAATGTTCCTCACTGCCAGATGGAGGGTAAGGGTTCTATGATTTGGCATACTCTGAAAATTGGGGCTCAACTTATTAAAAATGGACTCTTTTGGATTTGTAATAAAGGCTCAGAGGCTCTTTTCTAGCTGGACTCTTGGGATGGTCACCCCCCCAATTCTTTCAATGTATCCTCATTTGCAGCCTCTTTATTATATCTTTGTGGCTACTGGCTGGACTACGGTTGGACATTAGAAAAATATTCATAATTTTGGGTTGGCTATTGGTTATAGATGGAAGGATCTTTGTGAGTTGCCACCTAGAGGTTTTGAGGATTCTGGTCGAGAATTGGTTCATATTCTGGTCTCCCAACAGTGCAACTCCTTGGCTAGTCCGGATATTTTAGCTTGGAGAAATGATTCTTCTGGGAAGTATTCTATTGAGGCAGGATGCATGCAGTTGGTCTGTCAAATCTATGGGGGTGAAGAGGTGCCTTGGTGGAAGCATGCCTGGAATAGATTTTCTTGGCCAAAATGTAACTTTTGTTTTGTGGTTGGTGGTTTAGAACCGGTGTCTTACCTGGGATAATTTTTGCAAGCGGGGTTTTTGTGGACCTTCTATGTGTGTTCTTTGTTGTAATAGTGAAGAAACTATCTCTCATCTTTTCTTTCAGTTCTCTTTCTCTTGGAGGATTTAGCACTTCTGGTGGGATTGTTGGAAGCACCCTTGTTGGCATATTTCTTCCCTTGTTGAATTTTGGAATCGTTGGGGTCAAGCTCATGTTCAAACCTGGTTTCTTCAAGTTTCCTGTTCTTTAGGGCCCTCCTTTATCATCTGGCACATTTGGTTGGAGAGGAATTGCTGGATTTTCCATCATGCTAGGTTAGTTGTTCAACATGTGTGGTGGAAAATTCTTCATTCTCTTCGGGAGACTGTTTCGGCTAAGTGTGACCTAACTGGAGGCTTGGGTCCTCGGGAGGTTGATATTTGTAACATTTTAATTTTCCTCTTTAGTAGAATATCCATGTTCCTAGTATGATGAGGGCTAGTTAGTTTCTCAAAAACAGGTGTCGTCACCCTCTGTGGAATATTTCTAGAGAGGGTCGTTGGAACCCTCCTCTTGGTGTTTTTAAAATTAATACAGATGGGTCTTCAAGAGGTAACCCGAGGCATGCTGGTATTGGTGGTGTGGGGCGTGACGGTTCCGGTTAGGTTCAATTCCTTTTTGTTGTCTACAAGGGTTTTCGTATGAACAATTATCTGGAGGCTTTGGCTATTTTGACAACGATTGAACATTGTTTCTCTCTTCAGTGGCAACAGATAGTTATTGAATCTGATTCCCAATTTGTGGTGACTTTATTAAACCAACAGAACTTTGATGGTGTTAGTTAGCAACTTCAGATGATTATTCATTAGATTCTTTTATTTTGTGACTTCTTTGAGTCAGTTACTTTCTCTCATATTCCTCGGGAATGGAATGGAGTGGTTGATTGTCTTGCCAAATGGGCTTCTGACTTTATAGAGGGATGGTCTATAAAGGATAGGAGACAACTCTCTCTAGAGTTGTCCAGAGTTATCTCAAATGCTGGATCAACTTGTTGAACATGATAAGTCTTTTTAGTTTCTCTTTGTTGGGTGGTTGGCCTTATTTTGTTGTAATTCTTGTCTATTTTGAATAACTTTTTACCCCTTTTATTGGTAAGGCAGGTGAAAAAGGCTTAGTTGTATCAATTGGTTTAATAGGGGGAAGTGTCAACACATTCCTTTGTAACAATTACAACATAATATTATGTAAAGATTCATTAAGAGGAGTGTATTCTTTTCTAAAATATTTGGACAAAGGAGGCACATCTATTATGTCTGCTACTTGAGTGTTGTTGTTGTTGTCATTGAATTTGATGAATCCCTTACTCGGTTTGATCTTCGCAAAATGTTGTTGAGAACTTTCACTTTTATCATTCAAATCCATCGAAGAGGATTTTTCCAATTGACTCACGATAAGCTAATAATTGTGAAGTACTACGCACAACTGCGTAAAGGAAGTAAGCTCAAAAAAGAGAAGTTTATCCCTAATATCTTTTTGCAAATTAGAAATGAAAATTCTTAGAATATCTTGATCAGGCATAGGAAAAGAAATTTGAGAATACAAATGCTTATATCTTCCAATAAAACCAATCACTTTTTCTTTAACACCTTGTTTACAATGCATCAAATCAGTCAAAGTAATTTTAGGATCAATATTATTGTGAAATTGTTGAATAAAAGCATTAGCCAATTGTTGAAAATAAGTAATAGAATAAGGAGGCAAAGAGCAGTACCATTGCAAAACTTTATCCCTTAGTGTTCTAGTAAATATTTTAGCCAACAATCTTTGGTCACGAGCAAAGTCACTACACAAAGTTTGAAATGTTTTAACATGAGTTAAAGGATCACCTTTTCCATTGTAAAGCTCCAATTAAGGGACTTCCACATGTTTAGGAGGGACATCACGAACAATGTCATTGGATAATTGGCTCGCTACATCAAATGTGGGCACATTATACTTAGATTGGTTCGTGGAAGCTATTTATTATTGTAAAGAAGACATTGTTTGAGCTAGACTATTGATTGTAGCTTCGATAGATGAATTGAAATTGGACATGTTGGATTGAGAAGTAGGGGTAACATTGTTGAATGAAGGAAGAGGTTGAGAATAAGGAGGGATATTGTTATATGAAGGTGGGGGTTGAGAAGGAGGTGGAACACTATGATAGGTAGCTATGGGAGAGGATTGGGTAACAAATGGAAGACTCATAGAAGGGGGTATGAAGAAATTATTATTAGAGGAGTTTCCCCCTTGACTAATATTTGTAGGTATGATATTTTGTGTAGAGGTAGCCATTATGTTGGATGTAAAAGTGGGAACACTAGCCATATGAGTAGTCATAGGAATAAATTGGTTAACTTGACTAGGAGGTTGTGTATAACCAAGGACTTCAACATAAATCTTCGTAGGCATAATATTAGTATCAATAATATGGGCAATACTACGCAAGATATCAACACCAAGTTTATCACTTTGAACCATTCCTTTCAATCCTTCAATCAATGGGAGAGCTTCACTTTCTGGGTATTGTTGACTCATCCATTGTTGAATATTTTTAAATTGATTGTCAATCTTCTCCATTTGGTCAACGAAAGCCTTAGTTAGTGATTCATCCACATGATGAGAATTATGAAAAGAATGAGGATAAATGGGGACATTTGTAGGATTGGAAGAACCTCCAACATCCTCATGGAACAAGTTATCCAAATTAGGCTCTATGTCCTCGGTAATTAAACCTTGGGAAGCCTTAATTCTACAACTTCTTCTCATGGGGAAATTATAGGTTGGACTAATAGTAGTAAAACTCATGTACTAAGGGAGGGAAATTGGAAATTTTAAATTTTAGAATGTTGAATTTTGAAATTTGACGCTTGCAAAATAATTGAAAAATACAAATTTTTAGAAATTTTTTTATTCAATTTTAATAAGTTAATTGATTGAAAAGATTTGAAAAATTATGCAATCCCCTAGGAATTTAAATTTGAAATCAAGGCTTTAGGAAAATAACCTCTTAATTTAAATTTAAAATTTCTATCTCCTTTTAAAATTACCCAATAGAAATTTAAATTTAAAATTAGGGCCTTCTAAAAAGAACCCCTTATTTTTAAAATTTATATTTAAAATGCAATGTTGATATTTTTGAATTGAAATAATCAATTTAAATCTAGAAATTAAGGCTCTTTTAATTAACCACTTAATTTTAAAATTTAAATTTGAAATCATCCACAAGAAATTTAAATTTAAAATTAGGGCCTTGTAAAAAGAACCTCTTAATTTTAAAATTTAAAATTGAAATTAGATCTAAGGTTGAAATTTGGAAATTGAAATAATTAATGCAAAATTGGGAAATGCACAAGGTTAATTTAATTTTAAAAATTAGGGTCTTTTTAATTAACCACTAAATTTTAAAATTTGAAATTTGATCCAAGATTGCAATTTGGAATTTGAGGCAACTCTAAAACGATAAATTCAAAATTCAAACAACCCACAAGCTCAATTTTTTTTTTTTATTTTAAATTAGGGTTTTGAAATTAACAATTTATTTTTAAAATTTGGCTTGTAATCACAAATTTGAATTTGGAAATTTGAAATACACACAGATTTGAAATAATTAATCCAAATTAAGCAATTCACAAGCTCAATTTTAAATTTAAAAATTAGGCTTTTGTTGAATTTAACCTCTAAATTTTTAAAATTTGCAAGGAAATCAAACTTGTAAATGAAAACTTGGATTTTAAATTGCATAAACACTCAGATCTGAGAACAAAAATCAGAATTAAAGGTGTGAGGAGTCGGGTTCACCAAAATGTAATGGTGAAAAATTAGGGTTTTCATCGTAGAAAGATGAAAGCCACTAATTTTACCATTACATTCAAAACAGGAAAGGGAATCCACTAGATTCAGTCACAAATCAAACAAGGACTGAATACTGAACGAATTTGGCATAATTGTGTGATAATTTTAGTCCTCTTTTGTAAGTCAAATTGCTAAAACTAGGTAAAGTGCTAAAAAATGAAGGTAAAAATGAGGAAACAATAAACTACAGACACAAGATTTTCACATGCACCTAGATCTAAGTAATGTAAGCCGAGTCAGATCTGATTCTCGAAAAAGCTCCCAAAATGTCGGGACCATGGTGGTGGTCACCTTGGTCCTCCACACTTTTTGCACACCAAAGAGGGTTGATTCGTCTCTATAAATAAAGCTTATCTTGAGAAGTACAATTTCGTACCTGTTTCCTACACACAAAAAGAGATGAAAAAGGTTGGGAATAGGGGCTTGCCTTGGGTCAAACCCCGATTTTGGAATTAACCATGAAATTGAAATAAATTTAATTGAAATGAACGAAAGATTCTCCTTTTGAGGGAGATGTTGAATTATGACTGAAAATTGAATGATGATACTTCCTTGTGAAGTTTTGGTTGCCTCCACATAGAAATAGGGTTTATGAAGTCTTCAACAAAATAGGACGAATAATGTCATCTTCAATGCTTAAATCTTGACTTTATTGCTGCTCCAGGGCTTGAAGGAAGATTGGTTAATGCTCAACTGCTTGAATGCTTGATTGCTTGATGTTGTATGTGTGCTCTTTCTAATTGATGGACGCTTGTGGATGTTCAAATGAGAGGGGAAATCCTCCTTTTATACTTGCCCATCGGGAAAATTGACTAATTTTTTGACATGAGCCGACACAGAGAGGGGAATCCCGCTCAATTTTGAATTGCCAAAATGGGTTTAAAGGAGGCTCAATTTAGGGAGGACCATGGTGCCACATGGCATGGTGCCTTGGTCCCAGTGAGGACCAGGGCTCCACGCCCCGGTTCTACCCTATTTTGGGTTAGGATCAAGGTGCCCAAGGGGGGGGGGGGGGGGGATCAAGTTTTATGACAATTATGAGGGGTGTGAGCATAATTAGATCTTCAAATAGGCCAAGGGGCACAAACACTAAGGTGAAGACCCAAATGCGGTCAAAATTGCAAAGGGGTGCAATTTTAGGACGCTACACATACATTTCTTGAATAAAATTAATCTTTTATCTCCCATAGATGTCTTGCACCTACAATGAGGGCCACTTGAAGTTACTAAGAAAAGTATGATAGAGACCAAATTTGCATACTTATTGTGTTTGGGTTCAAACACACACATGTAATTCTAATCCTTACATTTGTAGCCTTGAACTTGACATGCAACCTTGAGCTAAGAACTTTACCTAAACTCGGGGTCCTATTTCTTTATAAATATATTTGCCATAATATCTAAACATGACAATGAGAAAACCACTAGTATAGCTTCCTATTAAGTGGGTTAATTTGTGTCTTATCTTGATTAATGTCAGCACTATATTAGATTGATTTAATGGCATTGACAAGTTCAAAGACACAACAAACAACAACCAAAATGCTTATACTTTTGTCCTCATGAATGTGCAAATGCTAATGTAATGATCTAGATACTTGTTTGCAAGGATGATCTAGAGCCTTGTCCTTTTGCACAACATGCTAACATACAAATTGGAACATTTTATGCTTAAGTCAATAGGTAACAATTAATTGGATTGAAGTTGGTTTGGATCCATCATTGATTTTAATTTTGAAAATTAGGGATCAAGGCTACACTTGTGGTCTTGAACTACGTTCAGGGTTGCACTTATGGGATTGACCCAACATTGAGAATAAGAAAATTAAGCACTGTCAAATCTAGATCATTGAGCAATGTGGACTTTGGTTCAATTCGAGTATCAAACAAATGACAACTTTTGCACATATATACACCACTTGAACACTAGGTTCTTACACTAGGAAGAAAGGGTTGAACAAAGTCCAAAATAAGAAAGCTAAAGTGCTAGTGATTCGTTTTTCACCTCTATAACCTTAAAGGGTGTTAAATATATTTTGATAGTTAGTTAGCATAATAAATGCTTACACTGTTTAGTTCACAAAATAATTGTGACATAGGAGTCTTCGAGCCTAAATAGATGCAATTGAACTATGCAATAGATGTACTTTCCCACCACAATTTAAACAAAAACTTGGAATATATATGACTATAATTAAATTATATTTTATACTTCCATATAGATTCATGTTCACAATCAATTGATAGGCTTTTCCCTATGGGTCCTTAAGCCCATTAAACGTTTGAAATATTGTCTCATATTAAATACTATTATTCCGTCGTAAGAATTACCTCATTTTATGAGAAAAACCATTATCTTAATACATCAAAACATTTTCAGCTGACACACATCCATACTCCCTATTGATAAATCCGCTACACCTCCTTTTTAGTGCCATGTGACACACCCTCCAATACCACGTGAAACACTTTTGACCTAGAGTTATGAATTGACGAGGTCATAAATATGGGACCTCATCCTCAATTAACAATATCAAAGATCGAACCCACAATCACATTAGATCAATGAAGGCACAACCTATGATCACAATGACCCAGTGAAAGTTTGAACCTTGATGATCACAACAACAAAATATACTACCACTTAATTGACACACTATAAAAAAAATTCCTAATCCACTAAACCTTTTAATAATACATGTATCAATATTAGTAATGTACCCTCACTTTAATCCTTGACTACAATGAATCTTGTACTTCCCATATATGTCTTGGCCCTGCAAGGTACTAAAAAAAAAAGTATGAAAGAGACCAAATTTGCATACTTATGTAACACGAAAGAGACTTAAAGAGACTTTTGCATTGCATGCCACATGGTGTGGTGTCCTCCATTAGCTTGATGTTCAAAGTTTAGTTTACTTCAATTATTTAAAAAAAAATAGTTTACTACAATTATTGAATGAATAGTGGCGGAAATAACTCAGATTTTTTAATTTTTTTTAATTTCTTAAATGGGTCAATATTATCGACATTCACAAAAGCACAAGGCACGTTTTGACAAAAGTAGATTCCTTTCCCTACCCGCCCTTCCTTTGTTTTTTTAAATTGTATATTTAATTGTTTATTATTATTATTATTTTGTGAATGGAAGTTGCCCGTCTCCTACAACTACCGTCGTCATCTATATTCTTGGCATCGAAAAATTTCTGTGCAAGCAACTTTTGTTCCTTGCAAATTCCTTTTCATGGGTGCCCAGATTTTAAGATCTCGCAGTTGAGTTCCATCGCCTTTCAAAACTTGATCGTTTGTTTGATATTTTTCTCTAATTTGTAATCTAAGTTCTTTAATTGATTGGATCTGTTACTTTTGTCTTGCTGAAGAGTTGTGGTATTCCAAGGCTCGAAATTATAGCGGTTTGAATTGGGTTGACTCCATCGAATTCTTCAGATTTAAAGTGGGTTTGTGAAAATTGTTTCATTTTGGGCACTGTATTTTGAAATCTTTGATTTTGTAGGGTTTGTAAAAACTCTTTTCTTCCTTGTGCAAACTTTGTAATCATTAATTTCGATGGGTTTGTGGGGGCTTCGCTTTTCTTCAAGTATTCTGTCTTTTGCTTTGAGATCTCGGTGTCTGAGGGTTTGGGCAGCTTCGTCTTTCCTTGTTTCGGTTGTGTTGCTTTAACAATCAGGATTTGTTTACAATTTGTGAGAATTGGATAGATTTTTCAGGGTATCTGTGCTTTGCTTGTATTGCGATCTTATTATTTGCCTTGGGATTCGTTGTTTTTGTTGTCGATTGTTGTTTCTTCTTTCGCTCTTGCTTTTCTCGGTCTTTAATTCGGTGAATTTGTATTAATCTTCCTTAGAAGAATCGAACAATTAACCAAAATTTAACGGAATTCTTATCCCGAGGTTTACAGAATGGAGGCATATGTTTTCTAGCCAGATTGTTGATAAAGTGTTGCTCAGTTTTTGGATTGTTGAAGTGCAAAATTTTATTTTTTGAACTTCATCGGGCGAAGAGCTTTTTACTCTGACGTAATCTGGAATCAAAATTTGCATTCGCGGACGTCTCATATAAGATCTCTCTTTATTCAAGAGTTTGGAATGATAAAAGGATTCAACACAGCTGTTTTTCAGATAGATTCATCAAAAAGGGTTTGCACTGCTTAAATTTCTCTAATTATTTTGGTTTGCTGCTTGAATTTTTATAAATCCGGGAAGAAATCATCCTTCTTTTCAGTTAATGCGTCACCTGCAGTTAATCTATTCCGTGGAGGATTTTAGCCACAATTTTACAAAATTGGGGAATCTTTTGACAAAGGATTTGCATTAAAAATGTTGAGAACTCGGGATCTCTCCCCCTATGACGATTCTGTGAAGAAAATCCACCGTGCTGCTACAGATCTGCGCGAGTTACTGGATGTGCAGGCTTCAATTGGCGGAAGGAGGTTTGAATCCCATGCAAATCATCATTCAAGTAAAAGGAAATTGGTTACTCAGAAGGTAGGGATAGACAGCAAGGATTATGTCAAGCCTGTCTTGAAGAGAAAGCATGTATCAGTCGATGAGAGAACGGTGGTAGAGGATATTATGTCCTACATGAACCGTGCATCAAAGAAGCAGAACTTACCCACAGCTTCTGTAGACAAAAGTGCTGCTGTTCGATTGCCATCACATCGGAGAATTTTGAGAGTCTCAGGATCTGGAGATTCAAGCAAAAAACTTTTAATTTCCAGGAATCTAAGACCGAGTTCTCGTGGAAGAGAAGTTGAGGAGGATGCGCACAATAATGGCTTTCATATCACTTCAAAAGCTAGGGATTTAATTGAAGAGTACGATGAACATTTACCTGGTAAGAGTTTGCACCTCCATTCAAAATTTACTTCTGATACCGAAAGCCTCTTAAGTGGTAGAGGGTATAAGAACGAGTCTATTGATTGGCCACAGAAAACTGCTCAACCCCGGTTGTCTGTTGAAAAGTTGGAAGCAAGGCCACTTTTACAAAAAAGAATGATTGTCAATCAGGACTTGAAGGACAAATATGATGGTATTGTTAGGCATGAAAGCTATGGTTTAAGATCTGATGTTTCTTGTGAAGAGTCTCAAGATGCTGTTCTTGGAGATGAGTTGGCAGGGCTCATTTTCATGTGTAACGATCAACAGAGGGTTAATTGTTTTAAGTACAAGGTGTTTGGTATGCCCAAAGCAAAGTTGAGACTTTTAGACCATGTAAAGCCAGGTACTAAGTTGTTTCTCTTTGAGTATGAATCTAGACAGCTTTGGGGCATATTTGAGGCTGCTTCTTATCCTGGAATTGAGCTTGAGAATGATGCCTTTAGAGGATCTGAAGTTGACTTCCCCTTACAGGTATGCTAAGCCTCAACCTTTTTCTGTTAAATATGAAGATTGTTTCTATGTTCTAGCACTTTTTATGTTATCAAAGACAAAAACAATCTTTGAGTGCCCTGCCGATAGTTTCAATGAGTTTACAGCTTGAGACTTGAATTGTTTACCCTCTTTTAGGAACTAAGTTGTTTTGTAAAATTATGTTTATGTAAGGCAAATACTTGGGGGGTATTGTAGACCATCTTCAGCTCTGTGCCTGCTAATGATTACTTGTAATAGTCTGGAGCTTCTTTGTTGGGAAAAATATTGCCTAAAGATATTATAGTGATGCAAGAGTAATACATTCATTTAATAATAAAAAGCATCTGACGAACATATACTTGTTGGATGTGTTGGATCGAGGCTTACAAATATGGAATAATTAAGTCTGAGGACTCAGAAAGCTACTAACGATAGTGAGAGGGCTGCTCTCTTGGGTGGAGTTCTAAGGAGTAATTGCCAGATGTAAAAACTATGACTTTGGGCTGAGATTAAACTCAAGTCCAGCTAAACTCCTGCAGTAATTAAACTGGCCAGAAAATGTGGTGGATCATTGCCCATCATCAACTGAAACATTAGTAACTTTGACCTGGAAGGCTTTGATTTTAAACATTCATATTTTATATGCTTCATGCAGTAATCTTGTTGAATGCTACAGTCTTTGTGATACATAGTATAATTATTAATAAGGTCTACTAATATGAACTTCTGGATGAAAGCGACTGAGGATCTGAAAAAGCTTAATCTCGCAGTAATAAATTCCCTTTTGGGTGGAGGGTGGGGGAAGCATGATGAATACCAATTGCAACAAAGGCCATTTTGGATGGGATTGCTCATCTTGATCTACATGCGAATACCAATTTATCTTGTGATGGCAGCTTTGGTTGGACATTGTCCTTTCATACATCTAAACTAATACTCTGGCTTACCCTACAGCAGACCCTTTTTGAGCTGGAAATTTTTTTTTTTTAACATTTATTTTCTGTGACTTAACTATAAAATTTGGTATTACACTGTTCCTTATTTTCTGCGATGCAGATTAATACATTTTGTTATTTTAGAAGCAAACAACTGCTGCTGCTTGTTCAATATCATGTAGAAAGAATTTAAAGAAATTATTTGACATTCTTCTAGAAGGCCAATTATTTTTCTGAGTAGTTTACAGGATTAGAGCTGTTCCTGTGATACATTTTTAGAACTTAACATAAGCAACCCCAACTATTTTAGAAGTTAGAACATATTCTTCTAATCCATATCAGGATTACATAGTATGATCCAAATGCCGATTTTATTAATAACTGAGAACTCAACACAGTTTAATCCCGAAAAAATATTCAAAAACTGTTATGGACTGTGGAAACATCATATTTCTGATTTTTGTAGTGCCCTAAACTAATGAAATATAATTAATCACACCCAGTAAGCCTCTCACTGCATAGATTTTTTTAATAATATTTTCTTGAAACACATACATGCAAATGGAGAGCAACGAAATTATTACAACTGACCAAGAATGCTCAGCATATAGATCTGAACTTTGATATATGCATAAACATAGTCTAAGCTCATGAGGGTTCTATTGATGAATGAGATGATACTCTGAAATTTGGTCTACTGCTTGAGGGTTTCCATACCTAAGATGATCTGACTCACTATGATTCAGGAGTTCCTTCTCTTAGTACGGGCAGCTGGTATGTCAGTATTGCAATCTTTCAAATAAAGTTGATTTTTGTTTTGAGTTTTTTGTAGTATATCTTCTCTTCTCTCCACGTGCTGTTCTATTCCAGCTTCCTCAATTGTAGGCAATCATTCTTCAATTGATGGCAGTTGATTGGCAAGTTCCTCCCTCAATATAGATCAGTTAACTGGCAAGATCATTCCCTTATTTAATTGACACTAAGTTGAAGCAACTACAATGGTAACTGTCTGACCAGACCCCTCTTTATTCCAAACACAATCATTTTTAACTGAAAACTGAACATAACTAGAGAATTGCTACTCCTAAGCTGCAAAAATCACTCATTTGTCTATGGATCTTAAAAGGAGACATGACGATTGTTACAGGTTGTGAGTAGACCAAGGGATCATTTGGGAATGGTCCAAATTTTGTTCTGTGTAAAGTTTTATAGGTGTCGATGTGATTTCATAGTGATTATTATAAAGATATGTTCTTAAAGATTTGTACTTGATTATCTATAAATAGATGTAACTAGAAGATTACACTTTTGTTAATTGTTCCCATCATTTTGAGCAATATCATTTTTCAAACTTTAGTTTAATTGTGTTTATCTCTTTGAGTTGCACTAATGACAAATCATATATGTTCAATTGAGATGTTGATTACTCATATATGATTGGGACCCATTTGTTTACCAAATAGGCTTTCATGTTATTGCTGTTGAAGCTTATGAAGGCAATTTTTTCGGTCTAAAGATTGAGGTTGGAGGGGTTTCAAACCTCCGGACTACAAAGTTAAAACATGTTCTAAAAAATGATAAAACCCGGTCTATGCAATGGGGCTCCCATAAACTATGCTTGGCATGGAGGACATAAAGATAGTCTTTGCACCAATTATGTATAGCATAAGTGATTTTTAATTATTGGTTTTCACCACAGTATTTGTCGAGTCTGGAGAGACAATACTGCTGTTCCAATAATTACAAGACAAGCTTGTGGAGACATCTGTTAGAATTTTTTTTTTGATTGACATTTTAGATGACTTCTCATATTTATAAGTATGGCAAAGTAAATTGATGCCATTTCAGGGGATGCAAAAATATAAAATGCAGTAGCCAATGCCATCATTAGGATTTTGTACATAGTTGTTTGCAGAATCTTGTCTCATTGTATTTCACAAAGTAAAAGGCTATACCACTTTTTGGGTCAAAATTAATAAAAAGACCAAATTTAAAGTTACACAATAAGCTGAAAACTGGATGGTTTACTCAATGGAAGCTGCCGTGGATCTGATTTTCTCTGACAAGAAAATGAGGAACAGTGGTCAGCTTTTCTACTATTTGGGATCTTCTTCCTTGAAGTCTGATTGGATGTTGCCTGAAATGTATATACTGAAAGTTTCTTTGTACATTTAATCTTAAATGACATTAATAGATAATAATATCAATAAAGATTACCATACCATAGTTTGTGTGCACATTTCTCATTAATAAATTTTTGACGACTACATGTTTACGACCGCTATAATCTCCTAAGATGTCAGTCCAATGGGGAACACCTGTGTGTTCACAATCATGTTTTCCTGTCCGCATTCATTCCGGTGTATAGTGAAAATGATTTTTCATTTGGATTATTCTTGGGTTCATGCCAATGCATGGATCCTCAGTTGCCCTCCTATGACTGGATTGCAATACATTTTCTCATTCATTTATGTTCAATTGATGAAAATATTTAAGGTAATTCACAACTGCTCAACAATCATAGCCTTCTGTTTCTAATGCAGGTCAGATTTTCTATCTACAAACTGTGTGATCCACTTACGGAGAAGCAATTCAAGGAAGCTATTAAAGAAAACTACTTCTCTATGAGAAAATTTCATTGGGATTTGAATGCAGAACAGGTAATAATTATGCATCATCAAATCCTTTAATAAATCTGGATATTTGTTTTGAAATATTATCTGGAATGTATACAGATAAAATTGGCAGGTAAAGATTCTGCCTTTATTATGCAATTTAGAACCCTTTTATAGTCAATTTATATACACTTACTCGTTTGGTCTCAGGTATCTAAGTTGGCTCAATTATTTCTCTCGAATTTACCCCCTGTCTCAAGGGAAGCTTTACATATCACTAAAGCTGTTCTACCACCCTCTGTTTCAAGGGCAACTTTGCATGCCTTTAGTTTTCAAGAACAAGAAAGTTTACCTGACAGCATATATGACAAGGCTTCCCTTGAGGAAAGGGCCATTGTGGGACAAACTAGAAGAGAAATTTTATGTGGAGATAATAGCCTTAGAAAGTTAACTGCTTCAGCAACCTCTAAGCTTGGGCAAAAAGATTATAGATTAAGAAATTTATCTGAAGACTTGGAATTTGAGGATGTTGATGGAGGATCATCTACAACAAGTGGACGCTATATGAGTGTCAGAGAGCATGTGTTGAAAGATCTAACAAAATTGAAGAGGGGGCATTTGAAAGATTTAAACAAATTCAACGATGACTGGCTTAATCATAAGGTAGATGTCAGCGGTGAAGAAGGAAGGAATGACTACTGCCGCAATGAACTAGATGCAGAGCATTTTAAAGACAACCCATCCTATGGTTTGGTAGGTTATCCCCATAATGATGTTCTGCAAGGCCCTGTGGATGCTGCATATTTGGGTTTGAATGAAAAGGGTTCATTTGGAAGAAGTTTTGATTCAGTACCAGCATTCTCTACGAAGGGTGCAGATCCATTAAAAAATAGTCTCCAAGAAAGCAATGGAAGAAGTGTAAAACATGTTTATCATGCAGCAAGAGATTTGGACAATATTGTATATCCAAGTTTGGCTATGTCAGTTAAGGGGCACTCTGCAGAGAGTGTAAGAGGTACGCATATTGATCTTGTAAATGCTCGTTATAATGATCGAATTGCTTTGGAAAATGAAATGGAACAGTTCAATGACCTTGGGAAACAGTTAGAACCCAGTGGATCCAGCTATCATGATGCTCTATCATCTGTCAGTCTGGGTATGTTGGACAAGAATTACCTTGATGCAGAGAGACCACTAATTAGCCAGAAAAGCTTGTTGACATCTAAATCTAATAAAGAAGTCCATCGAGTGGCTACTCCAAAGTATGAATCTCAGAAGTTTCAGCAGTTAAGTTGTCATGATGCAACTGGTGATATGACTGTAGTTAAAAGGAATTTCTCTGCCATGGCTAATGATAGTATGGATTGTTTGTCGACCAGGGTCGTTGACAGCTTGGGGAAAATAAGAGTTACAGCAAAGAATGATTCCCCACTGATAGAATCAGTGCATGACAATGGAAGAATACATAGATTAGATGGGGATGAGAGGAGTCAATTTAAGGAGAATCTTCTTGTTTCAGCTTCTAACTTGGAAATCAAGCCTTCTGTAAGAAAAACTGCAGTGTCTCCAAAAAGCATAAATAACGCAACTCTTTCAAACTCATTGTTAAAAGCAGAAGCCACTGGAACTAATCAACAGAAGAAACTTACTGTATGGTCTCGCTTGTCTGCACCAGTTTCAACTACATACAATACCATGAGATCCAGAAGCTTAAGCTTAGAAGACAAGACCATGAGATCCAGAAGCTTGAGCTTAGAAGAAGTGAAGCATACTGATGAAATTCTTTCAGAACAAGATTATGAGACAGACACTACTAGAGAAGAGGATTACTATAGTCCTAATGAATTTGAAGATATTGACACACCCAAAGAAGAATTTGTTATTGATTTCAAGCGAAGAAAAAACATTCATGGATCTGAACAACATACAAAGTCAGAAGTGGGAACAGATGAAGTGTCAAAAGACACCTCACGGGAAAATAACATGCAAAATGAATTTGATGCTCAGAAAAAGAGGAGGCGTCTAATCCGTCCTGTTTTTTCTCCCAGTAATGCTAAAGGCACGTTGGCTTCTAATGCACTGGATGAGAAGCAACAAAATGCTTCTGTAACCACCGTGAAAGTAGATGGTACTGATCCTAAGAAATAGATGCCATGAGCATCTGAACATGGGCAGCTATGCACAGTTCCTAGTAAAGGTGGCTTGTTTATGAGTGCATTGATTAATCCCAGTTCAAGCAAATAAATATTTTATTCAAGGGTATGTGCTGATTGAAGCACGTCAATGCCATAAAAGGGCAATATACCACATTAATTTAAAATGGTAATTACTATTTGCCTTCTGTTAAAGTTGAATTTTTAACATTACTTCTACCCAGCAATACTTTTCAATCTGTCTACTAAGGGAGTTTAATTCTCTCTGTATAGTTTTAAGAACAGATGACTGAAGAATATGAGATCATCTTTCTTGAAATTGTGAAGGAAAATGCTGCATGTCAGCAAAGCCTATAGTGGCAGTCATTTAGCTCTACATCTGCTCCTATACGTCATTTGGTCTATAATCATTTACAGATTGGACTAATGTTAAAAACTGGATTCCTTCTGTGGGGCTGGATAGACAAGTACCTTTTGAAACAAAGAGTAATCATCTGTGTTATCATAAAGATCTAGAGCGCTATATTGCATTCTGTGCAGGCTCTAAGATGATTATACCTGCAATATTCTGGTAAAAGACTGCTCATGTTCTGAACTATGCAACTATGCTTGTCATAGTAATTGTACAGTCAACCTTGCGAATTTCAAATCAAACAAATTCCCCTAGACTATTTGCATGAACTTAATGTCCTTGGAGTGGGTGAAATATGGATCTAGCACTGTAATCATCTGCTGATTTTTATACTGAGAATCAACGGGTCTTTGAATATTATTTTTTTGGCAATGGTTTATTTGATTATTTCTTATATATATGTTCCATGTTGTATTATCTGAAATATAAAAATCCAGTAGCCCTGTATGGAAGAGAAATCAGATGCATGTTGATGGCACAAGTTTTTACCAAGTTTCAAACGCTGTTCTTTTGATCTCTTTTATGAAATACCGTTAAGTCAGTCAGGAGTTATTGGTCGCATTATATTTTTGTCCTTCACAAGAAGAGATCGACATACTTGAGTATATTGTCGCTCAAAGGTTTTAAAACCGAGGATTGGAGAGATTCACACTGATTGATTTCATAAGTATTGCAATGATAGTTTAGACAATAAATGTTAACGATATTGAGATCTGGGCCTAAGAAATTTTCGATACTTGTTTTTTGGGGCAATGTTAATTACAATTTCCAGGGTTCGTCATACTAGCTTGACCATATTGTCATAGTTTTCTGTCTAGGTAAGATTTCTGATGTTTAATGGCTTCAATAACATCGCTTCCTTTTGTCACTTATTTCCAAGTGTTTTCATAAGCTTCCGTGCAACATAGACACAAATTGGAGGCAACATAAGGAGGGTTGTCGGCAGAAGTCGGATTCAATTGGGAATGTTATCATATTTTGAGTTTTTGTTTGCTGGACATGATCTTGGTGACCCAAGATGATTATTGGTTTCATTAGCCACTTTTTTAATATGATATGCTATGGTTAACTCAAATGGTATATAGTGTCAAAACTGGAGACGCTTACCATGCGGTATTGTCAGATCCTCAATGCAATTTTAATGCTTTAATGGGGAATTCTCTAAAGTTTACAAAGGTAAAAATTATTCGAAATACCTTGAGCTTTAAAAGGTCAAAAGAACCACGTTACATTAAAGTAATAAACAATATTTATGGAGAGCATGCAAACTACCGATGTTTTAGTGATAATAGAACAAGACAGAAAATTTGTAAGCTTGGGCATCATGGTTTTTGGAGTATAATGTTAGTTTTGACAAATTTATTATATATTAATATATATCATCTTACTCTATCTCATGGAGGATTTCACTGAAGTAGGCTTAGGCATCATAAGCTCTTTAAGCTCCATGTATGTGCTATGTTCAGCTGTCGTTGACTTTTTTATCTGCTGGAACTGGGCTCAGCTATGATTGATGTTGCTCTGCAATACCTGTTTTCCTTAGTTTTATTTCTTATCTTTCTGCAGTTCTCTTTGAACTGCCAAATGTTTTATTTGTAATCAGTTTTGGTCAATTAAAAAGAAGTTACGCTTACTATGCGGTAGTATCAGATCCTCTATGCTATTTTAATTCTTTAATGGGGAATTCTATAAAGTTTTCAAATACCTCGAGGTTTAAAGGGTCAAAAGAACCACTTTACCGATTTATATCTTAATGCATTAGAGTAATAAATAGGATTTATGGAGAGCATGCAAACTATCGATATTTTAGAAATAATAGAACAAGACAAAGAAATCTTGTAAGCTTGGGCATCATGGTTTTTGGAGTATAATGTTAATTTTGACAAATTTATTGTATATTAATATGTATCATCTTATTCTATTTCGTGGAGTAAATTCTCTGAAGTAGGCTTAGGCATCATAAGCTCTTTAAGTTCCATGTATATGCTATGTTCTTCTGTTTACTTTTTTTATCTGCTGGAACTGGGCTCAGCTATGATTAATGTTGCTCTGTGATATTTGTTTCTCTTAATTTTAGTTCTCTTTGAACTGCCCATGTTTTCTTTGTAATCAGCTTTGATCAATTAAAAAAGATAGATCTGATCAGTCCTAAAAATTGAGTTTCTATCGTTAGAAATGACCATTGATCCATAAGTATCAGCAACAGAAGATACTTGTTCGCTCCCAATTCTACTCCTGAATCCTTATGGTGCTCATGAGGGGATGCGAGGAGGTTGTAGTATTTTTTTGCCTAACCAAAATTGATGGTTTCGTCACAATAGAAAAATCTGGATTTTGAAATGGACTGTACACTTTCCTACTTCCAATTCTCCTCCGGGATCCTTATGGTGCATGGTGGGGAGATTCTAACATCTATTTGAAAGCATGAAAAGGTTGGATTGGATCATTGGATCATTGGAAGTTTGTGATGATTAAAACTATTAAAAAATTAAGTTTTAAAGTTAATTCGGACCTTGATAGGAGTAAATATAAATGTTTAGTGTAGCCTCTTTCTATATATATATATATTTTGGTGGTCGATTCTATTGAGGTAGATATAAATTGTTACTACTAAGAGTTTTTCTCTTCTATTTTTCTTTTTGCAGATTTTAAAGATAAAATTTTGAATATTTGTAGGTTTTTATTTATTTATTTTTGCTTTCAGTTCTCTGATTTTGAGTAAAATTAGTTCTTCTAAATATTTTCATTGGTAAGCAAGTAGAATAATAGTTAAATTTTTGTTTTAGTTAATCTCTACAAGTTGAATTTGAGAAATTATGTGTCAATCTGGTTTTAGAGTAGACTTTTGTTCTTTGGGAAATGTGGAAAAGAGGTTTGTATAACTGTTCTAGATTTTTGAAGGATAAAGAGTTGTTTCTTTTGTAATTTGAAAAATGGATGATAAAGAGTTGTTTCTTTTGTAATTTGAAAAATGGATCCTTGCAAGTGCAATCAAGAATGGGGATGGAAGGTATTTAGAATACATGAGTGATTGCCATGGAAGGCCACATGGAAAGGATGATGAATCAAACATGGATAAGTCAATAATAATCATCCGCCTTTACCTAAGAAATTTGATATTGGAGACCATGGGCAAAGATGATTTTGATAGACAATTTTTTTTGCCATGGAAGGCCACATGGAAAGGATGATGAATCAAACATGGATAAGTCAATAATAATCATCCGCCTTTACCTAAGAAATTTGATATTGGAGACCATGGGCAAAGATGATTTTGATAGACAATTTTTTTTAAAAAAAAGACCAACAGAAGAAAAGTAAGTTAAAATTAAACCTTCATTTAAGATTGAGATTAAAATTGAAATAAAATTATTTGAATAACAAATAATCTTGAATCTTGATTCATGGATTTAATTGTAAGTAACACAGAGTAGACTAATGGATTTGTAGATTCAAGTTCACGATGCAACTTACGTTCTACTAAAATTGTTAAAAAGCTTGTGCTAAAAGCATATGAAAATCATCACCCATATCCATTATATTTGGTGAAAAGCTGTAGCAGTATAAGTAATTGAAAGTGTGAAGTTTATATTTGGTGTAAATTCATATAATTGATAAATGAAGTGGATATATATGTTAATTTCCTCACTCCTTTGCATTAGAGGGATGATAAATGTAGATGGGCTAACAATGGAGAAAAACACATAAAAGTAAAAAAGTTGTAATGGGGACAAGTAAAATCATGTCGAGGCGACAATGAATCTCAGAGTCAAATACAAAAGGTTGGAGAATGGTGGGTAGGAAATTCCAGGGTTTTCAAGGAAATAGGCAAGAGATTTTAAATATTAAAGTTTGAAGAATAGAAGGTTTTTGAGATGACAACGGTTTTCAGAGCTGATTTCAGAAGAATGGGGATGGGTGGGAAAGAAACATCCGGAATTTAACGGAAGAAAGGATTATAGTCCCTTTTAGACGAGATTTTCAACATCAAAATTTGAAGATCAGAGGGTTTAGGGGTCCCAAAAATTGAAAAATATACAACCGTATATATAGAGATTACAAGACACTAGTCGTTTAATTGAAAACTAAAAAGCTAAAAAGTTTAAAATATTAAATAAAGCTTAAAAAGCTAACTATGTCTTTAATAAAGAAGCAATAGAAGCTAAAAAGTTTAAAATATTAAATAAAGCTTAAAAAGCTAACTATGTCTTTAATAAAGAAGCAATAGTTTCACTTAACGCACTAAAAAAGCTAAATAAGTGGACTAAAAAGCTAAATAGCTAAATAAGTTGACAACTAAGATGACCACTAAGAATAGAAGATGACCATTATAGAATAGATATTAATATTATTTTAACACCCTCTCTAGCTAAATAAGTGGACTAAAAAGCTAAATAGCTAAATAAGTTGACAACTAAGATTACCACTAAGAATAGAAGATGACCATTATAGAATAGATATTAATATTATTTTAACACCCTCCCTAATGGTCATCGTACTCAATACCCTACAAAAGACACTGCAGGTGTTTTGATCACAAATGCAAAAAACATTGCTGCTACGGAGACCCTCCCAAGGATCTGACACACGAATTATTGAAGTTTGAAACTATGATTTTGAGGAAAAATCATCAAACTGTTTTGGAGAAGAGAACTGAGCACTGTGTTGCTCATTGACCGCAATAAAGCACAATTTTTGAAGGAAAAATTGTGAAAACCTAAAAAACTGGATTTTACAAATCATCATTTTTTTCTGAAAAAACAGGAAAAAACAGCAAAAACCCAAAAGATAGGAATACCCATCATATATTCAGATACCCAAAATCTCACGTGAACTTCATGAATTATAGATGATCATTTTTAAGGGAAAATTATAAACCTTATGAACAACTTTTTAAGAAAAAAAGAATAAAACCCATAAATAATTTTTAAAGAAAAAAATATAAAAAAACCCAAACCCAAAAGCACGATACAGTCGGGTGCTAAAATGGCGGTTAAACAAACGCAGAGGCCCGAAAAAAACCCGACACTGGTCGGAAAAATCCTTCCTGCGGGAAAAGCACCGTCACAGGTTGAGAAACATCCCCCAAAAAAATTTGTGAATACCGCCGCTACAAAATCACGCGGGAAAAGCGCCGTCACAGTTTGAGAAACATCCCCAAAAAAAACGTCGCTGAAAAAACTCTGTCACGACATACATGATATCAGATGTGACCGCCCAAATCAGAAATGGCTGCCCAGAAAATCCCTCCCACGAAAAAAACGCGTCCAAATGAAAACCGTCTGGCAGAGTAGATGGAAGACGCAAATCCGCGAAATATGGGCTGGAAAAAAAACGCGGAAAAAGAAAGAACACGCCTAGAAAGGACGCCAAAAATCGCGACGTAGAATTTGGAAGAAACCCACCACGAAAATTGTGATTACATACGCAAAACCCTCGTGCACAGAAAATACCAGTCACGCCGCTAAAAAAAAATCGCGACGTAGCACATAGACGCCCTGCGAAATACACAAACGCGTGGAGAAAAAAAAATCGCACGTAGCAATAAAAACGACACAGTAAAAATCACGACCCACGGAAAGTTGAAAATCAGTCACGAAACCCTTTGCAATTTTTCACAAAAAAATCCCTTCGAAAATTAACGCGAAAATCTGCTAAATCCTCGATCAGACAAGGATGCTAACCAAGAAAAAAAACGCGATTTAGGTCGAGCACTGACCCGCGAACTGCAAAATTGCCTAATAAGCAATCAGATTTTTTTCATAAAAAAATCTCTTCTATAAAAAAATTTCTGGAAATAATATCCAGGTAAAGAGGCTAGGAATTTTTTTATTAAGAAAATTGCAAAAAAAATTGCGAAACTTTTAAAAAATCTGCTCTCATACCATAAAAAATTATTGCTTTAAATAATCGGATAATCTATTCAACGATATACAACTGTATATATAGAGATTGCAAGACGACGTTCTAAATTAAGAACTAGTCATTTGAGTGAAAACTAAAAAGCTAAGAAGTTTAAAATATTAAATTAAGCTTAAAAAGCTAACTATGCGTCTTTAATAAAGAAGCAATTGTTTCACTTAACACACTAAAAAAGTTAAATAAATCGATTAAAAATCTAAATAGATAAATAAGTCAACAACTAAGATGACCACTAAGAATAGAAGATGACCATTATAGAACAGATATTAATATTATTTTAACATAAACTATCTGTTGGGGAACATAAACAAATATTTGTAGAAATCATTCGGTGGCAAGGGTCCTTGTTCCTTCCCAAATAACATTCCGATCTCTCCTCTTTGGTGTTTTGGGAAACAGGTCAACCCTCCTTTGCCAAAGAAGGTATGGACACTTGAGCATTGGAGGATATTTAAGACTAAGAAGGAAATTTTGAATCTCCATAGAGAGAACTGGAAAATGCCTTATTATTTTCTCCCAAGTCCAGAGAATGGAAATTATCAACCTTCTTCCATCTTTTCTACATTTTCAAACAATATTCCTTTGGTCTAGTTGAAGAATTCTAGTGGAGCTTTTGATTCAAGGTTTGAAAGAACTGGAGTAAGATGCCACATGCCTCAGTGAGTCAAGATTGGCTCTTATGAAAGGCAAAATGAAAAAGGAATAAGATGGGAGTTATAAACCTTTAGGAGTCCCAATAAATCAGTCAAAAGATGAAAAACTTATAATGCTTTCTATTCAGGACAAAGGGAAAGCTATAGTGAGGCAGGAAGGAGAGGCGTCAAGCTCATGCTTTGAAGAGGTTGAGTGCTTTTCACCAGATATTCAGGCTAACAATGTAGAAAAAGGAATTGTTGAGGAATCAAGTTTGGAGGACGATGGAGATGTTTTCAGAGTGAATGCTACCTTCTTTGAGCCATTCCTCTCTCAATAGATTGTAGAATTTCGACAAAAAGACATAATATGTAAGTTTTGGCAACTCTCAACTGAGAAAAAAATATTATTTAAATAGGTTTCAAAATATTGGGTTGGTGTTGCTGAGGTTTTTTTGATAGACAATAGTAATGGCTATTTCATTTCATTGATTGAATCAAAAGAAAGCAAAGATATTGCTTTTAAGACAAAATCTTGGTTTTATAAGAGTTCGAGATTGTATATGCAAGAGTGGCAACCCAATTTTGATCCAAAGTTTGTCAAATTGAATTTTGTTTCCTTTTTGGATCCATCTTAAAAGTCTCCCATTAGAATATAGAGAAATGAATATAATAGAAATTTTGGGTAATACAGTGGGCATTTTATTAAAGGTAGATTCAACCTTCTTTGAAAACCCTAATCTTCCGGTTAGATTGTGTTTGCTTATGAATACAACAAAGGAATTCCCTTCCTCTATTAATATCACCTCAAAAAATGGTAGTTGGGATCAAAAGGTATTCTATGAAGAAACTTCCCTGGTCTATGAGAATTGTCTCCTTTCAGACCATGCAACAATCTGCTGTCCAGATTTTGACAGTAATGCTATCTCAAATTCCTCCCTTTCAAGTTATGAGGAATTATGTTTTTCCTTTCTTGGCCCCTCTATAGATGAAAGGCCTTTACCATCTGATCTTTTTCCGGAGATCTCCTCAATTGACCTTCTTGAAGAATTCCAAAAAACTTCTTATGGAAGTTTAGGATTAAGTGGAAGTAAGAGTTCTCAGAAGGAGATTGAAGGTATTCTTTAGGGGTGGATTGATTAGATCCAAGAAAATATTATTGAGGAAACTACAGATTAAATATTAAAGGAAGATAAGGAGAGTAGAAAGGAAGTGATTGGAGAGAATCATTTAATGATTTCTCCGTATGTTTGTTTTGATTCCACAATGAGTCATTTTGGGAATATTCTTCTAAAGCTAGGAAGAAGTTGGAATTTGGATTTTCCTTTAAGAACACTAAAGTCTTGTGAGATTGAGTTTTCTTTTTCCTTTTTATTAAATGATATAAAGGATTGGTGGAGAGAAGTAGTGAGGATATTGAATTTTTGCAAGGAGAAGTCAAGAGTTAATTAGAATATGGAGATCATACTCAATTACTTTTATCCTAGACCAATATTGTTGAACATTTTTGAAACTTTTATTGCAAACAATTATGTGGAAATTATGTCCCTAATCTAGAAATGAACTCTTAGAATCCGAGTTTGCATTTGTTAAACGAATGAAGAGTTTCCTTCAATATATCAAGCCAAATTGAAATTGAAAGGTTGGCATACATTAACTGCAGACACTTGAGTAAAACTATAGAGAATATTCCACTCCTAGGGATAAACTTGACTCAATTTAATGTAAAAACTTCAGCACCTCCTTTAAGAATCTCACAAAATCTTGAAAATATATATCAAATGGAGGCAGTAGAGTTCTTTACTCCTTCCAAATAAAAGAGGTAGACCTCTGGGTAGCTCTAAGAACCCAAGAGCTAAGACAAATGGGGAGAAGAAAAAATTACTTCCAGTAATAAATAGTTTGAAGTTGGAGAGAAGAAGATCGGTGAGGCTTATGAGGAAACGAAACTTGAAAGGTTCTTAGTCTATGCTAGCAAATAAATCATATGTGATGTCTTCAAGGCCCTTTAGGGATAACGAAGAATTGTCATTATCCTTGTCGGATTCCTTATTTCAACAAAATGAAGAAGACCTAGGAAATTCTAAAAACCAAATTCATTTTCAGGGTCTCTCTTTAGAGCAGAAATTTGTAGTAGTGGACTTAGTGAACTCTCCTTTGACAAAGGAATCAACAATGGTTAGTGATTTTCTAGGTATTTCATCACCTCAGATTGGGGAGTTGGGGGAATCTTGGTCTAAAAAACAAGAACTTATTAAAAAAATATTTAACTTGGAAGACTTGGATTTTAGAGGATTTGTGTGGAAAATACTTAGTGATAAGGTCTCACTTGGTCTTCTACAGAATTGCTCAGGTAAACTTAAACCAGATTGTGGTCAATCGCTAGAGAGCAGGAGGGGAAGAAAATAATCATTGGTTTTAAGAGCTTTGGATGGAGAAAATACGGATCAACTTAAAATAATAGCCCTTTGGAGCAATGGGAAGGGGAATTCCTCTATATAAGACTCATGAAGATAATATCGTGGAATGTTAGGGGCTTGCATGCCCCTAATAAGCAACGTCTGGTTAGGCGTTGCATCAAAGTTTCAAAACCAAAGGTGGTTCTGCTACAGGAAACAAAATTGAATAGAGAACATATATCAACCTTCACAAAAAAATTAGGGTATTGGGAAGCTGAAGTGGTGGAAGTTGTGGGTTCAATTGGAGGTTTGGCCCTTTTGTGGAACCCAGGGAGAATAACTTACTCCCATTTGTCTTCAAACAATCATTGGATAATAGGCTTGCTGTCTAGTTTTCAAGAAATAAAAAAATCAATTTTTAATGTATATGTTCCAGTGCAAAACAACATGAAATTGGCTCTATGGAGGGATTTGGAAAGGATTTTCCAAACTACTCCCCAAAACAATATGGCGATTGGAGGAGACTTTAATGTTTTTTTTTTCATCTCTTAGAGAAATATGGATGTATTTAGGAGACTCAGTCTTAAAATTGATTTCCGAGATTGGGTTGTTAGAAACAACTTTTTGGATATTGCTATGGAAAATGGATTCTACGCATGGACAAATAGAAGATTGGGTTTTAGCTATATAGCTGAGAAGTTGGAAAGGTTCTTCTTTAAAGAGAATCTTTCATTGATCCCTTTCACTTTTAAATCCTTCATTAAGCCAATATTTGGGTTAGATCACTATCCGATATAGTTAGAATTTTTCAGGAGATAAGAAACCTATTAACTGTCTATTTAAATTTGAAAAAGTGTGGATGAGGAATCAAGTTTTTTTCATATTGATTGAAAAATGGTGGAATGAAGCTAGGTTTCATGGATCTAAACTTTTCTGTTTCATTTCAAAATTTAAAAAGATCAAACACAATTTCCTTATTTGGAATAGATAATTTTTTTAAAACATATTTTAAGTCAAGAGTGGAAAAAGAGATGGAGCTTTTAAATATCGAGGTTTCAGACCATGGAATAGATCAAAGTATGTTCATAAAGGAGAAGGAGCTTCTTCAACTTCATGAAGAAATCTTAGCGAAAGAAGAAACTTTTTGGAGGCAAAAATCTAGGGATGTGTGGCTCTATGAGGGGATAGAAATTCAAAGTTCTTCCACAGTAGTACCAAACAAAGAAGAGCAATAAACAAAATCGTGAGGATTAAAGATGATCAAGGGAATATGGTAGAAGATCTGAAAGCTATCTCAGAAAAATCAGTGTCATTCTTTTCAGATATCCTTAATAATTGGGATGGGTTAGATTTAGTTTCTCAAAATGAGCTATTGAGAAATATTCCAAGTATTATATCGACTAATGATAATTTAATGCTCAACGATAAATTTTCTATACAAGAAGT
This sequence comes from Cryptomeria japonica, assembly GCF_030272615.1. Lineage (NCBI taxonomy): Eukaryota > Viridiplantae > Streptophyta > Pinopsida > Cupressales > Cupressaceae > Cryptomeria > Cryptomeria japonica. The sequence goes on from NC_081409.1 coordinate 155,777,366, forward strand.
TGAAACAACTCTCTTTCAACTTCATCTAGATAAATCCCCAGGACCATATGGATTTCCTGCTAGCTTTTAAAAAAAATGTTGGTCCATACTAGGGAATGGGTTAACTGAAGCCTTAAAAGCTGCAAGGAATTCAAGTAGATTTCTGAAAGAGATCAATAATACTTTTATTGCTTGAATTCCTAAGAGAGAGAAGTTGCTTAAATTGGAGGACTTTAGACCCATTTCCCTCTGTAATACTACTTACAAGATCTTTTCAAAAGTCTTAGCAAATAGATTGAAGCAAGTTCTTCCATCTATAATCTCAAAAGAACAAACAAGTTTTGTTCTGGGGAGATCCATATTGGATGGAGTGATCATAGCTCAAGAAGCTATTCATTCAATTCATATCAACAAGCGTTCAAGTATGCTCATCAAATTGTACATTAGTAAGGCTTTCAATAAAGTGGATTGGAGGTTTCTATGTAAATGCTTAGAGGCTTTTGTTTTTTCTAAACCGTGGATCAATTTAATTTTTAACAACATTTCAAAACCACATTTTTCAGTCATTATTAATGGATCTCCTCAAGGTTTCTTTGATTCATCAAGAGGGATAAGGCTGAGGGATCTGATATCTCATTTTTTTCATCATTATGGCAGAATCCTTGGGCAAAAATTTCCACAAATTTCAATAGGATGGCATAATTAGAGGTTTGAAGATCACTAATTCAGTTGAGGTAGTTACCCACCAACAATTTGCAGATGATATAATGTTATTTGGTCAAGCTGACAAATGAGAAGCAGTTATATTCAAGAAAATTCTTAGGAAATATGCCTCACCTTCAGGTCAATAGGTTAATCAAGAAAAATTAGAGGTCTTTTTCTTCAATGTGAAGAAGAGGATTGAGCTTCAAATTCTAGCGCAGTCGAGTTTTAAGGAAGGAAAACTACCTTGTCTTTACCTTGGTCTGCCTTTGGACAAGGGTCTTAGATCAACTAAATTTTTGGATCCGATGGGAGAAAGGATGGACGAAAAAATGGAGTCTTGGAAAACAAAATGGCTTTCGTGGGTTGGTAGAATTATAATGCTCAAGACAGTTCTCTCAACAATCCCAATTTACCTTATGTCGTGTCTATCCCTCTTAATTGGTGATAACACAAAGTTAGTTAAAACAATGAGATCTTTTTTCTGGCAAGAAATGGCTAAAAAGAGAAAAATGGCCTCGATAGCTTGGGAAAAGATTTGCGAACCCAAACCATTTGGGGATGTTTGTTTGAGGAACCAATTGTGGCAAAACAAAGCTTTAGGTGCAAAACTAGTCTAAAAAATATATAAGGACTCAAATTGGAAAAGGGTAAGAATTCTTAAAGGAAAATACTTGAAGGATTTAAGCCAAGAAGGAATTTTTAGAGTCCAATATCCTCCAAAAGGTTCTAGGGCATGGAATTTCATACTAAATTGCAGGAAACTCATAACAAATCAGATTTCATGGAATGTGAAGGATGGATGTAAAACTCTTTTTTGGTCAGACTCTTGGGGGGGTTACCAAGATATAGACAAAGAGATGGGGCAAAATAACCTTAAGGCTCTTTTAGAATCCAGATGGGGATTTGTTTTGTGAGATTACATTGAGAAGGCTGACGAGAATCACCCGTTGTGTTAGAAATGAAAAAGTTTTGAAGATTTACCAGCCGACAGAGCATAAATGAAAAGTCTTATGGACATTCTACAAAAGATATCTTTGGTATTAAAAGATGGATTTGATTTGATTATTTGGCTAGGGGAAAACTTAGGAAACTATAATGCAAAGGATGGCTATAATACAATTGTGGAAAAACAGAATTTTGTGGAAACTAAAATCCCCGTTTCTCTATGTTGGGACAAAAGATGTCTTCCGAAAGCGAGTTATTTTGCTTGGGTAGCTTTGCAGGGTATAATTTTAACAACAAAATGGTTTAAGAAGATTGGTTATTTGGGCCCTTCAAAATGTGTTTTATGTAAACAGGATGAAGAATCAACAAATCATATTCTTCTAAAATGTTCGTTTGCTTCTAAGTGTTGGCAATGGTTATGTTCCAAATTAGAATGGTTGACAACTTTGCCAAATGACATTTTGAGTTTATTCAAAAGTTGGCCTAATTTGTATTCAACAAGTCTATTTAATAAATTATGGATCTCCTCACCTTCAGTTTTAATTTAGGAGATATGAAAGGAAAGAAATAGAAGAGATTTTCAAGGGGAAAAATTCCCTCCGGATGCTTTTATGAATAAACTTGAAGTGGCCATAGAGGAAATAGTGAATAGTAGACTCTTAATCTACATTTCAAAAAAATCTCATTTCTTTTTATGGGACAATAAAATGAAAGGAAATTGGTTCAGGACTTAAAGTCCCTCCCTTTGTTGGGAGAGGTAGAGATGAATCGGTTAAACAAAGAGCATTGGCAGTTTGGATCCCGCCAAAGGATGGATGGCATAAATTTAATTTTGATGGGGCTTCTCGAGGTAATCGAGGAGCCTCTGGATTTGGATGTATAATTCATTCATTAGGAGGAGTGACAGAAGCAAAAAAAGCCAAAGCCTTAGTAGTGGATACTAATAATGTTGCATAAATACAAGCTGTTATCGAAGATAGCGCTATTTGTAGGGAACTTAGCCTTAAAACTGTAGAAATTGAAGGAGATTCATCAATAATAATCAATGCTTGAAGGATCTGTTAGAGTTATCCTTTATTAACTAATAATTATCTATTTAATTATTAGTCTATTATACTCTATGCTTAAGCTAAACTTAGGAATCTTATAATTCTTTAGGGTTTCGAGTATCCTTTTATAAGGATTCTCTCTTTGGATTTTAATAACAACTATAATTATGGAATTGCATTCTTGTTGCACAATCAATATGACTCCTCTTTTCTGGATCTCTGAATTCTGGCCTCCATAGCTTTTTTGTTTATCTCCTTCTATGATAGGTTTGCATGCAGGTGATCTTTGGGAGTTGTAGAGTTGATTTTTCCTCAACTCCAATATGGTATCAGAGCTCCAGATCTACATGCCCCTGTTCTCTTCATGAGAGATTTTGGCCCTTATTCTTTAGATCTGTGTATTCAGGGGTTTGTGTAGTTGCTTTTTTTCATTTCTAGGGATAGCTATTTTTTTGGTACATTTTGGTGCCAAAAGGACCTCACGGTTGGATTTAGGAGGCCATTTCCATGAATTTTGATATATAATTCGACCTATTTCGATGACAAGGGCATGATTTTTTGTTGGCACATTTTTCGAGGCACAAAAATCCGTATGGTTGTACCTACAAATGCTTCAGATTTTTAAATTTTTTTTTTACCCTCTTTATGCCCTACAAGAGGGGTTTTTTTTCTTTTGGCCGTAACTTGGTCATACAGAGACGCTTTTTCAAAAACCTTAAATCGTCGCAAAGCTCTTTCCGAGCTCTATCCAGATTTGGAGGTTTGAACTTTTGATTTTGTTTTTTTTGATGGAATTTTTTGATGTCAAATCCATAGGTTCCTTTTTGCACTCCGGGAGACATCACTTAAGCATCCAAACTCCATTTTTCGAAAACTTTATATTGTTGGAAAGCTTGTTTTGTGTAATTTCCAATCATATGAGTGTTCTTTCTAGATTCTTTTCCAAGTATATTTTATTTAGTTTTTTGCTTTTCAGCACTTTGGTGAATATCTTGGATGTTTCAGGTCCTGGGATCTCTTTCTTTGAGTAGGATGTCTCGTCTTTGGCTTTCTGTTTTCAGTCGTCTGTCTCTTCTTATCATTGTAGCATTTTATTTATGCAAACACACTGAGATAAAGTGCCACCATGCATTGTATACTTGGGATCTTGCAAATCTTGTGCCTTATTGTACATGCACTACTTATAAAGTGCAATGGGGGCAGGTTGATTTTTGCATTTGTTTTCCATCTACCTTTTTCATGTGAGTGTTCCTTCGACGACATTAGCCTCATGATGTGTGTTAAGTGAGTGTTCCTTCCACGACACTATGTACTTTCTCTGCACCTTCGATGTTCCTGGTTCTTCGTCATGTAACTCTTGTTGGTCGTTCTTTTCAGTGTACCTGTCCCTCTCCCATTTCAGCATTATGGGGAGGTTTGTCCTATTTTTCTAATGCTTCCTTGGTTCCATTGATCAGCTCTTCAGGATTTGGTGTTTCATACCATCTGTATCTTTGAGTTCAGTTGTTTGCCTTTGTTTGCCATATGATTCGAGTAGTATCATTTGAGGGCACTCATGCAGATTACAATCTTCTCTACTTGGTTATGTTCTATTTCAGTGGAGGTTCTTCATATCAGCAGTTACACTTCGACAGTGTTTGCAGCTATTTCATGCTTCATTGGTGTTCTTCATTCTCTTCTTTTTTGTTCCTATCTCCTGGAACACTCTTGTTTGGAGGCTTCTTAATCCTTCACTTGAGCTTTCATCTCTTCTTGGAGAGGATTTTTGTTCCCATAGGGTTTTCTCCTTTTTCTCCACCTTACAGAGATTTTATTGTTCTTGGGTACCTCATCAGGCCTAGTTGTTGGGACCCATTGTTGCTTTCCTGCATTTTTTACATGCTTTTTTGGTCCTCAGTTGATTTTTAGCTACTCCTTAAGTTCATCTTAAGGGGGGGTGTTAGAGTGCTAATAATTATCTATTTAATTATTAGTCTATTATACTATGCTTAAGCTAAACTTAGGAATCTTATAATTCTTTAGGGTTTCGAGTATCCTTATATAAGGATTCTCTCTTTGTATTTTCATAACAACTGTAATTATTGAATTGCATTCTTGTTGCACAATCAATATGACTCCTCTTTTATGGATCTTTGAATTCTGGCCTCCATAGCTTTTTTGCTTCTCTCCTTCTGTGACAGGTTTGCATGCAGGTGATCTTTGGGAGTTGTAGAGTTGATTTTTCCCTCAACTCCAATAGGATCGGTAACACTCCAAATTGGAGACTTAATTAATTTGTTAGCAGATGCATGAAATTACTTAAATTTTTTGAAGCTTATACCATTAATCATATCTTTGGAGAAGCAAATGGAATGGCAAACCTCTTAGCGAATAGGGGAGCTGATAGTTTTAATGAGAAATTTATTAGAGCTTCAAGACCATTGGAGACTAATGACCCTAAAAGAGAGTGATTTATTTATTATGTTGAATATACATAAATAAGCTAAGTAGGAAATAATGTTTATTGGCTTTTAGAGAATATGCCAGTAATATCATCTTGTTTAATCTTTTTATTAGTTTTTTCTCCAAGCTAGTTCAACATTTAATACTGATATTCTCAATGACAGGGTTTTGAAAGGATTTGGGCAATATAATAAGATTATATGATACTGAAGTGAGGTTTAGCCATAAAAAGGATCATATGTACAAGGCTAACGACAACTTTCAATAATTAGGTGAAATTGAAGCATACATTCTAATTGATTTCCAGTGAGATTGTGTGAGTAAGATTATTTTGTCAGTCTCATTTATTGCCTCAAAAGATGAATAGATTTGTGAAGGCATGCCTTTTCAAAAAGTATTTGCCGCCTTTTATTTTTCTTATTACTGACATGATATAGTTTTATCTAAGTTTCAGGGTGCTCTTGCTATAATCAATGCTAAATAAGCAAGCTACAAAGATTGCCTTTTCTAGATTCGCTGGCTTCAAAACTTGGAGGTTAATCGGGCTGGCCATATTTAGTGGAGATTTTGTAATGATAAAAGAAATACTCAAAAAATGCAGATTAAGAGGCATTTATTAGAAAAGATGGAGTTGAGTGTTGAAAGGACATGTACGAACTTGTTGCCATGACTCGAGGCTTGTCCTAAGGGCCTTTTTTAAAAAAATGAATGTATTATTTCTTCTTCATCAAGCTTCTTTTTTGTTTTAACTTCTCTTTTGCTCCAGTTGAAAACAAAGATAGAAATTGTTATCTCTATCAGTTTTGGTGGTTGTTGGTTTGGTTTACTGTTGAAGACATGGACAACCCCATTCGTCTTGTTTCGACCAGAAGGCAAATGACATTTTTTGGAGAAATTAAAGACAAAAGGTTTCAGGAGGTTTTGAATGCTTCTCATCATGTTATAATTTTAGCAGTGAAGGTGTTTTGGGTGATGTTTTTCTTAGGACCAACCATAAATACAAAGTTAATTTAGAGGTTCCGACTGCCTTCGTTACTACCCTTCTTCACTTTGGTTTGCCCAAAAAGAAAGCAGAGGATTTATGCAGAAAGGTATTTAAAGGCTGACTTGCTTGGTGGTTTGGGTTTTGTTTCGAAGAATATAGATAACAATCTGACAATCTCGTTGCCAATTGACTACAATGCCACCATTAGAAACGACAAACGACTTGCTAGGTTTCCTATCTTATATTTCGAGAATGCAAAGTTGTTTAAATAGAGGGGGTTTTAGAAAAGAAATATGCAAATTTCCTTTGGTCCTTGTTCATGCTAACAAAAATTGCAGATGATAATTGGATTAAGAATAATTTTGAGCTAGTTGGCTTAGCAGAAATGGCTCTCGTAGAGAGACTTGTGGATTGGGAAAATGAATTAAAGGCTATAAATTCAAAAATGGGTCCAGAAATAGGGATGATGATTGACTGCTTCCCCTTTCCTCCAGATACTGCATGGACTGGGAAAATAATTTCTGTTATATTGGAATGGATAGATTCCTCGCTCTTGCCTAGTCCTTCTTCTCCAACTCGTTGACTCCCCCAAATTGTAAGCTCCAAAGTCGGGTTTGATAGTAATGATTTTATAGTAGTTCTATTTCTCTAGGCTAGTAATACAATTATCTTGCTTTAGAACTGGGTTGAGCAAGATTTTGTATTTATGATGTTGGTAGTTTCGAGCCATGAAAGGTTTTTGGCTTGTTTTTCTATGACAATTCTTAGGGTTACATTTTGTTTGGTTTAAACATTTTATTAAAACTCTTTATTATGTACGACTCTTGGTTGATAAAAAAAATTTTGTAATGGGAAGTCTCAACCAAGCAATCAAAATTTGTCTACTTTTGTTGATAGATGAAAAAGAAGATGAATTGGGAAGTTTTACAATGACTAACTCTAAATTAGAAAGCCTGCATGAAGTATTGTCATCTTTTCAAGAAGTGTTCCATAATCCCTAGGGGTTGCCACCAAGAAGGGAGGTGGAGTATGCGATCAACTTCTACTTAAATTTCCTCTAACAAATATTGATTTATATTGGTAGTCACTTTTAGACGCAATGAGGTCAATAGATAAATTTAAGATATTGCAATAATGGGTCATTCTTTGAAGAAGTTCACCATTTAGCTTACCTATTGTGATGGTAAAAATTAAAGATGTTTCTTGGAGGATGTTCATAGATTACAAAGAATTCAACAAAATCACAATAAAGAAAAAATATCATTATACAAGGATTGATGATTTGTTGGACTAATTGTAACATGTTAAGTACACAATAAGGGGGGCTTTTGGAAGATCACTTTCAAGACAAAGCAATTGGTGAGTTGAATTATGCCCCAAATCAAACTAGGGAATGCAATTTTTTTTAATAAGGTAAGTAGAAATTTTGAAAGGGCCCAAACCCTTGTACAAAAGCAAGAAGTAGAGGTAAAGAAGTGGGAAACAAGGGTCCTAACCCTATACAAATATTTCCAAAAGGCTGGATGAAACATGCCCAAGCAAGAGAAAGAAGAGAAATTACAACCAAGCTACCAAATAAGACTACAAACCCAAGTCAGGAGTGATTTGACCTTTCATCAAGAACTTGAGTATGAGTTTGGGAAGAGGAAGAAGAAAGACCTTTCACCTTGCAATAAATGATGTTATGGAAAAATATATGGAACTATAGCAACATGTGCTTGAACTAAGCACGACTTCAATGAACTCAACCTAATTTGAGGAGGAATGATTAATGATGCATAAAACATATTGAAATATAAAAATATAAAAAACCATAGTGCATTTGGATATATAGATAATTATATTGATAAAACAACATTCAACTAGTCTCGGGAGGTCTGCACACACCATGAAACATTAAAACAAACGATCAATTAAAACAAATTACTAAAATACATATGTATAAATAAAAATGAATAATGAACTATGCACACATTGAAAATATTAAACAAAAAAAGAGATACATACACAAACAATAATCTATATATCTTTTAAGGAAGCCACCTATCATCAATCTTTTTGAGAGAAATCTTTCAATTTTTTCGAGGTGGTTGACTCCCTTTATACCTAAACTTTATGTAATAACTAAATACGAAGTGTAATTGTTGAAGTCATGCTTTATTGAATAGACCTACACAATTACCTTATTCTCTATTTTTCCTCTTTTTATATACCCTTTCTCTAAGTGAAATGAAGGATAATCATCCCCAACAAATTATATAGATTAAAGGGATTATAACAATCATATCACAACAAAATCGTTTGCAATAATAACAATTCTAAGACACTTGTTAAACATCTAAATAACAAGGTTGTAGCAATTAATCAACCAATTTTTTTTTCAAATCTTAATAATTTTTAATATGATTGTAATATACATGCAACCAAATTAATAAAATTTCTATTGACAAGAAGCTTTTAAAATTAAAATAATTAAAAATATATTTGAAACTATTGAAAAATTATTAATGTGAAAATGACATTGTTTTGACCATCAATGATATTAATTAGTTGATAAAAATGTAGCATATTGAAAAATGACTCAAACAACAAATTATGAATCAAATGTTGTGTATGTTAAAATTGCACTTGTACCATGCTACAAGTTGACTTGCATCAAGTCATAAGTTTCTATTATAGTGTCCACCAAAGCTCAAAATGAACCTCCTTATTTAGATATTGGAACCCACCTTATGAGCTCTACATCTATAACAATTGAAACAACACTACATGTAATAAATATATTAATGAAATAAATAAATAATAACTTTAAATTCTTACGAAGTCTTGCCAAAAGTTACTAAATCTTAATAATAATCTTTTAAAATTAAACTATTACACCATAACTATTATGGTGTGAAAATAAAATAATGGACTATGAAATAAAGTGAATGTAAGTAGAAAAGCCTATTAAAAATATGATGTAAATGAATCCATTAGAAGACTCATTAAAAAGTTTTATATGAATGGTTAGTTTTTCATTTTAGAATATATAATGCAACTATACCATCGTGGCATCAACAAATTAGGTGTTTGATTCAAGTGCGATTGCATAACTAGATGTTTTTTCATGCAACATGGGAAGAAAATCTCTTTCACAAATAAGTCCTACAAGTTCTAAGCCAAAATAAATTTGTTTAATGCAAACAATGGAGTTTTGGTAAAGAGTCATTGTTATATTTAGGGAATGTGGTTAGGGGGGAGAGTTAAAAGTAGATCATGCAAAGTGTATTCCATCACAAATCAACTTACACCAAGGAGAACTATAGAAAGTAGGTTTTTGTAGGTGCCATCCATTACTAGAAATTTGTATCATCCTTCTCTTCTATAGTCCTCATGATGCAGTCAAGGTAGGGAGATCCAATGAAGGACAACCCCGCCTTGCAGCCTATCACACAAACACCATGAAATAACAAAGCAAAACAAGATCATTCAACACAAGATATACCTTGGGAAAACCTCAAAGGGAAAAACCTATCCTCAAAGCTCAATACTTATATTATTTTGATGAATTACATATGCCCTCAAGATTTACAGATGCTGGACCATAGCTCAGAATCACAAAATCATTCAAACAACTCAAATCTATGATCCGCAAATCATCTGCTTAACAACTCTGTCTCCGGTAATGCTCTACTGATACGGACCTTAGTCCACCGGACCAGAACACCACAATGCTTCGGAATTTACATCTTTCCTAATTCTTATCTTTCAGGGACCTCTGTCATCACAAATAAATCTCCAAACTTCCTCTTTATACTATCCGCAAGCCTCAACAACTAAATCAAGTCGGCCAAAGGTCCATCAAGTTATAATGAAACGTGAGAACACTAACATGTCAGCCAAATCACCAATAAAACCTCCAATAATGATTAGAACTTCGCGTGGACCTCCAAGAATATCAGTTAGGTCCAAAACAACATCCCCCAATGATACTCAAGTTACAGAAACGATCTGCAACCCAATTCACACTTTGTTAGCTCAACATAGCAAGAATACGCCAATCCAGAACCATACCAGAATCGATCTCACTGAAATCAAATCCAAATGCCATGAATCTCGAATATGTTTAAGACAACGATCTACAGATGCTAAATACAAATCCGAAACTCTAAATTCACATACATGAAGAAACACAACAATCTCCAAGCAACTCCACTGCTAACTGCTCCAATCAGATGAACTACTCAGATGCTCTTGCATCAGATGATACCACTTGATGCAGTCAAGGTAGGGAGATCCAATAAAGGACAACCTCGCCTTGAAGCCTATAACACAAACACCATGAAATAACAAAGAAAAACAAGATCATTCAACACAAGATATACCCTGGGAAAACCCTCAAAGGGAAAAACCCAGCCTCAAAGCTCAATCCTTAAATTATTTTGATGAATTACATATGCCCTCAAGATTTACAGATGCTGGACCATAGCCCAGAATCACAAAATCATTCAAACAACTCAAATCTATGATCTACATATCATCTGCTTAACAACTCTGTCTCCGGTAACGCTCTGATGATTTGGACATCAGTCCACCGGATTGGAACACCGCAATACTCCGGAATCTACATCTTTCCTGATTCTTATCCTTTGCGGACCTCTGTCATCACAAATCAATCTCCAAGATTTCTATTTATACTATCTGCAAGCCTCAACAACTAAATCAAGTCGGCCAAAGATCCATCGGTTCATAATGAAACGTGAGAACACAAACATGTCAACCAAATAACCAAGAACACCTCCAATAATGCTTAGAACTTTGTGCTGACTTTCAAGAACATCGGTCAAGTCGAAAACAACATCTCCCAATGATCCGCAAGTTACAAAAATGATCCGCAACCCAATTCACACTCTGCCAGCTCAACACAACAAGAACAAGCCAATCCAGAACCATACTAGAATAGATATCTCATTGGAATCAAATCCAAATGCCATGAATCTCAAATATGTTTAAGACAAGGATATCCAGATGATAAATCGAAATCCGCAACTCTAAATTAACAAACATGAAGAAACACAACAATCTCCAAACAACTCTACTGCTAACTCCTCCAACCAGATGAACTACTGAGATGCTCCTACATCAACTCACCTCTAGAAACTAGTTGCAACCATGGGGAGGAACTCCAAGTGGGAAAATAACATAACTCATTTGAATCATTGAAATAGAAAATTAGTATTGTCACATGCTTACCCTTCCTAATTTGCAACAACCTTTTGATATAGAAACTCATGTAAGGGAGTATGTTATAGGTGTTGTATTGCTACAAGGAGGTAGGCCCATTTGATATAATTTAGAAGTTTTTAGTTTAGTTGTTAAAAGATATCTAATATATGATAGATAATATTATGAGCTATTCCAAGTTATTAATAAATAGAGGCATTATTTATTTAACAAATAAATTATCATGCATATTGAACATTAACCTTTACAATATTTATACAATCAAAAAAATGCGCAACATGCAAATCATTATAAGTGGATGTGATTGTTGCAACGATTTCATTTGGCGATTCATGTGCTAATAGATATGCTATCTTGAACAACAATCTCATTTATAATTTGACCTATGCCTATGGTGTCAGGATTAAGGTATCTAAACCTTTGCAAGTCCTAACATTGGTAATTGGATTTATTTATTTAATATATCTGATTTTGTTTTATGAGCATACGAGACAATTTTCGCTTGCACATGCTATTTTGTTATCTCGTGGGAGTTGGCATGTTGACTTGTTATCCTACTGGGAAGGTGACATGAATATTTTGTCCTCGCATGAGGAAGTAGGCATGCCACTTGGAGGATATTGGATTATTGATAAGTAGGTGCCATGTGTCATGTAATGACAAATATTATGACACACCTACCTATGACAACTCATTGAAAATTATGACAAATTCTATGGCATAATAGAAAACTGCTAGGAGACAACTTTGCATGGAGAAGGTGGGTGCCCAAGTTGTGTAATGACAAGTTGTAAGAGAATCAACTATTAATAGTTATTTGTGACAAATTCTCTTACAATTGTAAGTGCTCTTAGTTATGATAGTTTTTATGACAACTATAAGATGTGTAAGAGCATATCCCATACCTAAATCTAGCAAATTTTGGGCGCCCAAATTTGGATGTTTGAACTAGTCAAAGGATGATGTACATGTGTCATTTGCATGCTTACATGTGGTTGGAAAATATGCCAAAGGATTTGGATGCCTATTTGGCTTGGTCTAGAAGTTTCTTGCTTTGTTGTATTTATCTATATAAGGTTGTCTTAGAGAGCATTATGCATGTTATGTTTTGCAAGTGAAGTTTTATGTTTATGGAATTAATCTAGATTGTTGGATGTTGATCGAATACTACTGTTGATATTGTATTGTAACTACCAAGTTTACTAGAAATACAAAGTACTATGCTTTTGGAGTGTGGGGTTTTTTTCCCAAAAGGATTTTCTGCACATATATGGTGTCTTCATTGTGGTGTACTATTTGCATGTTTATTATCTCTATCTGAATGAGTTTCTTATTCTGTAATAGTTAAAAATTTGTAAGAATTTGTACTCTCACCCACTAGATTGGTGTTAAAAATAATTTTCCACACCTTTTCTTCCATTCAGTTGGTATCAAAGATTAGCCAGTTTTGGTTTTGTTATTGGGTAGCAAGTTTTTTATTTTGATCTTAGTTTGAGAGGGAGCTTTTGAAAGCTTACTGCAGGAAGAAGATGACAAACACATTTAAAAAAATTGAGATGGAGAAGTTTATAGGCACTAACTTTGAACTGTGGAAGTTAAAAATGTAGGATATACTCGTAGATTGAGATCTATGGGTTGCATTAATATCTAGAACACAACTAATTACCGTGGCTTAGGATGTTTGGGATGTAATTGATCAAAAAGATAGGGGCCTCATAAGGCTATGTTTGGCAGACTCCATTCTATTAAATGTACATGAAGAGAAAAGTGTGGAAGATCTTTGGAAAAATCTTGAAGATGTTTATCAGGCCAAATCCCTGGTAAACAACCTATTTTTTGAGAAAGAAAAAGTATAATCTAAAGATGGAAGATGGATGATCCATTGTGGACCATCTCAATGCATTCAACATGATAATTTCTTAGATGGGTTTTGTTGGTGATAAGATTGAGGAAGATCATTGCATGCTTCTATTGTGTTCATTGTTGGACTCAATGGGTCACCTTGTTATGGTTATCAAGAGTACAACCATCGATGAAGTTCAAGATGTATGGGGTGGTGACATAGTTACTTTGTGAAGAGATGCAGATAAAGACTTTTGAGTTGGCTAAGGAGGCTCTTGCAGCTTATGGGAGATCCAAAGAGAAAGGAAATAATAAGGACAAGAAAGATGAAATAGACAAATCCAAATCTCGTGGGAGATCTAAGTCTCTTGAAAATTCCAAGGCAAAGTGTTGGAACTACAACAAAAATGGTCATTTTTGTAAAGAATGCAAGGAGGAGAAAAAGAAGAAAATAAAATCTCTTGAATTTAGATTCAAATAAATCCTCTTAGGATGATGGTGAAGCCTTTTTTGCATCCTTGGTAATGCATGTATCAGAAGATGTGTGGATGATAGATTTAGGTGTATCATTCCACATGATCTCTCATAGGGGTTGGTCCGTGAAGTATGAAGAATATGATGGTGGGAAGGTGAACTTAACAATGAATCTCATTTGAATATTGTTGGCTATGGAAGAGTCTTGATTAGATTCCTTAATGACAAAGTGCATGAGATTGATGGTGTTCTACATATCTCAGATTTTCCACAGAACCTACTTTCTATAATTAAATTGAGTGATGTGGGTGTCCAGGTTGTTTTCATGCAGGACAAATGCAAGGTGACCAGAGGGCCTATGGTGCTTGCTAGGGGTATTCAGATAGGACCTTGTATAAGCTAGATGCACACACTGTATAGTGCAATAGTACTTTTATGGAGCTGAGAAGGAGGGCTTTGGATTCTTCATCCTCATTGCTAGATCAAGTTGTGAAGAGGTCTGTTGCTTCTACATCTAATGGCCATTTTTTATAAGTAACAAAGGGTGCCAATGCTTCAAAGATGAAACTTCCAATGAATAAGACAATGTTATGGCACAAAAGAATTGGTCACATTGGTGAAAAGGATCTCAAAGCCCTAAAAAATAACTGGCTCATTAAGGGGATTTATGATTGTAATCTTGAGTTTTATTTTTGTGAACACTACATTTATGGTAGGAAAAACCATCAATTTTATTATAGTTCTCACAAATCATCTGGGTTGTTGGACTTGATTCATTCTAATGTTTTTGATCTTATTAATGTTCCTTCAATTTTTAAATCTGTATATATCGTACCATTCATTAATGTCTATAGTAGAAGGAAAATTTATTTATTTTCTTAGAAGAAAAACTGAATTCTTTAGTTGGGTTAAGGAGTTTAAGGCTCTTGTTGGGAATCAAACTTGTAGAAAGATTATGATGCAGGAGCATCCCCGGTTCTTGGCAATCTTTCATCAACCAAAAATATTTCTTTTCTATTTTGGCAGTTTCAGCATTTCATTATGCATTTTCTTGCATTGGCTCACCGGATCTTGTGGAGTTGGATTTTTCTTGAGGACATGATCATATTCCTTATTCCTAAACCACAGAACATTTGGATCATTTTCCAGCAAGTTATTGATTCCGCATTCCGAGACAGTTTTCTGGCATGAGAACCGTTTGAACCTATTTGCATTGGTCAATCTACCGGATCCCTTTCCTAGCTTGTGGAGCATTGTGCGTTGATTCCAATGTTCTCTGGCGTGTGGCCGACCTTCCCTTTGATCTGCACTTCATCCTTTGGATTTTTCAGAGGAATCTCTTTGGCAGAGGCTAACTTGTTAGTTTACATGTTTGGTCTTGTTCTTCGGCATTTGATCCCTTTTGGGCTGACCAGATTTTCTTGGATCATATGAATCATTGTAATTGACCATTAGAAGTCAGTTACAATGACCATTAGAAGTCAGTAAGAGGAAATAAGATAGAATATAGTAGATAGATCTTAGGTTTGGAGGTATGGGAGTGACCTGTTATGTAATTAAGCATGTTTGTAGCATGCCAATGAGTTGGATCTTGTAACCCGGATGTTACCGGTTATCTGTAATCAGTTTTAATGATCTAATATATTCAGTTCTACATTGCCTCCATCATAACTATTTGTTTTCGTTGTGTTTACTCTTTATGCCCGGTCCAGATTGATCTCTTTGAGGTCCCTCCTAACCGGTGACTATACCAACTGGTAGCAGAGCAAGATTTCGTTCCAGAGATTGCGTTGTCCTGAGAATTTTGTTGTGGGGTGGCGGATTGTGGATCCGACCTATAGCTGTAGAGGACTGGCATGGAGATGATGCGAAGAGGTAATAGGAATGGTGGAGCACGTGGGAATGCCGACCCTATTGTGATAAAAATATTGCGATGAATTGCAGCCCGGTTGGAAGTCGTTGAGATAGCCTAGAGAAGAGGCTGACATATTGAGTATGTGAGTGAAGATGAGGGAGAAGAGGCCCCGACAAAACAAGTAGCAAATCCACCGGGGATTGATCCAGATGAAGAATGGTTCTTGAGGGTTTTGGATAGGGCAAACATTAAACCACATTTTACCCCACTAGAGTATGATGGATTGGATCTTAGAGATGGAGAAGTATTTAGATTTTGAGAACACCATAGAGGAAAGAAAGGTGAAGTATGCTTGTACCCGGTTGAAAGGTCATGCATCTCTTTGGTGGGAACATTTGCAGGTTGATAGACAAAGAAGAGGTAAAGAGAATATCAAATCATGTGAGCTGATGGTTGCTAACTTAAAATTGAAGTTTATGCCAGCTGATTATCAAGTGAGCCTGTTTTAGAAGTTGCAGAACTTGAAGCATAAGGAATCTATTGTGAAGGAGTACACCGAAGCATTCTACAAGTTGAATATCAGATCCAAACATGTCGATGATGAGGTTGAACAAGTTGCGAGATATTTGAATGGACTGCAGTTGTCTATACAAGATGAACTTATTTTGATCAGGTTGTAGAGTGTTGAAGAAGCATACCAGTATGCCTTGAAAGAAGAAGAGAAGCTGAACAAAAGACACGAGTAGAGACAGAGAGATAGAGGTGGAAGGTTTTTCAGAAGAATATTTGAAGGAGGAAGAAGATATATTGGAGGAAGAGGGAACTGTACGGATCATAACAAAGACAAGGAAGTAAGAAAAGAAGGTAATTCATACCAGAAGGATGACATAAATTTCTACTGGAGGAGAGAACCTGATGGCTGCCGGAATGAAATTTTTGGAAAAGATGACAGAAGACAAGATAAGAGAGTGTTTAGAGGAACTTGCTATATTTTTGGAAGAGAAGGACATCGTGCTTTCGAATGTAAGAAGACAAAGAACACTCAGAGAACAACATTGGTAGAAGAAAGCCCCACCAGATTAGCTAACAAACCGGAAGATGGAGAACTGTTGATGATGAGGAGAGCTTTGTGTCATACCGAAGAAGATGAAGAGCCCTTGCAAAGGAGAAATTTGGTCAAGACCAGATGTAAGGTATCTGGTAAGTGTTGTAAAGTTGTTGTTGATAGTGGTAGTTCAGATAATCTTGTTTTAGAAGAAATGGTGAATAATTTGAAGTTGGAAAGATTGAAACACCCTAAGCCTTATCAGTTAGCATGGATTCAGGATGATCATAAGTTGTTAGTAAGTGAGCAATTTTTGGTGAAATTGAAAATTGGAAATTATCATGATGAAGTCTTGTGTGATATTATGCCTATGGATATTTGTCACCTTTTGTTCGGTAGACCTTGGTAGTTTGATAGACAGGCAATACATGATGGGATAAAGAACATATACACCATTGTAGCAAATGGGATGAAACAAACCTTGTTACCCTTGGAGGAGCCTATGAAGAATGAACTCTATACGAATGCTAGAATCTGTTTGGTGGATGGAAGGAAATTCATGGATGGAATGAGACATGAGAATGTGTGTTTTGCCTTAGTTCCTAAGAAGTCTGAGCATCTGTATCATGAAGAAGAACAACCAGAGGAGATAAGGGAGTTGTTAACAGAGTATGAAGACGTCATTTCAAATAATATGCCTAATGGATTACCACTTGTGAGATGTATTAGTCATTGCATGGACCTGGTTCCCAAAGCTAGTTTGCCTAACAAAGTTGCACACCGGTTGACACCGGTAGAGAATGAAGAGTTAAATAGACAAGTGCGGGAATTGGTGAAAAAAGGTTTTTTCAGAGAAAGTCTGAATCCTTGTGCAATACCAGAAGTATTAGCACCTAAGAAGAATGGAGAATGGAGGATGTGTACCGATTCCAGAGCAATAAACAAGATGACAGTGAAGTACCAGTTTCCTTTACCTAGGATGGATGATATAATGGGTTGTTTGAGTGGAGCCAAATACTAAACAAAGATAGAGATGAAGAGTAGATATCATCAGATCAGAATCAGAGAAGGAGATGAGTGGAAGGCAACGTTCAAGACAAATGAAGGATTGTATGAATAGTTGGTGATGCCTTTTGGGTTGACTAATGCATCAAGTACTTTCATGAGGTTGATGAATGAGGTGTTAAAGAAATTCTTGGGTAAGTTTGTTATTGTATATTTGGACGACATTCGGATTTTTCAGTAAGACAAAAGAGGAGAATTTGTTGCATTTGAAACACGTTTTGCAGAGGTTGAGAGAAGAAAAATTGTTGATAAAGCTTAAGAATTGTACTTTCATGAAGGAAGAGTTAGTCTATTTGGGATTTGTGAT
Organism: Cryptomeria japonica; assembly: GCF_030272615.1. Lineage (NCBI taxonomy): Eukaryota > Viridiplantae > Streptophyta > Pinopsida > Cupressales > Cupressaceae > Cryptomeria > Cryptomeria japonica. The sequence continues at coordinate 155,795,285 of NC_081409.1, forward strand.
ATCTGCGGATGGATTGAAGATGGACCTTGAGAAAGTAAAAGCAATTGATGAATGGCCTACACTAGAAAGTATTGGAGAGGTAAGATCATTTCATGGATTGGCTAGTTTCTACCGGAAGTTCATTAGAAATTTTAGTTCAGTTTGTAACCCTACGACTGAGACAATGAGGGGAGATAGGAAGGAATTCAAGTGGACAACCGAAGCAAACAAAAGTTTTGAATTGCTGAAGTAGAAAGTGATTGAGCAGCCTGTGTTAGCTTTACCGGATTTGAACAAAGTGTTTCAAGTAGATTGTGATGCAAGTGGAACTACAATTGGAGCCGTATTGAGTCAACAAGGGAGAGCAGTAGCTTATTTCAGTGAGAAGTTGAATGATGCTAGGAGGAGATATTCAGTGTATGATCAAGAATTTTATGCCATAGTTCAAGCCTTTAAAAAATGAAGACATTACCTATTGCCTAAGGAGTTTGTATTATATACCGATCATCAAGCCTTGCAGTATTTGAACATTCACACTAAGTTGAATCAGAGACACATGAGATGGGTAGAATTTTTGCAGAGTTACACCTTTGTGTTGAAGCATAGAAGTGGGAAGTCAAAAAAAGTTGTTGATGCATTAAGTAGAAGGAGGAATTTGCTGATAGAGATGAGAGTGATAGTATTAGGATTTGAGGAGTTGAAAACCTTGTATGATGATGACCCAGATTTTGCAGAACCTTGGAAAGCATATAGAGAGCCCGTTATGGTAGATAGAAGCAAGTGGCTGGATTACTTCATTCAAGATGGAATGTTATTTAGAGGAGTTAAATTGTGTGTGCCTAAGAGTTCTATGAGGGAGAATCTGATAAAGGAGAAGCATAGTGGAGGATTAGCCAGACACTTTGGTGTTGATAAGACAGTAGCATTGGGGAGTGAGCATTACTTTTGGCCTCAAATTCATAAGGGTGTTAGGAAATTTGTGTAGAGTTGTAGAGTTTGTCAAGTTGCAAAAGGTAGTAGTCAGAATGTGGGATTGCATAAGCCTTTGACGGTACTAGAGAGACCTTAGGAGGATATAAGCATGGATTTCACACTTGGATTGCCTAAGAAACATAGAGGGAATGATTATATATTTGTGGTAGTGGATAGATTCTCAAAGATGGCTCATTTCATACCTTGTAAGAAAACATCAAATGCAGTGCATGTAGCTGACCTATTTTTCAAGGAAGTGATAAGATTGCATGGATTACCTAAGAGCATAGTTTCAGACGGAGATACTAATTTTGTTGGTTATTTTTGGAGAACACTTTGGAAGAAGATGAAGATAGATTTGAAATTCAGTTCTACTTTTCATCCACAAACCGATGGACATACATAAGTAGTAAATCAGAGCTTGTAAAATTTATTGAGATGCTTAGTTGGAGTGAAGACCGGATGTTGGGATTTGATTCTTGCACAAGTAGAGTTTGCCTACAATAATTCAGTGAATAGGAGTACTGGAAGAACACCTTTTGAGATCGTTAACGGAGCACAACCTAGATGTATATCAAAATTAATAGATGTTAGTAATGAAGACAAGCGGAGTGCATAGGCACAAGAATTTGCAAATCACATGAAGGCCTTGCATATTCGGGTTAAGCAACATTTGGAGGACATGAACAACTAGTATAAGGAGAAAGAAGACGAGAAGATAAGACATAAGGAATTTAAAGTTGGCGATGAAGTGATGGTGTATTTGAAAAAAGAGAGATTTCCAGTTGGATCCCATAACAAGTTACAGATGAGGAAGTTTGGACCTTGTATGATCTTGAGGAAGTTTAGTTCTGGAAATTCATATGAAGTGGAGTTACAGGATAGTTTGAGTATCTCACCTATATTTAACATTGTAGATCTACATCAGTATCATGAAATAGAATTCAGTGAGGACAATATTGCAGACTTGGAGAAACGGTTGCCCCAGAAGGAGCCTTATCAGATTGAAGATATTTTGGATAGTAGGACTGGGCCTAGCCCCTGGAGCAGTCAGTATAAGGATTATCTTGTAAAATGGAAGGACAAACCTGTTGGAGATTCATCTTGGATTTCTCAGGCAGAGGTAGACCACCTTGGTTTTCCTCTAACCCCGACAAAGTGAGAGACTCACTTTTTCAACAACCCCGGATGTCTGATGCAGGAGCATCCCCGGTTCTTGGCAAACTTGCATCAACCGAAAATATTTCTTTTTTGTTTGTTTTCTCTTTTGGCAATTTCAACATTTCATTCTGCATTTTCTTGCATTGGCTCACTAGATCTTGTGGAGTTGGATTTTGCTTGAGGACATGATCATATTCCTTATTCCTAAACCGTGGAGCATTTGGATCATTTTTCAGGAAGTTATCGATTGCGTATTCCAAGACAATATTCTGGCACCAAAACCTTTTGGAGCTATTTGCATTGGTGAATCTACCGGATCCCTTCTATAGCTTGTGGAACCCTCTGCGTTGATTCTTATGTTCTTTGGCATGTGGTTAACCTTCCCTTTGATGAGCACTTCATCCTTTGGATTTTTGGGAGGAAACTCTTTGGCGGAGGGCAACCTGTTGGTTTTACACGTTTGGTCTTGTTCTTCGACATTTGATCCCTTTTGGGCCGACCAGAACTTCTTGGATCATATAAATCATTGTAATTGAGCATTAGAAGTCAGTAAGAGAAAATCAGATAGAATATAGTAGATAGATCTTAGGTTTGGAGGTATGGGAGTGACCTGTTCTAGTAATTAAGCATGTTTGTAGCAGGCCAGTGAGCTGAATCTTGTAACCCGAATGTTATCGGTTATCTGTAATTAGTTTTCATGATCTAATAACCTCTTGTTTCCATTGTGTTTACTCTTGTTGCCCGCTCCAGATTGATCTCTTTGAGGTCCCTCCTAATTGGTGACTGCACCAGATTAAGTGTTTGGGGATTAACAATAGCAATGACTTTTGTTTGACACATTTTGATGAGTTTTGTGAGGACCATGGGATTGAGAGGCATAAGACAACTCCATACACCTCTTAAGTATCATAATGGAGTTACAAAGAGGATGAATAGGATGTTGATGGAGAGTACTAGGAGTATACTTAGTGGTGTTGGTATCAAACAATTTTTTTTTGCTGAAGTTATAGCCATTGCTTTCTATTTGGTAAACGATATCAAACATCAAGATTTTTTGATAAGACACATATAGAGGTGTGGTCAAGAAATAATCCTTAGATGAGACATCTCAAAGTATTTGGTTACAAAATTTATGCTCGTTTTTAGAGTGAAAAAGGTCTTATTTGGAGAACAAGGCAATGAAGTGCATCTTCATTGGATATGGTGTTAGTGTAAAAGGGTACACGCCTTGGGATCTAGTGACAAAGAAGGTTCTCTATAATAAAGTGTTATTTTTAGAGAGATGAAACCTTCCACCATTGAGTTGTAGCCAAAGGAAGAGGAGAAACAAAATAAGGAGGTAGCTCAAATTCCTTCTACCCTTGAGAAAGAAGAATTGTGAACTTTTAATGGCCCTAATGATGAGGAGAGCTTTAGAAACTTTGAAAGCTTAGAAGAACAAGAACCTCAACCTTATCCTTTGAGGAGGTCTATAATAATCAGGCAACAACCAAATAGTTTTGGCTATTCAATGTTAGATTCTAGTTGTATTTTTCCTTCATTGCTAACACTAATGAACCTATGACTGTTGGAAAGGCTATGGGTATGATTGATGCAAATTCCTAGATGAAAGCCATAGATGAAGAGATGCCATCTTTGGATAAGAATAAAAGATGGGATGTGCTACCTTTTCGTGAAGGACATAAGCCTATGGGATGCAAATGGCTATTCAAGAAAAATATGGTCCTGATGGTAGTGTTAAGAAGCACAAGGTATGGTTGGTCGTGAAGGGGTATTACCGAGTTGAGGGAATAGGGTTTAGTGATATTTTCTCTCCCCTTGAAAATCTTACATCCATTCAATTCTTGTTATCACTTCCTATAGCTCATGATTGGGAAATTGAGCAAATGGACATGGAGATAGCATTCCTACATGATGATTGGAGGAAGACATATATATGTCACAACTAGAGAATTTTGTGATGAAAGGAAAATAAAATCTAGTTTACAAGTTGAAAAAGTCTTTGTATCCAATTTGAAACAGTCTCCTAAGACGTGGTACCAAAATTTTGATACCTATGTGTTGAGTTTGGGATTTCAGTGGTTCAAATCTGATTATTGTGTTTACTTCAAAATTGATAATGGTTTCATTATCATTATTGCATTATATGTGGATGATGTTATTATTTGGGAATAGATATTTTATTTTTGAATTAAAGTCTTAGTTCTCAACATAGTTCAAAAAGAAAGATCTAGGTGCAGTTAGGTACATTCTAGGAATGGAGATCAAAAGTGATAAATGTTTAGTTAGGCTAGAGTATGTGAATTTGGTGTTGGAAAGATTCAATATGATAAGCTGTAGATCCTTGATAGTTCTTGTTGCATTAGAAATGAAGTTATTTGTGGACAATTGTCCAAAATCTCCTACAGACATGAATGAGATGACTAGTGTATCATATGCGAGTGCTATTGGCAGTCTTATGTATGCTATGTTTTGTACTAGACCAAACATTGCCTAAGTAGTGGGACTATTGAGTCGATATATGGCTAAACTTGGATGAGTGTATTGGGATGTAGTTAAGAGAGTGTTTAGATATTTGAGGGGTACTTCCAAGTATTCCTTGTGCTTTCATGGTTATCCTACTAGACCTTGGAACTCTATGAGAATCTAGGAATATGTGGATCTAGATTAAGCAAGTGACATTGACAATATACGATCCACCAATGGTTATGATTTTACTATGTTTGATGGTGCTATTAGTTGGATTAGTAAGCAAGAAGCTGTAGTCACTTTGTCCACAATAGAAGCAAAGTATATGATAACTACTCATTCTTGTGAGGAAGCCATTTGGCTTAGATGATTGTGTTTAATGCATAATTAATTACTATCTATTGTGATAGTTAGAATGCTATTTTATTAGTAAAGAATGCAACATTTCATGCAAGAACAAAGCACATAGATGTTCAGTTTCTTTATGATATGGTAGAGGATGGGAAGGTAAAATTAGAGAAGGTTAAAACTTTGATGAATATTGCAGATACATTGACAAAAAGCATTAGCACAAAGAAATAGATAGTGTTCCAGTTCTATGGGCCTCTTGACCCATTATAGTTGATTGGTAGGTTCTTGATAGGTCTTCGACAAGTGGGGAATATTGGGATTAAGGTGTCTCAGCCTTAGCAAGTCCCAATATTGGTAATTGGATTTATTTATTTAATACTTGATTTAATTTTATGAGCCTACTAGACAACTTTGTTTGCACATGTTATTTCATCATCTTGTGGGAGTTGACATGTTGACTTGTCATCCTACTGGGAAGCTGACATGGAGATTTTGTTCTCACATAAGGAAGTAGGAGTCCCACTTAGAGGATATTGGATTATTGATAAGTGGGCAGGCCACATTTTAAGTAATGAATCTATGATAGCTTATGACAACTTATGACAAAATGGACAAGTGGTAATGATATGCTATAAAATTATTAGCTATTAACAGTTAATTATGATAGATTCTCTTACAATTGTAAGTGTTGTAAATTATGATAGTTTGAATGATAATTATAAGATGTGTAAGATCATCTGTTATACATAAATATAACAAATTTTGAACGCTAACTTTGGAGGTTTGTATGAGGAGTCAAAGAAAGATGTACATGTGTCATTTGCATGCTTACATGTGGTTGGAAAATGTGCCAAATAGATTTGGATGCCCATCTCTTTTGGCTTAGTCTAGAAGCTTCCTCCTTTGTTATATTTCTCTATATAAGGTTGTCTTGGAGAGGATTATGCATGTTATGTTTTTCCAGTGGAGTGTTATACTATCGGAATTAATCCAAATTGTGGATTGTTGATGAATACTCATGTTGAAGAAGCCTAGTGCTGATATTGTATTGTAATTGCTAAGTTTACTACAAATACAAAGTACTGTGATTTTGGATTGTGGGGTTTTTCTCCCAAAATGGTTTTCCCCACATATATCATGTTCATTGTGGTATACTATTTGCATGTCTATTATCTCTATCTGAATGTGTTTCTTATTCTGTAAAAGTTAAAGATTTATAAGAAAACTTGCACTATCTTCCCAATTAGATTAGTGTTAGGAAGTGCTTTCTATGCCATTTCTTCCTTTTATATGGTGGAGCTCTTCATAAAAGAGGCATATGGGGAGGAATACGCTAATATACAATATTTGAAAAGTTAATAAAGTTGAAACCTCAAGGAGTTGTCAAAAATGAAGATAACTTCTATCTCAAAAAGGGGCTATCTTCTAGTTTAGGGAAATTATGTGTGCTAAGGAAATAGGGAGGCGTATACTCCAAAGTGGAAAGCCACTATAGTGTTGGTAAAATAATGGCCTATATGAAATGGTATGCATTTTAGTCCAAAATGCAACAAGAAGTAGCAAGATTTATTAGAGGTTGTAAATTGTATTTTACTATCAAGTCTAAAACAAGGAAAAAATATTGTGCTTACCTCCTCCTATACCCACAAGGCCATGAGAAAACATTCCTATGGATTTTGTACGAGGCTACCAATGAGGGTGTATGGGGGATTCACTATATAAAACTATGTTCTATCACACTCATTTCTAAAGTCCTAAACATTATCTCTATTTCAATTTCTAGTTGAGCATATTTGATTAATACCACATCTCCCAATCCACTTTTCTAATTATAAATACCACTTATTTTACCCTATATATGAACTATCCATTTTTTCTGCAACAATTTTTATACCTTTTTATTTCTACCTCTTTATATTTGACATTTTTATATCTATTGTTTATTATGTTCTAAAATGACTATTTTGAATTTAATTTCAAAATATTAGTAAAATTATTAAAGATCTATGAAATACTAAATGCATTGCTAGGTAACCATTCTTTCATGTCCATTCCCATACGATAATAGTGTTAATTGTTAACTTTTATATATATCATGTTGGTATGTGAAGTCAATTTTATTTATCTAGAATTGTTTTAGTTGGTGATGACAATACCATAATAGTGAGTTGTCTGTGTTGGGTGTAGTTAAAAGCATGATAGTTTATCTCAAAGACTTGAAAGCTAGGGTGATGCAAGGGGCTGGGTGTAGCCCCCTTGCCCATGCTAAAGGTAGGCATTGTTGGAGATTTTTTTGGAATTACTATTTTTTGGCCATACACTATGTACAATGTTTAGTTGTTTGACTCACACTTTCTATTTTTGAAAAGTCTTCTTCAAAGAGGATTCAACAACTTAAATGTTCATGGTTCAATTGGTCATTCTTTTTTTTTGAGATGAATTATGGATTCTTGTAGTAAAAAAATGATTCCTAAGATAGTAAATTATGGTGAGACTTTTGCCTATAGTTTTTTCTTGGTACATTACTAGGTTTCTACATAAATCTTTGTGTTCTTGGTTTACTGCTTTTCATTTGTTTATTTCCATATTGTCAATTTTATCAACATATCAGACTTTATACTTTAATTAATTTGTCTCCTTGATCCCTTACATAGAAAATGATATACCAACATATTTCTAGTGATTATTAATTCCTCTTTATGAATGCATGTGGTATGGTACCTAATAGGTAGTGAATCTCTTATTTGAATATGCATGAAGATGATTATTTATTTTACATAGTGGATAGTCTTATTAACATGTGCAAACTAAACATGGAAGAAGATTGATTGTTTGTCGTGGTAACATATTTAGTGAGATGTGCACAATAACCAAGTAACATGACTATTATTGTAATGTCTTTCCACGGAACACATGGTACATTAGCCAAGAAATATTGGGTAATTTTTGCTTTAAATAATCAAGTTTAACATTAACAAATCACTAGCACAACTATACTCAAACACTAACTCAAAATGTCTTGTTTCAATGCGATGATGCACAAGCAGAAGAATTCTACTCCACAACACCCATTGACTATATAGGGATGTTAAAACACCTTAGGGATTTCCAATGAAGGGTTTTAACCTTCACAAGACTTCACAAGACTAAGTGAACAATCTCCCCAAGCCTAGATTCACCAACCAGACAACCCTAAGTGAAGGCACACAAAAGGATGCAAATAATGCCATAAATTTTCAACATCACTTATTGATGAACTCTAAAATTTCCTAGACTCTCAAGACCATGAGGAATAATTTTTCATATACAATTTTTATTTAAGGTTTGTAAATGTTTGTTGTTCAATGTATGAGAGGATTACAATGCCCAACCAAGACATTGGCATCTAGGTGGGACACTAGCTCCTAGGCACTGGAGTCCCAATATGGTGTTGTTGTCTAGTTCTAGCACTAGAATATTCCTGGGTGTTGTAGTCCAGTCTAAGTTCTAGTGTCCTAGCTAGTGGACAATCTAAACCTATGATTTTGTTGGCAAGAGACACTGTACAGGTAGTCAGATGTTGTCATTAATGGCAACTCATGTCAGTAATTCCATCCGCAGTTCATGATTTACTTCTACCGGAAGTTAGGTTGAGTTTTGGATAGGTTTTGTGAGTTAGAATAGAGTATCCGACAAAATGCAGTATTTTGGTTGGCATTTCATTTCGGTTGAACATTTTGTGTTGTGAAGCTAAAGGAAGTCAGTTAGATGTTTGGAGTACCTTATTCCAGAATCTTAGCCTCCGGTGTTGATTCTTGAGTGAGTTGGAAGATCTGGTGTACAGGTTTTCAGGATGAACAGTGTGGTATGGCTGACATGTGTGAGAAATCATTATGCGAATTATGTGGATCGATTTTGGTGATCATTTCTATGTTTGAGGATGTTTTTCCGACATCTGGGAAGCGTGTGGACAATTATTTTTGGTCCGCATATGCATTGGAGTTCCAGATTGAGCTGACAATCCTTACACATTTCATTTGTGTGTTATGTGTTTTTGGGCTGACATGTAGAAGACCTAATTTCATATTGCAGATATAAAAGATCGATGGATATGATCATTTTGGATATCGGTGGATGTGTGAAAAGTGTTAGTGATTGATTGTGCGCAGTTTCACGTGTGCAAGTGATAGATTTTTGCTCTGGAATATTGAAGTTCAACAAAACAGAGCAGTGTAGCAGAGCAGTATGTGAATAAGTGTTTTGTGCTTAACCGGAACTGTACCTTGGCATTTGTAGATGCTATTTTTCAGTTCAAACATTCTAATTATGTTTTGTAAATTTTTTTGTAAGGTAGCGAGCCTCTCGGGGTTGTAGCCCTTATTGTTTTGAGCAGTAATCTCTAGGCAGTGTGCCCGAATGCATGTGCATTCCCCATTGTAATATTTCTATACTTCTAACATAGTATATTTATATTATGGGTTTCAACCCCACCATGGTTTTTCGCTTAACCAGATTTTCCATGTATAAATCTTGGTGTTATGGTGTTGTTGTCGATTGCTTTGTGTTTCTGCATTTCTCTTTTGTTCATTTGCATTAAGTGGTTGAAAGAACAAGTTAAGATGTTAAAAAATGCAGAATACTGATTCACCCCTCCCTCCCCCTCTTAGTGTTCCTTGATTCCAACAAAATATCTCTAGGACACCCTAACCATAGAGAGACCGCACCACCTAGAAGGGCCTACAACACCTAGGTACTCTAAAACATCAAAACTTGACTTAGAGAAGAACAAGGAAAATGGTTCTCCAGGCACTAAACACTATACAAAAATGAAAAGAGAAGGCAAAGAGGTTTTTTGTGACCTCATTAATGCTCCTACATGCTGCCCTAAGCTAAAAGACACAAGGAAAAATAAATAAGACACTTTTAAAAAAAAAATTACAAGCCTTTGCAAGATGCTACAAGAGGGTCCATTTTGGCTCAAAAACTTCACAACGCCCTAGGAACAAGCATCTAGGATCATGACAAGGACATGATGAGTTAAAAAACCACCCAAGATGACTCAAAGAGTCATTAAGTTTGGTTTCAACCCAAAAATAGAGATTCCTACATTCATTTAACAATGAAAGCAAGATGTAATACAAGTGTGCTCAAATCCAACATCGAGTCACATAACAATGTCTAAATCACTATCACATTTCATTTTATTACATTCTGTCTCCAAGAGAGGTTCTTTTTAATTATTACAATTACATATAATAAAGACTCAAATGTCCTTCCAATAAACAACTTGTATTGAAATGAAACTACCTAAGATACATATATGATGGAGAGAAGAATCCAATGCCGCTTTCAATCCTTGGTCATTTGGTCCCCAATGATGGTTTCCACGCCACTTGTAGGCTCACCCCATTATTTTAGGAGATAGTCACATGGCCCAATCATGCTCACATAGGACACATGGGGAGAAGGGCATACACACGCTAGACACAATAAATGACATCCAAGTATGCAATAAAGTCAACATTGACACAGAAAGGAACATTTTGAATCTTCAAGTGCAAGTCAAACTAAACTAGGACTAGATGTTAGAGAGCACATTTCAGAGTGTCATCATGTACGCATGTGAAGATGGCATCACATGGAATGAAGCACTCCTCTCATATAGATGAGGATAATTGATCTTACAAATACAACACTCCATGTGTGGGCATTTATTCCACCAACATCGTTAGTCTTTATGAGCACTCAAGGCATGGGCGTAGGCATCCTTTATCTTACTTAATTACTCATGTTTCATTAATTTTAACTTGATTAAATGACTCCTAAACCATGGCCAAGCCTACAAGCTTCTTTGGTTTGAGGACATGTTGGGAGCCACGCCCATAATTCTCTCTAATACTTATGTCCTAAGATAATTACATTCCCCAACGAATGTGGCACAAAACTAAAATAATGCACTATTTCCAATTTCACAACATTTTTCACAATATAGCTCCAACGGATTCCATTTAACAAAAAATGAAGTACACCTTTGTTTCCACCACTCAAAAAATTATAATTCGTCTTTAACTTTCAAATTTCCAATTTTTCAAGAATCCAAAGACCAAAAAATTCATCAAAACTCCATTAAATAACTTGAAATTTCACCCAAAATAAAAAATTTAAAAGTACCCTTTGGGAAAGAAAGTTCTCAATACCCCATTCTATAAAATTTTATTCAATTCTCACATATTTTGGCATAATAATGACATTTTTGGGAAAATTATCAAAAAGTTCACAACATAATATAACATCAAATTTAATGAAATGAAAAGCATGGGAGGCTTATAGCATTCCACTCATCTTAATTCTTTGTTTCGAAATGAAAAGAATGAGCAACTTTAGGTGTTTGTCCCAACTTTTGTATGGGATGACTTTTATGGAAGAATGCTCAACTTTAGGTGTTTGTCCCAGGTTGTGCCAAAATTGGGTGCCTTAATGAGTACCTCTAGTTTGAAAATCCTTCATTCCCTTGGAGCTTGCACTGTTCTTGTGGAGCTGTGAGGGTGTCTCTAGCAAAACAAGAATTAGTTTGTTGGAAATCTATCTACCCGTAGCATCAATTGATATTGTCATTATCCCTAAACCCTATCTCTTTTGCTTTTATTTTTCCCAGCTTGAGATCCAAGGCATCATCAGATGTAGGCCAACTTGTTGCATTCGTAAGTCCCCTCGTGTTTACCAACAAGACACATCAAACCGCTGAGTTATCCTAAGTCGTTAAGGCTTGACAGTTGGAACCTTGAGGTTGTCCCCTTTGATCATCCATAACAACATTAGGGATTTCCTTATTGAAGAGAGGATAGGATACTTAACATTCTATTCTATGTTGATCGAAAGAGTAGCAATACAATTTCCTCCATCAACAGAATTGGCGCTATAAGGAGGGCATGATGAATGACTAAACAACTAAAACCCAAATCATATCAATTCATATTCACAAGGAGTAACCTTATATCCTTTTTCTACCCTCCATGCTCAATAGAAATTTTGTAGCAAGCCGATTCTATGCACCCTTTTAATGTTATATTTGGGATATGCTAGATCCTTGTTAAACCAGAAAATACCAAAAAGGTGAAAAATCTGAAAAATACAAAAAGATTTTTGAGTCAAAATGTGGGAGAAGCCACTTCATAAGGACTCTCTTTAGGTTGACATTTACCAACTTCAGCAAAGATTGGTTGTATAGCTATATCCCAGATAGTTGTTTGAGTTTGCATCCACAGCGCATTGCAAAATCCACAACACAATAGAGCATGACGAGTTTAACTGCATGACCTTTTTGTCAAGAATCAAGCTAGCATTACAGGGAAGGATATTCTTTTGGGATATCCCCAAGATGGAGGGGTTTGTGCAACCAGATAGTCCCAGTCCTCCATCATGCACGAATGAGTTTACCAGGTTTAAGGGTCTAATTAAGAACCAGTTTGGCCTCAATGAAGAGATTTGCTTGGAAAGTGTGTTGTCACCTTGGTGGTGCAGAATTTATCACACTCCTCATTCTAAGTTCACTTGCTCATTGCGTAAAGAGGTAGTTAATAAATTTAGATCCTAGTATGGACTGTCGGAATCACTGAAGGAGTGCATCACAAGTGAAGTGCGAAGTGCGTACCTTGCTGCTGATGAGTACTGAAGAATGCAAAATCACAGCAATGCCACACTTTTTGAGGATGAAAACATGGAGTTGTCAAGTGTTGACCAAGATGAACTTGTCAATCAGACTATGGAAGCAAATGACTTTGTCATCCTTGTGCTTGAGGAAGAGACGACTAAAGAGCACAATCAAGTGAGCCCCGTAGAACAACCAGACGCTAACAAGTAGTTTGAGGGAGCCTCACAAATGGAGGATGCATTTGAGGAACCTGTTGGAGATGTTTTTGAAGATGAGAGTATTGACAAGTCCTTACTATTTGAGGACATGCTAATAGAAACACATAAGGCTGCATGGTTTATGCAACCTGAAGATGCAACGATGGACGCAGCCCCCCAGTTTCTTGAGCTCGAGTTCAAATTGATTTTTAGCTTGTGCAACCCACTGTTGAATTTGATGTTGATCTTCACACACTGGATGCAAGCTGGATGTTGCACCACCAATTGTGACCTCTTGAAACTGCTAAAGATCTCCCACCACTCAACATGTTGCATGACTAAAAAACGCACCAGGTTGTGTCTTTTCTTTCTGTTGTTAATTTTGCATATTTTCAGTTCAATTTTGAATGTTTTGGGAAATCAACCTGTATATGGATTAACCATGGACCCAAGGAACTACCCCATTTGTTTTTTATTATAAAGTAGCCAAAACCGGGGGCTGACCCGAAAGAAACAAAAAAAAGCATTACCAACACACACACCGTAGACATGCGACAATCAGCCAATCCCTACTCTAGTAATCAAAAACAAAAACTGCATGTCGCTATTGGATAACCCGAGATCAAAACCAATCTCGTCCAATAAGCGCCATAACTAGCAGTAAACCATCATAATGTCAATACTATAAAAATTGTTAATAGTAGCAATATCACCATGGAACCAGGCGTTCCAACGACAAAAACTATAGAAAAAAGGAAGGAAATCAACCATACAACCTAATTATCAGCACCCGTGTGCTTAGAGAGCATAAGCCCTGTCCATTCATCAGCCAGGAACTGGAACAGTTCCTTTGTGGTGTCTCTTTTCAGCCCGTCCGGATCAGCCTTATCCTGGTGGAGCAAGCACAGAGAGGTAGTCGACGAGTGCATCACTTTGACAGTGAATTTCCCAATCTTGTTGACATAGGTTTCCGGGTGCTCCAGCTTTTTCTTAACACCATTTAAATCTTCAGAGATAGCACTGCAACCCGAACACTGCACCGCCTCTTCCTTCTCCCCTTCTTCAACATCAGTCTTCCCGCTGTCAGCATGTCTACCACCCCCCTCAGAGGTGTGGGGCAGGGAAGTGTTAGAATGAGGGGAGGTGTTCTTAATGTCCTCCTTGATGGTCTCCGAGTCGGGGACATTAGTGCCCAAATTGGAGGAATCTGAGCCCTCCGTGGCCTCCACATCCTCCTCCCCCTTCTCACTTTCCACTTTCTCATAATCATCCTCTTCTTTGTTAGCATAATTCTTTCTCACAACCATTTGCTTCATCCAGGGTTTGTTTCTGTGGGATTTGCGCGGGGTGATACCCTCCTCTGCATTAGACTCAACAAGGAGGATTGTGGGCTCCTTTCTAGGTTTCTTGGAGGTGGGTTTCACAGCAGAAGGGTTGCATTAAATTTTTTCCCCAATTTTGAGGGGGCAGGGGGGGCCTTGGTCAGGGGATTGACAAGGAGTCATTGACTTTTTCAAAGACTTTTTGAGGCCTTTTTTAGAGCCTTTAGGGGGACCCATAATGGAGGGGGCGGGTTAACTGAGATAGGTTTAGGGGGGCAAAGGGCCTTATGAAAATTGTAAAGCCTAAACATCAACCCTTGGTGGAGGATGGTAAAATTATCCTCTTGACTCATACAATTGCGGACATCTTTGACAGTAGACTCAAGAGCATGCAACAAAAAGAAAGGAAAAGAAATGGTGTCATGGTTGCGAAAGTGGTTTAGCAACGGGAAGTGATAATAGTCAAACACACCATACCTTCCCTCGAGGGTGAAGTATTTCATTATGGTTTTGCAAACCTGATCCCACGGGTAGGGTAAACATTCCCTGTTGAAACCCCCACACATTCTGGCCGATTCCTCGCCCTTTTTGAAGAAGCGGTTCATGTTGTTTTCGTCCGCAACCCTGCTGGTTTTCTTCCATTTCCTGCCTTCAATAGAGAGACTCGTAGCCTAGGCGATAACTTCCTCACTGATTTCAAACGAAATGTCCTCCATGACCACCCTCTCGTCCTTCCAACTGTTGACAAATTGCATTGAGAGGTTTTCGTCGAATCCCTTCATGGCTTCCGTGAACGGGATGATTCCTCCTTCTTTAGAATACATCCAAACACATGGGTCGTTGCGAAAACAATCATCAATAATGTCTGGTTCTACCCGGACTAAATCCCCTCCCATGTTAGCTTCCTCCAAAGTGAAGTTGAGATACAACGCAAGCCTGAAAAGAGAAATGCAAAGAGGAAAACCAAAGTTGGAGTTAAGAGAAAACAAACGGTAATTAGCCAAAATATTGTGCAAGGTATAATAATGATTTTTGGTGGTGTTTCCCAAGGCATGCGTCTGCCAGCTCCGGCAAGCATGCGAAGGGACACCTCTTGATATCTCCGCCAACTTGCAAAGATCGTCATTATGGCAAGTTCTAAGTTTCCAGTTAAGGTAATAATTAGGGTCCTTGCTGTGATTAATGATCAAAAGTTGGCACTCCAACCCATTGATGATGCAGAAATAGGTGGCCAGCCAAGTCAGCATCTGGCAGAGAAGGTGGGGACCATACGAAGCCAGCATGGCAAAGCCCGCCCAATTTGAATTTAAATTTCCCACCAGTAGCGTAGCATAGCAGCCGGCCCAAAGCAACTTGTTGAGGAAATGAAAGTGGCACTTCATTGATGGATAGAGGATATTTGTCTGTTCCCAATAAGGTCCTTCTACTTGTTAGTGAGAGAATCTAGGTGCCTCCAGCACCTCATACCTTTTATCTCCAGTCCTGTCGCAGCTAGTGAGTCCGCCACTGCATTCCCCTCTCTATAGATATGCTGAATTCGAAATTCCTCCAGCCAGACAATCATGGACCACATGTCCTCGATGACATTGTTGATTCTCCAACTGATCCCTAAAATGCCTTTAGTGGCCTCGATAATCAGTTTAGAGTCCCCTTCAATGATCAGTCTTTTGATATTGGTGCCAAGAGCCAGCTTAATCTCCCAAAATAGAGAAAGGGATTCAACCATGTTGCTCAAGACAGAGTCAAAATTTCCCGCATAGGCCAAAACCAGGTTGCCCAAGCTGTCCCTGATAATTCCGCCCCCTGCCGCAGAACCACTTTGAGCAGCACCATCAAAATTGAGCTTGAGCCAAGGGGGGGAGGTGTTGACCATCTGGTATTAAGCCTCTCCATCTTTTTCGAATTGTCATATCGAAGGAAGCTATCTAGCAAATTCCATGTTTTAATCCACCGCCAATCCAAAGCCATAGGGCTAGATTGCAGGGTTTTCCACTTGCTGATGAGGGTGTTCTCCCTGAGGTAATTCTCAACTATGTCAGTCACCATGTCAACCGAGTTGTTGGTGTCACAGAATATCCTATTATTTCTTTCCTTCCAGATATGCCAACAGACGTGGGGAGGAATGAGTCTCCAAAAAAGTATGACTGGCGGGTGTGCGAAGGGGCACTTCCAGTTGCTGATAAATTGTTGCAAGTCTTCCAAGAATGTCCAAGCCAAATTAAATTTCTGTAGAACTTTGTACCAAAACCCGGACGCGAAGGGGCAATGAATAAAGAGGTGATTTATGTTTTCCTCGGCACAATTACACATAACACATTTGTTGGCAAGCGTAAATCCCCTTCTCTTCAGATTATCAATAGTAAGGATCTTCTCATGAAGGGCCGTCCACCAGAAGAAGTTAATTTTAGGGATGAGTTGAGAGTTCCAAACTTCTTTCTAGCTATAGCAATCATTGAAGGAGGCAACCAAGAGATTGTAGGCCGATTTAACACTGAAAGACCTTGAGGGATTCACGGTCCAAACAAGTTTATTAGTGTGAGTGAAACATGGGATCCTGATCCCCTTAAGAAGGGATTGCAGCTCTTCAGCCAAATGAAACCATTGGGGGGTATTTCCCAGACTATTAGCAAGCCTTAACCAGCAGCGGGAGGGAGAGATGTAGTTTATCACAAGGGAGCCAATCGAATCCTTGAGAGTGACCATGAGGCAAATGAACCGAGAGGAGGCAAGGGGTCTGTCACCAATCTAGTTGTCCTCCCAAAATCTAATTTTCTCACCATTACCAACTTGCCACTTAAGACCCTGCTTGAGAACTTTCATGTTCTCAACAAAGTTGTTCCAAATTTTAGACCCAGGAAGGAGCTCATTGGAAGAGAGGAGAGAGGGGAAGGGGGTGTGATTGAAGTACTTGGCCCTCATAATCATGCTCCAGTTAGTTTTGCCCTTCATAAGGATCCATCCGATTTTAGTCAACAAGGCCTTATTCAGATCAGAGATTTTTCTAACCCCAAGGCCACCCATGACCTTCGGTTTGCACATCTTCTCCTAGTTGACTAAGCTGATTCTAGCCTTCTCCTCCAATCCTGTCCATAGAAAGCTTCTTTGGATTCTCTTAAGTTTCTAAGCCATAGAATTGGAAATCTTGAAAAGAGAGAGAGAAAGTAGACAGGAACACCTTGAAGGGAGGCCACCAGGAGCTGGAGTTTACTCGCACTACTAAGAGTTTTTCCAGTCTAGCCAGCAAGTTTCTTTTGCATTCTTTCTAGGATTGATTCCCAAAAGTGGGAGGTGACCTCCTTGATAGTGAGGGAGAGACCCAAGTAGGAATCAGGGAGATCAACAACACTACATCCAAGGATTTGAATAAGTTTACCCTGGAGAATTTTATCTGTGTTAAAGAAGTAAACCTTGCTCTTGCAATAGTTGATCAGTTGACTAGAGGCAAGGGCATAGTCTTCAAGCAGATGTTTCCATTCTTTAGCCTCTATCACATATGATAGGTTGAAAAGGAAGGTGTCATCCACAAATTGCTGCATAACCATAGGAGGGAGAGTGGAAGCAACCTTTACCCCCGAGATTCTATTGGTCCTGATCAAATTGGAGAAATTCCTACTCAAGACTTCAGCTACCATAATGAACAAATAAGGTGAGAGAGGATCTCCCTGTCGTAGCCCCTTCCTAGCCTTGAAGAAGCCCCAGGGGGTGCCATTGACAATCATCTAATAGTGAACACTTTCCACCGCCACCCTGATAATATTGATAAATCTTTCTTGGAATCCCATCTTAGAAAGGACCGCATACAGGAATTTCCAATTAACTTTATCATAAGCCTTAGAGATGTCAAGTTTGAGAGCCATACCTAGGTTGCGACTTTTCTCCATGGAGTGAATGACCTGTAATGACAACATCAAGAATCTTCCTGCCTGGAACAAAACCTCTTTGAGAGGGACTGATGCATTTATCAAGGAGGGGTTTGATTCTGTTGACAATAACTTTAGAGAAAATTTTATAAATTGAGTTACATAGGCTAATGGGCCGATAGTCAGTCATGAGTTTCAGATCAGGAACTTTGGGCACCAAAATAATGAAAGTGTTATTCAACTTCTTCAGGAGTTTACCAGTGCGAATGAAGTCCCTGGTAGCTTTAGTGAGATCATACTTCACAGTTTCCCAAAAAACTTGGAAAAAAGAAGGGGGGAAGCCGTCAGGACCAAGGGCCTTAAAGGAAGCCATAGCAAAAACCGCTTCTTTAACTTCTTCTTCAGACACGTGGCTTATCAGCAGCTCATTATCAATGTCATCTAGGACTTGAGGGATGAGATTGAGGAGTTTATCACTGATCTCAGTAGGTTCCCTGACCCTATCATTCGAGTAGGCATTAACAAAGTGAAGGGAAGCCCATTGACCAATTTCATTATTCCCCACCACTTATTTCTGTTATTGAGAATGGAACGGATAGTGTTCCTCCTTTTATGCTTTGAGGTCGATCTGTGAAAGAATGAGGTGTTCCTGTCCCCCTCAGTTAACCATTGGATCCTAGATCTTTGCTTCCAGTAAATTTCTTCAAGATTCATGATTTCTTTCCATTTGTGTCTCCATCCCTCCTCCTCTGTATGAGTGTCCATAGAGGAAGTCCCCTACGCAATGGTCCTCTGGAGGCGGTCAAATTGGTTTCAACCTCCTTTTTTCTCTTGAAGATATCCCCAAAGGAAGAAAGACTCCATGCTTTCACCTCCCTTTTGATAATTTCCAACTTTTTAGAAATTCTGAACATAGCCGTACCTTGAACAGGGGAGTTCCACCAGTTTTGTATGCATTGTTTGAAGTCTGGATGGGAGTGCCACATGATCTCATACTTGAAGGGTGAGGGATCAGAGGTCAGCTTGTCAACCCAAGAGAGGAGGATCGAGGAGTGGTCAGAGATAGTGCACGGGAGAGATACGAGCGAGGAATTAGTTCCAATGTTCCACTTGGTAGAGATCAGAAACTTGTCCACCTTGACCTGAATCGGATTGGAGCCTTTTCTATTGTTAGACTAGGTGAACGGGTTCACTTGAAGGTCAAGATCAAGTAACTCATTATTTCTGATGAAGTCAACGAAGTCAAGCATGCTCTCACTGTAGTCCGTTAGACCTCCTATTTTTTCAGAAGGATAAAGGGGGGTGTTGAAATCCCCAACTAACATAATCAAGTCCTCCTTATTGTTAGTTATGAAGGTAGTGATTTCCTCCCAGATCAGAACCCGATCGTGTCTAGTATTAGGAGCATAAATGTTAAAAAAGAACCAAGAGAAGTTATTCATAGTGAACCTGGTGGAAAGAAAGTTGTGAGAAGAGCCAACCGCAAGACCATCAAGCTTGCTCTTATTCCAAAGGGTAGCAATTCCTCCTGAGGCACCATCCACCTCTCCATAACGAAAGGCAACACCTGGCCATAAACTATCAACAAGCGTAGCAAAATTTTGGTAATTCATTTTCATCTCCTGGATTAGGATAATATCAACTTTATTGGTGAGTATGCATTGCTTAAGAGCATACTGCTTTTGGGGGCTATTTAAACCCCTTAAGTTCCATGAGAGGAACTTCATTTCTTGCCCTTTTGTGTTGTCTCCAGGGTTAATTGCCTTCCACTAGCAATTTCCCTTGCCATTACCTTAGTTCTGAGGGTCCTCTCAGAGGGTCCGCCTGGTTTAGGGTCATTAACCACATCCACCTTCTTATTTCCTCTAGTTTTTCTTTTCGGTTCCTGCCATTCCCCCTTTTCCTTATCTGTCGGTGAAGACAGGGCAGAGCGACTACCAATAGATAGAGTAGTGATATCCCCAGAGGATCTTTTAGCAGACAAAGAGGAGGTCGGGTCCAGACCAAGCCCAATGGTAGGCGAGGCCCCAACGCAAGTGCTCCAGATATTCCTCCCACAACTTCCCACTGAGTTGGATATCAGATGCATGATTGCTGGCGAAGTGGAAGTATTGAGCCCTTTCTTCTCCTTGATAGTCACCTCCACATTGAGACCTTCTTGTTCAATCTTCGCTTGGGGGATCTCTCCTTCTTCTAGCTCCGGCCCCAAGCATCTCCTCGAGGGGGTAGGAGCCTTCTTGGAGTCAGGGGTAACTATCATGTTAAGAATACCAACCAAGAAGGGGTAACCCTCCTCAGAGGTATCTTGAGGGCTTGTCTTTTCTATTAGGTCCTCGGTCTGACCCACAGTGTTGTCGGAGGCCGGGGGGTTACCATTCTCAGTTGTCTCCCTAATAACAATACCCGGGGACGACAACTTCTCCTTCAGCTTTTCCTTTGGAGGTTGTGGGGTCAGGCAGCCCGCAATAACATGACTATGTTTATCACATCTTTGACAATACAGGGAGGCGTTCTCATAGACAATCGTCTGAGTCCATTTACCCCATTTGGATTTGAGGGCAATGAAATTAGGGAGTGGGTTGTTAACAACCACATTCACACGGAGGCGAGCATACATAAGTCTGGACTTCTGCATTGTCACATTGTCGATAGCAACAAATTGGCCAAACGAGTTACCAATCCACCTGAAAATGGTATCGTCCCAAAATTCTAGGGGGAGGCCCGGGAGTCTGGTCCAAACCGGTGCCAGTCTAAGGAGGTCCGTACTTGGGTCAAATCCCGGCTTCCACTTGGAGAGAGTAAGGCAATGCTTACCATAAGACCATGAACCAGACATAATATAGATGAAGTCTTCTTCTTCAGTAAATCTAAAAAGGAAGAGTCTGACAGGCATAGTAGAGACCGAGACACTACCTTTGATTTTCCATCTAGAGCCCGCCCACCTTCTGACCATATCTATAGTGGGTCTGAAGGATAGGAATCTTCCTACCAGGCAAAGGTGGAGGGAGGAAGTAATATTATCCATGATACTGTCTGGGAGGCAAATCTCGGGGCCCTCCTCACCATTAGTGACTTTTGGCAGCAACGTCGGAATTTCTGACTTCGAGTTGCCAACACGGGCACCTTTCCAAGAGTTCACTTGAGCTTCCCTAGGCAAAGGACCCACCTCTTGAGTCTTGGGGTCCATTTTGGGGTAATCCAAGTTGGGGGCCACCAAAGGAAGCTTCGCAAGGCAGGGGGCCTCATGCAGGATCTCATTGCAAGCAACAACTGAGGGAGCCCACCCATCATCTTGGGCGCGCAACACAAGAGCCAGATCCAGACAAATCTGCAGGTCAACCGGGGGGGGCAGGGTTCAGGGAGGACTGACCCTCCCCAGTAGAAACAACAGGCATAGCAGGAAATTCAAAAACTTGTAGAGTAGGATTGTCTGACGTCTTGGTTAAACCCGAGAGTGGCCCATTGAAATTTTTTCTTTCAGAATACAAAGATAAACATACCAAACTTAGGACTGTGCTTGTTACCCTGTTACTGTTGCACGTGTTGAGAAATTGTTCTAGGTTAGGGGTGCATGCATATAGTCCACATTTTGTAGAGTCAGTTTCTCCTTGTACATAGTTAGTTTAGGTTTTTCTTTTATGTTTTAGGAGTAGTTTTCTTTTTTGTTTCTAGTTTAGTTTTCCTTTCCTCTTTAGAGTAGTTTGCTTTGTTGTCGTAGTGTAAGTTTTCTTTCGTAGGGGCTCTCCCCCTGTTGTTTTTGTAAATGATGTTCAATTTTCCATTCAATATGCAAGTTATATTCTAGTTGATATTATCTTGTTCTATGTATTATCTATTTATATTATAAATCTGACTATCTTCTTTTGTATGGCAGCTGAGAGGAGCATTTATTGATTTCAATGTCCTTTCTCACAAATGCCATTTGATATATGTATGCAAGCTAGGTACGATCAAGCAATGCCTTGACTGATCAGACATGACCGATCAAGACATTACTTGATCGTGCCCCTTTGCTAATCATAGTAATAACAAACGGTGTATGTTTAACAACCGATACCAATCGGTGTATGTTTATCTTAACAACCGATACCAATCGGTGTATGCTTAACTTCACAGCCCGATACCAATCGGTGCGTATTTACCTTACCACCCGATATTAATCGGTGCATGCATAACCTGATATCAATCGGTGCAAGCTTATATTGACACTCGATACTAATCGGTGTTTGGTTGCTCTGATAATCATTTGTTTACTATTAAATATGTTAATCGATATAAATCGGATTGCATTGGCTAGCCCAATTTAATAGTCGGTGAACACAAATAATGTAACCGATATTAAATCGAGATTCTATGTTATAGGATGATTATCGATAGTTAAGCATTTAATCGAACTAAGTAGATTCATCATATACAAATGAAGAATGGTTATCAAATGAAGGATTAATAGCTTGAAGTTTTTCATCATAATTATCGATAGGATAAATGATTGAATGAGAGACTTCATTTATCTCTCATTCAATCATTTATCTTACCGAAGCTATCATGCATTAACACTCCCTCTTAGCTAGGTGAGATAAATGCAAACAATATATCAAGCATCACAATTCAAATGATAGGTAGCATTCTTTACACAATCTGACTCTCTAGAAAATCATATCACCTAATCACATGATATGAAGTATCACCTAAACACATGATACAAATGTCCATCACGTCAATCTTGTGATGATAGGATATCACCTAAGCATGTGATATCAGTATTGCCTAAACACGCAATACTTAAGGATAATCATATGAGAAAGATTAAATTCTCATCTTATCCAAGTTGTGATATGTGCACTAACACCTTATACAAATGTTTTACCACAACACAATCATGGCACATCAATGACACACTAGAGATCCAACATGATAACTGGTTTGGACATCATAAGATCGTCACCTTATAATGTCTTCATATAAGTGTTCATTATCTTGAGAGATCGTCACCTCTTAGATATGAACCCAGGGGATAAAATCCAAAATGTCCTATCATGACAAAGAAGTTTACACATTAGACATCTTATTGATATGCAAATACCGATTTACAAAGCAAATTACCTTTCTATCATACCTAAACCTTTTCTGAAGTGATCAACCTTCACTCTGGAAAGAGGTTTGGTCAAAATATCCGCAGTTTGATCTCCTGTACAAATATTCTAATTGGATCACATTCCTGTCTACCATATCTCGCACATAGTGGTATGGAATCTCAATATGCTTGGATTTGTCATGGAACATTGGATTTACTAAAAGTTTTATGCAACTCTGATTGTCACAATGTATAACAGTGGGTTTCATAGGCTCTCCAAACAACCCCACAAGCAGCTTCCTAAGCCATACTGCTTCTCGGGCAGCCATAGAAGCTACAATGTATTCGGCCTCTGTGGAGCTTTGAGCTACAGAAGACTGTTTCCTGCTTATCCAAGATATCATAGCTGAATCTAGACTGAAGCAACACCCTGAAGTGTTTTTTCTATTAGTCACACTTCCAGCCCAATCTGAATCTGTAAATCCATGTAGGTCTATATCAACTTTCTCATATTTGAGACCAAGGTTTAGGGTACCTTGTAGGTATCTCATAATGTGTTTTACTGCAACTAGGTGTATCTCCTTAGATTCACACATAAACTGACTTAGAGAATTAACTACATAACAGATATCTGGCCTTGTATTTACTAGGTACATCAGGGATCCAATCAGCTGTCTGTATTGAGTAGGGTCAGTGGGTTGTGACTTTGCTGCTGCTTCTTTAAGTTTATGTAAATTAGTTTCCATAGGAGAGGTCGTAGGCCTACAATTTAGCATTCTGAATCTCTTCAAAATGTCCAAGGTATACTTTCCTTGGTTGAGTATAATGTTGTTAGAATTCTGCCATACTTCCAATCATAGGAAGTAATGAAGGAGTCCCAAGTCCTTCATATCAAATTCTTTAGCAAGGTCTTTCTTACACTAAACTATGAGGTGATCTTTTCCTGTGATTAACAAATCATCAACATATAAAATCAATATTAGCATATCACCTTTGTTTTTCTTATAGTAGAGGTTAGGATTTGCATCATTCTTGGAGAAGCCTAGATTTGAGAGATAAGTATCAATTCTTTCATACTAGGCCCTGGGAGCCTGTTTAAGCCCATAGAGAGCTTTCTAGAGTCTACACACATGAGACTCTGTATCATGAATCTCAAACCCTTCAGGTTGCTCTAGGTATACTTCTTCTCAAGGATCTTGAAGGAGCAACATACTTCTGAGCTTCTTCTACAGTTTTGGTGGCCCATAGTGGTCTTTTCTTGAGGTTCTCTCTAAGTGGGTTTTGAGTTTCACCTACATTTTCCTCAAGACTCTCCCTCTGAAGCTCAGGAGCAGAGTCTTCCTCTATTCTAGGGGTGGGGATATAGACTTCGGGTTCTATTGAGCTTTGGGCTCTTTTGAAGGCTAAGTCTACTTCAAAGATTACATCCCTACCTGACCGGGTATATAGATTCTGTAGACCTTGGAGGTTTCACTATATCCTACAAGTATTCCCCTTTTTTCTAGAAGGCTCTGATTTTAATCTCTTCTCCTTAGGTACATGAATATAGATAGGACACCCAAATATTCCAAGGTGGCTGATATTTGGCTTTGTTTTAGTAAAGACTTCCTCAGGGGTTTTAGCTTCAAGATGGGAGTGAGGACATCTATTTTGTATATATACAACAGTGCTTGTTGCTTCTGCCAAAAGGTTGGTATTTAGATTCTGATCAAGAATCATGGCTTTGGCAGCTTCTACAATTGTTCTATTTTTCCTCTCAGCTACCCCATTTTGTTGAGGGTTATAGTAAGCTCCCTCTTAATCCCAACATTTTTATAAAAGTCTTTAAACAAATCTGAGGTGTATTCCCCCCCATTGTCAGTTCTTAAGGTTTTGATTTTATTTCCTGAATAGTTTTCTGTAAGTGATTTAAATTCCTTAAACCTATTAAGGATCTTTTCTGATTCTTTACATTTCAGAAAGTAGATCCAAGTTTTCCTAGAGTAGTCGTCAACAAATATTACATAATAAAAACATCCCCCTAAAGAAGGTACAAACATAGGTCCAAATATATTAGAATGAACTAACTCTAGAACTTCGCTTGTTTTCCTAGTACTATTTTGAAAAACACCTTTAGCATTTTTACCTAATGCACATCCTTGCATGCCCCTGAATGATATTGCTTTAACTTAGGTAGGCCTGTGACAAGGTTTCCCATTGATGATAAAGCTCTAAAAATTCAGGTGACCTAGTCTTTTATGCCAAACTTCATTAGCATCTGTAGTTTCATGGATTAGGGCTAGGTTGAGCTCTGTGCACAACTCATACAAGTAGCCTTGTCTTTGACCAATGGTTTTAGTTTTCTTGATAGATGAATTCTTTGACCAAGCCAACACCTTGTTGTTCATGAAGGTCACTCTGTACCCATTATCCTCAAGTGTTGATATGGAGACTAGGTTTCTCTTGATGCTTGGGACATATAGTACTCCTTTAAGTTGTAATGATACGTCTGACTTTAGTTTGATGGTGCAGGTTCCAACTCCTCTGAC
Source organism: Cryptomeria japonica (assembly GCF_030272615.1). Taxonomy (NCBI): domain Eukaryota; kingdom Viridiplantae; phylum Streptophyta; class Pinopsida; order Cupressales; family Cupressaceae; genus Cryptomeria; species Cryptomeria japonica. The sequence goes on from NC_081409.1 coordinate 155,820,828, forward strand.
TGGATGTGTGGAATCATCTCTGATAGTCACTTTCTCATCATTCTCCTCTATCATGGAGTCTAACACTTCTCTAAACCCTATAATGTGTCTGGATGAGCCACTGTCGATCACCCAAGAGTTAACCTTGTTTGATGCTTGGTTTGTAAGTGTTGAGTAGAGTACATACTTCTCAAAGTCATCTTCCCTTTTAGATTTTCCTGCTTTGGCAAATGTGGCTTGTTGTTTGGCTCTTTCTGGACATTTGGCAACATAGTGCCCGAATTTGTCACATTTGTAGCATTGAATCTGTGAAAGATCCTTCTTGAAGGTGTTCTTGCCATGGCGACCTTTCCTCTTCCTAAATTGTTTCTGCTTACTTTTCTTGTTGGAGTTTGTATTTAGGACTTGAAGATCTTCATCTATATTCTTTTGTTTGATCCCTTTCTTATTTAACCTTGATTCTTCTTGGAGACAATCTGCCTTTAGCCTATCAAACTTAGGAAATTCATCCCTTACACTGATGCCTTGGACGAATGTTTCGCATTTACTAGGCAACCCATCTAGAGCAATGAGTGTTAATTATTTGCTTTGGATCTCATATCCAAGGGTTGCTAGTTCATCCCTTAGGGCTGATATCCACATGAAGTAGGCATTGACTGACTCTCCTTTGATCATAGCTATATGATTTATTTCTCTCTTTAAAGCCAAGGTTCTACTAGCATTGGATATCTCAAATGCATCTTCAAGTGCTTTGAACATGTTGTAGGCCGTTGCATGTTTCCTTATGATGGGCATGATATTATTTCTCACCCCATCAACTAAGATTTTGATGGCCTTTTCATTTCCCTCTCTCCAAGTTGTTTTGTCAGGTTCGGTCTCAGGTTCTGCAGTTTCACTTACTACAAAAGATTCGACTTTATTTTCTTTTAGAATCATTTGAAATTTGAACTTTCATGCCGAGAAGTCATCACCTCCTCCGAGTCTGTCTTCAAATCTGATAGTGCTAGCCATTAGAAGAATTGTGATGTTGAATATATGCTTGTTTTGAATTTTCCACAAAATTGAACAGCCTCAGGTTCGATTTAACCTAGCTCTGATGCCATGTAAATGATGTTCAATTTTCCATTCGATATGCAAGTTATATTCTAGTTGATATTATCTTGTTCTATGTATTATATATTTATATTATAAATCTAACTATCTCTTTTGTATGGCAGCTGAGAGGAGCATTTATTGATTTCGATGTCCTTTTTCACAAATGCCATTTGATATATATATGCAAGCTGGGTACGATCAAGCAATGCTTTGACCGGTCAGACATGACCGATCAAGACATTACTTGATCATGCCCCTTTGCTAATCGCAGTAATAACAAATGGTGTATGTTTAACAACCGATACCAATCGGTGTATGTTTATCTTAACAACCGATACCAATCGGTGTATGCTTAACTTCACAGCCTGATACCAATCGGTGCGTATTTACCTTGCCACCCGATATTAATCGGTGCATGCATAACCCGATATCAATCGGTGCAAGCTTATATTGACACCCGATACTAATCGGTGTTTGGTTGATCTGATAATCATTTGTTTACTATTAAATATGTTAATTGATATAAATCGGATTGCACTGGTTAGCCCGATTTAATAATCGGTGAACACAAATAATGCAACCGATATTAAATCGGGATTCTATGCTATAGGATGATTATTGATAGTTAAGCATTTAATCGAACTAAGTAGATTGATCATATACAAATGAAGAATGGTTATCAAATAAAGGATTAATAGCTTGAAGTTTTTCATCATAATTATCGATAGGATAAATGATTGAATGAGAGGCTTCATTTATCTCTCATTCAATCATTTATCTTATCGAAGCTATCATGCATTAACCGTTTTTGTAGGGGTATGTGTGTTTTGCTCAGCTTTGGTGTATGAGGTTAGGATGTTTTCCAGTTTGTTTCTTGGATGCCGACTCTGGTAGAACACCTAATTGATGGTTGCCCTCGTAGTCAGTTCATTTGGTTTAAGGCTTGGCCATTTACTATGTCTCGTCATCAACATTGCGATCACCACACTTAATATCACTTAAACTTGTTTTTTTGTCAAAGGGAAGTCCTTGCAAATGAAAAAATTTGAAGCTCTGCTTCAGCGACCACTATAACATTCAATCCCACGTAGGCTTCATTGCTTACCAGCCAAAGTGAAAGTGAAAACAAGAAGGGAAAAAGAGAAAATCAAAAGAAAAGAATTTGAAAAGCAAAGAAGTATGAAAAGACTTGGCTTTGGAAGTGCAGACACCTCTACTGGTATTCAAAAAGAAAATTACGAAAATAGAGCAATTTTTGTGAGCTTATAGGTGATAACCTTGTCGAGGCTATAGACACTCGCTGGCAACGAGACAATATCCAGGTTGCTTTTGGAGTTAGAGTCACCCTACATAGCTTGTATTGTCTAAACAATGATGTTTCAACTTTCTTTAAGCCAGAATGAACTTCACTGCACAGACAATTGATTCTCAAAATCGGTGACTTGACTCAGTTTGCGACCTGGTTTTCACTTCGAATCTATCTTTTGTCATTTTGATTGGTCTGTGGGGGTGTTAACCAGAAATTTTGGGTTTGATCCAAACAGTCATCCTTGAAAAGTTTAGAGACATTTCCCAACCGAATCACCATTTGTTGTGTTCACACCACATCCTGTCTCATGACAGGGACTCCCGCTTCTAGTTTGCCCGAGAGAGAGAGAGAGAGAGAGAGAGAGCGCTCTGTGGGATGGAGTCATTTTGTGACCTTTTAGATGCCCTTCTAAAGCCGGTAGCCACCCCCACTACTTCCCAAACCCCGTCATCAAGCCGAATCAAATCCCAAAATCGCAGAGCAAAAGAAGCTTTGGTCTTTTAGAGCAAAGACATTTTTGATATCGCCCTCCAGAACCCGAAGATTATACCGGCAAAACCAAAATGCCAAAGTGCCAAGAATGGTGAGTCGAAACAACAACAAAAAGAAAAAAAATGGGCTTCAAAGCAAAATCGCGGAGGTAAAAGAGAGTGAGGCCATGTTTTTGTTTCCTTGAACCCCTGCGTATGCCGACAAAATACTGAATGTTTGATGGTGAAAAAAAAGGAGTAGGGGGCAGGGGGTGGTGCGATTTAAACTAAGTCCCTGCGTTGAAAAGTGAAACGCCTTTTGCATTCTCGCCTTTATTCGCTGAGGAAATCTTGAATTCACTGGTAGATTGATAAAGTGCTAAATGGATCATGTCGAGTTAAACCCAAAGGCATTGCACCTTCATTAGGCTCTCATGTTTCGCATCTAGAAGCCGAGAAAAGGCCCTAGGCTTCATGCAGAATCTAAGTTTGTGTGTTTTGGTTTGAGGGGAGGTAAAGTCATTATAATCCTCCTTATTTCTTCCAAACAAGGCACCGAAAGTATGAAACGAAACAAAACGTTTTTTATTTTGTATTCACCGAGAAAATACTGAAGTCGGAGTTGAAAAATTCGAAAGGTGTCAAAACAAAAGTATATATTGGGTTTGCTTTTGATAAATGACTTTTACCATCGGGCCTCCCAAGGGCGATAAAAGACTCGATGAAATGCCTTCCAAACACCAATATAGAAAGAAAGAAAGAATTTTAACGTCCACGAGGCTAAGAATAGCCTATGGGACAATCTGATCAAGCTGAATCAGTTTTTTTAAGGTCTGATCTCTGCTTATTCAGGCTAATGATGAGAGCACCCATCTTCACGATATGCTCCTCGCTGAATAGGTTATACCATGTGCTGGCAGTTAGGAAATTGGCAAACTTCTCCCGGCTGACTTTAAGTGCTTCACACTCCAAGATAAAATGTTTTTCAGTTTCCACACTCCCGCTGACGCAAAACGGGCAAACTCTTTCTTCCCAAATCTCTTTTGGCCTTTTGCACCGCTCGGTCTCACACTGAAGTTGGTGAGAGTTGGTTCTAAGCTGTGCGATTAGAATTTTAGCCTTCCATGATATATTAGCCCCTATATAGACTTTTTGAAGATGATCATAATTGGGGTTGAACTCATTAATTTAGTATTGTTTCCTCCTTCCTAACCCAATACTCCAATTTTTCTTGTAAAACTTTTCTATAACGAAGACCTTTATCTCCTTGTTGTTTGTGGGGCATGAGTTCAAATAAATATCCCATTTTTTCAACCATTTGATGTTTTGTTTCATCCACGTCTTCTTCCTTTTGCACAAAGTGTCGTTGACAACAACCTTAGGCCATCTATCTTCTCCCATTTGCTCGGTTCTTTTTAAATAGCTAATGAGACGCACTATAGCAACTACCTCAATAGGGGCAGCACCCATTTCACTTAGCATGATATCATATGGGACCGTGCTTTTAATTTTGAACTTGCTTGTGATCAAACGTTTTTGAATTCTCTCAATTTGCTTCCATTGAGAATCTAAGGTACTGCTGGCCCAAACTTCACAACCATAAAGAATAACCGGCAACACCAAAAGCCTAAAAAGTGTTTGGATGGTTTTCCAATTCCAAAGCTCAGCCTCTCTGCATCTATTTTGAAGTGCATAGAGTGCCTTCTAGCCGCCTAAAGTTCTCTTCTTCCTGCAACCTTCCCAACTAAGACTCTTGTTGAAATCAATTCCAAGGTATTTGTAATCTGCAACTTCTTCAAGAATGCTACCTTCAAAGTAAAACTTATGTTGCTCTTGCTTCCTACTACTTGAGAAAACCATGATTTTCGTCTTGCTGATATTAACTTGCATTCCCACAATATTGCAAAAGTGCTCAAGGGCAAATAAGTGCTCTTGCAAACCAATAGCGGAATTAGCAAGAAAAATGAGGTCATCAGCATAAAGGAGCAGCCTTATCACAAATTCACCCAATTGAATACCATCACCATTCTGCATGTTTAACCATTCTTCAAGTTTGTCAATGTATAAACCAAACAAGGTAGGGGAAAGAGGACACCCTTGTTTGACACCAATATCACTCCTAAAACTAGTTGAAATGCCATCAGGAGTTCTGATTTTCACTTTAACCTCCTCATAAAGCCTATGAACAGCAGCCCTAAGATGAGCCGGGATGTCAAGCTCTTCCATTCTGTGCCACAGTTTGTCACGTGGGACTGTGTCAAAAGCTTTTTTGAAATCAACAAAGCAACAAAAGACATCTTCCTTTTTCTCCCAGGTTTTTTCGATGATGTGTCTCAAAGTAATACCATGATCAACTATGGAATGTTTAGGTCTGAAACCAGCTTGGCCTTTTGCACGTTTATGATTTTCTTCTGCCCATTTGCTGATTCTATTTTCTATCATGCTGCCAAATAACTTAGCAAAGAAAGGATTGATCATTATAGTCCTATAGTTGGAGGGGTTATTGACATCTCCACTTTTGAAAAGAGGTATAGCAAGACTTGTAGTCCAATCTTTAGGAAACCCATGAGGAATGATGTTATTGAATATTTTTGCAATATGAGGGGCAAGGACTTTCATGCCCCACTTGAGAAACTCTGCTTGAAGTTCACCTAAGTCTTTAGCTTTACCAACACCCAATTTCTTAATACCCAATTCAATTTCTTGCACGGTGAAAAGATTAGTAGAAATGTTGACCAAGGGTGGGGGAGCCACCTCCAAATCATGTTCATAAAGTTGCCTAGCATAATCAAACCATTGAGTGGCTATGATACTATTGTCAATCTGTTTCTTTTTTGATTGCAACTCTTTCCAAAAAAGTTTGGGATTATATTTGCTAAGAAAAATTAACTTTTCCTTTCTAGTACACATAAAGTCAGCTTTCTTTTTCTTTAAAATCTGTTTGTAAGCTTTGATGTGAGTCTCTTTATTATTTGACTTTCTTAAACCTCTTCTAGCCATTTTGCATTCCTCATCAAACCAAGCATTCACCGAGAAACAATTTGTCTCAGATTTTTTGTTTTTTGTTCTTTTGCATTTTGAGAGGGCCACATGGATCAGATTTGTTAACTTATGACTGTTGAGATCATGAAATGTCTTTTTCTCCCATTTAAGAAGTCTCTCCAAAGCACCCTGGAAGATACAAGCATTTTCTTGCGTCAAAAGAATTTTGCCCTTTGAATGTTGTTGTAGGGAAGGTTGATTTTTTTCCACATAATACCTCTTTTCTGCCCAAACAATACTTAAATAGATCGGTTTGTGATCTGATTTGAGGTCCCATAAATGTTCACCAATCACCATATCTTCGATTTTTTCACATAGGCTATGCGAACAAACAACGTAGTCAACCACACTCGCCCCATTGTAAGTGTTGCAAGTGAAATTGCTGGAATTTGTCCATCTAATCAGACCATTACAGATAATTAAGTCAAACATGCCACAAAGAGTAAGCAACTCTTCCCCAAATTGGTTGCAATCTTTGGTGTCTTCTGACACTCTCTCCCATTGATGATTTTCTTCTTCTAGGAGCCAAATAGGATTACAATCATCTTTACAGCTAAAGATGCAAGCCTGTTCACTTGCAGTTCTAGCATTGAAATCCCCCACAAGGAGGACCTCGCCAAGCTGAGAGAACACATCAATATCTTTTTTTAGGGCAGCAAAGGGGTCTTTGCTGTCAAGACCACATTTCTTGTAAGTTTTGGAGACCTGCGGAGCAAAATAACATGCTGCAATCCTAATAAAATTGTAATTTTCTGAGATCTTAAACCATAAAAACTGTTTATTGGAGTCCTCTTTTTCAACCTGAATGAGACGCCCTTCTTTTTCTTTCACTAACACCAATATCCCACCATGACCCTTGCCATTGCTAGCTGCTTTGTTCCACACTGTCATTTTTGAATAACCTTCGAACGTGGGAGTTTTACAACCTTCATGTTCATGAGTCTCAACAAGACAAATAATGTCTCTACCTTCCGCAATAGGCCCTAACCCAGGCCCACGTCTCCAAGGGTAGCCTCTACAGTTCCAACAAACTAGACTCAAAGAGGCCTGGGTAGATCTTGATTGCTATTTGCCTTGGGATGCAAGACTCGGTGCTAAGTCTTCATCTCTATGTGGCTGAAAGGTTTTTGTTGCAATGTACCCAACTCCATTTGTTGTTGTTGTTTTGCTGCTCTCTTGTTGCTCTATCCTATTTTGGGGACCAAAATATGCAATTACTGCTTTGCCATTGAACAACCACGCTCTCTTTCCTTCATATCTAGCTGCCCTAATCTTTGCCATTTCAGCCCTTCTTTCTTCTAGTTGTCTCATAGTTAGATCTTCATCCAAGAAAAAATGAGTACCCTTTAGTAGTTGCTTCTTACTTAACAAATTTTGCTTGTCACGAACACTTGGTAAGATAACCTTTATAGGCCTATTTTTCCCATCACATAATTTGCCAACTCTCCAAGATTTAGTGATTTGCCCTTGCCAAAGTAGCATATCTCTTAAGAAGTCTCTTGCAAGGTCAAGAGTGTGTTCATTTTTCCCATAATCCCTCTCTCCCTTGATGATTACATTTGTTGCTCTTCTTTGCCTTTCTTTGAGCTCTTTATCTTGTGTTTTGTCTACTCGAAATTTTTTTTCCTTACCCATGTTTGTAGTCTCTTTGCTGATGTTGGCCCAAGTTTTGGTAACTTTTGAGAAATTGCTTTTACCTTCTATGTTTTCTGCCTTCTTATTTAGGCGTGTTTGATCCAAAGATTCCTCCATCCCACCATGGAATGCCTTGGCATTAAGCCCCTCACTATGTGCTGCTACTGAAACCTTTAAAATTCGCCATTCATCTTTCACATTTTGCCATCCATCCTTCATGTTTTGCCACTCAGATTTCCCAACAACAAGCACATCCTGCAGAAATGATATTTGTTCTTTTAATGCTTTATTGTTGTCTGCTAGGGACTTATAAGCTGCTGTCAACACCTGTATTTTAATCTCTTTTTGTTGTTTTTTAGCCTCCAAAGCCTCCAACCTCCTTTTGGCATTTAATAGTTCTTGCACATATAATTCAGATGACCCAGTTAGAGGAGTGGAAATAGGGCTATAAACGTCAGGTTCGCCAGGGTCGCTGCTGCGAAAGGGCATGTAATTCCCTCTACCTAACCAAGGGGATTTCTTGGTGTGACCTTTGTAATTGAGACTTTGATTACTGTTCTTACGATATTGTTTTTTTCTCTCCTGTGCATATCTTAACCGAGCACGTCTACGTTTCAAGATACCCCTAAACTGTTTGGCATTAACCTAGGTCCATTTACCAGTTTTAGTAGTTGAGGCAATTTTCACTTGTCCCAAATGATTTGTTTCAAAAAGTTCTGGAAGTTCAAGAATATTCTCTGAAATTGGAGGAGTTTGTTTTTCCATTGCCAGGAAAGAGACAGAAAAGGCAGCAAAAACAATTCAGAAAAGACAAAGAAGAATCTAACCTGATGGGATGCAGTCCAAATGGGACCCAGAACCAACACAACCTTGTACAAATCCCACAAAATGATCAGAGCCGACAAAAGTCCTTATTTGCGTGCTTGTACCGGTCCCACAAAGCCTTTGTTGCATTCACGTTACCTGCTTATACCTGCTCCTTGCGTATACCAAATGCTCGCTGTTTTCCTGTGATGTGTGCGACCAAAATGCTCCCTGCGTATACCAAAATGCTCGCTGTTTTCCTGTGCTGTGTTGTTATATTAATAGATACACAAACATGAGGGACCGCTAAATCTGACAACTAGTCTGACAATGAAATGCTTCGAAGATTCTCCCTGCGTATAACAAAATGCTCCCTGCGTATTATCTTAATTCCTTCCCCTCAAATTTACAGGTGGTTTCTTCCTCTGGACCATGGATATATATCAAAAAGGGCGGGGGGTTCAATTTAATAAGGTTCGAATGTTTCAAAAAGCAAAGCGCTTTCATATACCCTGACGAAAGGCCGATAAAATTATTAGGTTGTCAAAAGGTCCAAAGTAATCCGATAAGTAGAAAGGGTTAAAAATATAAAGGGTTAGGGCATTTGCCCATATAAAATGTGGATATTGTCTTGCTATCGGGCCATCAATGGTTGATAAAATGCCAAATAAAGTGTTTTGGTACGAAAATATCAAGTTTGGGCATCATTTTAACAAGACCTATTTATTATTTTTGACCCATCATGAAAACACTAAATAAAAAAATATACGGGGTCAAAAATACAAAATGTTCGAGCTTTGTTATTACAAAATGGCAAAATAGTATCTCCTTAGCCTCCCAAAAATATCGAAAAGAAGGGGGCTAGTAAAATGGAAGCACACAAAATAAACATGTTATGAAGCGTTTTTGTTATTTCATCCTGGCATCACCAAAACGAAGCCCAACGTTCCCTTGAAAACAATGAATATTTGTCACATTTATTTACGTTGATTCAAGTTGAACTCGTTTTCTTTTTGTAGATCAATGCCACCGGAAGGACCACGCAAGATCAAAAGACAACCACAAAGTTGTGTCAATAAAGAGCATGCTATAGGATGAATGCGAAACCACCAGTGGTGCGAGAAGAGGAAACCCAACACGTGTGAAGATGCAACCACAACACAACAAGATCGGAAGGCAATGGCAAGGCTCGTGATGCTATAGAAAATGTAGAGATAAAGAGATGCACAGTTGGAAATATCAAAAAATCTGTTTGTAAAACAAAATTGCCTTATTGTAAAGTGACTACCTGTGGGCCCCCATTAATGCAATTTAAAACAAGGGGACATAGGTTAGTTATTCCCAGCTACCTAATCTACAAAATAGATGTCAAACAGTATAGGTAGCTGAGAAAGTGGTTGAGAAAGCAGTTGGGGACTTATGGGAGTTACTAGGCATGGGTTAAAATTGCTAGGCTTCTAGAAGGCAGATTGCAGCCACTAAATGAAATCAATCCGGGCCTTTGATTCAAATTGTAAAAACTATAAAAGGCCAGTGCCTATCTTTTGTAAAGGGTTTAAATTTTAGTGGTTAGAAAGTTAGATTTTAGATGTTTTAGCAGTTAGCAGATGAGGAGTAGAATATGACTGCTGGACAAAGATTGTTGTAATGACAGTTGAAACAAACCAATAAACATTGAAGTATGATGTTTGTCAGTTTGTTCTCTTATGTTTGCATAGTTTCTTTTCATTTGGTCAATTAAAGTTAGAGTTCAATGATTTTAATGGTGAAATGCGAAGGTATTTTATATGATTTCAGGTTCATACCATTAGGGGCTTGCTGATTGTAGGTCTCTCTATATGGTTAGTCTGAACCCTTTTATTGTGCTTAGTTCAACTTTAGGTGTTTGTCCTAGGCTACACTAGAATTGGGTGCTTGAATGAGTACACATAGTATGAAAATCTTTCATTCCCTTGGAGCTTGCAATATTCTTGTGGAGTTGTGAGGGTGTCTCTAGCAAAACAAGAATTAGTTTGTTGGAAATATATCTACCTGCAACATCAATTGTTACTGCCATTGTCCCTAAGATCCTTAAACCCTATCTCTTTTGCTTTTATTTTTTCCCAGCTTGAGATCTAAGGCATTGTCAAATGCAGGCCAGCTTGTTGCATTCATAAGTCCCCTTGTGTTTACTAGCAAGACACATCAAAGTGCTGAGTTATTATAAGCCATCAAGACCTGACAGTTGGAACCTTGAGGTTGTCCCATTTGATCATCCAGAACAACATTATGGATTTCCTTATTCAAGAGAGGATAGGATACTTAGCATTCTATTCTGTGTTGATGGAAAGAGTAGCAATACAATTTCCCGCATCAACAAAGTCCTTGTCAGTTATCCTTTTGATCACGATCGTCATCATGTATTTATTGCATTAATTGCGTCTTGGCCTAATTCATTTCCTAAGTCTCCTAGGATTTTATGATTTAATTATTTAATCCTATTAACACTTCTCCCTTCTTAGGATAAATGAGTTTATTCAATTATCCTATATCACAATTAAATTGATTATTTAATTGGCTAATTTCTTTCCTTTTTTGTGAGTTAATTAATAAATGAAGTTTGTTAATTAATGCCACCTTTTTCTCCCCTAACATTTCCCACTAATTTCTCCACCAGTTTGGGCTCTTATTTTTTAGGCTAATTTGTCATATTTTTTAGAGCTATTTTCTCTCCAATTTGTCATCAATCAATGAGCAAATTTTAAAGCCAATTTGTCATAATTTGGAGGCATAAATTTCTCTCAATTTGTCATTAATTGACATAACAACGTGTCATGATTTTGTATAGAAATATGTCATAATTATTGACATAGAAGTTTGTCATAGAATGGACATAGCATTTGTCATGTTTTGTCCCCCCAATCATGCCAATTTCGAATGAAGTTGCCTCCTTCAATTTCTCATGCCAATTTGATGTCCTCATTGGTTTGTCTATAAATTGATCCCTTGTCTTGTCTATAAATTGAGGGGTATGTTTGCACAAAAAACCCTAGGTGAACTTGAGACTCCTCAAGGTAGAGCGCATCCTAGAGAGTGTTGTGTATAATTTTATACATGAAACAAGGGAGTTGAGTTTTACTTAACCAAATTTCCATGATTTTACCCCTCTAGGTCTTTCTAATAGGAAATATTGAAATCCAAGACCCTAAGTATTGTGCTTATACTTCTTAATGGAACTACAAGTGTATTTGTTACTCCATGTGCAATCAACCTTGAACAATACCTTGCTCTCCTAACCACGAGACAAAATTTGACAACATGACACCTAACAATTTAGCAACATCCCTTAATTTAGACATTCATGAAAACATACCTTCTCTCAACAACAAAGGCTAACGACAACCAAGAATCTACTACCAAGCTAAAGATGTGTAATGTCCCCTTATTTTATACTTATGAAATAGGGACATTTAACTCGCAAAGATCAATTGCAAGAGACTTCTTTTCTTAATAATCTCGAATAGTGCTTGAGATAACACCAATAGAAGTTGATCTACTTCAAAAATAATGCTTATTACGAAATACCATTGATATTACTTTTATGTTGTTATTATAAGATATATGAGAACCAAATAGCTGCTATCTCTGATATGGAAGATTGATAGATAAGCAAATAAATCTTTATTGTCTCATTGAGTTTACTGATGTAAAGCTCTTCCTGATATGTTGATATGGACTTGCAATTATGATTCCAAATATCGTTTTAGTATCATATGATGGTCTGTTTTTCCTTATAGATTTTTATGGATATGCAGAGGTATATGCCGATATGATATTACTGATAGTGATATGTTTTTGTCCTTGATCTGAAACTATTTGCTTGCAACAATAATTAATGGTTCTATTTCTGATATGTATGGAGAAGTCTGCCATTGTTTTCTATCGCATACGACAACCACCCTTATTGAACGATTACCATATGGATAAGAAAGATGATATATATACTCCCCCTGGTTGAAGTGATACAAAATGACTTCTTATATCTTATAATTGAAATGACAAGTCATGTTGCAAAGACTTGATTCATGTCTACTCATCATCGCCTCCCTTCCTTATATATAATTGCATCCCTTCATTTTGCCTTCATACATAATCGGTGTCTGATTATTGTAATCGCCAATAACTCATTATTATCGTGCCTTCTCTTAACTTAATCACAATTGTGGACCATAACATTGGTTATTATATATTCTCTAATCATCGATTTGGTATTCTTGACAATTTAGTTAAGGGATGTTGATCATTATAACGATCGTTGTTACTTAATAAGAATCCCTTGCTTATTGATCTCTGTTATTATCGATGATTAACCTTCTCCTTGAATTGACTAACAATATCCATAGGAATTGTAATCGATAGTTGAGATGTTTATCTTAATCAATTAATGATGCTTGTCTATCGATGCTTGATGATTATCATCTTAGTTAATTGACTATTATGCAGAACGATATAGACTTTTATGGATGTTATCTTCTTCTCAGACTTGGTTGATATTCTAGCAAATGCTTCCGACCCTCATTCCTTGATAGAGATCGATTGTCTCTTAATCATAATTGACATCTAACATCATTCGCTGTCAATACCGATCATTCTTTTCATATTAACTTTGATGGACTATCTTCTTTTGAAATATCCACTGTAGTGAATTGACTTGAAAAAAAAGGAATATTTGACTGTCCAATCTGCGTGTTATGCAATTTTGTGTTTTGCATGTTATGCGGATATGTTGTCTCAGAATTTTCAGTTTGATGTAGAGTTCAACAAACACACATTTATCATGAAAAATCAACTATAAATGACTCCTAACTGATAAGACCTTTACCCAAGACGCATATGCTGCTAAACTATAGAGTTCTATGCCGATTTAGACACACAGACATACACTAATAGCTTGCTGTCATTTTGTCAAACAGTTGGTATGACAGCTCAGACAATCATATAATCAAAATGCAATATTACTCCTCCTTTTTATTCAAAATGATTATCAGATAGGTCATTACAGTGCAATACTAGTGACCAAACTCTATTCACTTAGTACTCAGAAAAAAGGCTGAAGACATGGCAGCCATTGTAGTCTGCATACAACTGAAAATTACAAGAGCAATGATGTCAAAATGAACCTGATTATTATCGCCCAAGTTTGTATTGGAAGAAGCAAGCAATAACTGGTTGAAAGAAGCCTCCACATTACCAAATCATATTTCTCTTAATATCGCCCCTGCTGCAGATTGCTGACTGATAATAACTGATTGCTAGCAGTATAGACCCCTCTAAGTTGCTGAACATTATCGCTAACCTCTCTCTAGCACAACGCTATCAACAAATGTAAGGTTCGATGCTCAACAAGGAAGACAAGAGAAAGATCGTGGGCGAACCGATTTGCTTCAGACTGTTATAACACCTGCACTTTCCTCATTCGCCTTCAATTTGCTGCTAGGAGGAATCGCCTTGGGTTCCTCCATGAAATAGATGCTTAGTATGGGACATAATGAGTAATATCTTGGTTCATTGACTGTTGTTCCTGTTCAGGAATGTCTCTGATTAGAATTAATAATCTGCAGCCTTTAAGTTCCCTTCCTTGCATAAAAAACCATTGATGTCGCCCTAGGAGTGGAGAGCTCCAATGAGAAAGTGAAATCGATGCCCATGTGACCTTCTATGAGCAAAATCGTGAGTTTGTCCTTAGCTGTGGCAGGTCTGAAATGACTGAGATAAACTCAGTTTACTGGAAGGTGTAATCAGCATATATATAGCACCACCAATGAAGACTTCACACCCAAAATATCTCCCTTTGTCTCCTCCAAAATCTTACCTTAGCAAGTTGGCCCTTGGCCTCAATTAAGTACCAATGAGATCACTGAAGTATCACCTCCTCAATGCAACCTCTCAAGAGATCTTTCACTCCCTTAGTTATGCTATCAACGGGAGTTTTCGTTCCCAAAGACAAAGATCTGAAGAAACCCCTTGGTTCTACAAAACCAATCAATTCAATTATCAACTCCTGGCTGCCTTGAAGCTCAACTTGATCTCTTTTAATACTTTTTCACCCCAACATCCAGAAGCTTCTAGAAATAATATTAAAATACTATTATTTCAATTAAGTGACTTTATGATATTATATTTAATAATATAAAGTAATCTTTTAATTTTAAATTTATTTGATAACTTTATACATAATTAACTTAATATTATTAATTAAAATAATTAATTAAGCTATCCATAAAAAATAATAATTTTGGACAACTTAACTAATTAAATTAATTAATCATCTCCTCTCCAAAAAATGGGGACATTAATCATTCGCTGTCAATACCGATCATTCTTTTCATATTAACTTTGATCGACTGTCTTCTTTAATGCTCGATGAGTAGTCCTTAGATTGATATCCATTTTTCCTTGGGCGGCCATTATCACAATTATTCGGTCACTGATTAAGAAAATCGTGGTTCCTTAAGAGAACGTTGACTAGTCTCAATTCGATAGTCTCATTTCTTTTTAAATCGTTGGAAGAATGGATCGATGCTTTATCTATATTATCGATGTTTGGTATTAGTTAATGCTTGTCTTATCGATGGTTACCAATCTATATGCCTTCCTCGATCTATTTTGTTATTGATCACCGTACTTGATATTTTCTAACCATCATCAATAATATAAATAGCTTCATGTATGATTGATATGTTCTTGCTATTGATACTCATGGAATCATTACTTATTTAGCCCTTCTCTTTCCTGATTGACGATTGATAGTCTTCTCGATTACTTCTGATAAATATGGTTGTTAACCATGGGTAGTGGTAGTGTGGAGAAGACATTATCATCTTGTGGATACACTCCTAAAAATCAAATGTATACTATGTGTTGAGCTCTTTGAATTATCCTTTGATCATCTTTCCCGTCTACAATGCTTCATTGTTGCCTAATGAATTGTAAGCTATGCTTAAAGGTAATACAAGGATATTTCTCAATATTAGCAATACTTGACAAAGTCTTGTTTGGGGACATCACAAGATGACCGACAAAGACACCCAAGGTAAGCAAAAAGAGGGGGTCCCCATTTACAGTGGGGCAATGTGTGAAAACGTCACAACATCTAGTGCTAATTCCAATAAATGTTCCTAGACATTTTAAAGATTAAGATCCAATCCGCTCTTAGAACCTTGGAAAATTCAACCCAACCTATCAAATGACTAGGAAATAGACTCAGCAAGGGAAGAAGAATCCCAAATTAGATAAAGGCACTTAGTCTTTGATTACCTGGGTATGTGCAAATGTATTCATTCCATCTCACAAGAACATTGTGAGTCATAGAATCCACCGCAAGGAGCTATGTGAGTAGTTCTAACTTCAAAAGCATCCTGGATAGAGCCTCATTATCAACATGCATCTATAGCTCCAATGTGGTTATCGCTGTAATCTCACAAATATTTCTCCATTTTCAGTTGGGCGTCCATAGCCCTGATGGAGTTGCTCGCATGTTTCTAAAGCCAGATACTTTGATATTTCATTTATTTCTTTTTTTATTCTTGATTTTTTTTCTCTCATTTTTTTCTTTCTTTTGATACTGCTTTCTTTTTTTCACATATTTTCCACACTTTGACTCGTAAGCAATGAAGCTCACATGGGTTTGAGAATTGCAATGGTGTTGAAGCAAGATTTAAGATTTTTCACTAGCCACGACTTCACCTAAGAAACCACAATGACTTAGAGCAATTCATTGTGTAAAATATAGTAATCGAAAGATTTTAGTATCAAGACACAATAGGTGATTCCCTTCTGAATTAAGTACAAGTCCCAACCAAATGATAAAGCTAAAGAAGAATAATCTCAGATTCTAAAGAACTTCATAAATAACTATCTAGCAAATGGACCAAACACAAGATAAGAATCACACCAACATATGCAAAACAACATAATGCCTTTCTCACAAACGAAGTTCCACTAAGGAAACTAAAACTAAGCAATGAGTAGCCAAAGAAAACTAAATTAAACTACTCGATCCACCTAAGAATCTTGAGCAAATGAATCAAGGCAAATTAATAACTAGGCTCAACAAAATTAAACTAAACTAAAACACAAAAAAGAAAACCTACCCTAAGACTATATACTAGACTCCTAGAATGGACACAACTCAAAGGAGTGACATATGTACATGACTTGACATGATTTCTCAAATTGTGCAACAAGAGCATGGCAAAAGTGATGTTTAGAAGTTGTCGAAACTTGTCTTTGAACACAGAGAAGAAAACTCTCACAATGCATCTCTCATAATCAATTCCTTACACAATATTATGAGTTGTGGCAATTCATCAGGATCATGATCAATCCAAATGCAAGTTGTTCTTCCTAAGTCCCCATAATCAAATTCATAAATTTCAAAACTAGGAGTAGGGAAAGAGACAACCTAGCGTGCTTCATGCTCGAATGGAGATCCTTGTTCATTATTCCCCAATGCATCATATGGTAAGGGATCCTCAACAGCCTCAAGAGGTCGCCATTGGTGATGTATCATCCCTCCGACATTCAATATATGCAAATCAAAACTATCCAAATAATTAGTGATAATATGGTGGTGAAAATTGAATTCAAATGGAAATTTTAGATTGTAAGCATGGAACATTTCACCTATTAGTTCCTCTTGAATCTTCAATAATGGACGTAGCACCCCCTTGAATCGCTCTTCTTACTTAGCCTCCAATGGTAACAACTTGCTCATTTTTTTGCATAAACCACGCCTCCTCGTGTAGCTCTATAAGCATATGTTCAAAAATTAGGGTCTCCTTGATAAGTTAATCTTCAAAAGTTTTCCCAATTTGCTCTCGGAGTACAATCTCTAAGGGTAGAACCCCTTCAAATTGCTTATCGTTCCCTAGCTCTATCTCCATGTTTGTTTGCTCATTCTGAACAATGATGCTTAAAATTTATTCCTCGCGACGACTTGAAACTCCTGATTTGATTTCTCTTCTTGCTCACCAAGGATGTCTTCTTCTTGAATAGGTGGAAAATCCTCGCTTGTATCTTCATCATGGAGTGCTTCTTCTTGGAGTTTATTGAAATTAGTTCCCTCTTTAATTGATGAAGTATCAAGTGAGAATGGATGATGACAACCTTCCAAGTCACTCATGCTTTCTACTACATTTTCCTTCTCAATTCGTTGATGATCTTCACAAGTGTCCATAGTTTGTAGAACTTCATGCCTTGATATCTCCACACATTGATCTTTTCTTGCCACCATCTTGCTAAGTTTAACATCTTCCATTGTTTCCTCAACTTCCTTGGGTGTCAGGTTGCCCTCTATTGCGATGTCTTTATTACTTGGCTCATTTGTGTTGTCTTCTTACAACTCATCTCTTTCACTTTCAGATGATGTTGTAATGTCTCATTCTTGTGTTCTTCTATACTCTTCAGCTGCAAGATACACATTGCACATTTTATCTATGATGCATTCATTTGGTGACTCTATCAATCCAAATTGGCATTAGTCCTAAATGGGTTCGGATGTTGCCTTAAGGCAATCCGAACCCATCTTTCCCTAGTTATAAACAACACTCATTTGACTTTATTGACAACCTCTTGACATAATGAGTGTTGTTTATAACTAGGGAAAGATGGGTTCGGATTGCCTTAAGGCAACATCCGAACCCATTTAGGACTGGGTCCTATCTTTGTCCTGTGAGGCATGAGCGAGTATCAATCAGAGTTCAAATATTTTGATCACTTCATATAGGTTAATCATTATTTTGTAAAAATTAAGATAGCAGACTGTTTACTTGTTAATTTCAGTGAAATACTCCATCTTTGAATGGAATGGAATGTCCAATACAGCTTTTGAAACCTGTGCGTTTGAATATATAAAAGATTTTTGTTGGGATATTTATATGTTCATGTATTGGATTCCCTTCTCTGATTTTATCAAATATTAAGTTTGTGAATCAATCTGATGAATGAAATTAGCTGAAAGCATTTGAATATTCTGATTCCCTTTGTCCTATGAGGCATGAGCGAGTATCAATCAGAGTTCAAATATTTTGATCACTTCATATAGGTTAATCATTATTTGAAGTTTAATGTCTTGTTATGCATTCCAATAATCGTTGTGAGGCGTTCATTTTGTGTTGACAAGTGAATGTTAAAGCCTTTCTTTGCTTTCTGGTTAAAAGTGAATTATATGATAAAATTTGGTCAAAATTCATTGAATATCATACGGGGAGCTGTACCCTTATGCAGAGGGTAAATTAACATTATTTACCCAATTGTTGGTTTTCATTGGTTTCCTACTGGGCGAACATGAGTATTTGTTAATAAATTTTGGGAAATCCAATCTATTAACTAACAGATTTTTGGCGACTTTGCTGGGGATATCAGCAACAAAAAATCTGTTAGTTAACAGATTGGATTTCCCAAAATTTATTAACAAATACTCATGTTCGCCCAGTAGGAAACCAATGAAAACCAACAGTTGGGTAAATAATGTTAATTTACCCTCTGCATAAGGGTACAACTCCCCATATGATATTCAATGAATTTTGACCAAATTTTATCATATAATTCACTTTTAACCAGAAAGCAAAGAAAGGCTTTAACATTCACTTGTCAACACAAAATGAATGCCTCACAAAGATTATTGGAATGCATAACAAAACATTAAACTTCAAGTAATGATTAATCTATATGAAGTGATCAAAATATTTGAACTCTGATTGATACTCGCTCATGCCTCACAGGAAAAAGGGAATCATAATATTCAAATGCTTTTAGCTAATTTCATTCATCAGATTGATTCACAAACTTAATATTTGATAAAATCAGAGAAGAGAATCCAATACATGAACATATAAATATCCCAACAAAAATCTTTTATATATTCAAACGCACAGGTTTCAAAAGTTGTATTGGACATTCCATTCCATTCAAAGATGGAGTATTTCACTAAATTAACAAGTAAACAGTCCGCTATCTTAATTTTTACAAAATTTTATGGATCCACGCCAAAACATCCATTCCTAATATTTATAGCCACCAGGCTAACCTAATAGCTAAACACAAAGCTTCAAGAAACAACTGTTCGTAACTGAAATTAACTAAAAATGGCTAAGAGCCGTAAACAAAGCTATAATTGCAAAACAGGAAACGGTTCTTGATTTGTCTTATTGGTGTGTTGTGCCACGTATATTTCCCCACTCCATATGAGCCGCTAAAAAGTTGTGAACAACCTGATAATGTGGGAGCCCAATGTGCAAGATGCGTTCCTTCCAGACTTCTTTATCCATACTCACTTCCATAACTTTAGTTTTGTGCGTTTCCAAGTGATCAGAATAGACAACCAACATAGATTCAATTCTGGCAATTCTGGAGAAGTCATCTTTGGTTAAAGATTTTGATTCTTTAACTAGGTTCATCTTTCCTTTGAAACTCTCCACCATATCCATTGTTTGCTCGATGGTTTGTCCGTCTTCCTTGAGAAGCTGTACATCAATGCACTTCAAATCTTTCTGCATTACAGCAATGAGTTCTTTCAATTCTTTCAACAACTTAATGGATTCTTCGTGGCCTTGCTTAATGATTGAATTTCTCCATTCAATATTTTCTTTTGCCACATATAATATCTTGTCATCCAAATCTTTAACCGCCTTTTCAGTGAGAAATTTCATGACACCATATTTTTGCACATCTTTCATCTGAATTAACACTGCTGCCCATTTGTTCCTTTCTTTCTCCCATGCTATCAGCTCTGTTTCAAGCTCCTGAGTTACAATTACAGCATCCTCGTATACCCTGATTAGATTAGCAATATATCCTGCTCCCTGTTGAATTATGGATTCAAGCCACTCATCGAAGGTTTCCGCCATCATACGATTCTTCTGAACCTTATCCAACAAATTTTGGTTCATTGGCGATTTAGGATCAAAACACAGAGAAATTTGCGACAGGGGTTGCAGACTAGGATGATGTATGGCATTGATGTATTCTGCCATCTGTTTAACAACCTGTTTTAGTTCCCACTTGTCCTTCTCATCCTTCCATGTTCTAGATAACATCCTTTTAGTGGAAGACTCTAAATGTTTCACGTCGGCAACCCTTGAAGCAGTTCCTAAATCAATCTTTTCAATGGAAAAATCTTTCTCAGTAGCATTTTTTGGATCTTTGTCTGAAATTGGCTTAGCCATTTCAGCTACCCAATGCCCTGTATTCTCATCCACCTCCAGCATGGCCTCTGCTTTTAGCCTCTTAGACTTAGACATTTTTCCGAGGCATCTACTCACCATATCTTCTATTGGAACGCTGATAGGAACCACATTTCGTTTCTTGCTGATTGAGGCTCCCAACCATCTGGAAACATTTGGAGATTCCTTCGCTGGTGGCGTTTGATAGTCTGATGAATCCATGATAGCCAAAGTGGCCACCTGATTGAGATTATCCTCAGGTTGTTCTTTTTGTTTATCTGCATCTTGAGTTGCAGGGATATCTGCTTCTGGTTCACCCATAATTACTTGTGCTTCTTCACTATCAAGAATTATGATGGCTTCTTCCCCTGTAGGTTCTTTACTTATCTTCTTATTTCTGGAACGGGTGACTCGAACTGATGAAGAGTCAAATAGTGATTCCTTGAACCTCTTAGTTTGAACCTTCTCACTCTTCGTATCAGTAGCACCTGCAATATCAACAACTATGTCAGAGGAAGAAATGAGTGTTTGTGTAGCAATATGGGGTTGCTCAACTAATTTCTCAACTGAGGTAGTGGTCAGTCTCATTCCAGATTTATGGTTTCTTAACCACTTTTTTGTTCTCCTTATAACATTAAAGGTTCTGGATTGGATATTTTCTTCTTCTCTCCTATCCCAGTCAATTTTAGGAATAGGTTGCTTATGAATTCTTTTATTGAACTCCGGGTCCAATACATCTTCACCTCCCTCTTCATGTACTCCTGTTATGTTCATTGATAATTTCATAGTAATGATTTGCCGTAAAGTGAACCTTGACCATAATCTTCTTTGAACCTCAAATTCATCACAACAATCTTCCCAGTAGTCTTCTAACTAGGGTATATGTGAAAAGTTCACATCAACATGCAGATGTTTTATTGCATATCCTTTACTGTCAAACCCCTGCCAAGCAACATAAGGCTGTAGCTTCATTTTCTTGAGTTCCACTTCTAAATTCAATGCATCAGAGGTAGTTTTGTAGTTGTAATATCCAAGTTCAATTGGGAAAATTGCTCCAGACTCACTTTTCATCCCTAATTTCTTATCAACATGAGCTAACTGTCAGTAGACTTCCAGGAGTACATAACTATCAAGAGTATATCTGGGCAATTTGAAAGGTTCATCTTCAAAGCCTCCAATTCTAATATAAGTGAATCTAGGAAATTGAATAAAACAACTCCCATAAGTACTAATCAATTTTAATGCTTCGGATGACATTCTCTTATTCATGTTTCCTTGCAGTTCAAAAGTTAATCTTCCTACAAAGACATCACTCCATCTCAAGAAGTTTTCTGTATACCTCTGTCTCTACAAGTGTGGATAGAACTCATAGACTTTCATTCCATCAACCCATGGTTCTTGATATAATCCTGGCCATTCTCTGATGCAGGCTAAAATATAAAATAGGTAGGAAGACATATGAAAACTGGCTATTCTAACAAAATTACTCAAACCCTCATGCAATCTCTCTACAATTACTTGCGCCCAATCAAGGTATTTCTCGCCAGATAATAACACCTGAATGTAAAAATACATCCAGTCTTCCCAATAGAAGGCATGTGAATTCCCCTTGAGCTTGTTCAAAAGAATTACAATATCCCTCACTTCTGTAATAAAATGCTCCCTTGTCAAGGGTTTAGGTAACCTAGAACCTCCCTTCTGCATTTTAAGGAGCCAATTTCTAGCAATGACACTCCGATAAACACTTTTCTTCTCAGAGAAAAATGCATATGAGGTTCCTATGGACCAATCTTCGTACGACTCTTTGTGAGGGATCCCAATTGCAGCCATTACTGTTTCTCTGTCAATCCGCACTAAAATGTCTCCATCACTGGCCCTAATACACCTGTTACTAGCATCATATTTTCTCATGCATGCATACACTAATTCTGGGCAAGGAGCAGCGATTGGGAAAGCAGCGGCTTCAACCAGACTGCTGTGAACTATCTTTTCCATCATGGAATTGGCCTTTGGATTCTTAGCCCTTTCTAGAAAATTCTCTAACTCATCCTAAACTAAAGCTGTATCATCTAATTTTGGAAGGGTACTAATTAAGCATGATGTTCGACCCAAGTTCGGAAGAATTGGTCTCATGTTTGCTTAAAATTGCATCAATCAGATAGCATTCAACCCCGAGGCAAAGAATTACACTAACAATTTCAAAGCTAAAATAGAGTAGGGGAGGTTAGTGATTAAACTCACCTGTCTTCAACATCAAACTGTGTAACCTTCAGAAAAACTAAGCTAAATTACCTTTCGCGTCCTTTACTCTTTGCCAGCAGCAACAATGATTTTCTTACCTGAGAAGCATCATATTTAAGGACGGAAAACACTGAAAAGTACTAAAGCATGCTTCGCCCCAGCTCATTTATCCGTGTAAAACTTCCCATGATTTGATATAGTTCTGACATGCTCATTAATTAAAAATCAATTCCACACAGTCGACATGCTTTCTCATGATTGCTTTCCATAATTATGGCTTGAAAACATGGAAAACGAGGAATATTTTGTTCCCATCGCGCCGCCTTTATCTCCTAAACACCATCGGGCTGATTTGAAACAACGCTTTGAACTTTGAACTATTACAAAAGAATTTCATTGGTTCAAAGTTCAAAGACAAAAGATCAACACTTGCGGCAAAGAAGAAGGAAACAAAAGAAAATTTCAATGATGTGAAAATGAACCTTGAACCTTGAACCATTCCAAGAGTGGTTCAATGGTTCAAGTTCAAGACGACCACAAGGACTGATGTTAAAGGGACAGCCGCAACACATAAGACAAAAGACTGATTGAACCTTGAACCTTGAACCTTGAACCCGAAAAGGTTCAAAGTTCAAGTTCAACGACTATGCTAATGAAGACTTAGAACTTAATAGACCACATTTCCTTTGAACCAGAATTTTGAACTTTATAAAGTGTTCAACAGACGAGTACGAAACTCAAATTGATGAAGACTTAAGCTTTGCAATACTTAATAAAATAATGCCCCCTAATTGATAAGCTAAGTCCAGCCCCAAGACAAGTCCAGCTCCATCCTCCACGCTACACCAAAAAGGACTCACGCCACAAAATATAAATTGGCGCCAAAAAGGATTGAGGCTGACGTTGGTCAAAAGATCCATATAAATAAAGTTAAAGTGCAAACACAATTCAATCATCAATGCAATCAGTGAATTAGCTCTACTAATAAAAGTGCAAATTTATCCAAGGATTGTGCGAACTTGTCAAGGATTGTGTGAACTTGTCCAAGAGGATATAGGCCTCTTTTGGTGCAGACTTGAAGTGCTTAGAAGTGCAGATTTGACATACAAAAGGGATCAGATCTGGAGAAGCAAGCTAAGTATTGTATTTGTGCAATTAAGAGAGAATATATAATCTGACCCATGGATCTTTAATGCTGGGGTTTTCCTCCTTGGAGGTTTTCCCAGGGTATTTGCATTTGTCTCTTGTTTACTTGTTTCATTTATGAGTTTACTGAATTATGGTTTAATAAAATATTACAAATCTGATTAACAAACTAGGGCATAATTAAAAGACATAAATCTGATTACTGATCTAGGGCACAAAATTAACAATGAGCAAGTAAATTCGGAATGAGGTTCATTGTGAATCCTACACAACCAAGGTAGCAATATACTTTTTAAGAACAATTGCTCATCAAGACCTAAATGATTTTCAATCAATCCTTCGAACCTCTTGAATTCATTATTAAATTGTGGAGCACTAAAATTATCAAGTTCTACAAGCACCTCTCGCTTAGCTATATCCCAAAATAAGATTTTTCCTTGTAGTGATAGCTCAACTCTTGACAAGAATGTCAAGCAATGCAACTCATCATGCTCAATTGTATTATGAATTCTACACTTCCCTAGAATTACAAATTCAGATAAACTGCTGAGCGAAGCTATGCATTTAAAGTCCACCAAAGTTGAAGGATATCAACTGGTTTATCACCTTCGCCATGCGATTGATGAAACTACCTATTCATTGAGAAATCTTTTTTGTGATTTTTTGAAATAAAAGAGATCTAGCAAATCTCAAATGTAACTTGAAAGCTCATACTGGTTCTATCATGTAATTGATTTGAACATTAACTACTTCCCTTCTTTTGCAAGTTTGGTTGATGATCCAACGTTCCACCTTCCATCTTGTGGTAACTCTATTGAGCATAGAAGATGACTCTCCACTAATTCTCCACTTAAGTTGATAGGCTTATTCATATGTTCAAGATTCTCATTTAGGTATTAATTATTCACGCCCTCCTAACACTAATTATGTTGAGTGTGGAGGAGGGTAAAAAACTTATTTTGCATATATGAATTACTAAGATTTGGAGTTCACGTGTTAGCCCTCCTAACACCAATTTTGTTGATGTGTTTTTTAGGACACTTCAAACATAGAATATAATACCAAGTATTCTATCCTCTCTTTAACAAAGAAACCTGATCAAATGAGACAACTTCAAGGTTTACAATGCGAAAAATCGACTTTAATGTGGATAGACTCAATGTATGTGATGTGATGTTGCTGGTAATCACAAGGGAACTTACATTTATGAACACTATTGGAACGTGGAATCTATACTAATTTATTTGAAAAATAAAAGATAAAAGGAGATAAGGGTTAAGAGATCTAATCTAATTCTATGGACAATGACAATAATGATGCTTTGATATATAGATTCCATAATCAAGCTTTGCTTTGCCATGTGGGAACAACTACACAATACATATGCAATCTCCAAAGGATAACGAAGGATTTTTATATTGTAGACATTCATCAAATGCCCAAGACTGGTGCAATTCAAATGAATATCCACAATTGAACTTGTCCTTAACGAGGTTAGGCTCACTTTGCACTATAGCTTACAATTAGCAAACCACAAAAAGTATGAACCAAAATTTCATCAAATACCATTTCTTTTTTGCATTATAATCTATGAGCATTATCTAAATTCGAGAAGTAACAAGAAACCATGCAACACATAGAAATAACACACAGAAATCCACTATGCTTCAATGAAAATCATGTATTAACTCCAACAAGTCTTGACAGCAACTTCAAGTTTCCCTCTCCTACTCTATTGCTGCTTTTATTTGCTAACTATGAACTATTGACTATCCACTATCAACCTTTACAAATGAGACAACTGAGCCTTATATAGAGGTCTCATTACAATTCAATGGCTCAGATTGATTTAAGATCAACATTTGAGATTACATGACAACACCCTAGTTAGGCTTAGTTACAACTAATTGCCTTCGACCAATGAAATAATTACAACATTTAGGACACATGTACTTCCTTAAATTCTAACAAATGAGAGATGAGGTTAATTATGTGAAACAATATTTGATGAATCGTTTGTGTCACTTGCTGCAACATTGGATGAGTCAGGTTCAACGAACTTGGACAAGTTGATGTGAGATAATCTAATTGGTTGAATGATGAATAGGATGCCACCTCAACTATACCATGTAAATCATCACAAAGTGTTTGTGATTGAGTAATATCTCTTGATAATCAACATTTCCAAGCTAGGTGTGATGATGATGGGGCATATGCCTAAATTGTATCATTTCTAACTTTGCTTATCTCTTTTCTGAAACTATCTGCTTCCTTGATCACGCTTGCTCTTTCATCTCCTTAACATTCGGGGATTTTATCCTTGTGATGCCTTTCACCTTGATGATTACCTCCTCCTGAAAGTCCTTGGCCATGAAATGTGAACATACTCTTGATGCTTGATCCTGATTCCTATGCATTATGCAGAACTCTTTGTTCACGGTGTACTTGACCTTGATCTTCCTGAAATATCCCCTGCAGTTGGTATGACTGAATAAGCAAGGAATATCTGCTAATGTTGATTGTCCAAACTGCATGTTATGATGTTTGTTGTCTCAGAAATTTCAGATTGGTATGGAGGTCATCAAACACATATTTCTCATGAAAGATCAACTATAAATGGCTTCTAATGGATACGACAATTATCAAGGATGCATATGCTACCAAATTATAGAATTCAATGCCAATTTAGACACAAATATACACCTACAATTTGTTGTCAATTCGTCAAACAGTTTGCATGAAGCCTCAGATTATCATGACTCTGAATGCAACCTTACTTCTCCTTTATTTCAATAGATGATAATCAAATAACTCATACAAAACACCTTCACCAATGGCTAGACACTTGTTATCTTATACTCAGAATTTTCTAAGGACAATGGACAGCCATGTTGATCAACATATACCATGTAATTACAAAGAAATGATGCCCAAATAGAACATGATTATAAATCACCTTGTTTGGTGGATGAAGAAGCAACAATGTCCGAGTTGATGTACCTTTACCAATTGCCCAAGTCAAGTAGTTCTGCAAAATCGCCCCTGTTGCTGATGCAGATGAAATATAAAATAATTCCAACAGTCCTTAGTGCCAAATATGTAATGAAAATGATTATCCCAGAAAAACAAATCCAAAGCACCAATACCCACAAAAATTTGCCTCTTGAATCAAGAGATATGAATGAAAATCTGAGGTTCAGTAGGTCTGTTCGACCCCCATAGCAGACCCGATTTATGTCTGAAAACTCCTTCCAATCTTCTCAAAATCACCTTCAATCTGCTCCTAATGGAATCGCCTTATGTCTCCAATCATAGCACTGCCAGCAAACAGATAGTTCAATGCATAAACCAAAGGTTATTAACAAAGTCGTGGTAGATAAGGGTCTAATGCGATTTTGTCTCAGTACTGAAATACACTTGCAAACACCACAAATCTCTCCAAATGTTCCTACAAAATCGCTTGTCTTCTTCCACAATGCTGAAATCAAATAGTCTTCAAAACCCTACGAATCTGAATGTGTCTTCAGACTATTCACCATGGATAATGCTGCAACTTGATGAGCTCCACTGTGAAAGACTGAGATGTCCTTCACTCCCAAAGCAACCCCTCAGAGGATCTCTCACCCCCTCAGTTATGCGAATCAAAGGGAGGTATCGTTCCCAATGACCAACAATTTGCAGAAACCCTAGGCTCCACAAACTTCACAAAAGCAAATATCAAATCCTGGATGTCAAGAAGCTGAGCTAAACCTCCTTTTATACTTTTCTAACCCATCATCTAGAAGCTTCTAGAAATAATATTATTTAATATTATTTCACTTAAGTGACTTTATGATATTATTTTAAATTAAGTCACTTTATTAAATTAATTAAATATGAAGTCATCTTTTAATTTTTAATTTATTTGACAACTTTATGAATAATTAACTTAATATTATTAAATAAAATAATTAATCAAGCTATCCATTAAAGAAAATATCAATAATTTGGACAACTTATTTAATTAAATTAATTAATTAATTCTTCTCCAAAATGGGGACATTACACTTCCTTCTAATTGACTTGAATCCCTTGCCTCGATGTGTGGGGGTACCTCCATGTTGCAACGCACCTTAGCTGAGATTGCATTATTGTATTGAACACTATTCTTGGATTTCCGAAGGAAATTCAAGATTATCAAATTATCCTTCAACCTCATCATTATGCCTTGAATACCTTTATGTTTGTAAGGTGATCCATGTTGAAGACCTTGAACATGCAAAGTAATCCTTATGTAGTAGTTGCAATGCTTTGAGCCCTTCATCTTACTGTTGATTTGCCTTGATGTTGCGATGACTTGAATCCATGAGGTTATGATGTAGTAGAGTGCATCTCCTTGTGTAATCTTGTGAAGTCTTCCCTTCAAGTCTCCTCTTTATGTAGTGAAGACCTTGATCCTAGCTACCTTCCTCTTGAGCTCATCATCCATGTAGAATAAACCTGAAAGACAAAAGAGATTATAATATTAAATAAAATGGAAATAAGATTAATGCATAACAACTCAAGCCCTTAAAAGTGGCAAAAATGCACTAAAAATGACACTAGATTTTCCCTCATATGTTTTCTCCAAATCTATGTCTGCAATCTGCCCTCATATGCTGATTGAATTTATCTCTTGTTGATGAAAAATCGCTTGACACTTGTTGGTAAAAATTCACTTCACCGCTGCTCCTTAGGTCTGCTACACCTAAGTCTGCTCTATTTTTTACCCTGGATTGATTGATTGATGTTTGGAGCATAGGTCTTCATCTTTATTTTATATCACTCTCACCATCCCCTTTAACTTACCTAAGCCGACCTGAATCATTGATGGTTGGAAAACAAATTAATTTAGTGCCCTATTAGGTCGGCAAACTTTGCAATATTCATTTTGATTTAAACTTTAATTTCTCCTTATGAAGGTCGACTCAGGGTTTAATTCTCCTTGAGTGGGTTTAAGCATGTGAAGTGCACAAGTCTAAGGCATGAGCGGGTTTTGAGGGTAAGGTCGCACAACTTCATGAGAGCTAATCATATAGATCCTAACACAAACTCTAGGTCGGCCCCAAACATCATTTGACTTATCCTTGCTCATGTTCACAAGGTCAAGTCAGCTGAGCCAACTATTCACTCACGTAAGAGTATAAGTATGTATACGAACACCTTCCACTACACAACTTTCTTTTGTAAATCATCTCTAAATCCCCCTGCTTTGCCATTTTACCTACCTTCAAATGCGAATTAGGTCCTCTTTTCTGATTTGAGGTCAATCTCATGTTTGATTTATGAGTTGCAAGTCTGAGTTTCTTGTGCTTAGACCTGAGTTTTCATATTTTAAGGTTTGATCATATATTTCTCAAGTCTGATTCCAACACTCTTTTGTATGGTTTCATGTATATGCCACTGTGTGACCAAGGGTGCTGAGCGCATTTTAAGACTGCTCCTGCACAATCTAGGGTGGGATTGATAGGGTCTCTTGCACCAGGAAAGGTGGAGCAGGATTCAAGAGGTAGTATGCACAAATTTTGGTTTGAGCGCATATAAGAAACCTAGCATGCACAAAATACTGAGCGCATATAGGTGTTGCCTTTGCACAAAGTTAGGTGGAGTGGATTTTAAATGTATGCTTGCAATACTATCCCTTAAGTGCGTTTGAGGGGATTGTTTGCACAAAGGAGGCAATCAGTATTCAGACCTTAGCTTGCACAAAGATGCAAGTGGAGCGCATTTTGAGGGTTGCAATCCACAATTTTCCAAGCAGATGTTGATAGTAGTCTTGCACAAGCCAATGTAAGTGGAGGGCATTTAGGACTTGGACTTGCACAAGCCAATGTAAGTGGAGGGCATTTAGGACTTGGACTTGCACAACTTGAAGTGCTAGAGTGGGTTTGGAGCAAGGGTTTGCTTTGCAAAACCCTAATATGAGTGAGTCTGATGTGTTTGTATGCACAAATCATGGACTTAAAACGAATCACACTCACTTCCTCTTTGAGTGCACTTAGATAGGTGCCTTTCACAATTAAGTCTCCTACCTTACCCCACCTTGGAGTGTATTGGAAGTGGAGACTTGCAAGTAGGGAGCGGGTTTGAAAGGCACATATGCACAAAGGAGAGCATGTATTACAAGTGTGCTTGCAGTATATTGGTGGAAATTGTAGGTGTGGTTGCATAACTTAGAGTGGGGTCATGCTACAAAGTGAATTCACCAATACTTAAGGCAATTTTACCCTCTATTCCCCCACTTTACCTTGAACTTGAGCGCATTTCAAGGAGGTTCTTACATTGAGCACATTGGATATATGTGTTTGCACAAGGTAGGGCGCACCTAGAGGTTACTTTTGCACAATGCTACCCCATCTTGGTTGCATTAACGTAGATGCTTGCATACGTACATGAGCGCACTAGAGGGGGTGGCTTGCATAAGGAAGTGGGGTGAGCGTATAGAAGGTGATGGTATACACAAACTCTAACCTTATGAGCAAATAAGAGGGGTATGTTTGCACAAAAGAACCTAGGCGAACCTAAGACCCCTTGAGGTAGAGCACATCCTAAGGGTGTTGTGCCCAATTTTATTCATGAAACAAAGGGGTTGAGTTTTACTTAGCCAAATTTCCATGATTTTACCTCTCTAGGTCTTTGTATAAAGCAAACTTGAAATATAGGACCATAGGCATTGTGCTTGCAGTTCCTAACAAAACTACAAGCAAATTTGCCACTCCATGTGCAATCAACCTCAAACGACACCTTGCTCTCCTAACCACTTGACAACATGACACCTAGCAACTTAGCAACATCCCTCAATCTAGAAATTCACTAAAACATACCTTCTCTCACTAGAAAAGGCTAACAACTACCAAGAAGCTACTACCAAGCTAAAGATGACCGACTAAGACACCTAAGCTAAGAAAAAAAAGGGGGTTCCCATTTGCATTGGGGCGATGTGTGAAAACGTCACAACATTACCCAAAAGGAGAACAAAAGAAAGGAATTTGCGATTACATATAGACCTCATGCACCTCAAGTGTCCCTTGTTCCTCCTATAGATCTTGTTATTCCATCTACTATAGAGGTGAAGACGAATCCATCTATGGAACATGATTTTCTAAGTCATCCCAAACATCTATTTTAAGTTCACATAATCGCTGAAACTAACTTGTGTGCGAGTGCAAATGTTGTGGGCATGCATTGACTCGTGAACAATCTTTTTTGTCGATGACTAAGGATTAGCATCCTCCCATGCAACCACCTCTTGACTTTGTCAAACCTATGTCAATTGCTTCTTCCTCTTCACCATCAATTAACATATCTTCTGCTTGACCTTCGGTCCCTACAAGTGATCCCAATGAACCTCATCCTAAATGGGTTCAAGTGCTCATCAATACTTCAATGGACCATTCACTAACTACACCACTTCTGAGTATTTTTCCTTTTGGTGAGCCTCTAGATATGATTCATACAAAAGTTGTACCGAGTGCTTCATTTGTTGTGCATCCTTCTCCATAGTGTACCAACTAAAATCATTTCATGCAAATGATCTCGTTACTTTAAAACCTATAATTTTTAGGATATTTGATTCATGTTATACTTGAATAATTAAGAATTTTAGATATGTATAATTTAAAAGAAATGGTATGGGTTATGGAACCTATGGATACTTGATTTAAGATAATTCAAAATTAGAGTTTCCACATATTGTTTTATCACGAAGTTATATAGTTTGAATTGCAGATTTTTTTAACATCCTCTAAAATTTTTGTTTCTTTCCTTCTGGTTTGCAGCTTCTTTCTATGGACTCTCATGTTGCTCTACAACAACCACCTACCATAATGCTAAAGAGTTTAGGGTTCTGGTTTTTATTTTGTTCTTTTTTGTTTGAAATATTATTTTAGGTGGCTGTTATTGTAAACATGAAATTTCACTCCACCAATTACCCTAGCCTTGATATTCCATGCATTTGTGAACATCCAACTTCAACAAAGGGTTTGGAATATTGGAGTAAGAGAGAGGAGGATTATAAATCTAATTTAACATCAAGTTAATAATAGTTCATAAAGAGTTTATCAAGGATCAACTCTTCTTAAGTGCATAGGCCCAATACTAACCAAAAGGATGAAGCTAGGATTGTGCCCATAAAAAAATGGTAGCATGGAGACACCTCAAACCTTGGCTCTTACCAAAGAAAAGAATAAGGCACTCCACTGTGTTCTGAAAATTGTGCACTCTTAGATAAGTTACCATGGTTTATTGTATGTTCTTAATAATCTAAAAGCATTCAATATATCTATTTTTATTCTTACTCGCATAAGATTTGTTGTCTCAAAACAAAAGTAGTTACATGTAATTCACAAACAATAAGATTCTTTTTTTGACTATCTATAGAGTGATATGCTACTAAGTTTAATGCAGAATATAATTCGATCATGAAATAATTGCACCGACCACTGCTATAACAACATGGCTTGTAATGGATGATTGGTATATAAAGCATGAATTTCTTGTCTTACAATACAATTACATAATGAAATACTTCGCAATGTCGCATAGAGATACTGATAATGGCAATATCAATAAGAATGAGCTCTGAGAATCCTAATCCAGGGAGCAGTTATCCTGAACATCTTCCAATACATCGTCAATCTTCTTTCCTTTATAATCGAGAACCATTTGCTGGATAATTTTCTTCAGCTTGGCAACCTCCTTTGACGAAGTCATATTTTTGAAGGCATAATTTTGAATGCATTTTACACGGGATGCATAGCTGCCAACCAAAATTACAATAGGCTCAAAAAGAGAGTTCTTCACACTAAGTATAAGGAAAGCTTTTTAAGAATATGCATTGGTGCAAGATGGTTATACATACGTTAAGGAATTATACGTCTCCTCCAAATTTGACTCAGCGGGAGATATATTGACAAACATGAGTGTCTTTGCATTGCCTCCTAATGAATCGCTCATAAGCATGGTGAGCTTGTGATTTCTATAAGGTATATGTTGCACCTCCCCAGCCAAAGCACTGATAACATCACCCAAAGCAGAGAGAGATTTGTTGATGCTTTGAGCCTCTTTCATTCCATCCCCACTTACTCCAGATTTTTTCACCCTCTCAGACCCAGCTAAGTCCACAAAACTCAGCTGTAAGAAGTCACACAAAATCATTAAGAATAAAAATACACACTTTCTGACCTCCCATTACCAGTAAGCATACATTTTTCTCATAGAAATATTTCACAATTCTTTAAAATGTAATTATCAAAGTAATAATGCCTAAAGGAAGATAATATCCAAACAAAACCTGAAAATAAGTGATGCCATGCACAATTTATTGGGAGTTTCTAATGTATACCAAGCCATGGTAAATGTAAAATGTTAAGAGTTAGAAAAATACTGTAGACTCAGATTTATTTGTTAGGTCACTGGTCAGGCATCAAATGCTACCCTATTTTCAATTGGTAAACCGTTGAACGCATAGATGGTGCACTTGTTCATGTGGTTCCTATGTTTGTGGGGATAAATATCAACAAGGGAATTGCCTGTTCAGGATGAAAGTAGAGTGGAATAACCTATTTAGCCTTCAGAGGAAGCGGCTGCAACCAAAGTTGGAAAGGACACCAAGAAACATCTCTTATGCAGCACAACCAAAGATGAAGTGCTCAAAACTATGACAGACATTTTCATTCACATTCCTGAAATGTGAGGGGAAAAAGGAGATTATGAAGTTCGTGCTTTTATCCAGAATAAGAATAAACAAAAGGATGTTTATCTCAAAATGATAAAACCAGGAAAGAGATCTAGTAGTAAGTTTTGAACCTTTCCTTTAGTCTGAAATTGGGTTTGCAGATTGGTTGAATCGATGACTACAGAAAGAATCAAATGGGATCTGGAACTTTCTTCATTCATATTGGTTTCAGCTACATGCCGTCTCTCTTGACCTCTCACAATGAGAGACTCCATCTCTTCTAAACTATTAACCGTAAGGAACGTAGCATTTTCAACGGTTACCATTCCCTACACAACAACGACAAGAAAAAATTCATTGGTTTTCAGCTTAAACAAAGTAATATCATAATAGATAAAATTGGGTCAGTCTAAAATTAAGAGATACAAGGCTATGGGGTTGCTTGAGGGCTCATTGTCCACCAGATATTCCTACTATCATGAACTTACCTTCATATCCCTCTTAATCTCAAGCTTGAGCGGTTTTTTGTTTTTCAATGCAAGCAAATCCACCAAAACATCCAGATAAAGTTCCAGCATGTACACCTGAAGATTGAATTAAAGATGAAATTAATCACTTTATAAAGATTTTGGAACTATCATAACCAGAAGTACACAAAGGTCAAAGAACATAGGAAGAATTTCAAATCTTCATTCTAAAAACCTTTATTGAGAAAGCAAATTTCTTTGAATCTCTTTTCATGAGATCAAATAATTCTTGCATAGCTCTAGGGGTCAATCCAGGATCGTCTTCTGATCCATAAATTGTAAATGTCTTTCCAGATCCAGTTTGTCCATATGCAAATAAACATACATTGTAACCATCAACTGCTGATTGTACCAGATACTGAAGACAAAATTCCACCATCAGAATATAATACAAGAAGAATGAGAACGGACAAGAACAAACAGCAAAGGAAACTGCCTTACAGATTCAAACAAGAGACATTCAAATCTGTAGCTGCAGATACTGGAGCTAAAATAATTCTCTTTATGATTCTATTAAAACCTCTATTAATAGTTAAAAACTAATATAACTGTCAACAAATAAACCAAGCAAAACACCCTGAAGAAAATCATAAAGGTTCCAATTGACTACCTTGGTGTCTTTAAAGACAGACTCTTGCGAAACTGTATCATCAAAAACACGGTCAAAATTAAATACTTTAGGTTTGTCATCCTTCCAGGGATGCTGCAAGGTAAATTCATCAATTGCAGTCAAAACCATCTTCTGATTCTCATTAATCTCTTTCTTATTCAAAGATCTCCATCTGGCATAAACTCTAATCTTTCCTTTCATATCTGCATCACCAGAAAATCAATCATTTTGTTTACTGTCTAGCTCATAGATACTGAGAGCAATGGACAAATTACTTTTTAATTAAGCAGTGGTACAAATGAGATGAATGAGAAAACGTCTCTTAGAACTAAGGGAGTTATTATCCTTACAAATAAAATGCAAGTTCAATTTTGATACAGAGAAACAACATTCCCCCACACATATTACATTTTTTACAGCATTGAAAAAATAATATTGAGCTTTGCTGAGGCCTCACCCAGACTTGTGAGTCTGGGTCCAAGGCAACCCTCACGATTCTGTGGACCAGACTCATGGATCTGCCAAGCCCCATGTCTGGACTCATGGCTCTTTGTAGACTAGTGAGTCTCAATGCAGGATTCGGCGAATGCACATGGCTGACACCCAGACATAGGAAAATATTTTTTTGTAAAATAAATCTCACTTCAATTAAAGAAACACATCAAATGTAAACCTAAAAGATCCCTAAAGCTAAGTTGCCGGGTTCATCCATATTGCCCTGCTGACACGGACCGGGTCCGCGATTGGGTGGTCCGGCCAGGGTTCACCCTAGGGACCCTGGGGTGAACCTTGGCCGGACCCGAGCAAACCCAGCACGGACCTGGGCGAACCTAGGAGCGAGGCTGGGTCAAGTCACCATAAAGTGACTTTAAACATTAAAATAATAATTTTTTTTTAATGTTTTTGACCAAAAAACCCTGATCCGCCTCTTTCTGAACACATTTGAGACCCAAAACAATTTCATTTGCTCATCTATTCTCTCTTGGTTTCATTTTGGCATTTTGAAGGGCAAGTGATTATTTTCGAAGGAGATTGTTTGTGGAGTGCTTGACAAAGGTGGAGAGCTTGCACAAAGGAGATCCAAGAATTTAAGGTAAGCATTTATCCCTATTCTTTGATCTTTTAACAAATTTTTTAAAGTTTTTGAAGAGTTTTTTCATGTGTGTTTTTTTTTTAATTTTCTTTAATAGAAAAAGATAAACAAGTTCTATTATTTTTTATAATGTTTGTTTCATACTTACATTAGCTTTTACATTGTGTACTATTGCATTTTATTTTATTTTCTAATTAAAAAATGTTTAATTTCTAATTTTCTTATAATAGCAAAAAAAAAATGGCAACAAGTTCGAGTTCAGTGGGTGGGGGTTACAAGACTCTCACCAAAAATTTAAAATTGATAGAGGATCTCATTTATGGAATTATACTACAATGCATCCACAACTTCCAAGAGGTGGGGGATATGAATGGACTTGTAATTTTTGTAAAACCAATTATAGGTGCTCGTATTATCGAGTGAGACTTCACTTTTGTGGCCTTGCTAGGAAAGGGATTAAAATGTGTGCAGGGCCAGATGAGAAAGGGTTGTTGCAACACAAATAGCAACATTCATTAGAGAACAAGAAGAAGTTGATCAAGCTATAGCAAGAGAAAAACTAAGAGCTCATCCATCTGCAAGCAAAACACCAATGACTTTACTTGATGATCGTATACTACTAGAAAAGGCCCACCATCACCCTTTCTTGGATATACTCGCTATGCAAGATGAAGTTGAAGTAGAAAATTCCCTTGTTTCCTGCAAAATAGGCCCATTGGAGAAAGCATTCAAAATGGAATCAAAAGATATTGCAAAGCAAAAAATTGCATGTTGCCTCTATGCCAATGGTCTTCCTTTCAACTTGGTAAGATCACCATATTGGCGGGAGATGGTGATGACAATCAATAATGCACCTACTAGTTTCACAAGTCCTGGGTATGAAAAGGTGCGCACTACTTTATTGGCAAGAGAGAAGAATTTTGTAGACCAATCATTGAAACCGATTAGAGATTCTTTGGGTGAATAAGATGTTTCTATTGTTTTTGATGGATAGAAGGATGGCAAAAATCATCCATTGATAAATGTTATTGCAGTGTCCCCCAAAGGGGCAATATTTTTGAGGGCAATTGATTGTGAGGGGCGGCTCAAAGATACATAATTCATTTCCAAAATCCTCTTTGATTGCATAGATATGGTGGGACATGAAAATGTTGTCCAAGTCATCACAGACAATGTAAAGGTTTGTAGGGCTGCAGGTGCTTTGGTTGAACAAAAATATTCACATATTTTTTGGACACCATGCACCGTACACTCCCTCAACATGGTGATGCAAGCAATTGGCACTCAAATAGAGTGGTTGAAGGATATCTACCAAGAGGGTGAGGAGATCCAAATGTTTGTGACAAACCACCATATGTCACAAGCCATTTTCAAGAGATTTTTGAGGTTGGAATTGCTGAAGGTAAATTTAATTTATCTATTTAATTTTATTTATGCCATGTTTAATTTTATTTTATATTATAAAAAATGTGTTATTGACATATTTTTTATGTGAACCTAGGTTGCTGAGACCCGATTTGCATCACATACAATAATGTTGAGACGTATTTTGAAGGTGAAAGAGGCATTGAGTGCCATGGTTATTAGTAACCAATGGAGTATTTGGAAGCAATCAAATTTAGTGAGGGCCCAAAAGGTTAGGGATTTGATCTTGAATCTCAATTGGTGGGATAATGTGGAATATGCATTGAATTTCACCAAGCCTATCATGAGTATTCTTAGGTATACTGATACAAATGCAACATGTTTGGGGGAAGTCTATGATGGCATGGACACCATGATTGAAAAAATCAAAGTCATAATAGCAAAAAGAGACATGGACCCCCAAGAAGTATTTTTCAAAAAGGTGGAAAAAATAATTCATCATCGGTGGAACAAGATGACCATGCCATTGCACCTCCTTGCACATGCTTTATCTCCCATGTACTACAGCAATGAAGTACTTTCTTTGGCAGGGAGAACTAAACCATATAGAGATCCTGAAGTTGTTGTTGGGTACAAGCAGGCATTTGCTAGACTCTATAGTGATCCTGAAGTGGTGGATAGTGTTAGGAAAGAGTGTTTATGTCAGAAAGAAGTCATAGTCCTTGTGCCATTAATGACCAATCCAAAATGGATGGAGTTACATGGTGGTACCTCCATGGTCAAGATTTTATGTTCCTCCAACCTCTTGCAATCAAGATACTATCACAAGTAAGTTTTTTTACTTTTAAATATTAACATTTGTATTGTAGACTTTAGCTTTTAAGTTTTTAACATTCTTTAATTTATTTTCCATTTTTTTAATTTTAAGTTTTGTTGGTTTTCTCTCCAATTTCAACAAGTTGCAAGTTCTTCTGCCGCTTAACGGAATTGGAGTACATACTCCTTTATCCACTTAGTGAAGCATAACTGGTTGGCTTCAAAAAGAGTAGAAGACTTGGTTTATATTCATTCCAATTTGCATCTTCTAACACATAATGGACAACAATTCAAGGAAAGGGCAATGAAGCTTTGGGATGTAACCCCTGAGTGTACCAACTTGGATGCAACTGTTGATGATTTGGTTAGAGTTACTATTATCAATGAAGCCTGCACCCTTTGCTAAAGCTGTGAACTTCAGCTACCTATTGAAACATGGGAATACTTCAAGGTTGCGGGTAACCTAAAACTGAAGTGGACCTCCAAAGTAAGCTGGTTCTTTTCAAAATCTTCACCTAAACTAACAATTTTTTTAGGGAAAAGATTGGGGACATATGAAACTAAAATCTAACCCTAAGGTGATACACCAGAATGAATACCTGAAAACCTGGACAAACTGATTAACACATGAAAATAACCAGTAATAAAAGAAACCTTGCACAACTCAGAAAATTCATAACCTTTGTATCAACACTTCATAAGAAGGCTGTAAAAAAAAAAATCTCAACAGGAGAAAAGATGTTTTCTCACAAATTGAGGTTACTCTTACAACTAGCACAACCTATGACCTGCAACTAATTAGAAAAAACTCCTGCATAAAGGTGCTAACGGCAACACAATCACAAGGATAAAAGACATCACTTGAAACTGCATTAACGCCAAACACACAAAAACAAGAAATCTGATGAGGCAAAATATTGTATTACTGTCAAAAAGGTGTTACAGTCCTATCAAACTCTCTGAAACTGAGTTACAAATTCCTTCCTTTCTGCAGAGATAACTAAGAAAATTACAGTCTGCAAGAAGCAAAAGAAAAGAATGTGATAACCCCTACGGTATCACTGGATGTAAAATGATTTAATAATGTTAATACATGGATTAATTAAATAAGGTTATTGTAAATAAATGATTAAAATGATAATATAAGTAATAATTAAAAATAAAGGAAATATATTTAATATATCATAATAAAGAAAAGTGTTATAAATATTTAATATATTTTAATAAAGAAAAGTGTTATTTAATATTTAATATATTTAAAATATATATAATAATAAAGAAAAGCATTATTTAATATTTAATACATTTTTAATGGCAATATGACAAACTAATATTTAATGTATTTTAAAACACCCTATTCAAAGCATAAGGTAACTATACTATAACAAGCCCCTCGATTACCCCTGCACGAAGTGGTGCGATGGTTCATGCGGAAGGGGACCCGTGGAGGGGTACAACCCTTCACGGGGTATAAGGGGACAGCAGCACGCAGGTTGAAGGGGGGAAGAGAGGGCAGCGGTATAGTAAGGAGAAAATTGCGATCAGAGGCAACCACAGACCAGACACTACTGCTGCAAACAGTACACGTAAGTAATGAATTAATATTTCATATATATGTAATGCTTACTTACTGTATGTGTTAATGAATATAAGTAATTAATATTCTAATATATACATTAATGAATGACTATTTTAATAGATATGTAATGAATGAAATTAATGCATATCTAATACATATGTTAATGAATGTAATTAATGTATATTTAATATATATGAAAACGAATATTTTAATGTAGACATTAATGAGTGGTTTGTAGATATTAAGGAAAAAGTGTAAACCATATGTTAATAAATATGTACAAACATACGTTAAGGAATACATATCAATGAACAGTTAGGAATATACATTAATAAATGTGAATGTTTTATAATGGACACCTTCTGAACATATGTTATGAAATATATGTTAAGTTAGGAATATGTAAATGTGATTTATGGAATAGGAAGTAGTAATAAATTATAAAATGTAATATAAATGTGATTAAATGATGGAGGTTATAGGGAGGAAACTCCCTTAGCCTAATGGAGGGATTATGATAATCCCTGGTAGGCAGTATATACTGAATATCTATATGCATATATATGGCTTGGTTGACTAAGTTCATCCAAGAAGAGACGGATCTGGCCGGTCCCCTCTGATGGACTTGGATGATGAGATGCATCATCCAAGGCAAGGAATTGACCTTTGGTCTTCTTTGAATGGCTTGGGTGTAAGAAGTTATACCCAAGACAGGAATCGAATTAACCTTCGATTTCTTGGATGGCTTGGGTGTAAGAAGTTACATCCAAGACAGGAATTGAATTAACCTTTGATTTCCTGGATGGCTTGGGTGTAATAAATTACATCCAAGACAGGAATCGAATTCACCTTCGATTTCCTGGATGGCTTGGAACCAAGATGAGTTCCAAGAAGGCGAGCTTCACGGTTGCCTAAGGACATATCTCCGTATGGCATTCCTATCCTTTTTTTAGATAAGAATTGTGATTGTGTTAATTTAGTATTTTAAAGTTAAATTGCAAGTTAGATTAGTTATATATATATATATATATTGTTGTATTCTAACAATCTGTTTTGCAGGACAGTGATCTCTAACTAGTAGGGACATTACAGTGGTATCAGAGCATAATCCTGCCAACTTGTGGGAAGGGTTCTTAGTTTATGATCACCTATACGAGAAAGAAAGGCGAGAAAACAATGGCTGATCAATTGGCCAAACAACTTCAGACTTTCATGGAGCAAACCAATGAGAAATTCGAAAGAATGAGCCAATTAATCCTCCAAAGTACAAACAACAACAACAGAGATATGTCAAACCCTAGAAGAGAGACACACTCTAATCACGCCGATAACGAATGATCTCCTCAGAGTTCTAGACAAACAATTCCTGAATTTCTTCCTAGAGAGGAACATGTGAGGGAGGAAAAGGAACCAGCCACACTTGGGGTGGAAGAAATTGCCCAAATTTATGCTGGATTAGAGCTAGAAGTTCAAAGGGTGGTGTCCTTCAGGGACTTCTGTGAGTCCAAGACTAATGAAGGTAGAAGGAGAAAACCTAAGGGTAATGACCTCAAAGCTAAAGTCAACAAAATGTCCCTACCATGTTTTGATGGGTCAGGGAAGGATGTCGCCCAAGCTTGGGTACAAAAACTAGACACATACCTTTCATACAGCCCCATGACTGAAGGAGATGCTATAAAATTTGCCATACTACATTTAACCGGAGTAGCCCATAATTGGTGGCATAACGGTCTCATTACCCTAGGAAACAAAAATGTCTCCACCTACGATGAGTTTACCCAAAAGCTCATCCGCCGGTTCGACCAGAAAGACTCCGAATGGTACTTCCAAGAGTTAACACACCTTAAGCAATTAGGAACCATTGAAGACTATATAGACTGATTCCAAAAATTGTCCATAATGGTCCGCGACCTATCCCAGAGAAGGCTTACCTACATGTTTTTAGAAGGCCTGAAAGACTATAAAAAATGTTGTAAAACCCTTGGAACCACAAAATTTAGGAGAAGCCATTAAGAAAACTAGGACGGTCGAATTTAGTGCTCCCAAGAATACCTCAACCAAAACACCACATAGGAATGAGGGACCCCAGAGGGACCCCCGGGAAAAGCCTTGCCGCTTGTGCAAGAAACCTTGGAGTTTGAATCACCAATGTAAGGAGAGAGAAGAACTCATGGAGAAAGGGTTATGTTTCAAATGCAAGGCCCCATGGGGGAAAGGGCATGAATGTAAAAGAGGACAGTTAAATAACACAGAAGAAATACGGGATGAGGAAAGACCCTATAAAAGGGCCAGATTTGAAAACAATGAACCAAGTACCTTGGCAGTCATCACTCAAGGAAGTGAGAATAGAAGCTTCAAACTCAAAGGGACTATCAAAGGACAGAAAGTAATCGCACTAGTTGACATAGGAGCCTCACATGACTTCATTAGCAAACACTTAGCAGCAAAGAGAAGGTTAAAAACTCAAGAGTTTGGAGGGTTTGAAGTGATCATGGGCAACGAAGTCATAGACAGGTGCACTAAAATTATACCTCAATTGGAAGTCACCCTGGGGGGACATACAATTACATGGAACTTCTTTGTGGTGAAACTAGAGAATGACATCATTTTGGGGATGCCATGGATAAACTCATTGGGACGATTCACCATGGATAGTCCAGATAGGGAGATATGCTTCCAACATGAAGGGAGGGAGATAACATTAAAGGGAATTCCCGACGGCTCTCCAAAGATAGTATCATGCAATAAAACGAAGAAAATCCTTAGACATGATCAAGGAGAGTGGGTCGCCCAATGTATGGTCTTGGATAAATCTCCAACCTAAGGTCAAATCATTCAGAATGATATACAACCCATCCTTAAGAGACACAAAAAAGTCTTGGAAGACATTCTTCCGGGTTTACCCCCAAAAAGGGGATTTGAGCATTCCATTGAATTAGAAGAAGGAGCCAAACCTATCATTACCACTCCTTACCACCACCCCCACAAATTCAAAGAGGAGATTGAAAAGACCATAAAGGAATTATTAGAAACGGGACACATCCAACCAAGCAGCAGCCCTTTTGCTTCATCAGTTGTATTGGTCAAGAAGAAAGACGGGACGATGAGAATGTGCATAGATTACCGGGCCCTGAATAAAAAGACTATAAAGAACAAATACCCTATTCCAAGAATTGATGAACTAATGGATGAACTCCATGGAGCAAAATATTTCTCTAAAATCGATCTAAGGTCAAGATACCATCAGATTAGAATGAGGGAAGAGGATATTCCCAAAACAACATTCAGATGTCACTATGGACATTTCGAGTTTTTGGTTCTGCCTTTTGGTCTCACTAATGCCCCAACCACTTTCCAGTCATGCATGAATCATACATTCAGGCAATAGTTGAGGAAATTTCTTCTAATATTCTTTGATGATATACTCATTTACAACAAGACATGGGAAGAACATCTCCTGCACATCGAAGAGGTATTAAATATTCTTGAGTCTGAATCATTATATGCTAAAGCATCCAAGTGTGAATTTGGGATGAGAGAAATCATCTACCTAGGACACAAAA
Source organism: Cryptomeria japonica (assembly GCF_030272615.1). Lineage (NCBI taxonomy): Eukaryota > Viridiplantae > Streptophyta > Pinopsida > Cupressales > Cupressaceae > Cryptomeria > Cryptomeria japonica. Next base: position 155,863,999 of record NC_081409.1, read on the forward strand.
TTAGTGAGGCGGGAGTAAGTGTGGATGAGGAAAAAATCAGGGCCATCAAGGAATGGTCCACCCCTAGAACATTAACACAACTAAGAGGGTTTGTGGGATTATGCAACTACTATAGACGTTTTGTAAAAGGGTTTTCCAAAATAGCGGCACCCCTCACCGATCTAACTAAGAAAGGAGCCTTCACATGGAATGAGCAAGCCCAACAAGCCTTTGAGCAACTTAAAATAACCATGAGCTCATGTCAAGTATTGGCCATTCCCGACTTCTCTATACCTTTTGAACTACAATGTGATGCATTTGGGAAGGGAATTGGGGCAGTCCTCATGCAAAAGAAACACCCCCTAGCTTTTGAGAGCCGTAAACTTATCGAAGTAGACAGACACTACTCTATCTATGACAAAGAAATGTTAGCCATAATGCACACCTTGGCCAAATTTCGACAATATCTCGTCTGTGGGAAGTTTAGTGTGAAAACCGATCATAACAGTCTACGTTTTTCTTGAGCCAAAGGGACCTTAATGATAGGCAACAAAAATGGGTGAGCAAAATACAAGCCTATGACTTTGATATAGAATATGTAAAAGGAGTGAATAATAGGGCAGCAGATGCATTATCCCGAAGAGCACACCTCATTGCCCTTACCAGCATCTCAAGGGACTAGAAGGAAGAAATCCTTAATAAATATAACCAAGATCCACAAACAAAGGAAATCTTGGAAGGAAACCTTCCCAATGAAGACTTTAAAGTTAGGGGAGACCTCATCTTGTACAAGGGAAGGGTATACTTGACCCCCCAAACCAAATTCAAAAACAAGCTCCTAAAAGAATTCCATGATGACCCCCTGGCAGGACATTAAGGATACTATAAAACTTATAAACACATAAGGGAAAAGTATGCATGGAAAGACCAAAAGAGGGATGTCCAAAAATATGTACAAGAGTGCCTAACTTGTCAACGCAATAAAACCGAACTCACTCACCCAGCCGGATTGCTTCAACCATTACCTATTCCCAAACAAAAGTGGGAGAGCATTTCGATGGACTTCATAACAGGGTTTCCAAGGACACTTGGGAAAGATAGCATTTTTGTGGTGGTAGACAGACTCATGAAGTATGCCCATTTCCTTGCAGTCTCCACCGAATACAAAGCCTACCAAATAGCCGATTTATTCTTCAGGGAAATTTTCAGACTCCATGGACTCCCTCTGAATATTGTCAGTGACAGAGATAACAAGTTTATTAGCCAATTCTGGTAGGAACTCTTCAAAATGGCAGGAGCAGTCTTGACCCATAGTACCAGTTACCATCCTCAAACTGATGGGCAAACTGAAATAGTGAACAAATGGATAGAGGGCTACCTAAGGAATTATGTTACAGGGCCACAGATGGCCTGGGTCAAGTGGTTACACCTAGGAGAACATTGTTACAACACGACACACCACATGTCAATAGGGATGAGCCCTTTTCAAGCCTTGTACGGCTATGAGGCCACAAGATTTGGAGAACTAATAAACCAAGAAAGTAAAGTACCAAGAGTACAAGATTTTGTTCAACAGAGTAAGGATATCATGAAGACCTTGAAAGAGAATTTACAACAAGCCCAAAATCAACAAAAGATCTATGCAGACAGGAAGCATACAGAAAGGACTTTTGAGGCCGGAGATCTGGTGTTTTTAAGGCTACAACCATATAAGCAATCTTCCCTCAAGAAGAATGGGGCTGAAAAATTGAAACCCCAGTTCTATGGACCCTATAAGGTAATTTGAAGGATTGGGGAAATAGCTTATGAAATAGAACTCCCCAAAGACAGTAAAATACATAATGTGTTCCATGTCTCCCGACTCAAAAAGGTTCTCGGGCAACACTTGGCTCCTTGCAGTGAACTACCACCCCTAGATGATGAAGGGAAACTCACCTTGTACCGTGAGATCATTCTAGATACACGGAAAAAAGAGCTTAGGAACCGAACCATTACTGAATACCTGATTAAATGGAAAAATCTCCCAAATGAGGATGCTACTTGGGAAAAAGAGGAAGATCTAAAGATGCTTGAGGACAAGCAAAATTAAGATGGAGGGACTATGATAACCCCTATGGTATCACCGTATGTAAAATGATTTAATAATATTAATGCATGGATTAATTAAATAAGGTTATTGCAAATAAATGATTAAAATGATAATATAAGTAATAATTAAAAATAAAGGAAATATATTTAATATATAATAATAAAGAAAAGTGTTATTTAATATTTAATATATTTTAATAAAGAAAAGTGTTATTTAATATTTAATATATTTAAAATATATATAATAATAAAGAAAAGCGTTATTTAATATTTAATACATTTTTAATGGCAATATGACAAAGTAATATTTAATGTATTTAAACACACCCTATTCAAATCATAAGGTAACTATACTATAACAAGCCCCCCCGATTACCCCCGCACGAAGTGGTGCGATGGTAATCGCAGCCCCTTCATGCGGAAGGGGACCCGTGGAGGGGTACAACCCTTCACGGGGTATAAGGGGACAACAACACACAGGTTGAAGGGGGGAAGAGAGGGCAGCGGTATAGTGTTGTGCGAATCGCACACCCATCCCCGTCTTGGACAGGGACCCCCAGTTTGTGCCTTTCTGTCCTGATCCTGAAATTTGGCTAAGTCTGGAATTCCCTGATCTTGAAATTTGGCTAACTCTGAAAAACTGAGGAAACCTCCAAAAACTAGAATTTGCAATATAACTCCTGGAGGGCCGAAACCACTCTCAAACATCCTGAAAGTATATATGGAATATAACTTAAAGTATAAGAATTCTTATACTTAAATGTTATATTCCATATGCTCATTTTCGGACCCAGGAGCCAAAAGTTGAAAAGGTTAACAGTTGCCAAAAGTGTTCCAAGGTCCGAATTTCACTTTAGACCTCCAAATTCGGACCTTGGGGCCGAAATTTCTAAATATGACAAAATCGCAAAAAGTGTTTCAAGGTCCGAAAAACACTTTAAGAGTCCATTTTCGGACCCTAGGGCGAAATGTTAAAAAACGCGATGTTGCAAACGTGCCTTCAGGTCCGAATTTCACTTAAAGCACCAATTTCGGACCCTAGGGCCGAAATTCGAAGTTTCTTCTAAATTTCCAAACGCGTTTTTAGGTTCAAAAAGTGAAAACGCGATTTTGCGAAATATGTTACAAGGTCCGAAAACCACTTAAGCGCCCTCATTTTCGGACCCTCGGAGGTAAATGGAAAGTGCGTCGAGTTTAGGAAACACAAAAAAAAAAAAACACGTTTTAGATCCGAAATTTACCAAAAGCGCTTCAAGCCCCGAAAATCGTTTAAAGTGTCCATTTTCGGACCATGGGGCGAAATCGAAAAAAAGGTATAAAGGTGCGAAATCCTACAAAGCTCCTCCAGATCCGAAGTTTGCCTTGGACACCCATTTTCGGACCCCAGCCCCGAAATTTTAAAACTCAGAAATTTGTAAAACGCCTTCAAACTCCAATTTTGTAAACATGTTTAGGTCCGAAGTTCACTTATTTTGCAAAAGGTGGTTTAGCTCCGAAAATGAGAGTTCACCAAAAACGTGAAGTCCCATTTTCGGACCCTAGGGGCGAAATGTTTGAAAATCGCGATTTGCGAAATATATGTAAGCTCCGAAATTTGCAAAAGGATGGCAAGGTCCAAAATTCGCCTTAAGTCCTCAAACTTCGAACCCATGAGCCAAAAGTGAAAGGTTTTGAAAATTCAAAAGTTCAAATGCTCCGAATTTGCAAAGAACGCCAAAAGGTCCGAAGTTTTTGCAAATTTCAAGGTGTCCTCCGTTCTCCGAAATTTACTAGAAAGCATGAGAGTTAGAGTTTTAGAATCTGCAGAAGCTCTTCAAACCTCCAGAATCGCGCCATAAACCCATTTAAAACGTCCAAAACTCCAAAGGTAAAATCACGCAGAAGTAACAGACCAAGGATCAGATTTCACAATCGAAGAGAAAAGAGAAGCATTTTCAAGATACATCCCGCAAAGAGCTTCTCAAGCCAGACGTCGTAACTAAATTTAATGTTTGTTAAAATTAAATTATTTAATTTTTTCAAATTAATTTAATGAAATGAAGTTGGTTGATCGCAGGACGTCATCGAAGAACCAGGAGAAAGACCTGAAAATGCAAATCAAAGAAGGATTGCAATTCAAGGCCAGGCGCTGAAGATTGAAAAAGAAAGATACAGGAGCGCAAGAGCAACCGAGCATTGGGACCCGTGCCGTTGAACATAGATGAAGTCCACTGGCGAAATTGGAGGCAAAAAGCAAAAGAACACTCTGAATGCTGCAAGTTTATGCATTCTCAAAGAAGCACACAGCTGGATTTAAGTCCAGAAATTCAGTTTTAAGGCTGAAATTGCTTTATTGTAAAACTGCCTATGGGTCCCGTGCAAGATATTTTTGTGGATAACTATTCCCAACCACCAAGAAGATTGGATAGACCTGAATTAAAGCCAAATAGTGGCAGGTAGTTGAGATAGTTGCTGGTTGGATAACTGAGAATTAATTAGGCATGGGTCAAGGCTACCAGCTTCTGGAAGACAGATCAGGGCCCTTGGATGCAGTCCATCCTGGCCTCTGATTCAAAATTGTAATATCTATAAAAGGCAGAGGCCTTTCTTCTGTAAAGGGTTAGATTGTTAGAGATTGAGAGATTGTTAGAAATTGCTAGATAGTTAGATTTTAGAGTTAGAATAGGTTAGATCTTAGCAGTAGCATAGAGATGCTGCAGAAATTGTTGTAATAGGCAGATGAGATCAATATATAAACATTGATTTGGTGTTTATTGTCTTGTTTTCATCCTGTTCGCATGGTTTCTTTCAGCATTTTAGATAGATCTTTCTATTTTGGGTGTGCAGGTATTTGATAGATTCGGGCTCATGCCACTGAGGATATTCTGATTGTGTATCCTTTTGTGTGGTTAACTTGAGCCTTCGATTGTGCTTAGTTCAATTGCAGGTGTCCATCCGAGCTGCGCCAGAATTGGGTGCTTAGCCGTGCGTCTCCAATCTGAAAATCTTCCAAGTTCCTTTGAAGATTGCACCGTTCCTGCAAGGTTGTGAGCCATTCTGGCCAAGCAGGAATTGGTTATGTTGAATCTGTCTACCCGCATACCCGTGTTGTTAGTTTTAGATCTCCTAAACCTTTCCTTTTTCTCTTTATTGCGTAAATCGAGAATCACAGCAGACTAGCTTGTTGCCAATTAAACGTAAGTCCCCCTTGTGTTTCCAGCATAAACACATCAAGCCACTGAGAGATCCCGCAGTCAAGACCTGACAAAAGAAACCTTGAGGTAGTCTCCTTTGATCAAACTTAGAAAACAGCATTAGAGACTTCCTTATCTCAAGAGAGAGTAGGATAATCAGTCGGCTATTCTATTCTGCGTTGGCCGTATGGAGTTTGCAGCAATGCGATTTCATCCACGTCAACATATAGTAAGGAGAAAATTGCAATCAGAGGCAACCACAGACCAGGCACTACTGCTGCGAACAGTACATGTAAGTAATGAATTAATATTTTATATATATGTAATGCTTACTTACTGTATGTGTTAATGAATATAAGTAATTAATATTCTAATATATACATTAATGAATGACTATTTTAATAGATATGTAATGAATGAAATTAATGCATATCTAATACATATGTTAATGAATGTAATTAATGTATATTTAATATGTATGATAATGAATATTTTAATGTAGACATTAATGAGTGGTTTGTAGATATTAAGGAATAAGTGTAAACCATATGTTAATAAATATGTACAAACATACGTTAAGGAATACATATCAATGAACAGTTAGGAATATACGTTAATAAATGTGAATGTTTTATAATGGACACCTTCTGAACATATGTTATGAAATATATGTTAAGTTAGGAATATGTAAATGTGAATTATGGAATAGGAATTAGTAATAAATTATAAAATGTAATATAAATGTGATTAAATGATGGAGGTTATAGGGAGGAAACTCCCTTAGCCTAATGGAGGGATTATGATAATCCCTAGTAGGCAGTATATACTGATTATCTATATGCATATATATGGCTTGGTTGACTAAGTTCATCCAAGAAGAGACGAATCTGGTTGGTCCCCTCTGATGGACTTGGATGATGAGATGCATCATCCAAGGCAAGGAATTGACCTTTGGTCTTCTTTGAATGGCTTGGGTATAAGAAATTATACCCAAGACAGGAATCGAACTAATCTTCGATTTCCTGGAGGGCTTGGGTGTAAGAAGTTACATCCAAGACAGGAATCAAATTAACCTTTGATTTCCTGGATGGCTTGAGTGTAAGAAGTTACATCCAAGACAGGAATCAAATTAACCTTTGATTTCCTGGATGGCTTGGATGTAAGAAATTACATCCAAGACAGGAATCGAATTCACCTTCAATTTCCTGGATGGCTTGGAACCAAGATGGGTTCCAAGAAGGCGAGCTTCACGACCGCCCAAAGACATATCTTCGTATGGCATTCATATCCTTTTTTTAGATAAGAATTGTGTTTGTGTTAATTTAGTATTTTGAAGTTAAATTGCAAGTTAGATTAGTTATATATATATATATTTGTTGTAATCTAACAATCTGTTTTGCAGGACAGTGATCTCTAACTAGTAGGGACATTACAAAGAACCCTTGAAAAGAATGAAGTCCTGCAGTATATATGCTTTCCAAAAAGCAAATAATGAATAAAATAATCCACCTCCTCTTGGGCGAGCAAACACAAAAAACCACCTTTACATGACCTAAAACAGGTCTGAAAGGAGAAAAACTTGGGCCAAAAGTCAAGCCCCTCCATACCTTGCCATAAAAGCTCCTAAATGCATCTAAATGGCTCCAAAATATCCCTAACAGGCCTGCAAGCCTTCATTAATGCAAAAAATATCTCCTTTTTGACCTTATCTAATAAAAATAAAAAATACATCTCATAAAGTGACTTTTGAAATTTATTATTTAATTAAATATTTGTTTTATTTCCTGTTTATGTTTAAAGGCAAAAATGGTAATAAATGTAAATAATAATAAAACAATTTAATAAAGTGACCTATATCACTTTAACAAAACATTTTATTATTTCATTTATTATTATTTTGATTTTAATTATAAACATGAAGTAAAATAAATTATTTAATTAATATAATAAAAAAATTTTAAAATCCCTTTAATTAAATTGTATTAAATTTTATTTTATGCTTATTTAAAAGTCTTCATAAAAGACATATTTATTAAGTGATTTATTAATATCACTTGATAAATATGTCACTACAAAAACACCTATTAAGTGATATTAATAAATCACTTAATAAAATGTTCCACCCCTTAGGCATTTTACGGGGGTATTAGAGAGGACAAAGCAAAAATAAAAGCAAAGGCAAACAATGCCTTTGGCATCGATGAATACTTAGGGAATTTGTCAACCCTAAAAACCTCATTTTATTCATTCGATATTTTCTCTCTTCTCTTTGCTGTGGCGTGAAATGGCCAACATGAGGGTTTGGGTGAGAATGAAGGGCATTTCTGGAAAAAATGCAGAAAATGCAAGGCAAATTTTGATTTTAGGTGCTGCACAGGTGCCGCCATGAGGAATACCTTGAGGGATTTCGAGTTTCAAAGCCAAGCATTCAGGCCGCCATAGGTACATGCCACATTCTGAAGGTTTTCGAATTTCTGGAAAAGATTTGTAGATTTCCAGGTGCATATTTCTCCATACAAAACCTGGCCTTTTGATAGATTAACTTTTTTTCTTAAAAAAAATCTGAATAATATCACTGCTTGCTGTGCATTTCATGGGGAAAGATTATGAGATTTGACTGTGTTCTTACTGCGACATTACTTTGTATTCCCCCCTCCTTCTGTTGTGTTAGACTGCTTCAACCACCATTCCTTGCGAGAAATAAAACCTTAACAATAATGATTATACGAACTGCTGCTGTAGTAGTCATTTCATTCTATCTCTGCTTGCTCCTTGATTACACTGACATGGAGTGTGTAGACTGCTTTTCGAAGGCTGCTTAGCAACTTTGATCAAAACCCTACAGTGCCCTTTTGTGTGCACAGTCATAATCACATATAGGGCTGTTAGTATTATCACTATTATTATTCCACTTGACTGCTATAAATCTGAAAACTGATCACTGATAAAAGAAGGTGTAATGTCCCCATTTTAGCAGACTTGGATTTTGTGAGATTAGCCTATTATCTTGACCCTCGTGGGCTAATGTGTTGGATAGAGGGTCTTTTGAGGATTGGTATCATCTCCAGTGTTCAGAGTGCTTCAGTTTGGTCTTCGTTTGGCATCATTCGGACATCATTTGCTCTACTTCCTATTTTTAGTAAGTCTTGGGATGTTAGAGATGGACCCCTGCTATTTTTAGTAAAGGGGGTATGGTCATATGCAGCTTCATCATGTCAGCTCCCAGTTCAGACGGCGTTCAAAAATGTTGAATATTAATGGAGATATTAATGTTTAATTAGTTTAAATAAACATTAATGTTTTGAGCTTATATTATTAAGCTATAATATAATTTTATATTATAACTTAAGTAAGGGTCCAAGTATCATTAAAGGGGACCATTTAATTAATAAATTGTGGCTCTTTTACCAAGGTGAAATATTAAATGACAAAGTGAAAATATTATATCATTAAATGTCATTTAATATCATTAATTGATTTAATGCCTTATTGGAGAAAATCAAACCTTCATGGGAAATATATATAAAGCTTTTGAAAAGAAGAGAAGGGGGATTGATTATGTGATTGGAGTTTTTGATTGAAGTTTCTCTGGAGCATTGAAGTGTAGAATACCAAGGGTTTCTGCAGGATTCAAGGCTTGTCGGCATTGGAGAGCGTGGCTACTTCATTGTAACAGCATATAGAGGGTGTGCAATATCATTTGATTATGCTTGTGAGAGTTGGCTTCATTCAGAAGTCAATATTGAGCTGATTGGAGGGTTTATTTCAGAGTTTGTTTGCAGATTGAAAGAGACTACAGTGAGCTACAGTGCCGTGAACAGTGCGCATGAACAGTGCCGTGAGTAGTGCGCTACAGTGCCGTGAACAGTGCGCATGAACAGTGCCGTGAACAGTGCGCTACAGTAGTTTGAGTTCTATAGAAGGGGATTTAGAAAGGTTGAACAGCTATATATATTTGACAAGGGATTTGCATATGAGGAGAATCAAACCAATATATCAAGGCAGCCATTGAAATACCAGGTTTTCTATCTATGGTCATTGTATTAGAAAATCATTACTTCATTGCATCATTTTCTATTATGATTATATCATGAAATACTTGGAGGTTGCATATGTTTAACGGAGATATAATTTGCATATTCCACATTCATGGTAACATTCAACATTGATCAACCACTTAGCTTTCATGCCAATTGTTTGCTTAAATGCCTAATGGCTGTAGGTATACATTGGGATGCATGACAAGTGTTTGTCTTAATGTCAACTAGCTGTACTAGTTAATTTCAGTCATTACATGTGTGTGTAAAAGTCTAAAACAGCTAGTATATCATTTCTATAACAACTTTGCATTGTTAGAAGCTTTCCATAACTTCATTTGCAGCCTACAAACCCAAAGAAGACAAATAAAGAATTCACTACAGCGGCTTCAAACATTGTATGCCAAGTGTTTGACAATATTCCTTGGGGCTCAAATAAGTGAAACAGGGTCAGATTAGCCAAGGGATATTACAGAAGGGTTGTGGCTGACTAGGATGTGAATAGATTTTGTACTTTTTCTGTGAGATAGTCATAATGCTTTGATTTGTGCTCTTTGTTCTTTTAGCTTGTAAATGCTGCTGTAGGTCCACCAATGGTGCTCTTTATCCGAAAAAATAACTATATCATAACCTTCCAGTGACTACTCTTGTCTCAGATCTCTCTATTTGTCATTATAGTGAACATTTGATGAATGCAATCTGCTATTCCTTCAATATTATGAGGCTTTGACGCCATTTTCATATTTTGTATGCTTGAAATGTTGAACCTGATTGGGGTTTGCTCTATGCATTAGATCTAGACATCATGGTTGTTCATGACAATGGTGCACATTATTTGCTCTTTTACCTTGGCTTAAAGACCAACAATCGCATGGACTGAACTGCATGTATCACTGTTATTTTCCACCTTTCTTTTGATTGTGTTTGGCAATTATATTAACTGCTACTTTGTCCTCTATGTGGACACTGCATTTTTGTTTATACATTGTTTCGTCCTAAATGTATAGTTGGTGAATGATCAGATAACACAGTATTCCCTGCACGTACCAAGTATTCATGGGACAGAACAATCATAACATAAATGACAAATGATAATAAGTAGACCAGAATATATCTTTATTCCAATGTCCAGGGTCGTCCATACATAATACCTGCCGAGGTTCTAACCAAACAATATATAGACCCGACGATTGGCCAAGTTGCCAACCGTCACCAACTCCCAACTACCCGATGGGAACCTCTCAGCAACAGCAAAACATAAACACACATAACACACTTATAATTATTATTCGTATTAACATACGTTTTGACCCCTAACATTAGCCCCCCCAAAAACGTAGTCATCTTCCAGACGACTTAGACAAGAGAACTGAAATGAAAAACATAGCTAAGATCGAGAAGAGGGAGGAGGCATCCCTATAGTGGTCGTTGTAGGAGGCTGCTAACCGGCCTGGAGTTTCAGGTTCTTCTCTGCCATCAACTGCCGTTCGCGAGCTGTCTTTACCATGTGAGCAGCTTCTAGTAGTTTTTTGTCCTTTTGTTCCAGCTTGGAAGTGAGCGCCGCCACGTGGGCTACCAATGCCTGTGCCTCCTTCTCTTGCATGCTGTAGCGGACCTCACAAGTAGTCATCTTCATCTCCATCTCCTTCCTCAAACTCTTCTCTACTATGGCCAACTTTGCCTGCTTCTTACTCTCCTTTTCCAGGGTTATTATGTACATCTGTTGAGCCTCTTTCTCCACTTGATGCTGCCGCATCTGTAAGTACACCTCTCAGAAAGTCCCCTCCATGCTGCAGAAGGTGGTGCCTAAGCCTCCTATCAAGTGCTTGTGGGTCCAGTTCTGAATCATCTCAGGTGTACTATTATCTGGCCACCCCTGCTGCTCCAAGTGTTGTGTGGACTCATCTTTGCACCCCTGGGTCATGAAGTGACACACTTGTGTAGCGTCGGCTAAATTGTCGGCCTCCATCTGTCCAGTAAGCTAAGCCATGTTGCGTGCAACGTCAGAGAGCCCTTGTAGCTCCTTTAGGAATCATCCGAGTGAGCTTGCTGGGTCATTTGGGTCAGGTGGTGTGATATGGAATCCAGTGAAAGCTCCCTTTGGGCCACTACTTTGTTCGTCCCTTCCCTACTACTCCTGATCAGTGGATCTCTCCACGTCTGGGACAGTGATCTCTCTATCTGTGGTCATGCCTAGCCCAATGGCCATGTTATGTGGTCCAGGGGAGGGGGGAAGGTGTGGGGAGAGTGCGAACTGCCCTAGCCATCCATCTAGTGAGGCGTCTATATCCTCATCTGTCATAGTATCCAAGGCTGCCTCTAGGTTAGCTGGTACCGTATCGGTTCTTGTTGCCGCCGTACCGGTTCCTGCTGCCGCCGTACCAGTTTCTGCTCCTGTTGCCAGTACGGCTAAACTGATCTGTGGCAACAATACCCGTCGTTGTGCCAGGCGGTTCCCCCTCTCCGATCTTCTGGAATAGTACCCCCACTGGTTGTACATCTCCCACTGGGCTAGCTACTGCAAGCGCCTCTTGAGGTACCAGGTGTGTAGAGGCTAGTTTCGAGGGTGTAAATTTTACCCTCGTACTCTTCCATTACTCCTGCAATCCTCCCTGTTGCTCCTCTTCTTCATCTTCTTCCTACTGCCATGACTCTGTTTCTTCTTCCTCCTCTATAGCGGTGTGACCTGACAGGTGGAACCCTTCATCCCCACTTTCCTATTCTTTTGTTTCTTCCACCTCCTCCAAATCCTCGACACCGCTAACCTCTTCAATTTCTACAGATGTGTCTAGTTTCCTCCTCTTCCGTGTGGGTTGCGTTGTGTCGCCAAGGATGTCCAGGTGAATGTAGTAGTACATGGTGGGTTTATTTGGTTCAACCCGTCCACAAGGTTCAAACGTCCCCCAAACCTCTGGCAGTACCTGCAGGCGTACAACATCTAGGAACAAGCTGATAGCATGATGACACTTGTAGAACGCTTTGTGTTCCAATCTCAGGAAGTCGTGGATGCGTTCTGCCAGGAGTTGCCCCCAATTGTACACCTTCCCGCATTTGATCCCGTTCATTAATCCAATCATCCATATAGCGATGTCAGAGGCGCGGCTGGCCCCTGTCAGGCGGCTTTTGACTAGGTCCATTAACATCCTCCATTCTCTCGGTGTGATAAAGGTACGCTTCATTCCTCTACTGTTAGCCCGGGCACTCTTCCACTGTTCTTCTGTGAGGTCGTCTCTGCACACCAAGTCCATCAACCATTTTTTCTTTTCTCTGGTGAGTTTTTTTGTTGGCTTGGCAGCAGATGCTCCTTTCTTCGGTATGCCAAATACTCGCCTGAAATCCTCAGGTTTGAATGAAACCCGCACTGTGTGCCCTTGAAACTGGATGACAAAAGCTTGTTCGTGCGGATTATAGCTGGATATCATGGTCCGCAGGACTGGCTCGAACTCTTTAATGTTGAATGTGGGCATCTGCACCGCGTGGTTGACTTGTGCCTTCCTGAGCGATTCCTTCATCACATGGTCTGGAGGGTTTTCCTCCCACCAGGTACGGCATTCACTGCCAGTCACACTCTCGAATGCTACATTTGCTGCTGTGAGTTCCTCTGATTCCTTTGTTGCCTTCGGTCTGCTCCTGGTTTTCTTGCTGCTGGCGGGCTCTGTGGCAGTCATAGCTGCACTGCAACTGCCTTTCTCTGTTCTTCTTCCTATACCCCTTCCTGAGTTGTTATTATAACTGTCTGACAGATTGTCTCGTCAGTTTGTACGACCCATTGTGTCACTCTCGATTTCCCTATTGTACGGCTTCTTCCTTGTGTTCTGGCGGACATGCCCTTTGCCTCTTATACCTGCATACTACCTCTTTGATTTCCCTGACAAGTGCCTGTCGTACGGATATCTCTGCCTACCTTCCTGGTATCGTACACCGTACGGATATCTCTGTCTGCCTGTTTGATGCTATACGTCATACGAAATTGGCCTTATGGGAATTGTTCTACGCGTGCTGGTGGGCGCGGGCCGTACACCATACGGTGAACATATGCACTAGTTCCAGGTTAGCTGGTACCGTATGCACTGGTACGACACCTCAAGTTGACACCTCCCGGTTTTTTTACGCTGTACTCGTACGGCGAACGATATGCTCCTCATGCTCCGTACTCCACAATCCCAAACGTTGTATACCGTACACGTACAGTGTGTGTGTGTCGTACGTCGTACGGTGATCTTTGCTCCCCCTCAAACGAACTCTGCATGCCGTACACGTACGACAACCTTGTGTTTTCCCTCTCTGGATCCCATACGCCGTACATCATACGGTGACTCCAGTTCTCCACCTTGCTTGTACCTTGAACCCGTACGTCGTACAGTATAACATGGCAATTCCCTATAATCCGTACACCGTACGGTGCAGCTCTCTGGCGCTCGTGCCTTCCCAATTGTGCCAACTGTGCAATCTGTACACCGTGTGGAATTATCCACCCTTGTGCATCCGTACACGTGTTCTGTACTGTGTATTCTATCCGTACAGTATGCGATTGGTCCTACGATATGCTACTTCCTTCCCTTCTCTCAGTCCTGTCTGGCTGCCAGGTTCATCTTCCTGTGTTGTGTCTAATGAGGTCTCGTGGGGGTTTTTATAAACCTTTCCTCTTGCCAGGGTTAGGGTTAGGTAAAAATGCCTTATCAATTTAATATAAAATGTTTCCTCAGCAATCTTACTTTTTCTCTATTGTTTTTACTTGTACTTGCCTGATTTTTTAATTTTTTAATGTCTGCCGATTTGCACGCACTTGCTTTTTTCCAGTACTTCTCCTCGCCCTTCAAAACCCCTTGTTTTTTCAATCGTCTTACTTCTTTCATCTGGCACGGCTTCTTCAATATTAGCTTCCTCGCCTTTAATTTGCCTAGGTACCTTTTGGCCTGATTGTGCCTTCTAGTTGGCCTTCTGTGAGTCACTGGCCAGTTTATTGTGTTTGTTTTTTCGGTCGAAGAGCTTCCCTATCTCCTTTGTTTCCATCTTGTTGGCCTTCTACCTTGCTTTTTCCTCCATTTCTTCCCTGGTTTGTCGTTGGGCTTCTTCTTCTTCATCAATATCATATGCTACGTATCCCTCCCGAGCTCCTTCGTATGGGGCCCGTTTTTTCCAATATTCGGAAACTCATACCCACACAACTAGGTCTTCGAAGTACGCATTCGTGAGATGTTTGTGAGTCCTAGGAACCGCCACACCTTCCACCCTTTTTGGTACAAGTCGTTCTTCCATGGCCGCCCAGGGCTTCGCCCAATCGTCGTCCCTTCGATAGGGTTCTCCCTTTACCACCGAGTCTTCTTCGGCCTACTTGCTTCGACCAATGGTCCAATGCCCTTTCGTGGCATATCCTAGCATGTTGATCCCAATCACAGGTTTATTTCTTTCCCTATAGATTTTTAGCTTGGAACCGTTCACGGGGTCCTTGATCGGATTGTTATCCAGAGTCGTGAGCTTTACTGCTCCGTTCCTACCGACCTCTCTGATTTTATAGGGTCCAAGCCAACGGACCTTGAACTTCCTTGGTCGAAGTTCGTTCCGACCGTTATGCTTCAAAACTAACTGTCATGACCGAAAGTTGGCCTTCCGCAGATGTTGGTCGTGCCAATGCTTCCGCCGTCGTTGTACCACCTCAGTTGCCCATTGTGCCGTCAGCCTTCGTTCATCCAGCTTTATCAAACCATCAAGCCTTGCATTCATGCTTTCTATGTCCCCCAGTTGATTTTCCACCGCCACTCGAAGACTTGGTATGGTGTACTTCGCTGGTACTACTGCCTCCTGTCCATACATGAGCTAAAACGGTGTATGTCCGGTAGTAACTTTGTATGTTGTTCAGTAGGCCCATAGCACAGTTGGTAGTCTTTCCTCCCAGTCTTCATGTTCCACCCCACACGATTTGTAGATTATTGATATCAACACCTTGTTGGTTGCTTCTGCCTGTCCATTAGCGCGGGGATAGTACGGACTAGATAGGTTATGGAATATTTTAAATTCCACGGTCATGGTACGGATTACTTGATTGACAAAGTGCACTCCCCTGTCATTGGTGATTTGAAGTGGTATCCCGTACCTGGTGACAATCTGTTCGTACAAGAACCATGCCGTACTCAGAGTCGTGTTGTCTGGTAAGGCCCGGGCTTCCCCCCATTTGGTGAGATATTCAGTGGCAACTACAATATACTTGCACCGGTGTAGGTTACTTGGCTTGAGAGGTCCCACAAAGTCCAAACCCCATTGTTCAAATAGTTCCTGTGGCTGTGAAGGGAAGAGAGGCATGAAGTCCCTTTTGAGGGGTTTTCCCGCTCGTTGACAAGTGCCGCATCCAATCACACACTCTCGACCGTTGGTGTGTAGGGTTGGCCACCATAGACCTGCCAGAAGTACTTTCCTAGCGGTTGCATTAGGTCCCATATGTTTGCCTGCCAATCCGTTGTGTGCCTCCTTTAGTACATCGCGAATTTCCTCCCCCATGACACACCTCCTCAAGATCTGGTCAGGACCCATCTTATATAAAAGCCCATTGATTAGTTGGAAGGTTTTTCTCTTTAGTGCCAACTTTCTCTGTTCCCCTGAAGGCATCTTGCTTGGAAATGTGGAGGTAGATAGGTACTGGCCTATCTTTTCATACCAGGTTGGTAGTATTGCAATTTGAAACAAGTGTGCGTCTGGAAAGTCTTCGTTTACTCCCTCAACCGGTTCCCCTGATTTGATCCTTGATAGTTGGTCGGCTATTACATGGGACTTCCCTGGCCGTACGACAATGGTGAAGGTGAATTCCTGTAAGAACAGTAGCCACTGGCTTACCCTCCCTTGAATGATTGGTTTATTCACTAGGTACATTAGTGCCTGATGATCCACATAAAATGTGAACAGCGTAGCCAACAAGTAGTGTCGGAACTTCTGTACTGCGTACACCATCCCCAGTGCTTCTCGTTCCGTTGTGCTATAGTTTCGTTCAGCCTTTGACAAGAGTCGACTTGCAAAGAAGACGGAATGGTCTAATCCTTGCGCCCCTACCTGGGCGAGCGTAGCACCAATTGCAAAGTTGGAGGCGTCGACGTGTACGTGAAATTCCTTGTTCCAATCTGGGTACACTAATATCGATGCACTCACCAGCCGGTCCTTCAATTCCTTGAAGGCTTCTTCTTGCTTCGTACCCCCACACAAACGACTCTCCCTTCCTTGTCAACTTATCTAATGGCCAAGACACCTACGCAAAACCTTTGATGAATCTCCGATAGTAGCCGACATGGCCGAGGAATGATTTCACCCCTGTTACGTTTGTTGGGCTTTCCATGTTGACGATTACTCCTATCTTGTCTAGGTCTGTCTTCAATCCTTCTTTACAGACGATGTGGCCTAGGAGTTTCCCTTGTGGTAGCATAAACTTGCACTTCTTTGGATTCAGGGCTAACCTAGCCTTCCGACATCTTTCCATACATTCCCCCAAAGCCTTCAAATGGGTGTCCTGATTGCTAAAAATCGACCAATCATCCAAAAATGCTCTGAAATCCCTTATTGACATCTTGTCGAAAATATGCAAAATTATTCGTTGGAAGGTCGCAGGCGCATTGCATAGCCCGAAGGGCATGTGATTATAGGCGTACACTACTTCCTCCACCACGAATGTGGTCTTTAGCTTATCTTCTTCCGCAATACTTATCTGGTTGTACCCGGAGAATCCATCCAGAAATGTGTATATTTCGTGCCCGACGACTTCTTCCAGGATACTATTAGTGAATGGGATCGGAAATGGATCCTTGATGGTTACTGCATTTAGGTAACTGAAATCCACACATATCCTTATCTGATTAGCCTCTTTTTTAAGGGAGATGACTATTGGAGAAACCCAGTCACTTGTTTCCACTTTGAATATAATTCCTGCTTCCAACATTTTATTGATCTCCTCATTGACTTTGGCTGCATAGTTTTTGTTTATCCTGTACGGCCTCCTTCGTACCAGTTGGGCTCCTGGTACGAGGGTTATGCGATGCACGCATAGCTTCGGCGGTACCCCCTTCAAGTCTTTGTAGGTCCAGGCAAAGACATCTTTATATTCCAAAAATATCTTGAATGTTGTTGCCTTTAGCACAGGGTTCCAATCATCTCCTAATAGTATCACCTGTGGTTCTGCTTCATTGCCCAGATTAATTTTCTCCACATCTCGTTCCTCGTATTTGATGGGTTTATCCCTTTCAAACTGATGTGTTGGCGTGTCATCCACTCTTGCCATTCCCTCTTGATATCTACCGTACTCTGCGGGAAAGGATTGTTCTTCCATCCCGCCACTTGATTCTCCTATCTCACATATTTGTAGCATGTGACATTCTGGGTGGAAAACCTCATAGTCCTCCATTTGCCAATGAAAAAGTCTCGCTAGTGAACTAGCTCCATCCTCAAAGCACCCATCCAATTCCAACACTCCTTCCTCGTCGGGCTCTTTCCCTCCTCTGTCTCCTTCAGAGCTCCACTCCCATCGATTGGAATCTTCTAAGTCGGAGTACGATGACGCGAGCTCTTCGCTGACGGATTGGTTCTTGATATCAATTACATACTTATGACGGTCACTCTCGATTGAGAGTGTATGCCTTTTCCAGTTATGATTAGCTTTGGCCATGATCAGCCACCCCCTTCCTAGAAGAGCGTCGTACGCTTTCGTTTCCAGCGGAATGACTACAAAATCCAGAAGGAATTGCTGCGTCCCAATTACCACCTTTTGTGCCATGAGGGTATCGAGGGGTTTGGTACCGTGTTGATCGGCACCGACCAGGTGGAAGGTTGGTGGCCAGAGTGTAGGCTTGTCGAGGCTTCGCCAAGTTTCCTCTAGTAGTACATTGACTCCGGACCCACCATCAACAATGGTGTTTGTAAGCTTTTGTCCCATTATATCCATCTCTACTACTGTCGGTTTCCGTTCGACGCCCACCGCGAGTAGCATAGGATTCATGGCATCCTTACCAGATTCCTTCATCGGGTCTGTACTACATGGTTCTGCCACCGTTTGGTGTTTCTGACCGAGGGTAGTGTCCATGGTTACATTTGTCAAAGCCATCTTTAACTGTGGCATGGTCTGCAGAAGGTCATACACCCGTACGGGTATTGTGGTTTGTAACATATGCTTGATGATAGTCTTCTCTGGTTTTGACTGGACTGGTGTATTAGCAGCCAGGTGCGAGGCCCTCCGCTCTCTAGCCATCGCCCGCTGGATATCCACCCTTGCCTCCTGGAGTCTTTCTTTTTCTGTGCGAGGGTCTGGGTACATGGCTTTCTTGTTTTGCAACCTTGTGATTGCCAGTACGTCTTCTCTTGATCCTTCCACATCGAGCATGTTCACCCCTTTTTGTTTTGGACAATCTATGTCCTCGTGATTTCCTGGACCGCACCATCTGCACAACAAACTTCCTACATCACCTCCATTTTGGCATTCTCGGGCAAAGTGACCCCATTCGTTGCACTTCCTATACTGAATCATGGGTCGCCCCTTCCCGTCGTATTGAATTCTGCTCCTTGGTGTGTTATTATTGGATCTGTTGTTACCCCGCCGATTGTTTCTATACCCTCCAGGTGAGGTGTCAGGGTTTGCTGTTGGCCTCGGTGGTGTGGTTTGGTCGGGTTGGGCGTAAAGCACTTGTGTGCTCCGTGCTTTCAAGTTGTATGGGCATTCCTTAGTGGAATGTCCCGTTCCTTGGCAGATGTCACAGAAAACTTTACGGGAACAACTTCCTTTAGTGTGTCCTTCGGTCTTGAAGTCAGTACACCATAGTTCTTTTCCTTCCCTACCACTTTCTTTGTCACCTTTTAACTCCATCATCCTCATCATATCCTTCCGGAGTGCTTGCATGGTTTTGGATCCCCCGTCACTATCATCGTCCGTGCTGTCACCATTGCTGGTTCGTCGCTTCCCCCGAGATGTCTTGTTTTCACTTTCAATATCCATGGCGCGGTTGTATGCTTCATCGTACGATGGCGGAGGGACCACTTTCATCGTCCTTCTCAGGGATGGTACCAATCCTTCCACGAACCACCGCTTCTTGAGGCCATCTGCTAGCTGGTTCTCCATTTTGTTAAGTAGTTTGCTCAGCCTTCTGTTATATGCACGCACACTTTCGTTTTTTCCCTGTTTGGTGTTGTAAATTTTCACCACAATCTCGTTGTCATCCCGCAGGAGTTTGAATTCTTCCTCGAAGGCCGCCTTTAGATTGCTCCAGGATGTTTTATGCTGAGCATCAAGGTCTGTGTACCAGTCAATAGCTATTCCTCACAGAGTGGCCGGAAATGCCTTCACCCAGTAGTCCCGGTCGTCCTGGCCATTTGCTTCCCAGATGGTGACGCATGTCTTGCAATGTGGTACGGGGTCCTTTGATCCGTCGCCCATGAATTTTGTAAGTTTCTATTTCTCCGGGGTGTGTGCCATTGTTCTTCTCTGTGTGGTTTTATGTAGTGCCTGGAAATGGCTATATGGCAACTGTGTGGTTTCATACAAAACTGAAAACATGATGGATTGAATAGAAGTAATCACGCTACTAGGATGAACCTCATCAATAACCCTCCAAACTATATAAAACATCTTGTGAATGATATCTACACAATCCATGGATATCATAATGTTTTCAAATCTGAATTTTGCAAATATTTCAAGTAGTTTTATCCTTTAAGAAAAATAAAGGTTCTTGATGTCATCCGAACCTTCAAAGCTTGCCGCCATGATCAGAAGTATTTCTTTCATAACATGGCTGTCATAAGGATCATTAGGGGCCGTTATCCTCATAATTTCACTAATGCATGAAATAGTTGCAAGTTTTATCACCTCATCATGATGTCTCATAAGTCGTGGCTTAACCAAAGAACATACCAATGAAGCCATGCTTGTAACTATAAGTGACCACAGGATGGCAAGATCTTGGCTCTGATACCACTGTAATATCCCTTGCTGATTATGGCTTCAAAATGCTGAAGATAGGCTCAAGGGATATTGTCAAACAGTTTGTATACATGAAATGTACTTGCTGATATGAATTTATGTTTGTTATGCTATGAGTTTTAATGCTGCAAATGATGTCTTTGAATGCTTCTAATGATGCAAGATTGAGCAACAAAGTCTCAGCATGCTATGCCAGCCCTTTTCTACCTTTACATGCATAAAAGTGACTAAAAATGTGCATCTACAACAACTAGGAATTATGACAAACACTTGGCATGCATTCTCATATGATAATGTAGAGCTCAATCAATATATGCATTACAACAAACAATTGGCATGCAACTTATCCCTCCTTTATTGAGTGCAATCATCAAGTACAATGCTGATATGAATGGCCAAGACTCTTGGCTTACAATGAATGTTCAATACAATGCCAAATTTGATATAAATGATTACCTACAGCAGCAAGACTAGATAACAATGCAAATCAACTCCAAAAATCATGAAGAACCTGGTTATAGCAGTGCCTATGATGAAGAAGATGTAGCAATCAACAACCAAGCCAAAATGAACTCCTCTAAGGCCAAACTATGATTCCACCCAGCTACCCCTGTGTGCTGTAGAATATCAGACCACTGTAATGATTTATCAGCAACCTGATAGCTACTCCAGAATACTCCAAAATGACTACAAAGCTCTCCCAAGATTAATACTCAAATACCCACAAAGAAACAATGCACGAATGAGGCTGGTGAGGGGGCACCTAAGGGTGAGCAAATACCCTTTTTAAATTTTGGCATAAGGATTGGTTCTAGTCCATTAGGTTGTCTATTTTGGAGCTTGGAGTGCATGTTTTCGGTGAGACTTACCCCGATGACACCGCCAGCATGTGGAGCGCAACCATCGGCCATCGGAACAACTGGTTTTACCCTGTCCCGATGCCCCAAAGAGTATGCGTAAAACCGGAGTGGACCCATCGGCTATCGGTGGGACTGTTTCACCCTACCTCGTGTTGATGTGTTTTTTATGCTCATAACCATACAGAATAAATTACCAAAGTAATTTACCCTCTCTTGAACAAAATCACCTCAGATGCTAAGAATGAGATCAACTAAAATGATTCCAAGGTTTCTACATGTCAGGTCTTGACAAGTGGGTAAGTTCAGTGGTTGATGTGAATTGCTGTGTTTCACTTGGGGACTTACGCAAATGTTTGGATTATCATGAATGATGCGGAATAGGTGTGCTGACAACTTAAGATTTATCAATATGGCTCTGAATTTACTTTTAACTAAAAAAGGGGGAAAAAGAATAGGGTTCAGGAAATCTATTCTAAGACTAGGAATGTAGGAAATGATGAATGGATCTAGTGGAATCAAACTAGGCAAAGTCTCACAATCAGGTATTGAAACAAGCTTAGTGCAATCATCTAAGGTATACTTAAAGATTTTCAAGCTATCACCATCCAAGTTAATGCTTGTCAACGGACGCGTAATAGTTGAAGTTATGCTTACTCAAATTCCAATTGACCACACAAGGCGCACTTACAAGCGGCAAGAGGCTAGTGGTATGGATTAAGGATTCCACACAAATGAATTCAACAAATCTTCCACTCAATCTAACATACATGAAAATAAAATCTAATCTAAATTCTAATCTAACTTGGAGGAATTGAGAACCATGAATGCAAATACAACACTTGAAGAGCAAAATCACCAACAATTGAACAATGATTAGGATTCAAATAGTTGTAGCATATACCAACAATTCTACAAAAACTCTCTCTTACAAATGAGAGACAAGGGGGCATATATAGAGTCTCTTACAAAATGGATGGTCCAGATTGATCTAAGATCAACGGTCGAGATAATGCCAACAAAACCCTAGAATTGCCCTAATTAGGGTTACATAAAAAATGGTGCCACCAACATATGGCCCAATGAAAAGATACCTAGTCATCATATAGGGAATCTTCTAGAAGATTCCTCTCTGCATCTCTCTCTCTCTCCTAGCATACTCCAAGAATCTAGCCAATACTGAATCTAACTCCTCCATGGAAATGCTAGGCAAGGTATCCCGCTGTAAATCAATCGCGTCCAGTGAATCCGAGCAAGCATTCAAAGTATTCTCCCATTCTGGCATGAGCTTCTACGAACTATGAACATGAATCAACAAAGAGACCAAGTCATCTATCTGACTCTTCTTCAAAGAGTCCAACAGGCAAAAATACATAAATTTCATCTTGTCTCTTAATTCAGCTAAGTGTAAACCACTAGCATCACTAACATCAACACCCAATAATTCCTCAATCGAGGCAAGGATCTTCATCTGAATGTCTTGAATTAATCCTTCCATCTGCATGCAACTCGATTGGGCGCTCTCATAAGTTGATTTCTTCACGGCTAGTGAACAATACCAGCCATGGAAATCATATATGTCTCCACTGTGCACAATGTTCTCGCTGACCAAGGTGGAACTAGGAATCTTCTTCAATGCCTGGAGGCGTGGAATAGTCTTGTCTTGAATAGGTCGGAATTCTTCCCAAACTCCCTCAAAATACTAGATTTTGAATATAAGCTCTGTTGTCCTATCATATGCATGAACAAACTGAGTAAGGAAATCATCTACCTGCTTTCTTGTGCTTTCAATCCATTTTTCCACCTCTGAGTGTGTACCTCTCGCTACCTCGCAGTGTGAATGTATTCCATGGTCAACTGCAATAGGGGAAATAAGGGTGGGATCTCCACGCCTTGTCCGTGCAATATACTCTCTGTGTCTAATATTTTCTTCTCTGTACCTTTCATTCTCCGCAACCGCTCAGTCTAACCTTGCATTGATTGCCTGGAAGTTGTCACCAATCTCCTGGAATTCCTGTTCTTTGGATGTACGACCAAGGGCAACTGAAGTGATCTGGAAATCCACAGGAGTAGCAATGTCCGTTGTCACGCCTGCAATAGGAACAACAATCTGCACAATCTGCATTCGTGTCTCATCTCTAGCTATGTGTGACAAAATCTTTGCTCTCTTGGGGTCCTTCCGCTTAGCACTCCTAGCTAGGTAGTCATCAATATCATCAGTAGGCTGTACCTCTATCATTTGTTTACTTTTCTCCATACTTCTCCTCAGCCATTCAGGAATAGCGGCCATCTCCATACCATCATCGAGACATACTTCTCGATTAAGTCCTTTCAATGCTGAAATAACATCATCATTGTCATTAGGATTATCCCTGGTCCAATCATATACCACATTTCCCAAACTAACTTCCAAAAGGATAGTAGGGGATTCCGGCTGATCATTATTCTCATCAGGAAGTGCAGATGTTGCTGTGGCATGGAATTCTTGAATATTCTCTGGTAGTATCACTGTGTTGGAACACTACTGAGTCTCCTTATTCTGTTCTGTTACTTCAATCACTTCGATTGATGACACGCTGGGAGGGGGTGAAGGAATGATGAGTGGAGGAATGATAGTCTTTTGTTTCTTCTTCACATCCTCAATCTTCTTCCCTCTGGTCTTGACTTCTCCTGGCGTGTTCTTCATTCTCTTGGGAGCTTGACTCTCTTCGTCTGCATGAATCCTGACATCACTGGCAGTCCTCTGATCATCCTCGAAAGTAGACTCTTCCAGTTTCATCTTTTCATAAGTGAAGGGAACACCCATGTCAACTAACTTATTCATCTGTATATCCACCCACAGGCGGGAGAAATTCAAGACCTTTCTCATCAATATATTCAGGTCGATCTCTTCTGACTCTGACCAATTAGGCAATAGGATTGCCTTCTTCATTTCACTCTCATACTGTGGATGTGTATGATCTCTATCATCTAATACCTGATCAGGAATGAGGAAAATTCCACACTTCCTCATGAAATCCACTGACATTCTGGAGCACATTCTTCTCTTTACTGCTTGCTCGTCCATCAGGTTAGCCCAATAATCTTCTATGTCAATTTTATGAGTGAACTTCTCTCCTCTGATCCTTTCGACCTTCTTGTCTGGATCAAATCTTTCTCTCTTCTTATAGGTAGCAAATCAATAGAATGCAAGCTCCTCACTTGCAGTGTTGGCGGCTATGGCGGACTGGCAAACATCTGACGTCTTCCCAACTGAAATAGGGAATGTCAGTCTTGTCCTGTGCTTCTCTCTCTGGATAACATCAAACTCTAGAAGTTGTCTTACCACTTCCAACAATATCATTCTGTCGGTTGGATACCTAGGAAGTCTATAGGGTTCAGATTGAAACCCATGAATTCTGAGGTATGTGAAAGTGGGAAACTGTATATACCACGATCCATATTTTTCTATTAACTTTGTTGCCTCCTTGGACAATCTTCTGTGGATTCCGCCTTGCAACATCCATGTGATGTACATAGTGAATGCATCGTTCACTCTCTTATAGTCTTCAATTCTATGCATGCTCAACTGGGGGTAGCATTCATAACTCTTGAATTGTCCTTGCCTATTCCCGACTTCACCTTTGCATATTAATCCTCTGTATGAAACAAATCATGCAAGCAGGTACACCAGGTAAGAAGTCATGGCAAATGACTTGGACCGCTCTACATTCCTTAGCTAGAAATCCAGATTGTCACTTATAATCTTGGACCAATTCACTAGTGTTCCTCTAAGACAATCCTAGATGAGGTAGAATATCCATCCATCAAATATTGCTCCTTGTGGCATCCCCATCACTCTGTTGAGTAGGAATATCAAATCACTATATTCCTCCTTAAAAATCTATGCACATGAGTGTCTTGGGAGCCTTGGAATGATGAGACCTAGGCTCAATCATCCACTCTTTGTTAATTAAATTCTTACATACACCCATCTTTTTTGTGTATCTTTCTACATAATCCTCCTTGGTCACATCCTTCATGTCTGTTCCGCGTGGAATTCCAAACACCTCAGCAAGGTAGGTGATGACAACGCCCTTAGGACTCTTGATCATTCTTGTGAGCGGATCGTAACATCGTGCACATTCCAGGATAAGCTCACTTCACTGTATGGATTGTGGAAATCCTGCCACTCTTCATAATATTCACATATGCTGGGGAAGGAACTTGATCTCTGACTTCAAACATTCGACGCTGCATCTGGTCGAAGTCCAGGAAATGCATGTTTGTATCAACAATCTCCTTCCATATGGATGGAATCTTAAACTCTTGATAAAATCCAGTCTCCTATGTCTTCAGCAGTTCTTTTCTTTCGTTATATCCTGACTTTGACATTGCACTTGTACGAAGCTCGAAGTTAGACTTAGGAAAATAATATAATACTTGATAAAATTCATTGCTTTCTAAAGATTTAGCTTATTAGAGCAAGGAGTCAGGAAAATAATCCATACACTTGGTAAATTTTAGCAATTAGGTTCAAAGTGTGACAACACTAAGGCATGGAAGCCTTCCATAAAATTCATTTATACCTCCTTATGTTTAGAAAATATGCAAGCTAAAATGCAAAGGAGTATACCGGATAAATGATGACTAAGGAAAGGTGTGAAAGGTTGTGTTTTCACACAATGAATGTCTGAAGACACCTTCCGCAGTCAACAATGGAGGTCAAAATTCTGAAGACAACCTGAAAATCAGACTTTTAAAACATGTTGTAATCTTCAAAATGTGCATAAAATTGATAAAAATCAGTTCTAATGATCAAAACAACCATTTTCTGGAATGTAAGTATGGCTGGTAAAATTTAGTTTTCTGAGGACAAGTCTGAAAATCGGATACTTCAGACTTACCAGCACCTTGCAAAGTGGTTTAAATCCCTGAAAATGATGAAAAATTGCTAAGGAAACAGCCCCAAGCAAATTCGCCAAAACTGGTTAGGTGGCTAGAAATGAAAATTTCTGAAGACAACCGCCTAACAATGGAGTTTCAGACCTGCAACAGCAATAACATGGTCTAAAAAATGCACAGAAAACTCCATATAATACCTCCAAATGCTAAATGTTTAAGTTGGAATTGGCTGGGCAATAAAAACTTAAGTCTGAAAATTAATGGCAGCCATTAATGGAGGTCAAAATCTGAAGCAAACCTCAGATCTGAACCGAATCAGCAGGCTGGAAATGATGGCAGCCAACAAGCATGCACGGAAATCATCAAAATGTGGCACCAAATCACCTCCTTAACAAAATCGAATTTTCCCAACTATGGCACCAAATTGAAATCTGAAGATTGATGTCAATGGCAGCCTTGATCTGCAGTAGCAAGGATGGCAGCAATCTAAAAAATCGCCCAAGTTGGGATTGGATACCCCAAACACAAAAAATTGCCTTCCTTAGCAAAAATCAAAATTTTCAGAATTCTAAAAAATGTTGTTAATGGCAGCAATCTGCAGCAATGAAGGTCTGAACAGCAAGCAAGTCTCCAAACATGAAATTGCCAATTTTCACCAAAAAATGCTAAAGTTTGAAAAAATCGCCAAACTTGCAAAATCGAAATTCTGAAACTGGTCTTTAATGGCAGCCAAGGGGAATAGATTAGCAAGCTAGAAAAAATGGAAGAAAATAAATCCTCAATCCCACACTTCACAAAAACGCCTTGCTAAAAAATTCGCCCAACTTGGAGAAAAATCGCTTTCATGGAGACACCTGACAGATTTAATAATAAAATAATGCTAAGTCTCTTCTCATATACTTGCTTTCACCTCTCACTTTCACCACACAAGCAATGTGGGATAAAACACTTGTATAAATACTTGCTTGGTGAAAACCTAACTTGCTTCTAGAAGGTTCAAACATTAAATGATTTTGCAAGTTATTAAATTTTGCTTTAAATTTTAAATAATCATTTATCATTGTTTAAAAGCAATTAAATGGGGCTTATCTATTAAAATATTGCAAATTAAATCCAAAATAAGCCTCTAGGGGAAAATCAATATACGCTGGGATTGAAAAATCCTTCAAAACTCATTAAAATGTCAAAATTCACCCCATAAGGGCAATTCGACCCAGGCTTGGACAAAATCCATGCTCAATTTCATCAAAATGCACACAAAAAACCTCCTAGGGGAAAATCGATTT
Organism: Cryptomeria japonica; assembly: GCF_030272615.1. Classification (NCBI taxonomy): domain Eukaryota; kingdom Viridiplantae; phylum Streptophyta; class Pinopsida; order Cupressales; family Cupressaceae; genus Cryptomeria; species Cryptomeria japonica. The sequence continues at coordinate 155,891,248 of NC_081409.1, forward strand.
GAGCTTGGACAAAAATCCAAACAAAAATCCACTCTATTTGCAAAAAATCACCCTTAGGGGAAATTCGATGTTAGTCTGGACAAGAATCCACACTCAAAACTCACTTAACTTGGAAAAAATCCTCCCTAGTGGAATTTTGACCTTAGTCTAGATGAAAATCCGGACTCAAAACTCTTCAAAATATTCCCAGTGGAAAATCGATCCCTATCTAGATGAAAATCCAGACAAAAATCCTTACAAATGCTCTCAGGGGAAATTCGATCCCTGTCTGGATGGAAATCCAGGCAAAAATCCTCACTTTAGTTGTCACAAAAATCCTCGTGGAAAATCAATGGCAGTCTAGATAAATCCTGACACTTAGCCAAATTTTAGCACTTCCAGGGGAAATTCGACCCAGGTATGGATAAACAGTGGGGGAAATTAGTAGCCAGTATGGATTTCAGGGGAAACCCATGTGTAGCATGGATTTTGAGTGGGGGAATGGGTTGGGTAGTCTGGAATGTGAGGGGAAAATCACCTCTAGCATGGAATTTGACCCTTTAACCCTTGGAATATGGATTTCCCTTAGAATTTTATCATTTTAACCACTCAAAATCACTTAGAGACATTAAATTGACACTGGACTTAGACTAATTTTCCAAAAATATGAGCGAAACGCTAGGAAAATATTGGAATAAAGTGCGAAATCAACTTAAATAATACCTTAGGAGCAAGAAAACAACTCCAAAGGGTTTGTGAATATCTTGGCACTTTAAAATCACTTATGCACGTGTTAAAAACACGTTAACGCTCAATAGATCTACACTTAGCAAAACTTAGGATCTTTAAAATATCAACTTTTGCAACTTGATCCTATAATTACAAAACCCTAGATGGCACTAGGCATGATCAAAACTCCGAGACTCAGGCACGGGTAATGCAAAATTGCCCACTAAGCAGCCAGAACCCTAACCTAACAACGCAGGAAGCTGGCAAAGAGGGGGTCCCCGTTAGCAATGGGGCGATGTGTGAAAAGGTCACAACATCTGGCGACTCCACTGAGGAAATGTTCCAGAACATTTCAAGAACAAAGCTCAATCCGACACTTAGAATCTTCAATTAATCCTTGCATAACATAGCAAAAGGTCAGAAAACTCATTTGAAAAGATGGAATCCAAGAATTGTATCAAGTTACTTAGTCATTGATTACCCAGGTGTGTGCAATTGCGTTCATTACCTTCACAAGAATATTGTAAAGTCAAAGGATCCAGTGAGACTAGCTACGTAAGATGTCCATACTTCGGAAGCAGCCGATTATAACCTCATGAATATTGCTCTACTATCGGCTAGGCATCTATAGCCCTAGTGGAGTTACTCGCATATTCCCACTAGCCAATTTAGATATTTCATTTCTTTGCATTTCTTTTGATATTTCGCTTTTTGCGTACTTTCAAATTCTGTCAATTCATTTGGCTTGTAAGTAATAAACTTACTTGGGTTTGAGAATTATAATGGCACTGAAGCAGGATATATAGATTTTTCACTAGTCGCAGCTTCACCTGAGAATTTATAATAACTCAGATAAAATTAATGTGTAAAATATAATAATCAAATGATGTCAGCGTCAAAACACAATAAAAGTTTTCCAATCTCGTCAAATACGGATTCAACCTATGATACACTATACAAAAACAATCTCTAATTCAAAGAACTTCATGAGGTATCGCTCAAGATATGGACTAAACAAAACCTGGTGAAACGCAAAGTGTGTCTTGACAACAACTCCCAAATCACAAGCGGATATCCCTCAGAACCAACACCTAAGCAAAGCCGAACTAAACCTAAAGCAGAACCGGAAGTAAAACTAAACTAAGGCAAACCAAAGCAGACCTATTCTAACTATGATACAAGGGGCAGGCTTCAAAAGAAACCTAAGGTTGGAAGTAATGCTTGAGGAACTGTCCATTGACGGGCAACGAAACATCCTTACCAGTTAAGGTTCTCAACTTGAATGCATTCTCTCCCAGTATCTCAGCAATCTGATAGGGGCCTTTCCATAGTTTGTCAAATTTATCGTGATCTCCCCTCCTTTCATGGGCTTTATCCCAATATAGCACTAGCTCAGAAATCCTAAAGGCTTTACCCGTGCTTGTCTATCAAACCATCTCTTAACTACGCTCTGATGTTTGGCGAAATTCTCTAATGCTTTATCTCTTTTTTCTTCTAAATTCATCAACTGTGTCAGTCTCGTTTGCACTCTGTCTTCGCCCTCCATGTAATCTTGTATGAATCTCAATGTAGGAATTCTCAGTTGTACGGGGAAGACAGGCTCTTGGCCATATACCAGAAAATATGGGGATGTCCCCAATGAATTCTTAACTCTCGTTCTATCTGTCCAAAGGGCGAATCTCAATTGTGTGTGCCAGTCTTTCAGATTTTTCTCTAACAATTTCTTAATCACACTCAGCAAATTCTTACTCGTTGATTCAACTAACCCATTACCCTGAGGATAATAATTCGATGAAAATTTAAGGTTTATACCATATTCAAAGGCCCAATTTGAAAATTTTAATGATGTAAAGGAAGAACCATTATCACAAACAATAGCATGTGGACAACCAAACCTGGTAATGATGTTTTCCTCTAAAAATTTAATCATGGCATCAGTTGTACATAACTTTAAAGCTTGAGCTTCTGACCACCAAGTACAGTAATCAGTCGCGGTTAGAATGTACCTGTGTTGCGCAGAGGAAGGTGGATTGATCATACCAATGAAGTCGATACCCCACATAGCGAAAGGTCTAGATTCGATCACGGGCTGCAGTGGCATGGCTGGATTCTTCTCTCGAACGGCAACAACCTGGCATGTGTGACACGTCTTCACATGTTCATGAGTATCTCGAAACAAGGTAGGCCAGTAATAGCCTGCTCTCAGAATTTGGTGCGCAGTAGCCAAGCTTGCACCATGACCTGTCCCAAATCTGTTGTGAAAATGTTCCACAATCTGTTTAGCTTCATTCTTCCAACACATCTCAAATATATTCCTTCATGATTTCTTCGGTATAAAACCGAGCCTTGTAACATAAAATGCTAACACTTCAATTTTAATGCTCTCTTCTGAGCTGGGCCCATATGCGTGGGGCATCTATGGTTCAATAAATAGCAAACAATATCTTTATACCATTCATCTGGAGTGACATCTTCTATTGTATAGACTTGTTGGACTAATCCGGGTCCATCAACTGCTAGAGTTTGCGCTAAGGCTTGACCTCGAACAAATCTCATTGGTTGTATCTCAATGTCGTATTCCTAGATAGTGGCAACCCACTTTCCTCTTCTTTCTCTTGATTCATTCTACATAAGGAGCGTCTTAACTACTACATCTGGGACAATGGCATAAACTTTTGTCCTCAAAATGTAATGTCTGAATTTCTTTGTTGCTTTCACCAAAGCATAAGCTTGTTTCTCTACGTTTGGATATCTCAGCTCCACATCTTTCAACGATGTGCTCATAAATGCTATGGGATGTTCATCTTTATCTTCGTTCTTCTGTGTAAGGACTGCAACACAAGTATGTTCTGAGGAGAATGAATACACATAAAAAGGTCTTGCATAATCAGGACTGACCAAAACAGGAGCCTCAACGATGGTGGACTTGATTTCTTCAGATGCTTTCTTTGCTTCTGTCGTCCAATCCATCTTAGCATCTTTCTTTAGCATTTCATTCAGTGGTCGTATTATCTCAACAAATCCAGAGATAAATTTCCTCACAAAATTAATCTTACCAAAAAAGGACTTCAGTTCTTTCTTACTGCTCGGGAGGTTTATCTTAGATATAGCCTCAACTCTTTCTGGATCAATGGAGATTCCTTTCTCCGAGATAATATGTCCTAACAATTTACCTTCTGTAACCCCGAATATGCATTTCTTGGGATTAAGAGATATTTCGTACTTTCTGCATCTTTGAAATACCTTTCTCAAATCTTCAATGTGATCTTCTCTTTTACTTGAGAAAATTGTAATGTCATCCATGTAAATAATGATGCATTTTCCAATTAAATCTTGAAATGCAATGTCCATAGCTCTCTAGAATGTGGCTCCAGCATTGATTAAGTCAAATGGCATCCTTTTGTATGCAAACATACCCCACTTTGTGGTGAAGATTGTCTTTAATCTATCTTCATATTCTACCATCACCTGATTGTATCCTGAATATCCGTCCAAAAAGGACATCATCTGCGATCCATTCACAATCTGTAAAACCTCATCCAACGATGGAAGCGGGTAGTTATCTTTTTCTGATGCTTTGTTCAAATTTCTAAAATCAACACAAAGCCTTGTCTCTCCACTCTTCTTTCTAACTGGGACCAAATTGGCGACCCATGTCGAGTGTCACACAGGAAAGATAATCCTTGCTGATAACAATTTCTTCACTTCTTGATATATGAGAGGCTCCAGCAAAGGGTTCACTGGCCTCTGTCTCTGCCTAAATGGCTTACTGTCTGGTTTCAAGGGAATAGTATGTGTAATGATTGATGTATCATATGTCTTCAAATCATCATATCCCCATGCAATCACATCGGGAAAATCTCTCATAGTCTTTAATATGCCTTCCCTTTCACTTGGTGTGCATGTTTTACCTATGAATACATTCTTAACTTTGTTGTCATTTCTCAAATTCACCGTTTCACAGGCACTTCCACTTGAGTCATGCAATCTTTCTATCTTCATTTTATCTCTATCAAATATTCTTTCTAGCTCTATCATTCCCTTAGGAATGAAGTTTGTCTTCAAATCTAGGATACCATCTGAATCATATTCTGCTTCTTCGGCTTCCTCTTCATCAATACCCTGACTCAGGAAAATATTTGTATTTGTCAGAAAATCCAATATATGCTTATCATCTTCAAAAACTTGGAAATTGGTGACATTATCTGGTACGGATGGAACTGATGCGAGTTCCACTGTAAACTTCTTCAATCCTTCCATGGCGATGGGTGCGTAACTAGCAGCCTGTGCAAGCACATTTGCCACTTGATTCTGTGATCTGTATATTGACTTGATATTGAAAGCATCAAAGCTCTCGATGAGATCCCATATCCTGTTGCGGTATTTTGTCAACCTTTTGTCATGGCAGACATACTACTTCCGCACTTGTCTTACTACAATCTCTGAATCTCCAAATACATGTAAAATCTTCACTTTCTTCTGAATAGCTAACAACAATCCATGAACTAAGGATTCATACTCAGCAACATTGTTCGTACATGGAAACTGCAATCTATGGGAGGCCAAATAAGTTTCCCCAGAGGGACTTATTAATTCAAATCCGGCTCCTGATCCTTTCTTTGACTTTGAACCATCAAATCTCAATGTCCAAACTTGATCTTCGTCATGTATTTCTTCTATAATTTCTTCATCTAGCCTAGGAGAGGCCTCTCTAATTTCTTCAAGTGTCAGAATTTCAGGAATTCTCTTGTGTATTTGATTCAAAGCTACCTTGCACATTGCGCAAGAGAATTCAGAATGAGCAGTATCATGGATTCGGCACCAATTAGGCAACAATAAATTTTGAATGCGAGCGCGGTTGCCTAACTCAACTCCCTGCTGGATATTCCTGAATACAAATCCTCTGAAACTTTCAAACATATCAATTTCCTCATCTGTATCATTATCACTTTCTACTAGCATCTCTATGGAATTCACAATCTCATGATTTTCTTCTATCTTTTCAACTGGGTTTTGAAGCATCAAAACCACTGCAACTTTTGGTCTGTAATTTCCTAGATCTGTTTCTAGGAAAAGAATTTCATTGTTTTCCCCATATTCTATTATCATCAATCTTAATCTTGGGGTACTATCTATCTTGGTCTAGTTTGGTACACTTCTCCATGGCAACCACATGTGAGAGAAATCGGTCGAAAAGTAACCATTCAGTCTTCGTGACCAATCTCGACTCAGGAGCATGCCATATCCGTCTGGAATGTCTACAGCTGATATATCTATGAAGTGCTGGACTCTTGGATCCACAACCAACTGCATATGAATATTTTTTAACTCTCCAATCACAGGTACCTCTGTCTTATCTAATTGTGTAACTCTTTTACCAGTATGTATGGGAATGAGACCCAATTTCTCGCATATAGCCTTTGGCATTACATTACTTGAAGCTCCAGAGTCAACCAGGCAATTATGTAATAGCTTACCGAAAATCCTTACTGAAAGCAAGAATGGGGCTGGCTCATCTTGATAATTCACTGCTAGCTTATCCCTATGGGCTTGCAAGCTCTCTTCTTTTTTCACACTTTCTTTGGAAACTTCATCATCTTTTTTAACCGTGCTCTCAACAGAAGTAATCTCACTCTTAGGAGGGATTTCACCCTTGGTAGGATTTTCAGTCATAACTAGTGAATCCTTAACTCTCTTTACATTATCTCTTGTGAGAAAAGCTTTGCCTTCTAGCATATCTTCTTTCTTTGGCACATTTGCCGTCTTTCTAATTCTTCTTTGTTGGGCATATTAGATGAATCTTGAACACTATATTCCTCTTCTGATGACTGTTGAATCTTTGGTTCATCTTGAACTACATTTATGCTCGCTTGAGGAACATTTGAACCTCTTTGAATGTTGGAATTGTTTTGAGTTTTTGCTCTCCCGACAGTATTCTCATTTAATCCATTCATTAATGTATCTCTGATATCAGGTACCTTCATTAGTTCGAACAATGGTAGGCTTACCTTGACTTTCTTGAATTCTTCTAACACACACAGACTCAATCGCTTCAATTCCTCTCCTGGAGGGGAAATGTTCTTTTGTCTAAACTCAGGTGAATCTTGTGGATAGCTTGGTGTATTGCTAGCACTTGGATTTGGTGGCGTAGCAAAATTGTTCGGAGGAACGGAAGTAGTTAAAGGCTCTTGATTCCTTTGATTCCTTTGATAAACTCTTGGTCCAGTGTTTCGTGATGACTGATGAAACACTTCTTTAATTCCTTCAACTAAAACGCTGTTATCAATGGTAGGAAATAATAATCTAGATCTTCAATAGGTCCATTGGGTGAAGCAGGTGGGAATTGAGAATTAGGCGGAACCATAGGTCCATTCACCGATTCTGGCGGAAATCTTCCACCTTGTTCGCACATTAAAATTTCTTCATAAATTGAAGAAAACTTGAAATCCTCAATGATTAATGCTTGGTCATATCTTGTAGTCGAAACAATTTCATATCCCGTTGTTGGAATGTTTTCTGAAGCTTCATTATTTTGCACTTCCTGCTGGAAAATGTCAGCAGCAACCTTGAATTCGGGACAATGCAACTCTGAATGCTGACTAGTGTTGTGTAATCTGCACCAATTTGATAAGGCAGCCTCCGCGAGGAAGACTCTGTCAGCCGGTTGACTTTTCGAAGCAGGCAGATTGTCTAGGGGTGACGACACATTTCCATTGTTGGGCGCAGTATTCCACGTTCTCTTCTGATAATTCTGATTATTACCACGATATCCTTGGTTATTCTGATTGTTCTGATAATTCTGATTGTTACTTTGGTAACCTTGATTGTTGTTTTGATTACCACCTTGATAATTTCTATGCATATTGTAGAGCTGATTGTTCTGGTTCCTCAAATGAGTAACCTCTGTAGATAATTTCTTTACTTGATCTATTAACTCTTTCATTTCTTCTTTCTCCTCCTGTGTCCTTGTGGATGTCATAGCATTTTGCAGGTACACTAGATGCGCTTGCGGAGCTTGAGAAATGGGTGCTCCAGGATGGAGTACCAATTGATTTCATGGCTGAGCAACTAGATACATCGGCTGTGGAACTTGATTCATTATAGGCGTATGATGCACCAAAGCTTGGCTTAAATTCTGAATTTGATTGGCGGCCACGGGCGACCCCAAATTGAGCAAAGGTCCACTAAGATTCTGACGTAATATTTTACTAACTTCTATTGCCTTCGCATATGCTTTGTTCAAATTTGCTGGAGAGGGAGGAGTTCGCACAAACATAGCTGTTAGTTGATCTAAAGCATGATAGCATATCTCTCGAGCATCTGGAATAAGATAAGGAGTCTGCAACCTTGTGTAAGCTTTTTGGAATCGGTTGTTGAATGAATTGATAGGTTCATTCTCTTGTCTTTTGCACTCAACAAACTGTCTATGCAACTCTAATGGGGAAATTTGGATTCCAAACTTTCCAATGAATGTCTCTTTTAATTCCTCCCATGAGGTGATGGATCCTGCAGGTAAATGGATGAACCAATGATATGCTTCTTCTCCTAAGGAATAGGAAAAGAGTCTGCAAGCAACATCTCCATACTCAATCGGTCTATTTCTCAAATGGTCTTCAAACATCTTGATGTGATCTTCCGCCATCCGGCTTGAGTCGCTAGCATTGTACTTTGAACAAAAATTCTCCGGATTCTTCGGCATCTCATGAATATCATTGAATGCGAGCGGTGACGGGTTGGTAACCAACCAGGTAGCACCGTTCATGGGTGGTCCTTGATTTTGGGCCATCTCTTGGTCTTCTTGTTGAAACTGCTGAGCTTCCTCTGGATTTGGATCTGGAGGATCTGGAAAAGTATTGTCTTCTCTCAACACGTCCTTTGGATTGAATAATCTATCTCTATCTGCTATATATGAACTCGGTGAAGCCTCCTGCCTTCCAAGTCTGGATTTGCGAGGAGTCCTCAACTCAATATGTCTTCGATCTCTAGGAGTAGATCTTAGAATTCTCTGAAGTCTCTCGGGTGAGAAGGAATTGATGCGATCCATGGTGATCTATCTAGGATCAATTCGGACTTGTTGTAATCTCTGAGCAAGTAAATCTCTTTCAATCTGCTCTTCAATTTATTCGTCAATTCGTTCAGCTATCTCTTCTTCTTCTTCCAAGATAAGAGAAACTCCAATGTATTGTGGTGCACTTGTTTTCACTTCCTAGGCAAAATTGTTCAAATTGGATATAAGCTTTCTTTCGTCTCCCAGGTTCGGTTGCTTGAACTCAAGTTCGTCCAATTCAAGCTTGTTCGTTCTATCAAGATCAGGTAGCACCATGGTATTTCATACTAACTTGAAATCTTCAACAGGTTCAATTTCTTCCAGGCTGATTGGTAGACTGGTTCTCACGATCAATTGCTCCAGGAACAATGATAATCGGAGGCAAGTTTCCCAACTGCTCTTCTTTGTCTATCACTTTTCTCACTTGTTTGAATTCAGCGTGACTACTTTGGTTTCTCCAAGCAAGAGTGTTGAATTGTGAAATGATATCTCTTTGTTCACCTTGGATAAGTTCTTCTTCAGGCAACACCATTCCGGAACATAATCTTTGAATGATTGCAAAGAATTCCTTGCAAATATGAATTGATAGAATCTGCAGCCTAACTGCTTATGCATTCACTGCGTTTGGCCCTCCTTATAGCGCCAAAAGAATGTTGAGCGCGGGAGGAGGGACAAAAGTCTTGGATAACTCCTTGCGAATTAGAATCTTGATAAAATTCTACTCATGACATGATAATGCTCAGCCCTCCTTCTAGCGCCAAAAGAATGTTGAGCGCGGGAGGAGGGACAAAAGTCCTGGATAAATCCTTGCGAATTAGTATCTTAATAAAATTCTACTCATGGCATGATAATGCTTAGCCCTCCTTCTAGCGCCAATTCTTTATTGATGTGCTTTTTATGCACATAACAATACAAAATAAATTACAAAAGTAATTTACCCTCTCTTGAACAAAATCACCTCAGATGCTAAGAATGAGATCAACTAAAATGATTCCAAGGTTTCTACATGTCAAGTCTTGACGAGTAGGTAAGTTCAGTGGTTGATGTGAATTGCTGTGTTTCACTTGGGGACTTACGCAAATGTTTGGATTATCATGAATGATGCGGAATAGGTGTGCTGACAACTTAAGATTTATCAATATGGCTCTGGATTTACTTTTTACTAAAAAAGGGGGAAAAAGAATAGGGTTCGGGAAATCTATTCTAAGACTAGGAATGTAGGAAATGATGAATGGATCTAGTGGAATCAAACTAGGCAAGGTCTCAAAATCAGGTATTGACACTAGCTTAGTGCAATCGTCTAAGGTATACTTAAAGATTTTCAAGCTATCACCATCCAAGTTAATGCTTGTCAACGGATGTGTAATAGTTGAAGTTATGCTTACTCAAATTCCATTTAACCACACAAGGCGCACTTACCAGCAGCAAGAGGCTAGTGGTATGGATTAAGGATTCCACATAAATGAATTCAACAAATCTTCCACTCAATCTAACATACATGAAAATAAATTCTAATCTAACTTGGAGGAATTGAGAACCATGAATGCAAATACAACACTTGAAGAGAAAAATCACCAACAATTGAACAATGATTAGGATTCAAACAGTTGTAGCATATACCAACAATTCTACAAAAACTCTCTTACAAATGAGAGACAAGGGGGCATATATAGAGTCTCTTGCAAAATGGATGGCCCAAATTGATCTAAGATCAACGATCGAGATCATGTCAACAAAATCCTAGAATTGCCCTAATTAGGGTTACATCAAAAATGGTGCCACCAACATATGGTCCAATGAAAAGATACCTAGTCATCATATAGGGAATCTTCTAGACAATTCCTCCTTGCATCTCTCTCTCTCCTAGCATACTCCAAGAATCTAGCCAATACTGAATCTAACTCCTCCATGGAAATGCTAGGCAAGGTATCCCGCTGTAAATCAATCGCGTCCAGTGAATCCGAGCAAGCATTCAAAGTATTCTCCCATTCTGGCATGAGCTTCTACGAACTATGAACATGAATCAACAAAGAGACCAAGTCATCTATCTGACTCTTCTTCAAAGAGTCCAACAGGCAAAAAATACATAAATTTCATCTTGTCTCTTAATTCGGCTAAGTGTAAACCACTAGCATCACTAACATCAACACCCAATAATTGCTCAATCAAGGCAAGGATCTTCATCTGAATGTCCTGAATTAATCCTTCCATCTGCATGCAACTCGATTGGGCGCTCTCATAAGTTGATTTCTTCACGGCTAGTGAACAATACCAGCCATGGAAATCATATATGTCTCCACTGTGCACAATGTTCTCGCTGACCAAGGTGGAACTAGGAATCTTCTCCAATGCCTGGAGGCGTGGAATAGTCTTGTCTTGAATAGGTCGGAATTCTTCCCAAACTCCCTCAAAATACTAGATTTTGAATATAAGCTCTGTTGTCGTATCATATGCATGAACAAACTGAGTAAGGAAATCATCTGCCTGCTTTCTTGTGCTTTCAATCCATTTTTCCACCTCTGAGTGTGTACCTCTCGCTACCTCGCAGTGTGAATGTATTCCATGGTCAACTGCAATAGGGGAAATAAGGGTGGGATCTCGATGCCTTGTCCCTGCAATATACTCTCTAAGTCTAATATTTTCTTCTCTGTACCTTTCATTCTCCGCAACCACTCAGTCTAACCTTGCATTGATTGCCTGGAGGTTGTCACCAATCTCCTGGAATTCCTGTTCTTTGGATGTACGACCAAGGGCGACTGAAGTGATCTGGAAATCCATAGGAGTAGCAATGTCCGCTGTCACGCCTGCAATAGGAACAACAATCTGCACAATCCGCATTCATGTCTCATCTCTAGCTATGTGCGACAAAATCTCTGCTCTCTTGGGCTCCTTCCCCTTAGCACTCCTAGCTAGGTAGTCATCAATATCATCAGTAGGGTGTACCTCTATCATTTGTTTACTTTTCTCCATACTTCTCCTTAGCCATTTAGGAATGGCGGCCATCTCCATACCATCATCGAGACATACTTCTCAATCAAGTCCTTTCAATGCCGAAATAACATCATCATTGTCATTAGGATTATCCCTGGTCCAATCATATACCTCATTTCCCAAACTAACTTCCAAAAGGACAGTAGGAGATTCCGGCTGATCATTATTCTCATCAGGAGGTGCAGATGTTGCTGTGGCATGGAATTCTTGAATATTCTCTGGTAGTATCACTGTGTTGGAACACTACTGAGTCTCCTTATTTTGTTCTGTTGCTTCAATCACTTCGATTGATGACACGTTGGGAGGGGGTGAAGGAATGATGAGTGGAGGAATGATAGTCTTTTGTTTCTTCTTCACATCCTCAATCTTCTTCCCTCTGGCCTTGACTTCTCCTGGCGTGTTCTTCATTCTCTTGGGAGCTTGACTGTCTTCGTCTGCATGAATCCTGACATCACTGGCAGTCCTCTAATCATCCTCAGAAGTAGACTCTTCCGGTTTCATATTTTCATAAGTGAAGGGAACACCCATGTCAACTAACTTATTCATCTATATATCCACCCATAGGCGGGAGAAATTCAAGACCTCTCTCATCAATATATTCAGGTCGATCTCTTCTGACTCTTACCAATTAGACAATAGGATTGCCTTCTTCATTTCACTCTCATACTGTGGATGTGTATGATCTCTATCATCTAATACTTGATCAGGAATGAGGAAAAGTCCACACTTCCTCATGAAATCCACTGACATTCTGGACCACATTCTTCTCTTTACTGCTTGCTCATCCATCAGGTTAGCCCAATAATCTTCTATGTCAATCTTATGAGTGAACTTCTCTCCTCTGATGCTTCCAACCATCTTGTCTGGATCGAATCTTTCTCTCTTCTTATAGGTAGCAAATCGATAGAATGCAAGCTCCTCACTCGCAGTGCTGGCGGCTATGGTGGACTGGCAAACCTCTGACATCTTCCCAACTGAAATAGGGAATATCATTCTTGTCCTGTGCTTCTCTATCTGGATAACATCGAACTCTAGAAGTTGTCTTACCACTTCCAACAATATCATTCTATCGGTTGGATACCTAGGAAGTTTGTAGGGTTCAGATTGAAACCCATGAATCCTGAGGTATGTGAAAGTGGGAAACTATATATACGACGATCTATATTTTTCTATTAACTCTGTTCCCTCCTTGGACAATCTTCTGTGGATTCCACCTTGCAGCATCCGTGTTACTATGGTTGGTACACATGATGCAAGTAGAGGACATGGAAATTTTGATGTTGCATCTTATTTCAAGATAAGTTTTAGGCACTTTGGTGCAACTATGTAATGTCTCCACTTTAGCAGTTGACCAAGTGTATGTGCGTTAGCCTAGCTCTACATGGTCCCGAGGGCTAACGAAGGGTTTAAGGGGATCTTGGAGTGTTTTGGCCTAGTCATTTCCAGTTTGGGCCAAAACGGAGTTGATTTACTTAGTTTTAGGCATACTTATTATTTTTAGTAAGTCAGCAGGACACAACAGAGACTAGTTTTGGTGATTGGATTCGATACTCCTCGGCGAGAGCTTTCCGACGAGCTATCACTCGCGCTATTCGAAGTCTGATTGCTAATATATTTTAATGCCTGAAGTGTTATTAAAGTAACATTTAATGGGGATGTGTGCAAATCAAAGGGGCACCCAAGGGAGACATAAGTGAATATTTTAATATGTTTTATATTGCGCATCTTTTATCCCACATTGCTTAAATGAGTTGGGTTGACCCTTGGAGAAAGAATAAAAGGAAGCTTTTGTGACTTCATTCAGCATGTTGAATATGAGAAGAAATTGATGTGTGAGTTGCAGGTCCGTTCTTGGCATTAGGGGACGTCTATCCTCTCTTGTGACATTCTAGACGTCATTCCTTTGGGGTTTGGCCTTTGGAATCCATTGCTATCAGCTTCATTAGTAGGAAGATTGGGTGCATCTCCAGCTACAGGCAGATTTGGTGTTTTGCTCATACCTTCTTTACTTCTTGTCCAACGCTTATGCCATTCTGAAGGGATGATTTTATGAAGATATTGGACTGATTGAAGACTAATTAATACTGTAGCAGCACTATTCATGTTACTATAGCACTACACTATTCACGCCACTGTAGCACGACACTATTCATGTTATTGTAGCACGACACTATTCATGTTACTGTAGCAGCAAGATGGGAAGTCATTGTCGGAACATTATGTCAAAAATGCTAGAGTATTTAGTGAGTTGAAAAATCTGCTATGTATTTGATTTTATTAATTCTGGAAATAATATCATATCAACAGTAGTTCAATCTTCATGTTGCATATTATTGTAATTTCCTTCTAGTTCATGTTATGTGATTTCAAATCTATGCAAAGACTTAAAAACAAACAAACATTTCATTTCCGAAGCCATAAGGGGTTTAAACATTAAACGGAGAACTAAGGAGTTGGATGCAAACTGTTTGACTAAATTCCTATCAGCAGTTGGTTTAGTTTTTGGGCATTCTAGGGTGCCCATTACAAGCTAATATGGAGCAGTCCCAAAGGTTGATTGATGGATGGCTATAAAGGGCAAAGCAAGCCGAGTTGTTGGCTCAACAAACCAAGCTCCATCTTCAACACATTCATGACATTCAACACTCCATAGTAAAAATTTGGCAAAGTTTGTCTAATTCTGAAAATTTTGTTGAGGGTGATGATGATTTTTGTGATGACACTCATGGTGGATCAGCTACTCAAGAGTTGTATCCATCTTTGGATCTGTTATCTATTTCATATGATATGGCAGCTATCTACTTGTTGGTAGGTGATTTCATCTTCTTAGATTCATCATTGATCAATGGCTGCCTTACTTGGGTTCCCATTGCACATCTTTCTTTGGTATGGTTCACATCAGCTGTTGAGTTGATAAAACAGATTCAATTGGTGGTGTTAGTGCTGGTGTTACAAGAGCTTTTTGGTGATAGTAGGGACATTACACATCTTCATTTGGGATCCAAGTGGAGTAGAGTTTTTCTTGCAACTGAGATTGCTTGGGGACAAGCAATTTTAGGGAGGGCGGATTGTAATGTCCCCATTTTCATGAGGATCAGTCCGCAGAGGGGTTTGGCCTATTACTTGACCCTCATAGGCCAAGGAGTTGATAAGAGGGGCTCTTGGGTAGTTACTCATGGCTTCACATTTTAATTTTATAAGATTTTTCGTGAGATAATAAATTCTCACGTATGATGTCACGTGTGTTGCACTTTATATTCATAATGATATTTTAATTATCTAAAAGTGCAAATTAAATAATAAAGTCACTTAAATAATATTATTATTATTTAAGGGGAATCTTCTAGAAGTTCAATTAAATATTATTTTATTTCTTCTAGAAGGAGGCCGACCTCTTGAGGGAAAATAATAAATAGAGGAGGCAGCCTCATTGTTGGGCATCGGTTGTTTGATATTTGTATTGATTGATTTTGTGGAGCCAAGGTGTTTCTACAGATCTTTGACTTTGGGAACGAAAACTTCCATTGATAGCATAACTGAGGGAGTGAAAGATCTCGAGGGGTTGCATTGAGGAGGTGATACTTCAGTCATCTCATTTGAGATTCATTGGTGGCCAAGGGGCCAGTTTCATTTGGGTTCATATTGAAGACATTTTGGCATCAGGTGTCTTCAACGATTTTGAGAAGAAGACTTCAGCTTATGATCTATTGAAGCCATTTTTATATCTGCTCTTTTTGGAGAAAATAGGCGAACTCTTGAGGAGCTATTGGAGGTGATTTTGGGAAGATATGGAGGAGATTTCAGTCACATACAGGTCTGCCATGAAGGTTCATCAGACCACATAAGACTCACATTTATGTTCATGGCATTTCATAGAAGGGGCAAATCGTTCTGGGTATTTGACCAATCATTTTCCTCGGACTAGATCATCATTTCGAGCATGTTTTGAAGGCTTTCCTAAGTTTGAAGGGGACATGAACAATGGTTGTGAACAGTGTCGTCGCTACAGTGGTCGTGAACAGTGTCGTCGCTACAGTGGTCGTTAACAGTACCGCTACAGTGGTCGTCAACAGTACCGCTACACTATATGCGCATTTGTATTGGGTATTACTTGCTTCTTCACTTTCAGCATTGGGCGATCTCCTACCAAGTTCTTTTTATGTATTTATAGTGCATTGATGGTATATCAGCCATAGGGAAAGTTGTTGCGAATGTCTTTAATCAGACCGATCAAACCGATCTATGCAATTGAATTTTGATTAGTCAAGGCATCTTTATGTTCCATTGTATTTGATGAGTGCATACAATAAAGAAGAAATAAGTTGCAGATCATTTTTGATGGTATGTCTCTAATGATAATAGTATGCATGTCAAGTGTTTGTCTTTATGTCTGTTGGTTGTAACTACACATTTCTCCTTTGAAATTCATGTATATGCATGGGAAGGGTTAAAAGAAGTTATTTATGCAATGAGCTTTAGATTAGATCCTTTGCAAACATTATTTGTTCTTTGGGGACAATAACACGAAATGATATCAGTCTGATAATTCATACCAGCAAGTCTAAAGTTTAATATCAGCCAAAACTGCATAACACGCAAGGTTATTCAACTGTCCAGAAACCCGCATAACACGCAGGTTTACAGTCTGAAAACCAGAACAGCAGGTTATCAGACAATTGTTTGATAATATTCCCTACACATTCAGACATATATCAGCAGGGGATATTACACACAGCTAGCCCCCGTCAACCTACATTTCATGAGGTCTAGTATGCATCACCATTCAGTTGTGGCAAAGAAAGTCTTCTTGAGTCCTCGTCTCCCTGGTCTCCTTATGCTATCCCTCTCCTCTTGTGTTAGGTCCTACCTACACACATACTTGATGAGGTTTTCTTTGTGTTGGTGAGAAACCTTGGCAAGTTTCTATATGGAACTCTGCGTCAAGGGTATGCTAAATACCCTTGTGAATCCGTGGGCCTATAAGAGAAAGTTATCTGGTGCCCTTTGTAGTCAATGGTGGATTGGAGAGTAACTCTACTGTATTGTACCACCATTGTGCGCAAATGTTGTTCGAAGTCCCTCGAGTTGTAGAATGAAAGCTGCACTGCTTTATCTACCTGAGCACGACTTAGTACAACCTTCAACACGTGATCATCCTACACACTTAGCCACCAACTTCGGCACTCACTTCCTATTGGGTCTTCCCATACTAAAGAATCTATTGCAATGATGTTGTCGCCTTTGGCTTTCTTGCTGCAATCTGAGGCCGAAAAGTTCTCTTTCCCTTGCTACTGCTTGCCACTACTAGAACTTTTTCTATTGGCAAAGTATCTCTAGGTTTTTTTTTATCATGGGGCAAAAAGAAAGATAGGTATCTAGTTTTTGGACCCATTCTCATGTGATGATGTTCCCTGAACCATCAAAAGTGAGGAGATTTACCTCACTTAATCTTTGCTGCAAATTTTTGTTGGGTTGTCTATTTTCTCCTCTTGAGATATTTCTTGAACTTGGATAAATACTCTAAATGAATTTTGTCTTCTAAGGTCTGGATCAAGTCTTGAGTATGCGTCTATACATTCATCAAATTCATCAAAGTCATTTGCTGTTGTTTTTGGTTCTTTCTCTTCTCGTGATTGTTCACCTCTAGGTGGTGATCCAAATGGAGTTCTATTATTATTTTCATAATGGTTTGACTTAACATCTCTTGCATGGGTTTGTGTAGGCCTAAAAGAACTGATGGTATTATTCATATTTTGAAGTGTTTGGAGAAGCAATTGTGTTGTTTGTTCTTGTTGTTGCATATAAGCCTTCAATTCATTCTCTTGATCTACCTCATGATTACTCATTTTATTCTTTCCTCTTCTTTTAATTTGGTTGCTAGTTTCTTGTAATGTTGTAGTTGGCATAAAATGCCTACGGTTATATTTGATAATATTTGTTATCTGCCAATGTATTAATTGTTTGTATTAAGTGGGTTGTCACTCTCGAGTAGTTAATGTGTCAGTTGGTTGTCAGTTGTGTTCCTCTCGACAACCGTTGGGTCCTTTAAATATGTTGTGTACTGCCAAGGAGGGTAGGAGGGAATAGTCGGGTCTATTATAATCCTTGGCTCACCATCTCTGGTCTTCTTCTCTGTAATAATTGCATGTAAAGATACATTTTACTGCCATGTCTGGTATGCATTATCATTTGTATTATATTTCATGTACTTATTAATATTTGTTTACTTCTGGTAGTCTGAGAAACTACACTATAGGGAGTAAACAAATGTTGCCTCTAGTGTTTTCCTTTTTCTTTCCAAGGCTCATTGATCTCTTTGGCTCAATTGCATAAGCTAATTTTTTAAATTTTTAGGCTAGTAGGACTGCTACTTTGATACCAATTGTAATGTCCCTTTCTAGAACATTGTTTATGTTTTCCTTTAAAATAATATTTCAATTTATAAATGATAATTGCATTTATATTTATAAATATAAATTAAATAAAAATCATGAATTGATAGTCAATTTTTGGGTTTTCATCCAAAACTTGATAATAAGAAATAAGGGTTTTTGTCAAATACTTGATAATGAGAAATAAGGGTTTTGTCCTTAGGTCTCTAAGAGGATTTAAGTGTTTTCGTCCTTAAAACTTTTAATTTATCTTGGAGGGTTTTCATCTTCTGAAGGAAATGATCTCCCTTTATATCTTATTATTGAGGGAGTCACAACCTTTCACAGCTATTTCCCTTTGAAGGAGTCACAACCTTTCTTATTCCACCACCCCCCCTTTGATAACTTTAGTTTAACTTTAATTAATTATTTGCTAGTGCTACATACTTCGATTGCCTAATATTTTTAGTTGGTTGCGATCTATCATTTTGGTGGGGCATAACACAAAACTTTACCCTTCATTAATAGTAGTACATATCCTCCAAGCAATAATTCCTGGTATGGTCCAAGCACCCATAGGCTAACAAGGGAAAAAAGGGAGGGAATAACCAATTCAAAAAGCTTAAAATTCAAAAACATCAAAATGTAAACAAAAGAAAAACAACACAAAAGGCCACACACAAAGCAAGAAACGAGACTATATCTGAAGAAGAAAATAGAACCAACCGGTAAGCAAGGGAGCGAGAGGGAGTAGCAAAGGAGACCAACAATAGTGACCAACCTTTTAGCTTCCACAAAAGACCTCAGGGCTCTCTCCAATTTCCTCTAGGGTTGGAAAATTCTCCTACCTGAATTATGTTTTGGGTTGCGAATATATATGTATGTATATATTTTTTACAAACATAACCAAAATGTACCCAATCCTCCCCCCCCAAAAAAATGTCATACAAACGTATCATACCCACATTCCTATACCCAATTTCAACTCAGCAACTTAGGGTTCAACGTTGTCTTCTAGATAAGACCAAGTTTACCAATGGTTAACCATAAAGAAAGTGTACAAGCCTTGAGAGAGGTGGAATATTGTATGGCTTGAGACAAAACAAGGAACTTTGGAATGGCTATGCCAACTGCTTAACCTTGAAAGAAATTTGTCGTGATGCTTTGGCCATATAGGAAGTGTCACCTTTGTATTTGAGTGCTAGGCAAAGACTTGGGTGGAGAATGTTGTGCTCTTAGCCATCCAAAATGTGTTCCAATAGAAATCACCTAAGGTTCTGCCATCAAAAGTGCTCACCAATTCCACTTATGCCATGTTATCATTCTCTGCAAAGAATTAAGAAAAACTTGCCATCACTATTGCCACTTCACTTTTATAGCCTTCATGCTTTACCAATTTTTATACTTTCCTTCCATTGCTTCATCCATCATCAATTAGGAACCTCATCATTTTTCATTTTGAAATAGTCCAACCCTCAAACATCGTACAAGAGTTGCTAGCCAAGAAACCGGACCAAGACATGACAACCTTACAATTTGATAGAGGAAGATTATAAATGATTTGAATTGTCATGCAAACAATGATTAATTGATGACAAAAACAGACACAAAGTAGTATGAACATTGAGTTTCATATGGGAATCAACAAAGACCTAAAAAAGTGACAAGTATAAGGGTTCGAAATTGCATGTTCAAATTACATAAATTTGACAAATTACCATGAATCTAAAAGTAAAATTTCAGTAGGGATAAAGTGTACCTTTCCAGAAAATTATCCTTACTGCATGTAACATTCCAATAAGTGAAAATTAAATAAGTCATGAGAATCATACTTACCTTCCATCTGGTTGAAATATTTCTTGCGGAGAATCAGCTCATCTTTATAGATTTTTTCAAGAGCCGTTATTTTGTCTGCTTGCTGTTTCAAGATTACAGCAGTTTGCATAACTTTCTTATCAACGTCCTGAAAGATAAACAAGGAAAAAAAACCTCAAACATTTCACAGACAAAAGACTAGAGTTTGCAAATATAAATCTACTGAAACTTCTCAGGGAGTGATTACAGTGTTTACTATTTATTTCCGTCTTTAAGAAAAAGGAATAATCAGACACCAAATCCCAAATTTAACTAGATAAAATATAAATCAAAGTAAGAACTAAAGGTATGTATTGGTGGTGAAATGTATTTTCCTGTAGTTCTTAAAATTTCTGGGAGTAAGGGTTTCTTCAAATACAATGGTATAAATTATAGCAGTATTATTTACCTATAACGACCCTTGGGCCTTATTCACAAGAGAACTTGTTGTGATTGTTGAAAGCCCTATATAGAAATTGCCAAGATAATCTATAAAAAGAAAACCTGTATTTTGTGAATGCCCTACAAATGAGCATAGAAAAAATACTAAGAGGACATGCATGTGGGCAAGCTAGGTAGACAGACTGCCCATATATAATATTATTAGGTGGTTCATGCACTCTGGAATTGTTTCATGGCTTCTATCCTTTGGGGAGTATTTGGTCTGAATGACAATCTATTGTGAGTGGAAATTTAAATACTTCAATGGAGCAGCTTGTTTGACTCTAAAGATTCACAAAACATGAAAATTTTGTATAAATACTTCATCAATTCACTTGATCAATGGCAAAAAAAAAATATATTTTTAATTATTTTGTTTTCTTGGCTGTGCCAACAGTATATAGAATTCAGAGATCATCTAACCTCCTTGAAATCACGCAGTTCCTCTAATTCCTTCATGGTCTCCTGTAATGCTTCAAGTTCAGATGTACGCAAAGCAATAGTAGATTTAGCCATACTCAATTCCTCTGTGCGTTCTGTAACTGTCTTTTCTAACTCAGCAGCACAATTACAAAGTGCTTGTCTCTCTTGCTCAAAAATGGCTTCAAGGCGTTTGATCTGCTGTTTAATTTTATAAATTTGAGAATTATGATCCCCATCTCATATAAAGCTCACCACAATATGTAAATAGATATATGTATCAATTTAAATCATTACTCACCTCATCAGCCTTATTTTCTTCAATCCTAAATTTTTTTTGCTCAAGTAGCTGTTTCTCACTTGTCAGACTCTTACAGTTCTCTTCCCTACTTCTCAGCTTGTCTGATTTATCTCTTATTTCAGTCCGCAAAATCTCTACCTGTTAATGTTGTAGTGGGTGGAGACATTAAATTGTGTTGCACCGCTAACATCTCATTGCTCTCATTTCATTTGAAACCTTCAAAAGCTTGGGTTAAATAAATACAGTTAAAAAAGCAATTGCTTCTACCGCTGAAAATAAGAAGTTTGCAATTATCTCAGATGAAAATATAACAGTAAATTATCTAGTGCTTACCTGAGCCTCAAGGTTCTGAATACGTACAGTTTTGTCTTGTTCCTGCAGAACTGTTGTTTGATTGGAATCAGAAGAAAGGTTTACTTTTCTTGCATTGACCAGGACAGTCTGTTTTACAGTTAAGGAAGTGTGAACATCATTTAAAAAGGATTAAAATATTAACAATAGTGCAACCTTTACAGCGCAAAAATAAAGAATCAGTTGCATCATATTAAGTAAAATTTTCTTTGTAACAACGAAATGCCCCATATACAAGGATGGATGCTTTTTATGTATATATTAATTATTATTCATTGTCTCGTGATAACTATGATGTAAGAACTGAGAATTTATTTGCTTAACTCGTGATTGTTTACATTGGAGAAAATACAGAAGTCCTTACCTTGTTCTCTAGGCTATAACTTTAAGCACTGCTACCTCTGCTCAACTGATCAATGCTTGTGCACAATATAAGTTACATGATTTTAGCAACAATGTGATCACAAATCAAACAATATTAATCTCTAATAGGTAACCAGAGAATTTCATTGCAACTAGACTCAAACCCTTGCCATTATAATCAATTGCAAACAAGAGACGAGTAAGACATCTCATGTAGTGGAAGCAAACCTTGGATCATGTTATAAAATTGCCCAAGAGATGGTTCACTCATTAAATTATGGTAAGAGAAAGCAGATGCCAATATACAGTTGGAAATGGAAAAAAATTATGATAGGAGAACTGGCCTTTTTAGAAAAGGTTCTCTAGATATTTTCCTCTTCAGAAAAATGGATAATGGACAGTAAGCTTCTTTACTACTAAAAAGTTTCAATATTAAGGAAAGAGTCTGGACTTGGTTACTTTAACAATCCAAGGAAGTTGAGAAAAAGAGATGCCATATCTCCTTATCCTTTTATTCTCAAAGACGAGGTTTGGAAAGATTCATCTAAGAAGAAAAATCTTAAAATATAGTTTCACATCTGTTCCTAAATCTTTCTTGAAGATATTACCAATTTACTTTAGAATACTTGAACATTGAAAAATTATATATCACATATGCACATATATCAGATATACAAAAGATATAAACACTTATTTATATCACAGAAGTTTTTTCTTTTAAATATCTGTCCTTTAACTGCCTTGCATTCCAAATATTGGACTCTGTGCATGTAATACAACTCACCATGCTCGATTGCTAAATTAATCATTCTCTTTTTCAATGATGCTTTGAAGTTTGCAATATCTCTTCTCAACCTGTCATCAATGTTTGTGTAATCTTGCAGATAAATAGGGACACCATGCTGTTTTCATACATGCTAACTATTGACTACCAGATGTCATGAACATCTTTAACCATAATATTTCCATCTCTAACCTTGAGAAATATTAACATAAAAATGAGACAGCTGGGTACCTAACACTAAAAATTGCTCCAAGCATCGTTATTTTTCAGCACAAATATGCTCAAGCTTCTTATGCTCATGCTACATATGTTTTACCATTTTAATTTCTGCCTTTTAGTGTGATAAAATAGAACAAATGCATAGTTGAACTCCTCTTTGAATGTGAAGAGAAAGCTCCCTACACACAAAAACTAACCTAATGTGGACAAACTACTTGTTATTTACAATCTATACAATGTTTTCTAAGTAGTTCATATTCATTCTAAACAAAAATAAAGGTGCGTCCCTTTGGATTCACCAACGAAGAAAGACTGACAAACACTTCTATTGTACACAAGAGGTTTTATAATTTATGACTATCTACTTCATAAAAAGATCTAAGACAACGTAATGTCCCCTTCTCTGCTCTAGTTTGTTTTGGGGACTATTGGCCAATCCCGAGACCCGTTGGTCAGTCAGAGGCAAAATTAGGGTTTCCTATTTTCTAGGAGGATGCTTTGGCAGTTTTGGTGGCTTGTTTGTTGGAGTTTTACAATTTCGATTCTAGATTCCTTCTGGGTTTTCAGAATGCTTCACAATGGTGGTACATGTGTAGCAATTAGTGAAGTTTGGTATACTTACTATTTTTAGTAAGTAGGGGCGAGGACAACTCATTTTTCTGGGTTTTCAGAGAGCTTCGTGATGGTGTGACATGCAACTAAATCTGAGGACTTTTCCGGACAATATTTTTAGTAAGTCGCATCGACTGCTCAAAATGTGGTTGAAATCACTTTGGAGACACTATTTTTAGCAATATGCTATTTATAGTAAGTACTATTTTTGGCAGGTTCCAATGGTCCAGAGGCTATTTCTGGCAATGCAGTTTTCAGTACTTTTGGCCATCAGCTCACTATGGTAGTTGTTCAGTACATGGGAAAAAGTATTTTTAATATATTTTAATGTCCCCTTGGCCTCGATGTGTGACTTATATATTTCTGTCTATGACTTAAGGGGACGACTTGAGGTGATAAAGTATTATTTTATATCATAAGTAATTGTTTGAAAGGTTTAGCAAAGAGTCGGCATCATTGAAAGAATCATTCAAGAAAGTTCAGGAAGAAATCCATAATGTAGTTGAAGCAATGTTTGCAAGAACGATGACTGATGAAGAGTTAACAGTTGACCATTTGAAGGATAGGTTGCATGAATTATTCTTTGTAGAATCCTTCTCCAAGGAACATTTGGAAAAATTTCCTTGTTCTCCAGCACGATGCGAAGGACTCAAGAAGAAACATCAAGATGGGAGAAGTTTTTGTCCAAATGTGAAAAGGACATTTCATTACTGGAATTCAAGTTGGAGACTATGCCAAGTGTCTCCATAGGAGAGATGGAAGCCTTCATTGCCAGGTTCATCACATTCGCCATAAATGAATGGGATAATGGTCGTCCAATTTTGGACAAGAATCTATTAATTGCATGAGGGCATGATGGCACATTTATTACCAATAGACATTTTGACCGAGTGGTGGCATATTCAATGCATGGTGGTCGTCATATTTGAGGAGGAAGTGGCTCATTAATGCATGATGGGCGATTTTTTATGTAGTGGTGCATTTAATGCATTATGGACACCATTTTTGGGGGTAAAGTGTAATTAATAGATAGTGGTGTGATTCCTCATTAATGATCATTCCTACTACTTGGTGTCATATTTGGGAATCTCTTGGTCAAACCCTAATTAGGGTTTTGCATGTTCAATCTTAGCCATTGATTCGTTTGTAATCTGGGTCGTCCATTTTCTTCTTGGGGGCCTATTAACGGGGGTCACCCGTTCATTTGTAAACGGAGGGAGAATTCTATGAGATTGTTGCGATAAAAGTCTGAGATAATGATAGTGAAACATTGAATTTTGGTGATCACCTGAGTTATTTCAAAACTTGCATGGTTTCATCTTCCTCACTTAGTTTAGATTTGCTTCAAGTATTTAGATGAATGAGATAGATTACATTGCTATGTGGTGAGATCTTATGCTCATACCTTTTGTTGGTAGATGATGTCTATCCGCAATGCAAGGTTGGATTGAGCTATTATATGCGCGTTCTTAACTTAAATTATTGGATGAACATTGTTCTTAGATAGTGTTCGTTGATGGTTTGAAACCTTACAAGCACAACCTCTATAAATTGCACCTCCTTTATATAGTTGTCTAATAGTGGTGAAGTCGAGTGTGGTTGATCTCGCCTAAGCTTTGTTATCTATTGAGTTCTTAGATTTAGTTTAGTCTTTTTAAAACCCTTTCCAATTTTACTTTCCGCATTATTCATTGAAAAGTCCCAAAAAAGAGTTATCCATTGCCAAACCATTCGCGAGAATCTCCTTGAAGTCACAAAATTGTCTAAGTCTTCTTCAAGTGTGCGTAAGTCCCCTTAGATTACCACAACATCAACCAAACGAGTCTATATCCATCGTAAAGTTGCTAATATGCAATTGGAACCTTGGAATCATTGTATGATCTTCCTACAATCTTAGCATAAACATGATTTTGATCAAGAGAGGATAGAGTGACCGTTGGAAACTTTATTCTGTGTTAGAGTGGTCACAAAACACCCGTTAACATTGCGGAACTGCAAGGTAATACGTTTTGTTTTACACGCTTTATTATAAATCCCCCACACTTCCACAGTTGCTCATTTGTATCACTTAAGCACACCTGCAGGGTAATACTTTTTACTTTTACCTTGCGCCGCTTACTTTTTATTACCCACACCAAAGTTGGAAAAGTCAAACTCACCACAGACTCGACAACCCAAAAATTGGACTCGAACTCAGACTCGACAAAGACTTGGGAAAGGACTCAACAAAAAAGAAAACCGTAGTTTTACAAAAAAAAATAAAAATTAATGTATTTAGAGAACATAAGAGCCACAATTGAAACATTACACATGTCATATAATCTCCAAACACTCAATATTTGAAATTTTGTCATTCATGCTCATATTTTCAAAGTTTAAAATGTATAACAACAACATAAGTTTATAAATGTTTATACTAAGCAAAAAAAGTTTATAAATGTTTACAAAATTTCATATAATGATATGTCCAAATGCGAAAAACAATAAACTACAGATCTGTTTTGAGCAATAACAAATGTCAAAAGTGAGGAAAATTTTAAAAAATCAATTTTTATCCTTGACTGGGCATTCTCAACTAGCTTCAAAAGTCCTTCATTAGGACTTGCAAGTCCCAATGCCATACTCACACGAGTCTTTAGCACAGACTCAGGAGTCCGATCGGACTCTCCCAAACTTGGCTTGCAAGTCTGTGGTGAGTTGACTCAGCCCACCAATGGATTCACGTGTCTTGGCGAGTTCGAGGCGAGTTCATCGAGTCCTCAAACTATGACCCACACCTCCGCAAGTCCCAAAACCAACTGCGATTCTTACTTGCGGAGCTGTGGGGTAACAAATGCATTAAACTCTAACACCCCGCACTTCCTCAGATGGATGAAAATAAGCCAATGCTTGATTGTAGGGCCCGCAGAACACTAATCACTTAAGAATCCAAAATTTGTGTGTTAAAAGATGATAACTTGTCAAGGGGTGATGGGGTTGATGGCTAGGCAAGTTTACAAACACTTTAACACTAGACTTAAGTAAATATCAAGGCCGGTAAATGTTCGAAGTCCTAACACAAAGGGGCCAGCCATTAAATGGTGTAATAGGCTTAAAGTCGTAACTAAGGGCTCTGCTAACCAGTTCAGCAAGTCAACATCGGATTATAACAAAAGGGAAATAGGCCAAGAGTAAGGTATGCTTTTTTGAAACTTACGAAAAATTTCAAAAACCCTAACACATGCATGAGGGGAACTAAGGGCATTTTATCAATCCTAACAAGATCTTCATTTATGGATCTTTGAGGAGGATTCCAAGGTTTTTTGCCTTCCATTTGCAATCTCCCTGGCAACTTCCTTCTATCTTGTAAGACATTGAGATGGATGTTCAACCTTTGATTCCACTCCCACATCAATTTTCTTACCTCTGGTCTTTTTCTTTTGAGTTGTTCATCCATCCTTATCCAAAGGAATATGTAATGTCCCCATTCTAGCCAGTTAACTCATGATTTGTCATTAGCCTATTTTCTCCATGGTCCCGTAGGCTAACCAGGACATTTAAGGGATCTTGAGGATATTTTGTCTGATGTGTTTTAAAATGTTTTTGAGATAAATACTATTTATAGTAAGCCAGTGGCCAAGTCAGTGATTCAATATTTTCAGTAAATTCTTGGACGACACTTATGTCAGTGGTGTTGATGTGTTTTTCATGCACATGCGAACACAGAACAAAATACCAAGGTATCTTATCCTCTCTTGAACAAAGTTTCCCTGAATGCTGAAGATTTCGCCAAAGGATCAATCGAAGCAACTCCAAGGTTCTTATATGTAGGGTCTCTACGTGTGGATAAGCTGAACTTGGTCTAATGTGATTATGCTGGAATCACAAGGGGACTTACGTTCGATTGCCTAAGCGTTTAATCTGCGAGAACTTGAATCCTATCTACTGTTTGGAAGATAAAGAAATGGCAAAAGATACAGGGTTTGGAGAATCTAATCTAGAACCTAGAATGCAAGAAGATGGATGAACGAATAGGTGGAGTCCTATTGGGCTAAGTTTTACCATCAAACTGAACAATTCGACACTAGCTCAGTGCGATCTTCTAGGGTAGTTCTGAAGATGTTCAAATCATCACTGTCAAACACTGATCATCATTCACGTTAATGCATGACCAATAGACGTGTAACGACTCGAGATTAAGCTCATTCAATGCCAGTTGACCACGCAGGGCGCACTTAAAATCAACAAGAGGCTAGTGGTTTGGACTAGGCGGATTCCACGCGAGTGCATTCAGTAACTTCCTTCATTCAATCTAATTAACCATCATTTAAAATGAAGATTCAACAAGAGACCATGCATATTGCAAAGAAATGACACATTTCACCATAACTTCAATGAAAATGGAGTTCATTTACAATCAAGGCAACAATTTCTTGCCTTCTCCTACTCTATTCTAACTTCTATTCTATTTGCTATTCTATTCACTATTCTAGCTACTTACTCTTAGCTATTAACCAACTATTCACTATTATTAACCTTTACAAATGAAGAGCTTGAGCCTTTTATAATGCTCTCAATACAATTCAATGGCTCAGATCAATTTAAGATCAATGGCCAAGATTTTACAATGAAAACCCTAATTAGGGTTTGTTACAAGAAACTCTCCTTAGCCAATGAGAAAATTATATTCCATGAATGTGGACCAGTAGATGTCAAGGGTAGGTGCCTCGAAGTTTGTGCCATCACTGGTGAGTCAAGTACATTGAATCTGGACATGCTAAGGTGGAGCTATCTGACTCGAGGAACAGTGACTGGGATGCCACCTTGTCTTGCGTTTGCCCTTGCATTGACCTTGCTTGATCTTCCTTCATCCTTGATGTACTTAGTGAATGATGTAACCCCTTGACTCTCATATGTTTGATGAGCCTCTTTATGGTTAGATCACCCCTTAGTAGCCTACTTCGCCTTGAAATGCTTACCGGATCTTTCTTCTGATATCATGCGGTTTCTTCATATGGCAAAATGAGGTCCTTGAGGATAACCTGGTCTATTATGTGCAACCCCTTGAACACTTGAATTCCTCCAACTTTGAAGCACCTTTATTCCTCTCTCATGCATTTGAAGTGTCCTTGATGATGATGGAACTTGAGTAGGTCTTCCTTGTCCTGGCCTGATCCTCCTCCATCTTGATTTTATTAATCTACAAAACAAACAAAGGATGATTAAGTATACATGATATATTTGTTCTAACATGATATTTCTTACCTTAAATCATCAACAAGAAGGCATTAGAATGAAATTCGCTTAGGATCCTCTCCAGGGACAGGCCCTATAGTGAAATTCGCTCTGGACCCTTTGGAAGGGTCAGGAGCGAAATTGGACAAAGTTGCTCAATTAGACCTCATTTTCAACCTTACCTTACCAATATCAAATCATTCGCCTCCAAAATTGTTTAGGAATGGGTTTTGCTCAAGGACTTAGTCAAAACTTTAGATCTGCTAGGAATTTTGGCTGGACCCTTTGGAAGGGTCAGAAGCGAAATTTGCATTTTAGCTCAATTTTCATCATTTCTTTGCCTCAAATCTCTTCTCAAGACAAGAATACATCAATCTTACGCCATAGGGACAAAATCTAGGCTTCAAACAAGGAGAAAAATAGTGTTTTAAGAAATTTCACTTTGGACCTTGGCCAAGGACAGGACCTATAAGGAATTTCGCTCTGGACCCTTTGGAAGGGTCAGGAGCGAAATTTGTGATTTAGCTTCAATTCCATCACTTCATTGCCTTAAATCACCTTTCAAAGGCAAGTACATATCAATTATTTCCCAACCATGCCTTAGAAATCAAGATCTTGGTCTCAACAAGGAGCAAATAGAAGTTTTAGGAAATTTCGCTCTCAACCCTTTGGAAGGGTCGGGAGCTTGAAAAAATTTTGCTCTGGACCTTTTGGAAGGGTCAGGAGCGAAATTTGCATTTTAGGCCTAATTCTTCCACCTTTTTACCCCTCAATTGCTTCCAAGGCATGCTTACATCCTAACTAAGGCTTCAAGGCACAAAATTTAGTTCAAATTTGAAGCAAAGGGAGGATTCTATAAAATTTCGCTCTGGACCCTTTGGAAGGGTCAAGAGCGAAATTTGTCTTTTACCCTCAAATCCATCATTGCTTTTACTTCCATTCAGTTCCTAAGGCAAGTATATCCATCCTCTCTCCACCATGTCCTAGGAACAAAGATCTTGGCTTGAACAAGGAGGAAAATAGTGTTTTAAGAAATTTCGCTCTGGACCCTTTGGAAGGGTCAAGAGCGAAATTCTTCCTTAGGCTCATTTCACACTTCTTTTCTCCTTTCTTTGCCTTGAATTTAACTTGTCAAACCTCCTTCTATCACCATCAATTCAACTTGCTCTCAAAGTGGTGTCCATTTCAAGGTTTTGGTGAGGAAAAAAGGTTTCCTAAGAATTTTGCTCTGGACCCTTTGCAAGGGTCAAGAGCAAAATTGATGTTTTAGGCTCAATTTTCCATCATTGACTTCACTCAATTTTCCATCATTGACTTCATTTTCAACTTTTCCTCATCAAAAACAAGTGATTTGCCTTCAAGAATGCTTAGGATTGGATTAATTCAAAGGTTGGAGCAAGGGATAGTGCTTTATGGAGAAATTCGCTTTGGACCCTTTGGAAGGGTCAAGAGTGAAATTGCTCTTTTTGGCTCAATTCTCATCCTTTTTCACTCATCTTTGCTTTAGACTTGATCTTTTGAATCCTTTCCTTGCCATGTATGTCCACTGTTTGATGTCCTTAGTGAAGAAATAGGTCTTTTGGGGAATTTCGCTCTGGACCCTTTGGAAGGGTCAAGAGCGAAATTTGCAATTATGCTCAAATTCCTCAACTTTCATCACTTCACTTTGTTTCACACATCAATACTCTCTCAACCATGCCATAGGGATAAGGTTTACGAGGCAAATTAGGACCAAGAAGGGTGATATAAGGAAATTCGCTCTGGACCCTTTGGAAGGGTCAGGAGCGAAATTGAAATTCGCTCTGGACCCTTCGGAAGGGTCAGGACCAAAAATTGACATGTTGGTCTCTCCGTCAGGATTCATATATGGAATATAACATTTAAGTATAAGTGACATACACTTATACTTTAAGTTATATTCCATATATATTGTCAGGATGTTTGAGAGTGGTCTCGGACCTCCAGGAGTTATAAGGCAAAATCTAGTTTTTGGAGTATTCTTCAATTTTCCAAACTTCATCAAATTTCAGGATCAGGATGACATTCCAGACTTAGCCAAATTTCAGGACATTTGAGGATCAGGATGACATTCCAGACTCCTTAAGGCGAATTCGCTCTGTCCTTGATGTAAGGGATGGGACCTAGGAGGACATTATGCATTCAACCAAGGTTTGATTTAGCAACTTGAAGTGCGACCAGATAGTACACAGAAAACACCCTAGGAATGATCTAAATAACCCCTAATCACTCAATTGACTTGACCTCTTGAAGAGATCCACCTACTGACCCACTTCAACTTAAGAAGAGCCTGCTATCCTAATGATCTCTTTGACAACTCTCCAATGCAAAGGCTAAAAGACAAGACCAGACAACCAAGCAAAGAAAACTAACCCTAGAAAGCAAAAAGTAGGGGTCCCCATTTGCAATGGGTCGCTGTGTGAATACGTCACAACAAGTGGTAATGGTTAAATACCGACTAGAGATTTAATAGTTATTTGGTGTTATTTATTATTTAACAATAAAGTTGAATTATTAAGTTAAAATTAAGTTATTAACTTTATTGTTATTTAATACCTTTAGTGGTACACAAAGTTATGTGTTTTAAATATTAAATGTTCCCTTTCACTTAAAGTACATGGGTGTCCATAAAGAGGAGATTAAAATATTTCAATAAAAAGGAACTTCATTTATCCCACATTGCCAGGGAAGACGAGTCGACCTCTTGAAGAAAGAATATAAGGGCATTTTGTATGTTTTTTCCAACATGCTTGGTTGAATGGAAAATTTGTGAATTAA
The DNA here is from genome assembly GCF_030272615.1 of Cryptomeria japonica. Taxonomy (NCBI): domain Eukaryota; kingdom Viridiplantae; phylum Streptophyta; class Pinopsida; order Cupressales; family Cupressaceae; genus Cryptomeria; species Cryptomeria japonica. The sequence continues at coordinate 155,922,720 of NC_081409.1, forward strand.
TTGGAGAGTTCATCTTCAAGGATTTGTGAGGAAGAAATCCCTCATGAATGACATTCTTCTCGCTGTTGCATTAGGAGGATTAAAATTTAATGGTGTTTTCATTCAGGAAACACATTGGGCTTACAAAGTCTTAGATTTTTCAAATAGAGAAGCGCAGATTTGGAGAAGATTATTAGAGCAGATTTGAGGGCATTTTTGGCAGCCAAAAAGGAAAAGAAAAAAAAGTTGCTACAGTGTCGTGCAATAGTACCGCTGCTACAATGATGCTGCTACAGCAGTTCGCTACAGTGTCGTTGCTACAGTGACGCTGCTACAGTGATTGCTACAGTGATTTTGCAGATTTTAGTTCAAAATCAGATTTATGTATTTCCAGACGAATATTTTGGGGTGTGTGATTCCGACTTGTTGATGTATTCAGTTTTGAAGAGACATTTCTATATATCAATCTAAATCAGTTTAAAAGAATAAGTTGTGTTCCTATATTGTCTTTGTTATCTATTGTTGTTGTATTTATCTTTCTTTCAAAGGAAAAAACATTGCATAATACCATAAACTTCTGAAACAGAAAAAGAAACTCAGAAACCAGTCTTAAAAGATGAACGCATGCCAAGTGTTTGACAAAATGTCAAACTGTACAAATTGAAAAAATAAGCACGGAAAGGACAGGGGTCTTTACAGTGGTATCAGAGCAATGTATCCTACCATCCTGGAGGGTATAATATGAGCAAACAGTGACATGTCTGGTTATGACCAGCAACCCTTCACCCACCATTACAACACATGAATAAATAGAGCAACACTTATTACAGGCCCGGAAGAACAAGGAGTTACAGGAGAACAAAACATTGACAATATGGGTGAGAAGGGATCCAGGTAAGGAGAGATTTATACAGTTATTGGACACACTAGTTCAGGGACAATGGCTAGCAGAGAAAAGAGCACTGCAATAGAATCAGTGTTTGGACTTACTAACACGGATGATAGCTCGCCAGATGGGTATTAATGTGAATAACTTGGGTGGCAGAAATAATGGTGGCAATAATCAGAATGGAGGTAATAATGGACAAAACGGTGGAAACAATGGAGGTAATAATGATGGATAAAATGGAAATGGGGGTAGTGTGGGAGGATATGTGGACAACTTTGGACATGTAGCTCAACCCACTAGAACTGTGAGCTCCAGACCTCTTCTACCTACCTTCCCACCTAGGGCACCAACACAGCCTATGAATGAGCCTCATATCACTGACTTACAGGATCAATTCAGAAGAGATTGGGAGAGTGGAGGACCCAATTTTCAGGCAGCTATGTCTCTACGATATTACATTGATGTGAGGATGGGACACATGCCTCGTGCGAGAGATAGAAACCAAAACTGAGTTACGGAAGAAAGTAGAGAAGTTGTCACTACCGTATTTTGATGCTTTTGGGAAGACTAAGCATGAGCTTGGGTTCAAAAGGTAGATACTTATCTTCAGCTTAATCCTATGCCTGAAGAAGAATCCATAAAAATGTCGCTATACACCTTGATGGAGTTGCACATGAGTGGTGGCACCATGGCATGGTGACTATGGGACATGATCAAATCACTTCCTTTGTTGAGTTTATAGAACGATTGATAGAGAGATTTGATAGGAAGAATTCAAAACTAAATTTCAAGGAGTTGGCACAGTTGAAACAATGGGAACCATTGGAGAACTATATCTCAGAGTTCTAGAGACTCCCAGTATTAGTTACAGATATATCATAGAGGAAGCTCACGGTGCTTTTCATGGATGGGTGAGCTGATCCATTGAGAGGGTGGATTAAGGCCCTCAATCCACGTACACTGCAAGAGGCCATTAAGAAGGCCAAGGACATGGAAGCTTCTAGCTCAAAAAGACGATTTCAATCTAACAGTTTTCCACCAAAAAAGAAAATGACAAGAAACAGAGTGATTCACACCCACCACAGACAGATTCGGGGAGACTTGATAGTGATCAATTGAATGAGCTCAAAAGAAAGAAACTTTGTTTTCATTGCAGAAAGCCATGGGACCCTTCACACAAGTGTACTATTAAAGCGAAAGCAAAACAGTTATTCTGCTGAAGAATCAACTTTAGAAGAGTCAGAACAATAGTCAGATTCAGAAAGTAGTTAGGATGAAGATACTACGACAGAGGAGGCTGGAGAAGATAAGACCATTGCACAACTTACCAGTACTGAACCGTCAATAACCTTCAACGTAAGAGGTGTGATACAAGGGCAGTGAGTGGTTTTGCTGATAGACACAGGAGCCACCCACAATTTCATTGATGAAATCTTCATGAAGAAGCAAGGACTTTAGACAGGAAGCATGAGGGATACAGAGTGATGGTGGCTAGTGGACATAAGATTCTCAGTACTCGCATGATTCTTGATCTTCATACGCGGATAGGAGATTATGACATGGTAGGTAAGTTTTATGAGGTTGATATGGGCGATTATGATATCATTCTGGGCATGACATGTGTTGGTTGAAAATTTTGTACACTTGGGGAAATATACGAAATTGTGGCTTCAACCACAGTGTGTGAGTAAAACTCTCCTAATTAAGGGAAGGCTCCCCCTATCTATATCTAATCTAAAACTAAACAGAATGAGACAACAGTCTTTCTTTTTCCTTCAAGAAAGCCAATATCCTTTTCTCTTCACAGAAAAGTGATAGCAAGTTAACTTAGAACAGCAATAACAACTTTTTGAAATAAGATGAGAGAAAGAAAATGAAGTTTCCTGAAAGATCAGAGACTTCCTCACTTCCTTCGAGATAGGATAGAAATATCAAGCTCAAAGACTTGAATATACGAAGTCCTATCCACCCTTTTCTATGCTAATAATATCAAGAACAAATTATTGCAGCACAAAGTCTGAAATATCTTATTCTCTTTTACACAAAACAATAAGAACTAGTATGAGCTCAAAGAATCACAACAATTTCTTATCGCAAAATCTATTTCTAATCTCTTTCAAGAACAATTGTAAGCACAAAGTCTTACAACTCTTCATAGAAGAATGTTTACTCTAATTTATATTAACCTCCAATACTTGCAGCACAAAAACTGCAAATCAAATTCGATTAAGCTATCTAAGAAACACTTGCAAGAAAGAGAATACGGAACACAAACTCAAGAATGTAGCACAAAGACTCAACACTTGAGTAATCTTCTTTTATTTCTTTCAATTATTCAATTTACACATAAAAGCTCAAAGACTTCTTTGCTGCAAATTTGGCAAAGTTTTTTGCTTGCTTTCCAAAAGATAAAAATTACAATAGACCCCCTCAAGTATTTATAGGGGAGGAGTCTTGAGAAAAAGGTGGAGAATCCTAACTAACTTGAGAAATTCTCTTAACCACCAAGACTTAATCAATAACTAACTATGACTTATTCAAAGTCACAAGTCCTATTCTAAATTGACTTGTAACTCGTCTACTTGTAATTACAAAGGTGCAAGTAATGACTTAACTTGCAATTTACAAAATGTTTTTACAAGTAAACATGTCAAAAAAGAAACTACAACTAAGAGATTAAAATTCTGAAAAATGGAACTAAGTGTTGAAAAACACTTAGGTTGCAGCATGTGAAGACATGAATCCTTTGAACTTCTGGATGATTATTTGCAACTCATCAGGATTCGGTTCATGGGTATTCTTTGCCACGATCATGGTTTTCACAATAATGTCGCTGCAACGAAGGATTGTGGCATTATTCTTCTCAAAGGAAGACTGAATTTCTTGCAAGAAGACTTGATAGGCAACCAAAGCTTGAATAGATGCAGCTGAAAATGGTTCACTCCTCCACTCATGATGAATCTTCAACTATAGATCTGAGAGAACCCTTCTGATAATAATTCCCTATTGTGATCCATGATATTGCAAGAAGCTTTCTCACAACGAGAAACCATATCCTGAAATACTTCCAATCGCAGTCTCATAGAATCATCAATGTCTTTAACAAGTGACTTGAGAACAAGGGCTTTGTTCTCCAAGAGCTCCTGGTATTCTAGATACACAACCCTCGAAGGAATAACCTGATGTTCTAGAAGAAAACTCAAATTTTGTTGAGGAATCTTGAGCCATGTTGTCAAGCTATCTTCCGCCTTTTCCAAGTTCTGTTTGAAAGCGTCAAAAACCTTGTTCAATTGTTCCTCAATGGTCTTCAATTTGACCATCATTTGAAAAACCTCCTTCAAGACCTGTGCCCATAAATCAAGAAGCTGATCCACCCAAGATTCCAATGCTTGAACCTTTTGAGCAGCTCTCTCAACTCCTTGAAATGATTCTTGTGGACCGGAAGAACTCGAAGGATTGTTCCCTTCACTAGAGAATTTGGTGATCTTTTGAACAGCTGCAACAAGTTGCCTATTCTCCTCTTTTAGCTTGTCCTTCTTGGCTAGAAGCTCATCATATTGTTGTACTAGTGAAGCTATGAACTGTTGGGCATCATGTTTGACTACTTCACGTGTTTGCTTACCCAAATCTACCCTTGTGACTGTTATCACTTGAACCTGCACCCCTATTTGCTAAGCTATCAACTCAGCAGGCTTGTGACACATGGGAACTCTCCTAGGCCTGTGGGTTGCCTAAAAATTTGGAGTGAACCTCTAGAGAAATCTGGTTCTTAACTGGTTATCACCTAATTCTGACTACCTTGATGATTTTTGTTGAGAAAAGAGAAGGAAAACATGAAAATGAACCCTGTCTAACAGGTGATGCACCAAACTGAATATCTTGAGAAAGAACAACAAATAATAAACAATACGACAGTAACAATACTCACCTACACAACCCAGTAGATCATAACCCTTGCATAAATAATTTATAAGAAGGCTAAAATCACAGTCCTAGGAGGAGAAAACATTCTTTTTCACAACCCAAGATTGCTATTTCAGTCACAACTTAGAACCTACAAATAATTATGCTTCTGCATAAGGTACCCTCATAAAAATATAGTTTAAAGGACAATTCTATCACAAAAACCTACATAAACACCAAGTACACATCATGGCAAAAGAATATGGGAAGGCATGGACTTCTTGTTACTGCTCAAAGTTATTACAATGCTCTGTTATTCCTGAAAAAGTGTTGCAAAAACATACCCTCTTGCAAAAAGAACTCAGAAATTATAGTCTGCCAAAAAGATGAATGAAGAAGAACCCCTACAATGAAGAAGGAAGGTAGTATATATGCTTTCCAAAAAGCAGATAATGAATAATATATTCCACCTCCTCTTGGGCGAGCAGAAACAAAAAACCACCTTCAAAAGACCTGAAACGGGTCTGAAAGGGAGAAACCTGGGCCAAAAGTCAAGCCAACCCATGCTACAACCATAAAAGCCCCTAAATGCATCATAAATGGTCCTAAAATATCTCCTAACAGGCCTGCAAGCCTTCATAAATGCCAAAAATATCTCTTTTTGACTTTATCAAATAAACATGAAAAATAATCCTATAAAGTGATTTTAAAAATTATTTACTTAATTGAACATTTGTTCAATTTCCCTTTTAATATTTAAAGTCAAGATTTAATAACATAAAGATAATAATGTTATTTATTTAAAGTGATTAAACAATGTAAATCACTTAAATAAGTAATATTATTATCTCTATTTACTAAATCAATAAATGTAATAAGAAAATATATTTAATAAAGTGTTTTAAATTAATCACTTTAAATAAATATTTAACTTACTACATTTGTTAATTTTGATGACTTTCAAATATTAAAAAATGGAATGAAACAAATATTTAATCAAGTAAATAGTTTATCAAAATACTTTAATGAATTATTTCTTATAATTTAACCAAGCCTAAAACTCTAATGGACATATTATAGACATATTTATTAAGTGATTATATTAATATCACTTAATAAATATGAATATTAAAAAATAATTATTAAGTGATATCAACATAATCACTTAATAAATATGTCAAGGGGACTAAAACCGTCCCTTTAGGCATTTCACAGGGCCTGAAGAAAATAAAAGAACCAAGACCAAAATGCTTAAGGCATCGATGGCAATATAGGGAAAAGAAAACCCTAAAAGTCTCATTTCTTTCTTCATCTTGATATTTTCGCATCTCTCACTCCTCTCTACTGGGAGGTGTCGCCAAGGGTTTGAAGGCTGAACTGCAATGTTTTGATGATTTTGGGCACACTGGGGCTGTCGTGTACGCCATTTTCTGCACATTCCTTTGCCATTAGTGAAAACTGGGCGTGATTTTTTCCTTTGATTCGCTCTGCTGGGTGCCGCCATTTCTGATCGTGGCCTGATTTCTGCATACCCTTACCGAAAATAATGAGTTGGGCATGATTTTTTTTTATTTCTGGGCGATTTTCTAGTCTCCATGGATATTGGGGGTACCGCCATTGAGTTTTCACAGGGGTTTACGTTGAGGCTTCCTTCGTGTCTTGAAACCACTGCTATTTGCCGCCACAAGTAAGACTTTTCTGCTCCACGCATAGCAATCTGAGTTTATAATGACTGAAAAAGTAAACAAAAACTGTAAACCCCTCTTTCGCTGCTCTAAAATTTGTACTATGCTGCGCTAAAAGATGCATCTTCTGAAACTGGGTGTGAATTTGGCACTTGATTTGTTGTTAGACACCATGCTGCTATTTCTAGGAACCATTTTCTGCAGATTTCCGCCATTAATGGCTGCTTCAGGTGCACATTAATTCTCAATTCTGAAAATGATTTTTTGAGCATAGTTCCTTTCTGAAAATGTTGCTTGCTGCTCTGATTTTATTTCTGCAAAAAATAATATAGTTTTAACAATATTACCTCTACGTATCTACATGAACTGCTCCTTTCCCCTGAAATTTTTTGATTGATTACCCTCTCCTTGATAAGTTGTGAATGATTGCATTTGATACCTAAGAATCATTGCTTCGTTTTCTATTGAAACACTACTGGCTTTCAACGTTGGAATCATTCCCTTCACTAGTTCAGCTCAATTTTCTGACAACCGACATCTTGGGGGTATAAGAAATGGTTTTGAATTTTCATATTCAGATCCAGAATTTGACATTATGTTTCTGTTATCACTTGGACCTGCACCCCTGTTTGCTAAGCTATCAACTCAGCAGGCCTGTGACACATGGGAACCCTCCGAGGCCTGTGGGTTGCCTAAAAAATGGAGTGAACCTCCAGAGTAAGCTGGTTCTTTTCAGATTCTACACCTAAACTAACAATTTCTTCAGGGAAAAGAGTAAGGAGGAGAAAATGTAAAACTAAAACTTGAATCTAAGGTGATTGCACCAGATGGTATTCTTTTTGGAATCTATCTAAGAAAAAGACACACAGTACAACAATGATAATAAACCCTTTTTTTACACTGACCAACAACTCATAACCCTTGCATCAATGCTTCATAAACAGGCTGGATAATCACAGTCCTAAGAGGGAAAAAATCCTTTTTTCACAACCTAAGACTATTAATCATTAAAACACAGCTTATGACCTGCAAGTAGTATATGTATTTCTGCATAAGGCATCAAAAGGAGATGTAAATTTTAAGGGGGGCAAAAGCCAACCACCAAAGAACTGACTAACCCTGAAGATGCAGTAACAAAGAAAGATGAGAAGTAGAGCAGCAAACCAAGCTATTATCCTTGCCAAACAGGTATCACCAAGCTTTATAAATCCTGAAAATGTGTTACAAAGACATCCATTCTTGCAGAGAGAACCAAAAATTACAGTCTGCTCCAAGATGAATGAATCAGGACCCTTACAAAAATGAAGGCCCCCAGTATATATGCCTTTTCCCAAAGTTATCAAGAAGACTCCACCTCCTCATTTTAGGTCGAGCAAACTCAAAAACCCTACCTTTTGGGCCTCAAAAATATCTCAAAAGGGATAAACCTGAGCCAAAAGGCTAAGTCATCCATTCTGCAAACATAAAACCTCATAAATGCAACATAAATGCTCCTGAAATGTCTCTGACAGGCCTGCAAGCCCTCATAAATGCAAAAATATCTAATAAAGTGATTTTTCAAAAAAAGATTTATTATTCTCTGGTCAGACATTTGTTTGACTTTATTTTTGTTTATATTTAAAAGCTTTAATAATATAAAAGTAATAGAATTGTTTTATTTAAAGCGACAAAATAAATAAATCACTTTAATAATACAATTTTATTATTTTTATTTATTAAATAATAAAGTGTAATAAAAAATATATTTAATAAAAGTGTTTAATTAACACTTTAATAAATAAAATTTTTTATTATATTTTATTATTTTTTAAATATTAAATAAAAATAATATCAACCTATGTCTGATCAAAAAATAATAAATTTTTTAATAAAAGAAAAACTTTAAAAAACATTGCTTACAAGTCTTAGAGGGCGCATTTCTTGAGTTTTTAAGGTCATCTTGCTAGGAAATTTGAAAGGAGAGGCGAAGTGATAAAAATCACTTAGGAAGCCAAAGGATTTTACAAAATTTTTAAAGTGATTAAAATCACTTGGAGGCATATGCGAACCTCAACATGTGGCCTTCAACAATTTACGTGACATAAGAAGGGAAAAGAAATAATGCGAAGACATTTTAAGGGAAACAAAAACCCTAAAAGCTCATTTGACTCTTCATTTTTTGTCTTTCAACAATTCTGGAAACGGCTCTGCATCTTCTGGGTGCCGCTTAGGGTTTGAGATGGGCGTGGAAGAAAAATGTTGATTTGCCCTCTGTTCTGGGCGCATTTTTGAGCGCTGGGCCGTCTTTTTGCTTGAGACCTGTTCCTCTCCCTTCGTATCTGCTAGTTTCGGGCTTATTTTGGAGCCGCTGTGGAAAACATGTTGTGTTTCTGGGTACTTTCTGGGTGTTCGAAGCTTGGCTTCCTTGCTTGCTGGGCGCTCCTTTCACCTTGCATCCGCTATGCTGCACAGGTCCGCCATTTTTTACCAATTCTGGAAGGAAAGAAAAGCTTTTTAATGTAATATGTATGGCTTTCTTCTCTGCGTTTTTTCCCTGAAATATTTCATGGCTCTCTTAAGAATTCCTTTAGTTTCAATTCACTTTACTCTTTCAGAGTTCCATTTAGTTTATGTACTCTTTGTTTACTCCAGTTTCTTCACAGCAAAGAACTCTGTGATAATTTCCAAAGGAATTCCTTTTTCCATCTGCTTATATTTGTAAAAATTCATTTATGTAATTTGCTGCACTTTCTGAAAAACTTAATTCCTTGGTACTGCAGGATTCTTTTTCCCCTTTCTATCATAAATATTAGAAAAATAGTCGAAAAACTGTGTTTTTCCATTTTTCTGTTTGTCCTTGCAATAGTTTTGATGCTCGGACATTCTGTTTGCTCTTTTGGTTTTTTCCTGAGACTCCTTCGACATTTATTCTCTTTGTTTGGCTGCTCTGAATTTTCAAAAATCAATGAAGCTATATCTCTATCCACCATTAAATATATATCAATATGTGATGCCATTGCACTTACTTTCTCCATATGATTTTCAGTACTAGCTTCTTCAATACAGATGGTGTTACATTTCTGATTAAATTTGCTATCATCTCTCATAGCTGCAAATATTGGGCTTTCAGGATCACTTATCTGTATTAGATTGTAGTCTTCTAGTTTAGGTGCAGTGCCATTGGCATCCTCTATTTCAAACTGTTCTATTTTTTGCTCCATATACATACATTTATCACTTCTGTTCAGCAAGTATTTATGAAAAGCAGTTTCATTGTTCTGCATATCAAGTGGGATTGATTTCTTTGAGAGCTCTACTTCATGACTCCCTCCATTATCTAGATTATGGTAATAATACTTTCCTCTTCCCTAGTATCCAGAACTGTTGGAGCTTCTCCATATATTAGACTGGTTTCTGGGTTCAATTTATCTACAGCAAAAGGAAAGAAATAATACAGCACCTCCATGACACTTTGGGTGATTCATAACTAATGACTGCAATCAAAGTGCTATGATGGTATGCTGCTACTGTGAATGTCTTATGATCTTTGAAATCACCTTTCTGCTGCTCTATATGTGCTCTTCTTGGCTCTTATCGGTGTCTTGGATAAGGTTCACTAACATTGTTATTTTCCCTTGAGGGACCTGTGACTGCTCTTTTACTAACTTTCCCATAGTGTACTTGGACTGTATTCATCTTTAAAGGTCATTGAGACCTTGTGTATCAAAACTATGCTTGCTAGACACAGTATGAAGACTGTGACATACATCATTTGTCCTTAAAGCTTTTCTTCTCTGTCAAACACCATGGCTGCTCATACTCACAAATAGCCCTTTACTGCGATATACATCATTGTGACTATATTCTATGTCACAAGGTCTCCTTTGTGTCTTCATGATCTTAATGCTACAATTTGATCTCATTCATTGTCATCTATGTGTGTAGTAGACCTCTGAACCGTCCCTTTTCTTGCATAGGACTGCCCCTTGAACAACCACTACAGTCTCTTTAAGTCTTCAACCACCTTCAAGAACATTTGTAATCCTATATTAATAAACAAACCTTCAAAAAGCTTTTTAGCAGACATGGTTAGAGCCCTTGGGTTACTTTTTCCAAGGTTCGCCAACACAACATGGAGATTACTTTGTAGTGTTGATAGTTCTGACTGAAGGAAATAGTTTGCTTTGTGGCTGGTAAGGGCTTTCACAGTGTCTAACCTCCTTGGATCCGCTCTTTGCTTACACCATTTTCATAGTTAACAGTCATGATTTGCATTACAAAAGCTCTTCACACTTGCCATATATCCCCTTGAAATATGTTTTGAAGCTCCTTTATCTCTTAGGAAAACTCACACAATGCCAAACGTGTTCCTTGATAATCTGTTTATGACTGTCCCTCCACCTATGCCTCTGCATATTTGTCTTCAACTGACAACCCTTGCTGTAATCCATTCACAAACCAAACCTGTAGTCTCTAAACTAAATATCATTATGATGTTTTTCTTGGCATGCTTTCGATGAGAGTTCCTACCATCTTCTTTTGCAAAAGACTGTCACTTGTTGAGTTGTCTCGTCATATGGCCCTGATTTTGCCCAAGTGATTGTCCTTGAATACTGTCTTGTCTTTGGTGTATCTTCTGTTCACCCATGAATAGCAGTACTAATAACTTCCATGAATAATATTATGGACTGTCCCGCACTTCATGTCATTGTTTACCCTCATTTGACCTTCCAAGTGATGTGATTCTTGAAAACTAACATCTTCAAACAAATGTTCTGACTTGCCTTCATCATCATGCCATTTAAAAACAGCTTCCTTCGTAACATGTCTTCCACAAAACTCATGTTTTGAAGGTAGGTCAACATCATATTCAATCAAGGGAATATCGCCACAACAGAGAGTAGGATCATTTACCTCAAGCTCTTTTTCAACTGCTGATGCAAAATCAGACTGTGAGAAGTCTGAATTTTCATCTTTAACTTCATACTTATCGATCCATTCTTGAGTGGTCCTCAATGCAAGGCTCATGTGATGGAAAAGGACTACTGGTCACTTTCAGAAAATTAGAATCATGTGCATGCTTCTTCAAAGTGTCTTCGTTGTACTTAATTGCATCTTTTTCCAGAGTAGGTTGTATCCCCATAAGTGCTGGTCTATGAGGTGTCCAGCTGGAAGACACACGTTTTCTTAGCTGCCTTAGCTGTCATAAAACTGATACATACCTGCATCTCCTTAGCTATTATTTTATTTGCCTCCAACCAACCCCACAATGGTGAAGTACCCATGACAAACCAATTTCATTATCAAATTGTAGGACCTTCCTATTAGGCAATCTCCTAGTTTCTAGAATCAGCTCTCTTAGACAATATTGGTCATCTGATCTTAACAAGTATTTCTTAGTGTAATCATGTGTATGAAACAAGGAAAATCAATCTCACTGTAGACTATCATACCTCGCATGTAGCTGGAACCTGATAATTGGTTTGATTCTTGATTGTCCACACCCACATAAGGCTGAAGTGAACTTGTGAGCAGGGCTTCATCCTCCTTGGGGCTTCCACGTGTTTGGCTGAGAGTCCAAACTTCGAGACTAGTTGACCGATTCTCATCTTTTCCTTGAACAATAGTAGGCTGCAAGTCACAAGCAAGTGATTCCTCTTTCTTTTCCATCCTCTCCATTCATGCCACAAATGTCTTATTTGAAATCCTTTGAGACTGTCTCAAGCCTTTATAACTGTATTTACCCTCTTCATAGATGCTCTGTCTACACTAGCCCATGCAGCCCTTGATTTCTGCCTTTGTTTTGCAACTGGTGTTGATATCTCTGTATCTCTGTCTACCAATGTACAGTGGCTCGTGCATAATTTCAATGCCTAAACTTCATATTCAAACTTTGTATTTCTCACTGATTGCAAGAAAGTGTCGCCTTTCGTACCTTTCTTATGGGATGAGATTGTCTAGCATACTGATCTTTGAAGTCTGAACTGTCTATATTACGATCATAATGATCCTTATGACACAAATTCAATGATTCCTTTCTTCCTTTCTGTGGCTTGTTTTCCGGAGTTTTACCACCCTTGCAATGAATTTCTTGAGGTTTGGAATGTCTCCTGAGAGTAGGATTTGACCACTGCCTTCTAGGATTAGACTGCTGAAATTTCTACTCCACATCTTCATAATTATTTTCAAGGTGATCATTGTTCTCAGGTGACTGAGAGCCATCCAGAGAATGTAAGGTACTATCATTCCTATGCTGCTGTAGCTTATATGGATGCATACCTACAGAATTGGAAGTGTAAGTTTTATCAATTTCATATAGCATATCTTCACCAGGATCATCTAGAGAGTGTAGGGTAGCTTCATCCTCATTCTGGTGTGGCCCAGGTGACTGATCTCCTATAAATCTGACTTTATCTTTAAACAATGGCTGCCATTGTTTTGCAACTAGTACCACAATCTGAATATTTTCTGACAGTAACTCCACCCTCTATTTTGACAAAATCATCAGTATAGAATACCCCTGCTCTATTCTCATTTTTTTTTTTTTGAAGAGACAGTTTTAAAATGACCTGGTCTATTGGGCATAGGAAAAGTACTATCTGCACTATTATTGTAATCAGGATAAAGACTATTAATTTCAAATGGAATAATGACTAGAAATTGAATGTCTTCTCCCCTTTATCACCAGCCCTGACATGATTTGATTGTATTAAACCTTGATTTTCCTCACATGAGCTGGGCTCAACCCTTGTGGGAGCCGCATTCGTCTCCACTCATCTTAGTGAATTTTATGACCAGCAAACTATCCTTTTTCCTTTTCCTGCACATGAAACAAACCTGTTAGCAAAAAATGCATATTTATGGTGACTTTCCTTTGATCTGATTTTGCCTTTTGGAGATTCCTTTGTGATGTGAGCTATATGCATTCGATGTACGTAGGGATCATATATATATATGCGTGCATTAGTACATATGTCAGAAATGCAGCCAGCTATTGCTTAGAACAAAATGTTCTAACACATTGTTTGTTTCAACTTTTTTGCAGATATCAGAAGGAAAACATCAACGGACCGGGGTGGAGCAGCAAGACAAAGGCTACGACGAGCGTCTCTCAACTGTTCCAGTCATTCAGGCAATGACTGGTTCCATTTTTGACATGCCTTTGCCTCATTTTTTCTTTGTACTTGCATACATATATGTATATTTCCCTTCTGCATTGGATGTACGTAGCTAGTCCCACGGCTCCTTGTGTGGGACGCAATTTTGAATATGAATAAAATACTTTTCTTTTGCAATGAGATGTTTTTCTCTTTGTTGTTACAGAATAAAAGTACTTAGAAACATCATCCTTAAAACACAAAAATAGAGAATAAGTATACACTAGCTTTCTTTTGTTCATGCTAGCATTTCTCAACCTATTTTTCAGCCAGGAGCGAAAAATAGGTAACAGTTTCCAAAGATAGGAGCTATCTGTAACCTCTTATTTTCATGCTTCTTGACTAGAGTTTTGTCACCTATGGCTGTAGCTACTTTTTGCATGCCTTATTATTCAGTGTCATGCTGGGCTCACTTTTGACAACATGATGAATGCATTTAGAGATTTTGATCATCCTCCTTACGGACTAAGAAAATTGTGAATACTCTCATTCTTTGTTTCCCTTACTATTCTCCTAGTGCTTGAGACTTTAAAAAGTGGAGTTTTTTTTTTTGAAGTCTTCACTGTCATAACTGCTTCAAGTCATTTCCTGTAGCATGTGACTTGGTGGCTGTTCACACAATGCTTTATAAGGAATGGGCTAGCCCTTTTTCTAAATTCAAACCTTCATTCATGCTAATGCTACAATAATGTCATATTCCTTTTCTGGATTAATCCTTTGACTTGTAACGCCTCCTTATCTTGCTGTTGTTGACTGTCAAATTGACTGCTAATCAAGTCAGCAAACTGATCATTGTGATTGCATTTTAGATTATAAGCATCCTTTCTCTAACTGTGCTCAATTGTATCATGCATTGTGCTAGGAAGTTGTCTTCATCATGATTTTTTTAAAATGAATTGTGTTCCTTATTTGCTGCCCACTGTGTTAAGTATTGTTCATTGTGGGAAGTCATTATTGTTTGTCAACATGCCTGAAGGGAATGCAAGAAACACCTGTGCTTGCTCTTGGTTTGTTCTTTCACACATGATATTTAGCTCAGATTTCTTTTTGAACCACTGCTGTAGCTGATCATTGAAATCAGTATTTTAATATCACTTTTCTGATTTTCCATCTCAAATTCAAGGCTCTGTATGATATTTATTTTGATTGTGGTTGGGCCTAGGTGGGTATTTCCTTAAAATAGGACTGCAACATTCATTGTTAAACTCTGTCCTAGCTTTTATGACATTCATTTTGACAGTGAACATCTATCTTTGTGTCTGAGACTTCTTCACTGATATGCATGTCTCTCTATATGACTACTAAAAAGCTTTCATCAATGAAAAACAGGTTGTGCTCTTAGAATACCCTATTTGATGACACTCCTACCACTGCTTCCTGAAAATGGGTTCTTCCTTTGACTGAAACATTATCACTATTTGGCTTTTCATATGCCAGCATGCTGAGCTCAACCCTTGTGGGAGCCCATTTCCCCCCCACATGTTGAAAATGAACATAATCAGATCTGCAGCTGCACACGAAGCAAACATGTTAGAAATAATATGCCTATGTATGATGATTTTCTTGATTTCTCTTGGACACCTAAAATATGCATCTCCTTTCTTTGCACATCAAGACTGACTTATACATGTATAAGTGAATGCTCATGTATAGTGTATGACCTTTCATTGCTTAGAACATAGTTCTAACTTATTGCCTATTGAATCATGCAGGAAAAAGGAGCACTGAGGACCTGGGAAGCAAGGAGGAGCAGGACGATACTAGCAGATTTATGGATCAGCCAACAAGCGCCAGTCATTCAGTCAATGACTGGTCACCCTCTAGACATGCATTTTTAGCATTTACTTATTCATGTATAATTTAGCTTTCATGTGCATCATGCATATTGAATGAACATGGTCAGTCTCACAGCTTATTGTGTGAGACATGCATTCTATCATTTTAATAAAGACTACATTCTTTCCGAAAGACTTGCCTACTGCTCCGTGTATTTATATCAATGAAATGTTTTTATTTTGCCATCTTTGCTTTCTGCAATGTTTTGATGTTATTTCATTTGCACTTGAATGCAACATAGAGAGGCTATGAAATATACCACTTGCTCAAAAAGAACCCAGTGTCTCTACCTGATTGAGCTTGTAGGTGAAAATCTGGTAACAGTGACCTTGTAATCAGCAGCTTGCATCTCCTCATGTGGCTTGTCTACAAGAGGTTCAACAATTCAGCCACCTTCATCTTGTTGTTGTCAATAATTACCCTTGAGATTGTCTTGGCCCTTTTAGCAACCTTAGGTCTAGATTTCTTAAGTTGCTGATAATCAAAGACATCAGGAGAAATTTTCTGCTTCTTTCTCTTGGGAGTGAAAGAACTAAACCATGGAGGTAAATCCATTATCTCTCCTTCAGTAGAAGCTGAAAGCAGAGAAGAAGCAGTTTTTGTTTGAACAACCGTGGTCATCCTGGGGGAAGTATCTGTCTGGATAGCAACCATGGCTTGCTCAGTAACCAAAGGGTATGAAGATTGTTTCATAATCTCCTCAAAGCTAGAAGTAGAGGTATCAATCTCTGACAAATGAATACATGCAGAAGTATCCTCGAAGATTTCCAGCAAACTCTCTTGTTGATGATCAAGAGGTGGCTCAACTGATGAAATGAGAACGACATTCTGAGGAGACTCATCTACTACTATGTCAGGAGGAGATAAAGGTAGCTCCATGGGGATTGAGGAAGGAACTTCATGAGGTGACTCCAAAGTTAGCGACTTAGGAGCATCATCTGACTGTTGTTCTTCCTCTGGATCTCGAGGATCAATCACATGAATGTGAAGCTGGGATTTCTCCTTCCCACGAACTGTCGCCTCCTCAGGAGGAAGTACCATCGCCCGACTAACCCGCAACTTGATTCTTGTGCCTGAAGATGATGTACCTTCCTTGTTATCTATCTGGATTTCAGACTTGCATCCAAGGGGTCCTGTACAATCATCTTCTCTTCCAACCATGATCTTCATGAGTCTAACACCATTACCTTTGAGCCAAGTGTTGGTGTTAGCTAGGATAGGCTGAAATCTCTCAAGAATGGAAGTGCATTCTTTGTGTGACCACTGAATTAATGGAAGTGGAGCTTCTTCAACTCTTCGTGAAACATATTCTGGATCAAGCACATTCCCATCAACAATCATTCCTTGCGAAATGTCCATCAGGTTCAAATCAATAATCTGTTCAAGGGTGAGCCTGCAACAATCTATCTTATGAACCTCCTTTTCTGTACGAAGATCCACCCATATATCCTCAATGCGATGCACATGTATGAAGGACTTTTTGATCCTCTCCTTCATACCTCAGTAGTCAAAATCAGCTCTTGACTTAAACCTTTTGAGTTTTATCTCCTGCATTTAGGTCTCCATAGCTTTGGCTTTGGTAGATGTAATGAGGCAGTACCGGCCAATCTTCAATGGGTTAGTTGTAGAAATCCCCATCCCTACCTTATGCTTGACAGATTGATGTGCATGAACGGCCATGATCTGTCTTCCCAACTCCATAAGAATAATCTTATCAGTTGAGTATCTAGGGAGCATGTATGGCTGCCCGCTGTAACATCCAACTCTCATGTAAGTGAAAGTCGAGAATTGAAGGAACAAGCAACCATATTCATTCACCCTTTCCCATGCCTCATCTGATACTCTTCTATTCTTTAGAGTCTTGTCAAACTGACACATAAAATAACCAAAGAATGCATCCTGAACCCTCCTGAAATGTAATTTGTTGGGTCTCAAAGGCAGTTGATCATAGTATTCCCACACAGGTATAAGCGAGCGATCATCCTTGGTAGAAAGACCAGGGAAATGTCTAAGTGATGTTGCTAAATACACTAAGTATGAGTTCATATAGAATGTCATGGTAGTAGGGACTGCTGCAAGTTGTTCACACAAGGCATCACTGATAATTTCTCCCCATGAGATGTGATGGGACTTCCTTATAAACATGATAAACTGATACATCTAGGGCTCAAAAACATTAGAATGTTCTAGACCCAACATCCTGCTGAGAAGAGTAATGATGTCTCCAATTTCCCACTTGAAGTCGCAACAGTACAACTTAGCCCACCTTGTCACATGGATCCACCTATTAATGTGACGTTTGCAATCTTTTTCCCTCTTGACATAATAATCAGCTGCACTATCTTTGGAAATCTCCATATACACAGGTGTTGATGGTATTCTGAAAACTTTGTTGATAGTATCCACATCAAAACGGATTATTGCCTCCCCATCGTAATTTCTGATAGTTCTTGTCTCTTTATATAAATGGTGAGCACAAGCAAGAGAAAACTCAGGTTCTAGGGCAGCCATCGGAAAAGAAGAAGCATGGTGAATGTGGTTGTCCAACAGTCGCTACATATTACTATCTTGTGGATCCTCAACCCTTTTGACGAAATCTGCCATGTCAACATGCCCTATTTCCGTATCCTTGATATGATCCATAGGAGAGGAAACTTGTGAAGGAGAAACCTCATTCTGGTACTTATCAAATTTATATTTCATCTTCTTTGGAACGGAAGATGATGGTAAATCTGACATTGAAGAACAACCTGGTACGCTGCGATGAAGACTTAAAAGTGTCAAAGCAACATCAAGATCAGCTGCAACTATCATCTTCTCTTCTTCAAATGGGAAAAATTCTAACCTTTGCACTTCACAACTTTGTGAGAGGACGATGGGAAATAAATAAGGATGCTTGAAACTTGGCTTTTGACCAATTTCGGATCTTGGGGAATGTTTTACAAGTATACAAGTGGGGAAGAACAAATGTGCAATCGGACTTTTGAAACCTGAATGCAAGTGTATTTGTAAAAAGGAAAATGAAGAAATAGGTGAAAAATGAAATTTTGACATGTGGGAAATGGCGGGAATGGTAGGTAGGGATGATGGTAATGAGTATGGATGAAAATGGAAAGATTTTGGAAAGATCATATTTATGAAAATGGGAAGAACTTTTAACTTGTAATAGATTTTAAAAACCCGATTTTGAAAGGATGAGTATTTTCCAACTTAACAACTTGGAATTTCACCAAAAAATGGTTAAGACTTTCCAACAAAAGGGGAAGATCAACTATTTTCATCTTACTTGCAATCGGGTTTTTAAATCCTGAATGCAAGTAAAGAGGGAAAATGGGGAAAGACAATGCAATACAAAAATTGCTTTGCAAACTTGGAACAAAGGGGAAAATCTCTCACAAAACCGATTTTAGGCAAGAACTAACAAAACTAACATATATACAAATTGACCAAGGAAATCAAAACAAACCAAAAACAAGAAATCAAAACAAAGAAGAAAGGAAAAGAACATACCTTGATCAATCAAAACATCCTCCAAGAAGCAAGAAGCAATCCTTGAAAGAAAGAAAATCTCTTAAATAAACAATAAACCACACTCCAAACCCTAGCCACATTTTTGCCAAAACACTAAATATGGATCAAAACGCCCATCCAAAGCATGAGGAATCGGTCAAGAGAAGTATTCAAACCCCATGCCTAAGCAAGACAAGAAAAAATGATTTGGAAGAAGTAAGATTCGTGGCATTCCAAGGAGCAAAATCGTGGTTTTCTACAAACACGTGTTTTCCTGTTTGAAGGCATTAAAACCAGCAAACACGTCCTCCAAATGGCATGTAAGGAGTTGAGAAATGCATGAAAGTAGCAAAGAAACCTAAACGCCTTCTCCCTTCTTGAATTTAGCCACAAAAATCGTTGGAAATTGTCAACTAAATCCTCCAATATTGCTGGTCAGGTTCTTGAGGAGGAATGACAAGTTTAAAATGCATAGAACAAAAGAAATTGGGTTTCTTTCACCTATTTGCAAGTTAAAAATGTTCACTTTTTCATGCATAAGGCAAAATCAGGTTTGTGAGAGAAAACAACAAGTTTAAAATGCATGTAGAAGGGAAATAAAACTCCCTTTACAAGTTTTAAACAACTCAACAAAAGACTAGTAAAGGGAAAATAAAATTCCTTTTGCCAGTCACAAAAATAACTTAAAAATATAACTTGTAATAGGGTAAAAAAAATCCCTATTACAACTTTTATAAAACTTGTAATGGAGGAGAAAAAACCCTACCATAACTTAAAATCACTTAAGTGGAACTTTTTTAATGAATTACAAGTTTTATTTAAACTTTATAACTTAAAGTTCACTTGTAATATGTCCAAAAAGTTCCTACAATAACTAAAAAGCCAAAAAGCAACAAGGGGGAAATAAAAAGTAAGTTACAAATTCTATTTTTCATAAAGTGCACTTGTAATTAATTAGAAATTTCCCTACAACACTAAAACAAGAGAAAAACATAAAACTTGCAACTTAAGAAAAATTTCCCACCTGTAGTCAAGGAGAAAAAACCCGAAATTGAAGGAAAAACATAGCAAACGAACTCAGAATGCGATGAAATTTGAAATGTGGTTTGAGGATGGATTGAGGATTAGTCCAGTCAAGGTAAGGCGAAATTATGCATCGGGAAGCATGCCATAGAGTAAAATTTTCATTTTTTGAAAAAAAATTTATGTAATGATCAATCATTTTTGAAAGCAAAATTGAGGACAACAACATGGATGAGATCTCTAGTTGAGTTCACCTTCAACTTGGAGAAACTGCAAATGAGGTTTGAACACTAGGGACGAAAAGTGGTTCTCATAGGCTTATCGGATGGAGGACTTAGGGTAGTCTCACTTAAGAGGATGGAACTCTTTTTCAGACATGATCAGGTAGAGTGGGCAGCAGAATGCCTCGTCATGCCTACAGTTACATGGGAGCAGGTGAAGGACTACCATCCAGATACACGGAAGATAATTTCCAAGCACACTCAAGTATTTGACAGTATACCTCCTGGAGTTCTTCTTGAGAGAGGGATAGAACATGTGATAGAATTGGAGGGCGCCAAACCTGTTATTACTACTCCCTATTGGCATTCAAAGAAGCACAAGGATGAGATTGAAAAAGCCATTAAGGAATTGTTGGAGATTGAACACATTAGGCCGAGCAAGAGCCCTTTTGCTTCAGAAGTGGTGTTAGTTAAGAAAAAGGATGGGACAATGTGGATGTGCATTGACTACAGGGCACTCTATAAGAAAACTATCAAAAATAGGTATCCCATACCACGAATAGATGAGTTGATTGATGAGTTGCACAAAGCTTGTTTTTTCTCGAAAATTGATTTGAGATCTGGGTATCACGAAATAAGGATGAGTAGAAGATATAGAGAAAAAAACTTTCAGATGCCACTACGGCCACTTTGAGGTTTTGGTTATGCCATTTGGGCTAACCAATGCTCCTACTACTTTTCAGAGTTGCATTAGGTCTTCAGGAAGTAGCTGAGGAAATTTGTGTTGATTCTCTTTGATGATCTTCTAATATTCACTAAGACATGGGAGGAGCACCCGCAACACCTAGAGGAGATTTTGAGCATTTTGGAGAGTCACTTTATGCCAAGGAATCAAAATGTGAGTTTGGCATGTCAAAAATGTTATACCTTGGCCATATCATCAATGCAGATGGAGTGAGGGTGGACCCAGATAAAATCAGGGCCATAGTTGAGTGGCCTACCCCCACCAACCTTCCTCAACTCAAAGGTGTCTTTGGGCTATGTCGATTTTACAGGAGGTTTGTGAAAGGCTTCTCACAGACAGCTACTCCCCTTATAGATTTGACTAGGAAGGGAACATTTGAATGGTCAGAGATAGCTCAAAAGTGTTTCAAACACTTCAAGCAGGTAGTGACATCTTGTCCAGTCTTAACACTACCAGATTTCACCAAACCATTTGAGTTACAGTTTGATGCCTCAAGGAACAGGGTTGGTGCAGTCCTAATGCAGGAGAAGCATCCCATTGCTTTTGAGAGCAAGAAGCTAAGGGGAGTAGAGAAGAGCTATTCTATATATGATAGGGAGATGTTGGCCATAATGCATTCATTGGCCAAGTTCAGGTCTTATCTGGTCAGAGGTAAATTTGCGATTAAAACAAACCATAATAGTATAAAATATTTAATGAACCAGAGAGATCTTAATGATAGGCAATAGAATTGGATCACCAAACTATAGGCATACAATTTTGACATGCATGTCAAGGGAAAAAAGAATGTAGTGGCTGATGCACTTTCTAGGAGACTGCATGTATGTTCCTTAGTGGAGATTTCAATAGACTAGAGAGAGAAGATAATAGCTGAATATGCTAAGGATCAATGGGCTACATATTTGATTGAGGGTTCTATACAGGATGATAGATATGCGGTGGTTAATGATCTTATCCTGTACAAGGGTAGGATTTATTTGGTACCCTCATCACATATCAAAGGTACTATCTTGAGGACATTCCAAGATGCACCCATGGCTGGACATCTTGGGTTTTTCAAAACATACAGGCAGATTAGTAATAGGTTTACATGGAGAGGACTGAAGGATGATGTGTAGAGATATGTTAGGGAATGTCTAGTTTGCTAGCAAAATAAGGATGAGCATACCCCTCCAACTGGATTGCTACAGCCTTTACCCATTCCTGACAGGAAATGGGAGAGCATCTCAATGAATTTCATTACAGGCCTACCCAAGGTGCAGGGTCGAGATTGTATTTATGTGGTGGTGGATAGGCTAAAGAAATATGCTCATTTCTTTGCTATTACATCTACCAACACAGTAGTACAGGTGGCAGACTTATTCTTTTGAGAGGTGTTTAGGCTTCATGGAATGCCTAAGAACATAGTCAACGACAGGGATAGTAAGTTCCTTAGTCTATTCTAGTAGGAATGTTTTCACGTGTCATGTCTGAAGAAGGCCGTCGGGCAGCGCATCACAGTATCCAAGGATCTACCACCCATCAACGAAGAAGGGAAACTAATTCTGGAGCCGGCGGAGATCATCGATGTCAAAGAAAAGAGGTTGAGATCACGCACAGTCAAGGAGTTCCTTGTGCGCTGGAAGAATCTACCCATCGAGGATGCCACCTGGGAAAGCGAGCAAATTTTGGAGCATCCAAGCCTGCAATTGCTTGAGGGCAAGCAATTTTTGGCCCGGAAGGACTGTGATGTCCCCGATATAATTAAATAATAAATTTAATTACTTTATTGTAAGGCCCCAAATTTAATAACAAATCTTTCGGGCCCTTTTATTTAATTAGATTAGGCAAGTCTTGGTTGGTCGTGTCGGCCCATTTGTAACCCTTCGGGAAGTTTCCCGGAGCCCATATATATGGCCGAGTTAGTCTTTGTCAGAGGTAGGCGAATTTTGGTATTTTCTCTTGTTTGTATAAATTCCAATTGGAGTTCAGCTTGTTTGTCATTTTGGAGGTGAGAGATCCTCCCTACTTGGCATCCGCAGTTCCGGTGGGAGTCCTCACCCTAGTCTGCTTCTGTTCCGAGTCTGTGTAATCTATTGTGCGATTATTATCAATATAATTTCCTGTGCATGTGCGAATATTCATTATCTACACCTAAGTCTCTTGTGCCTGTGATAATAATAATTCATTCCACTACGCTATACAAACTGATTAAGTATCTAAAGGGCTCGAGGGCGGATCTTGGCGAGCATACACCCACCGTATGGCCCACTACTGTACACCTCCATCCAACATCCACTGTACGGCCCACTACCGTACCCCCATCCAACTCCAACTGCACCTCTGCACCTTCACCATATGGTCACATTGTACTACCATCCCTCCTCACACCACCGTACATCCTCTGCACCGTAAGGTCTCCCTCACTCCACCGTACGACATTCACACCGTACTTCCACCCCTCACACCATCGTACAGTCTTCACTCCACCGTATGACATTTTCACCGTACGACCCTCTCCTCATTCCACCGTACAACCTTTTCCCTTGCCTCCCCAGCCACACCATACAGTCAGGGAACATTACAGAGCCCACAAGGGACTGCAGAGAAGGAGACGAGCAACTATTAAAAAGTGAAGCACCATCATGATGTGCTTTAGGAGAAAGAACCTCATTCATCCGGGTGCTCTTAGGTCCAGTGCTTTGGACCGGGGTGGTGAAGGGAGGGATTTATCCATCCTCCAGGGGATCGGGTTGAGCAGTAAGCATCAGTGTGATGTCCCCTTCTAGCTAGAGACATCACTCTAGCTTGTGATTAGCCTATCAGAGACCCTTGTAGGCTAGTAGGATTGGATAGAGGGTCACCTTGGCATGGAGATCTTCCGGGGGACAGAGCAGAGTACACTTCTGGATTGCCAGAGTTTGTTTATGATGAGTTTTGCTTTGAGTTTGGCTTGGCCAGGCTATTTTTAGCAGTTGGAGATGGACCCCAGCTATTTTTAGCAGACATCATGGTCATATGGGTGGTCAACTAGTGAGCTCCAGTTTCAGACGGCATAGCTAAATTCAAAATATTCGTGGAGTTAGACAAGTTTGAATGACTTAGCATTTATTATTAAGTGATTTAATAATAAAGTTATAAAGTGACTTTATATTATAATCACTTAACTTGAGGGTCAACTCATCATTAGACGGGGCCATGTTTTTAATTAAATTATCTGAGCCAGACTATTGAAATATTAAAATTAAATGCCCATTTAATGATTAAAATCATTTTTGACACCCAAAGTGAAATTAAATGAAATTACAAGCAAAATTGTAATTAAGAGGATTAGGGTACGACTTGCAAAAAGGATAAATAGCGTTGAGTTTGGAAAGAAGAGGATGGCTATTTTATTTTGACATTGTGAAATTGAAAGGGTTTTGCTCTGGAGACTAGGGTTTTCAGCCACCATTGGAGGACATAGTTGCTTCAATGTTCACCATCTGAGCTGATGAAATATTCAGTGATATTTGGTTTCAGGAAGACTTCATTCAGAGGTCTTATTTGCATCTAATTGCGCAAGATTGAAGAATAAATTCACGAGAAATTATTGCAGATTTATTGAAGAATTTTTTGGTGATTAACAAGTACGGTATGGATTGCTACAGTACCGCCGTACGGACTGCTACAGTGCCGCGTGAACAGTACCGCGTGAACAGTGCCGCCGTACGGATTGCTACAGTACCGCGTGAACAGTAATTTTTTCAAAAAAATTAAAATTTGCAGTTTGCAGATTTTTTTCAACTACTGGGACAGCAAAAATCAGGTTTTTATCTTACATTGTAATGAATTTGTTTTCCAGGCATATTGGCCATAAAACAGAACAAACATTCCCTTGATAGTCTCGTAAATTAATTCCAGCAGTAATATTATTGTTTCAGTATTATTTTAAGCATAGGAGTTTATTCCAATATTGTTTCATTGCTCATTATTACCAAAAAAACACAAAAAAATCTATAAACATTCAAAAACCAAAACAAATTCAAATCTACTGCATTCAAAAGAAACAATCAGCAGAGGAGAGCCAAGTTGGGTTCTTACAATCAGTGAGATAAATAGTTCAACTGGGGGATTAATAGTAGTCTGTTTGGGCAAGATTTCCATTATTTTAAGGATCTGCTCAATGAAAAAGTAGTCACTCCCAACCTCCAATTGCGGATGAACTGGTTGTTTTTAGTGCTTATGTTTAATTTTAATTTTGCATGCTTACACTTTAAATATGAATACATAACATGAACACTATATAAAGCAAGACGTTATGATAAATCTACATAGTCTATACTCTATTCAACTTACCCTACTAAACATTTATAAACACATTAAAGACATTGAAATATTGGAAAATGTATCAAATGGGTTATATTGAATTTGATATGAATTTTAGTACCAATGATTGCATAAACCATAATTACCGAAGTCTTTTCTTATTTTTTGTGTTTTGTGACTTGTTAAGGGTTGATAAATAAAATTCATTCATTATTGTGATTTTTCTTTTATAAAGAAACATTCAATAATTTTTTATGTAACAACAGACCTAATAGCATGTTGTATCAACCATTGATTTATTTTAAAATCAATTTACTTTCGGCTTCAAAAGCTATGTTAAAAAATAACAATTCTTAGATTATGAAGAGAATTGTGTGATAAACAGACAACCCAAAATCTCAACTTATCCAATTCAAGTTTAACTATTGTTACTAGATCTTCTCTAATTTGGTTGTAAGTCTTGACCTTGTGTTTCCAACATGGTACATTAAAAGATAATAATATCTTTTATTATGTCTATTTCCATTAATACCAAGCTTCATCACAAAGCATACACAGTATGATACATTATTTATAACTTTTAGTGGGTTCAATTACTCTTTCCCATTTTTAGTTTTGTGAGTTTTGATATTTTAAAACATGAAAAATAGATATCATAAACATCACCTAAGTTTTGCAATTATAATTGCTGCATTGCATATTCCTTCATTAACATACAGAAATCAAGATAAATCAAAATAAAAGAACAAACATTAAGAGTAGCCTCTCACATAGCTGAGTGAAATTAGAGGATGTGCAAGAACTAACACGGAATGAAATCCACAAGCGACATGATATAAGATGTCAACAAGAAGATATCGAAAACAGAAAATAAAAATTTGAATAACCTGAAGCTCAGATTCTCTCTCTTCCAATAACCTCCTCAAATTTTCTCTTTCATTGATAATGTCCATACGTTTCTTCTTCTCTGATTGCAAACTATCTTTGAGACCATGTAGTTCTTCTTTTAATTCCCTTTCTCTTTTCTCCTTCAATCGCATATCCTCTATTATCTACAAGAGCAAAAATAAATGAGTCTATATATCTTATCCTATCAAAACAAGATCAACTATATATAAGGATGCAATCTATTTAGCCAATTTTACAAATTTGACATACTACATCTATCCTTTTTTGTGAGGCCTCAAGAAGTTTTGACATCTCATCGATATGCTTTTCATAGGCTTCAATAGCAGGAGGTTTCACATTTGATATTATTGTTGTACCAGAGTTCTTAACAGAATCACTTGAAACATTTCTTGCATAGTACTTCATTGTCATCTCATTTAAGTATGTTTGCAGTACCACACACATATCTTCACCCTACATAAGTTTTACCAATAGAAAATTAGATATCCAGTCATGAATTAAAACAGAGAGAAAATGATTAGTTTGGGTTATATAGAGTGACCTGTAATCAAATTTCTATATCATATGAATGGAATAACCAACTTTACAAATCACTAATACACAAAAAGAACACTGAAAATAACAGCAGAATAGATCCATTCATTTAGAACAAAATTAGTAGAAATGATACCAAATACTAAATTACTATCTAATATTTGTAGCATAGTGAAGCTATGGTGACCCCATTATTCCAATTAGACTTACCACTCCTTTCATTATTAAATATAGAGATAATCAAATGACGAAGTCAAAGGTTATGCACACCACAATTCAGCCACTCCATAAATTGATAAACCTGATATATCAAGGGTGTAACATGCCCTGCCTCTTCAAAGATTTGTTCTTCTAAACACTAACCATGAATGCTTATACATAAAGCCTTCATCTTCCCCTGTAGCACCTTTCTTCGACAAGTACTTACACTCATGGGGTGTTCCATGATTATGTGATGTCCTTGATATAATTAAATAATAAATATAATTACTTTATTGTAAGGCCCCAAATTTAATAACAAATCTTTGGGGCCCTTTTATTTAATTAGCTTAGGCAAGTTTTGGTTGGTCGTGTCGGCCCGTTTGTAACCCTTCGGGAAGTTTCTCAAAGCCAATATATATGGCCGAGTTAGTCATTATTGTAGGTATGCGAATTTGGTATTTTCCCTTTGTTTATGCGAATTCCAGTTGGCATTCAGCTTGTCTGTCATTTCGGAGGTGAGAGATCCTCCCTACTTGGCATCCGCAGTTTCGATGGGAGTTCTCCTCACCCTAGTCTGCTTCTGTTCCGGGTCTGTGTAATCTGTTGTGCGATCATTATCAATATAATTTCTCTTTGCATGTGTGAATCTTCATCTAAGTCTCGTGTCTGGAATAATAATTTCATTTCTTTGTACGAACTGAGCGTTTGGAGGGCTCGAGGTGGAACTTTGCGGATATTCACTCACCGTACGACCACTACCGTACACCCAGCCTGCATGACCACATTAACTCACCATACGACCAAACATCAACCGTACGGTCAAAGCAAACATACCCCCGTACACCCCAAACACTCACCGTACAATCAAGGCAACATATCACCGTACACCACCTTCACCGTACGACCTGCCTTCTTCCCACCGTACAGCCTACTTGGTACCACCGTACGGCCTACCTCACACCACTGTACGGCCTATTTCGCCCACCGTACAACCCTTACACCGTACGGTCTATCCACCGTACGACCTTCCTCTGCTAGTTCAACAGTCGTTGCCAATTCACCGTACGGTCAGGGAACATTACAGTGGTATCAGAGCCAATGATCTTGCCAGCCTGTCGTGTAGTGGATGCAAGTGTACACTAGAAGGAGGTACCATTCGATCGATCGAATGAGGGAACCACAGGATCCTGGAACAGAAGTCATGGCACTATTCAGGGAGCTAACCAAAAGCCAAGCTCAGCTCAACGACACCCTAACTAGAGCAGAACAACGACAACAAATCATGGAGGAAACCTTACAACAATTGGCCTTGGGAAAAACGAATGGAGAACAGAATGGACAGGGCGATGATTCGGTCACCGGAAGGTCAAACGTCCAACGCTCACATTCACGACCGTTGATGCCGACTTTTCCTTAGAAATTAGAAGCGCCACGCGGGGAACAAGATGTAATGTCCCCTTTTCTAGGTGACATGAGATGAGCAGGGGTTGACCTACCATTCGAGTTCCCGTAGGTCAATGACATGGTTAGGGGACTCATTCTGAGGGTTATGGAGCTTTGCAAGGGCTCTGTGAGCCATTTTGGACCTTCAGACAACAGTTCCTACATTTTAGGGAGGTCTCCTATTTTTTAGGGAGAACTGGCAGTTGACTGAACGACCACTTGGGGGACCAAGGAGTAAAGCAGGATTCTTTTGAGCAGTTACAGGTGTTTGGAGAGAGGTTCCTACTTTTTAGTGCGATTCCCTACTTTTTAGGAGGTTGTGGCAGTTTCCATATTTGAGGTTCCACGAGACCATACCATGGTTTCAGTTTCAGGAAGATAGGGTGTGTTTCCTAGTTTCTAGGAGCATCCCTAGATTTTAGGGATGGGACTGCCAGTTGGCCCATCTTGTCCGACATCAGTCACAGACAGGTGACAAAGTCAAATTCATGTTTGGTTGGTTATTTTGGGCTATTATTGGATTTATGGAAATATTTTATAATATTTAAATATTTCCTAAGTTAGCGATTAAATAAATTAAAATAAGGCTATGTATATAGCCATTTCGGAGTAATAAGGGGTTTTTGGCTTCATCTGGTTTGTTATGCCTATGTGTTATAGCTTGTTGGAAAGGTCTTGAACTTTTCTACATGATTCTCACCTCCCGGAGTCTTTTTGGATGCTTGAAGCTATTTCTTCGCAATAAAGTGATATTTTTCTATAGTTTGACGCCATAATTGGGAAAGTGTCACTTTAATTATAAAGCGCAAGCTTTATTATTCTTTAGGGTTCGACTTGCAAAGGGAAAGGAGTTATAAGGAGATGAAAACCTAATTAATAGCATCTTTGATCATTTTGAAACTTGCGAATTTGGGAATTGCTCTCGAAGAGTGATTTTGGTCTGGAACGTAAACCCCAGGTCTGAACTTGCTAGGACGTAGCCCTCAGTAGGAGTTGATAGTGGATTTATCTAGGATTGCACAGAGATTGTCAGAGGTAGAAGACACATCTTCTTGGCTTGAAGATTCAACATGCGTATTGGGGATTTCAACAGGGCGGCTGGTCTATTTCAGCTGGCACGTGATTTGCAGCAGCTTCCACGCCTCCTTTGCAACCACGCCTTGTTTGTATGTTGGCTTGAAGGGTTGTATTCAGCTTATTTGGTCTTCCTTGTTCGTTGCCAATAATATTCCTCCATCTGGCATCAATCCAGATTGAGAACAACTCCAAATAAATGTATGGATTCTTGCTGAATACAAAACTACCTTATTTTCCTGGTATGATTTGCAGTATTTTCAGATTGCTTAAGTGTTCTTACATATGAACATTGTTTACTGTTTTATTTCACAGTTGTTGCTATTTATCAATTACTTTACTTATAACATCAAAACCCAAAAAGAAACAATCCATTTCTGCAACTTCTATCTATTCTATAAGATCACCAGAAAATTACAAAAATATAGTATGTTTAATTAAGAATTTACAGCAGCAACAGCAAAAGGATCCTTTCGGGATCTTTCACAAGAGCCCACCTTTCAGGAGATGCGAGCACAATTGAACCATGATTGGAGGGATGCAAATCTCGAGGGGGACATATCCTTCAAGGATTATGTGGAGCTCCGGATGAAATACTTGGGCGATAGAAGTCGGGGCCATTATGGACACTATAACCATGACCTCAAGCGGAAGGTTGGCAAGATCAACCTATCATCCTTTGATGGGGCCGGAGTGACCTCGGCACGAGCCTGGGTTCAAAAAGCAGATACTTACTTCCAACTCAACCCGATGCCTGAAGATGAAGCTATAAGGTTTGCAGCACTCCACTTGGAAGGGGTCGTGCATGAATGGTGGCATCATGGAATGGTCACTCTTGGCCATGACCAGATAACCTCCTATGTCGAATTCACAGAGAAGCTCATAGATTGATTTGACGGGAAGGATCCAGAACTCAATTTCAAGGAGTTGGCGCAACTAAAGCAGTGGGGATCTGTTCTAGAGACTATCCGTATTGGTAACTGACATCTCAAAGCAGAGATTGGTGGTCTTGTTCATGGACGGATTGATGGAACCACTGAAAGGTTGGGTGAAAGGGTTCGACCCAAGCACGCTCACAGAGGCAATAAAAAAGGCCTATAACATGGCAATATCTTCCTCTTCCAGAAATTTTGCACATACCAAACCACCTTTCGTTCCGAGGGAGAAGGATAATAAACCCTTTTCGAAGGGGTCATCGCTCGATGAAGCCACAAGACAAGAACTCAGAAGGAAGAAGCTTTGTTTCACCTGTAGGGAACCATGGGAACCAGGACACCGATGTTTGGGCAAAGGAAAGATTCACTATATTGAAGTGATGTCCGATGGAGAAGAGGAGCATGAGGAAAGTGAAACCCCAAGGGAAGAATCTGCCGAAGAAACCAGTGTGGCGGAGAGAATCTCCACGTTGGTGCGGAGGGGTGGCGTCATTGCCACACTGGCAGGTACCCCAAGGTGCAGTGTATTTAGAGTACGTGGTGCACTCCAAGGGCAATGAGTTCTTGTTATGCTCGACAGTGGGGCCTCGCTCAACTTCATAAACTCATCACTTGTCACCCGAAGGGGTTTGTGTACAAAGGAGCATGAAGGGTTCGATGTCAAGGTGGCAGGAGGCAATCTCCTATCATGCACTCACCTGGTTTCACAACTGAGCATCACCATGGGAAATTACACGGTGACCGATGATTTCTTTGTTGTAGATCTGGATGACACGGATGTCATATTGGGCATTCAATGGATGGAGACCCTCGACCAGTACACACAGAGCTTCAAAAGGATGGAGTTCTCATTCGAGGTGGATGGTAGGAAGGAGGTTCTCAGGGGAATGTTGAATGGCGACCTGAGGGAGATTTCCGCCAAAAGGATGGAAGCCATCTTCAGACATGATGAAGTTGTCTGGGCAACACATTGCTTGATCTCAACAAAACCTCTTAAAGAGCAACCAACTTACTATCGGGATGAGGGACTTCAGTTAGTTCTGGATGAGCATAGTTTGGTCTTCGCTGATATTCCACCTGGTATACCCCCACACCGAGGGTTTGAGCACACCATCGAGTTGGAGGAAGGAGCAAAACTCGTGATCACCACACCCTATCGCCACTCGAAGAAGTTCAAAGATGAGATAGAGAAAACGATCCAAGAACTCCTCGATAAAGGATGGATCCGGCCCAGTTCTAGCCCCTTTGCGCTCAGACGGGTCAGGGGCCGTGACTCGCCTGACTCGCTGAGTCAGCGAGTCACTCTCTAACTCGCCGAGTCCAAGCTAACAGTTAGCAAGCATTTCAAGATTATCTCAGTGATGATTTGCAAGAGGTATTGATTAAGAAGTTCAACCATTTTTGAAACTCAATTATCATTGATAAAGAGATATTATCAGATTAAGAAGTATGCCAAGAGATGAAGTACATATTGATATATGTATTACAGATCGATCATGCATGAAACAAGGATGTGAGTAATTGATGAAGACACCATGGGGTCAATTTGATCAAGAGACATGATCATGGCATAAGAAGGAACGATTAATACAAGATAGGTGATTTCAAATAGTAACTAACAAAAGCGATTAAGAGGATTATGAACACATAATGATAGCGATCAGACAAAGCATGGAGATGGTGCGATTAAGGATGACTAAGTTAACTGCAATTAATTAGAGAAAGGGGTGCGAGTGCATTAAGAGAATCCATGTTATGAAGAGGTGTGATCTAGTTATGAGGAAACATGATTAATAAAGGACATATCTCTTTGAAATTTGAATGCAACCTTTTCCAACATATAAGATGAAAACTGAACTCCTCCTCCAAAGCATTGAATTGGACTTTGTCTTCTTTATTTGTATCCTATTTGGATCGGCTCTCTTGAGCATTTTTCCTTTGGCATAGCGGTTGCATACATCAAAGTTTATATCAGAAATAGCACCAAGATAATTGCATATTTATCAAGTATAAATCTGAGACAGCAATTCATACTTCATCAATAGACATGAAAGGGAAAGTTTATCAGCATAATACCATTGTCAAGTCAGACATACCTTGCAAACATTATTTCTATAATTCAAGAAGGAGATTCAAAGCATATATTCAACGATTGCTATATCAGAGAGAGCAGAAATCTCATCTAAATTTGCAGATTGAAACATCTAATTGACAGTATATTCCACATTATTATATCAGACAAAGCGGAGTTGCAGAGCAGAGCTTGCATAAGCATCATCGAACATATTAGGAAGAGCAGAGATAATCCATCTATACATAAGATTGACTGCATTGAACATAGTATATATATATATTTACTGATCAAGATCATTTTGCATACACCTAATTGTCAAATCAGAGATAGCAGTGATATTGACTTAATATTATCATATTATAAGTGGAAATCATTGTGTATCAAATCATTCTTGCATTGATTATCCTTATTTATAAGTAGTAATAGCGAAATTGAGAAAAGAAGTCTCTTGCAATTGATTTTAATGAGTTAAATGTTCTTTTTTCATAAATAATAACTGAAGGGCACAATACAAGTGTTGTCCGAGCACAATACATTTTGTGGTTATTTTGCATTTTCCTTAAAATGGAACATTACATACACATGCATATATATGATATGTTTACATAATGTGTGTGTGTGTGTGTGTGTGTGTTTGATATGTGTATATAATGTACCCATATATATACACTCCCTGACTCGCCGAGCTGCAATTTACATTTCTACGCATGTGATGGATGTATGTTTATGTATGTGATCAAATTAGCTTCTATTTGATGATGTTATAGTGTCTTTAAGCTTAATTCAATAATGGGTGTATGAAACAAGTTTTAAATCGTTTTAAATCTCTAAATTTAAAGGGTTTTCTTATTTTGCCCAGTCCGAGCCGAGTCCGAGCCAAGTCATGAGCCAAGTCAGCCTTGCCAAGTCAGAGCTGAGTCTGAGTCTAGGAACTTTGCTCGAAACATTGATATTCTTTGTGCTGTGGTTGTATTCTTCACCTGGTTGAATTGATGATCACCATGTTTGTGCTTAGCCTTCATCTTCCAGCTTGATCGCGATCGCATCCTCAATTTACGTTTCAGGTTGCCACCTAAGCTCTTCTCAACGACGTCAATCTGCAAACAATTGATTTCGACCTGAATTAATCACTTTGAAAAATAAAATGATTTTAACAAATATTAAATGTTTTCAAGGCAATGTCAGGCTTTGTCTTAGCGAATAAGAGGGAAAATAAAAAATATTCACTTTTTAAATTAATTTGAATCCCCTCTTTTCTCTTTGTACTTGGCCCATTCACTGAAAGGGGAAAACTCGGCTCTTAGGTGCGAATGCGAAAAATCATTTAAAAATATTTCATTATTTGCCCTAGGCGAAATTTCAGCATTATAAGGCGAAATGTGAATTTTAATACAACATGCACTCCTTGCAACGTTTACCTCTACCTTTTGGAGAGAAGCTCGGGTTTTTGAAGAGAAATGTGAGAATATTTTAGCAAAACCATCGAATTCTTTTAAATGCCCTTTTACTTTAATATGAAATTCGGCCATTTTGGTTAAACTGTGCGATTATCTTATAAATGTCTCTTCTTGGGTGCAAAACTCGGGCTTTTGAGAGGGTTTGGGTGATTTTACTTTAAACGCCTTCTTACACTTATGAGGAATTCGGCCATTTTATTGAATAGCGTGACTTTGGTTTGGCTTGCAAAATGCATGAAAATTCCGAACTTTGTTTTGCTAGTTCCTTCATCGCTTCTTAGGGGTTTTTTGTCGGCATATTCATCAAGGAACTTATCGGCAATTTTGGATTATTTGAAATGAAAGTAAATGCCCGATGCTTAATCCTTTCTTGTCTTCGCCCTGGCTCGGGGAGATTTCGGCGGCTACAGAGCAA
Organism: Cryptomeria japonica; assembly: GCF_030272615.1. Classification (NCBI taxonomy): domain Eukaryota; kingdom Viridiplantae; phylum Streptophyta; class Pinopsida; order Cupressales; family Cupressaceae; genus Cryptomeria; species Cryptomeria japonica. The sequence continues at coordinate 155,956,976 of NC_081409.1, forward strand.
AACTAAGACAACATACGCAACCACAAGTGAGAAAATATCGACTTTGGCCTTCACAATTTTCATTTTTGCCTTATGCATTCAATATTATACCTGGGTTTGAGTGGTTCTTCCTCTTCTAGCCAGCTCTAAAGAAAACAGCTTACCCCTTGCTTCCTCATAATTTTGGAGTACGGCCACAATGAGGTCTCTCACCTCAACCTTGGGTATGATCCTTAGCGATGCCCTCCATGACCTCTCCATTAGGATCTAAGTAAGAATCCTCGAACTTAAAGCAAGGGTTGAGGTAGTAGCTTGCTGCATGAATGGGTTGGTGGAGCTAATTGTTCCACCTGTAATCAATAATTTCCTAGATGGGATCTAATTTGAATCTATCCCCCATGTAGTAATTTTTGATAGACTCCTTGGCCCTATCCATGGCCTCATAAACATACCCCATTGGGGTTTGATCCCCATCTACCAAGCAGAAAACTCTAACCAAGGGATCCGACACCTACAATTGAAAAATACAAATTACAAAAAGATTAATTATTGAAGTTACAAATTAATAATGAGACTTGAATCAAGAATAATTAAATATTCAAGTTTTGAAGTTACCTTCACAATCTCTGCAGCTCTTTGTGCAAATAAGTTGTCGAAGACTATGCATGCAACACCCTCTCCTTCAGGCTTCTTTAAATAAGGTGAGTTTAGCCATGCTTGACTCAAAAAAATTTGTTTCAAATCCGTCAATGCACCAAAAAAATTTTGCAACATCAAGAAAATTGTTGCAAACCTTGTGACACCCGCTCTTACCAAATCTCTCCCTTGGGTGTGCTCTCTCATCAAGTGAAGAGCCCAGGGATGATTGTAAATATATTTTGTGATCCTCCTTGCATCTTCCACAACTAGTGTCACCCAATCAAGTTTTCCTATGTCCTCCCAAAGAAGGTCAAGGACATGTGCTACACAAGGTGTCCAAAAAAGAGTGGGGTGCCTATCTTGGAGGATTCTATCTGCTGTTGCATTATCCATGATCATTTGTACCACATTCTCAACTGCCACCTCTATGACACTTTTCTCCAACATTAGAGCCAAAGTTTCAGCATTTTTCACCTTGTTGGAGGCATCTACTAATTTCAAGAACACCACATTGATCTTGCAAGCAACCAAAAAATTAATTATGGTGCAGTTTTTGCCATCTATCCACCCATTGGAAAGAATATTGCAGCCATATTTTCTCCATTCTTTTTTTTCGTCCTCCACCACTTCTTTTTCCCTATCAATTGCATTTGTGCGCAACCTACAAGAACAAAGTGAAATTAGGTCTTAGTACACAATTTTGATTTAATAAACAAGAAAAACATTTAAAAATGAAATCAAGTGGACTATTTACTAACCTCCCACCCAAGTCCTTGCGAGAAGGGGCCTTGTATCCTTTTCCTAAAACTGTCAATGCGGTAACGAAATTAAGCCAATAAGGATTGTCTACCACATTGAATGGGATGTTGTTGAAGTACCAAAAATCGGCACATGCAATGTCTGTTTTCTCATGCACCTTCCTATTCCATCCAGTTGCCTCTAATGATGGTTGTGCTCCAGGTGTGTTCTTGGGCACAAAATAATTACTTAAAGGTTGTGCCACTGATGGTGATGCAGCAGGTGCTCTACTAGAAGAAGCAGAATTGGTGGCCAAGGTGGTGTTGGGTGTGCGGATACGTGGGCCACAACGAGAGCCCACTATGCCCCGAAGTGCTGCTTCTTCTTCAAGAGGTCAATTGAAAACCTTGAGATTCAGCTATGGTTGCTCTCATGGCTAGTTTTGTTCTCTCCCTTTGCAACTTTTTCTCTTCCCTAGCTGCAAGTATGGCATTAATATCTCTTTTTATTTCTTTATTTCTTTTGTGGCCCCAAGACATGCCCTAGCATCATGTTTCTCGATGCCTGCAAGGTGGTATTTGAGGCACTTTATGCCTCCATGAAATATTCTCACATTTAATGCATATCACCAACCCAGGTTCCAGTCCTTCAAAGGCATACTTTCAAGCCCTATCTCTAGCACCTTTAGGATAGGTGCCTACATATCCAAATGGGCATGCATCTACTGATGGGGTAGACCCTAAAGCTGAAGTTGAACCACCTATATTTGCCATTATAAATTAATGGTTAACTATTAACCTACACATACAATGTGAAAAGAAGTTAATATTTTAGTTAAACAATTTAGCAAACTATCTAAATTAGTTTAAATAATTTTAGACATCATTGACAGTTTGATTTTTTTTTAAAAACTAGAGATTCTTCAAAAAGCAGTGAAAAAATCAACAAAAATTGTCAAAATGGTGTTAAATCTTGTTCCAATGACTCTAAATAAATTTTGACTACTTAGGAATGATTTCCTATTCATCTAGATGCAACAAAAATTCAATAAAATGTTTTAAAAAAACATAGCAAAAAAAATCAAAAAACCTACCTGGGAATCTAATTTTGCTTCAAAAACCACTTCAAATCCACTTATAATTGACAAGAATCAATGAAAATAAGATTGCAAATGCTTGGGAGGGCATTTTTCCCCTTAGCAGCAAAGTAGCAAACACAAATTGATTGAATGAACCTTTTTTTACGTTTTCTACTTATGAACTTGAGTGGCTGAGTTTTTAACACAGACTCACCGAGTTTTTGCCAAAACTTGGCAAGTCAACTCAACGAGTCAATGGCTTAAATACAAGCCTCAAGGAAAAACTTGCAAGTTTTTAAAATCTCGCCGAGTTTTCTGCGAGTAGTTCATCCATGGATATTATATTGTAACTTTCATTATGGGATCTTTCAATGTTCCCATTCCACTATATATATATATATAACCATTATTCCATTATTTTTTTATAGTTATATATGTGAAGTGTTACATAGACAATGGTCTATGGAAATTACATTGTAACTTTTATTATGGAATATTTTAGTGTTTTCAAATAAGAATTTGTATTGTTATTTAGAGAATGGTCTATGGATATTACATTATAACTTTCATTATGGGATCTTTCAATGTTGCCATTCCACTATATATATATGTAATATCCCAGTTATTTTTTATTTTATTTTTAGGCCAACAATAGTCATCAACAAACAGATAACCCGTTAAGGTTAGAAATCATAAACTGAAACATACTGGAAAAGTAACCCTTCCAATTTTTGATCACCAAGGGCCCAATGTGGTAAGGTGAGAGCATACAGTGTTGAGCAGATCGTTAGCTCAATTAACTAGAAACAATTCAATGCTTGGGCGGCAAGCCAGCCCATTCCGCTTATCTAGCGCGAATGCAAGAAACTTGGCGGTGAACCAGCCAAGTGAGACACACAAAGGTACGAATCACTCAACTGCAATATTTCAGCAGGAGGACTAAAATTACATAACAATCTCAACTGAACCGCTTATGCAGCAGGAGGACCATTACACTCAGACATCACTTGACCACTTATGCAATGGGAGGACTGAAATTACAAATTTACTTAATAATAGGCGGCAAGCTAGCCTCTTCCACTTTTCAGCGGGATGAGAATTACAAATCAGAATTGGTTAGTAGTACTACTACTCAACCTTACAAAAATAAGATGATGAGAGGAGAGTAATGCTGAATATCCAAATAAGAACATGAAATTCTGCTAACATCAAATCTGCAGGCTGGAATTGCAAAACCAACAGCCTAATGAATCACTAAAAAGCTCACAACTCTCTCAATACATATCCAAATCACCCAAAATCAGTCCCAAACCCACACTAGACTAGCTACGATGACAACCAACCAAAGACAAGCTACCATAACTCCCTTATTATTTTTGCACGCATCCCAATGCACTTCAAAAACCCACGCCTAGCTTAGGAATTTTGATTTTGTCTAATAAATTCAAAGCTCAACCAAAGATGCCACAAACTTACAGTGTATATCTCCAGTACTAGGAAGGATGAAAGAGCCAATACCCATAATGGTCAGTCACTCCAGCAGAGAGGTATGATCGAAAATGCACTTCAGCCACAGGCAAACCAGCAAGTTCCAAAATCGCTCCAAACACCAAAAATGACTAAGATACGCACTGAGAATATAGTAGATTACAGCACACAACTAGGTACTATGTTTCAAGTACGAAACCAGGAAGCACTAGGGAGACGCACTCCGAAGCCTCAAAGTTCTGATGCCAATCCGGCAGCATAACAATGCAAATTTTCAAGATGCCAAGAATGGGAGCCCAAGGCTCTTATTTATAACCTCATATCACCAAATTCAAATGCAAATGCTTCAAATTCATCTTTCCCCATTTGCATTTCATTACATCTCATGTGGACCCCAAGGGTGGCGCCATTCCACAAGTCAAACCTCACGCCAAAAAGCAAGGACCACGATTTTTACTTGGCAAACATTTGAGATGAAATAAAATAATATCTCCATTAATAATTTGACGTCCCCTTCTTAGACATAAATTTCGCCTAGCACTTAGGAGATATTAGGCATTATTCCCAAAGTCAATAAATCAGTAGTAACTAATCAAATTAATTAAATATTAAACCTTAGGATAAGGAAATAATATTTAATTATGTCACTTATGACTCCAATACTGATTATTGTCAAAACCATGATGAAGCTGAGCCAGGAAGACCACTGAATTGTTGCAGGATCAGGACCCTGTCCACTGCCAGAAATAGAAATATGCCATACTGCCACTTACTAAAAATAGTAAGTCATGAACTACTGCTCCGAAAAGCATGATCTTTGCGCCCAGTGAAAGAGCATGGAGATCTTAGTAGGACAGTATCACCAAAATGGCCAACCCCTGACTTACTAAAAATAGTAAGTTCTCACCTCATCAATGTTGGACCCTCGTCAGGAATAGGCTAATGGACCACTAGAAGGTCATCAACGAGAAGGGGACATTACAGTCTGCCCTCCCCAAAATTGCTTGTCCTCAAGCAACTGTAAGGTTGGATGCAGTAAAATCTCCTCATTTTCCCACGTAGCATCCTCTGCTGGTAGATTTTTCCATTTGATCAAGTATTCCTTGATCACTCTTCTCCTCAAAGATTGTTCCCTGAAATCAAGGATAGCTTCAGGAACCAAAACCAACTGTCCCTCCTCGTCAAGCGGAGGTAACTCAGCTGAAGCAATAACATTATGTCCTAGAGCCTTCTTAAGGCGATACACATGAAATACATTATGGATCCTGCTGCTTGCTGGCAATTCCAACTCATACACCACCTCTCCAATCCTCCTGCTGACTCTGAAAGGCCCATAGAATCATGGCTTCAATTTCTCAACCCCACTCTTCTTGAGAGTAGACTGCCTGTAGGGCTGGAGCCTCAAATAAACCATGTCACCCACCTCAAAGGTGCGCTCAATTCGCTGTTGATCAGAATACAACTTCTGCTGAATCTGTGCATGCTGGAGATTGTCCCTCAGAATCCTCAGTATATCTTGACTTTGTTGCATCATATCCTTTGCCTGAGGGGTCCTGCTATCACCAAATACCAAGTCCGCGAAGCTAGGAGCTTCATAACCATATAGTGCCATGAATAGTGACATCCGAATGGACATGTGATAGGAGGAATTGTAGCAATACTCTCCTAGGTGAAGCCATCTCACCCATGTATTCTGCTGCTCCGAGACATAGTTTCTAAGATAACCTTCCAACCACTTATTCACTATCTCGGTCTACCCATCAGTTTGGGGGTGATAACTGGTGATTGGAGTGAGCAAAGTACCACACAATCTGAAAATCTCCTGCCAAAAAGCACTTAGGAACTTGTTGTCCCTATCACTCACAATGTTCTTCGGTAACCCATGTAATCTGAACACCTCCTGGAAGAACACTTCAGCAACTTGAGCTGCTGTAAAAGAATTGGTGATGACAAAGAAATGAGCAAACTTTATGAGTCTGTCCACCACCACATAGATACTATCCTTCCCTTGAGCCCAAGGCAACCTCGTGATGAAATCCATGGAAATACTTTCCCATTTTTGACCGGGAATAGGCAAGGGTTGTAACAAACCAGCTGGTAGACTGTGCTCATCTTTGTTCCTCTGACATGTATGACACTACTTAATGTACTTCCAAACATCATTTTTAAGTCCCTTCCAAGAAAATCTCTCCTAGACCTGCCTGTATGTTTTGAAATAACCTTGGTGACCAGTGAGGGGAATGTCATGGAAAGTCTTCAAAATCTTCTCTTTTAACTTAGATTCAGCCACTATGAAGATTCTTCCCTTGTATAGTAACAATCCTTCAACCAATTTGTACCTTTCATCATGAAAAGTACCTTCTATAAGGCTAGTTGCAAACTGATTTTTGGCATAATCAGCAAGCAACAATTCTCTCCAATCAGCAGTAAGCTCGCATAGTGAGCTTAAATGGGGTCTTCTGGATAAGGCATCCGCCACAACATTGTTTTTACCCTTAACATACTCAATATCGAAATCGTAAGCCTGCAGCTTACTCACCCACTTCTATTGTCTTTCATTCAAATCTTTCTGATGCATGAAGTGTTTAAGACTATTGTGATCAGTCTTAACAATGAATTTACTCCCCACCAGATACTGCCTGAACTTCGCAAGGGCATGCATTATGGCAAGCATTTCCTTGTCATAAATTGAATACAGCCTTTCAGGACCTCTCAATTTCCTGCTCTCAAAGACTATAGGATGCTTATCCTGCATGAGGACTGCACCAACACCTTCTCTAGATGCATCACACTGCAACTCAAACGGTTTGGTGAAATCAGGCAATGCCAAAACAGGGTAGGAACTCATGATCCCCTTAAACTGCTCAAACACTGTCTGTGCCTTTTCAGACCATTCAAAAGCTCCTTTCTTTGTAAGATCTGTGAGGGGGGCAGCCAACTGAGAATATCCCTTCACAAACCTCCGATAAAACCCACACAAACCCAAAAATCCCCTCAAATGTGTTATGTTCTTGGGAAAAGGCCAATCAATGATGGCTCTAATCTTTTCAGGATCCACCTTCACACCACCTGCACTGATAATGTGACCAAGGTAGAGCAACTCTTCCATCCCAAACTCACATTTGGACTCCTTGGCAAACAAGGATTCGGATTATAACATGCTTAACACCTCATGCAATTGCTGTAAATGTTCTTTCCAAGATTTGCTGAATATGAGTATGTCATCAAAGAATATCAAAACAAACTTCCTTAGCTGTTTGTTGTGCGTTGCACACGCTCCCTGTCGCCGACAGGGTCCCCCTTCCTTTTTTGGGCCTTTCTGTCTTTGCCCTGTTGAGTTCCGCACAAAGTTTCTCGCGTCCTTTCAAGCAAGCTTGCGATCAGTCCGTGAGATGATGATGTTGAGCGGAGGAGCTTGTGAATCTGTATGGTCAGTTGAGCCCTCAGGCACCAATTCCAAGAGGTTGTTTAAGCTTGTAAAATCGCCTTGGATAGGCGTGGGATGATAGAGACTGGTGAAATTCGCCAAGTAAGGGATAAAGTGTTTGAAGGTCGCATGAGGATCCAAAGACGCCAATTTTCGCATAAGAATAATGGGAGAGATTACATGATGTTTTTTAGAGGTTTACGGGATTTGTATGAATGGCAATTTTTGCCAGCTGAAAGGTAAAAGAAGGGCAAAATCTTTAAAGTGCCTCAAGGTGCCAAAATCGACAAAATGCCCAAAAGGGCCGAATTTCGGACCTTTAGGCTAAAATGTCAGAAAATGTGAAAGTATGCAAAATGCCCAAAAGGGACGAATTTCGGACCTTTAGGCTAAAATGTCAGAAAATGTGAAAGTTTGCAAAATGCCCAAAAGGGCCAAATTTCGAACCTTTAGGCTAAAATGTCAGAAAATGTGAAAGTTAGCAAATGACCAAAAAGGTCCAAAATTGACAAAAGGTGTGAAAGGGCCGAAGTTTGCAAAAGCACTTAAAGTACTGAAATTTTCAAAAGGCCTCCATATCCCCAAAAATCACGATTTGAAGGGAAAGCAGGAAGAAAGTAAAGTTTGAAAATTAACAAGAGCCCCAAAATCGCCGAAATTGGCAAAACGTGAGAAAGGTCCGAAGTTGACAAACCACACCCAATCGCCAAACTTCGCGCAATGGAGGAAAATCGCAAGGATTTAAAAGGTTGAAAAGAATCATCAAAAACGCCAAAGTTTGAAGACCCCCACCCCAAATGCCAAAATCGCAATTTTCGCAAACTGCCGAAGTCAGGGTAAGATCACATGAAAGGGGAAATGGCGTAAGGTTTGGAGGGTAAACCCAAAGAGCACAGTTTGAATTAAAGGTAAGATCACGATTTTTAGAAACGTTGCAAACTCAGTAGACCTCGTAATGGCTCACCGTAGGGCAGAAACGTGAATCTTCATAATCTGAAACCCTCTCCATTTTGCTGAGGATCGCGTAAGATAAAATCGCGAAGTTTTATGAGCCTTGAAAAGTAAAACGCCATTAACACCATTCTCAACGCCGTAAAATCATGAGGTTAGAATTCGCCAAAACCACCAAGATGATAAAGTCGCTATATCTAAATGTGTAAATCTGCATTTTCCTTCCAAACCATAGGCGCAAAATTTTGAATAGGGAGTTAACCGTTGAAATTTAAATTGCAGACTCTCCCATTCAAAATTTGGAATTCGTTCTTGCAAGGCAAATCATGCAATTTCTCGCCATTCACTTTCATCAGGTAAGTGTGCTTTACCTCTCTCAATCGTCTGAAATATTTGCAAATTGGATAGATGTGTGTGCAAAAAATTGGTTAAAATGTTTAAGTCTTCAAATTCGCATCTTTTTCTGTTTGTAAGGCATCATGCAAAGCAATTGAAATCAGAACTTACTCCTAAGAATCAGCTAGAAAATGCATTTTCAAACTTAGGAAAATTTCTCAAGCTTTGTCCATTTTGAAATTAATGACTAAGTGTAAATCCGCAATCGAAAAGCTTCATAAATATTCATGTTTAAATCAATCAAGCTTTTAGCCAACGAAATCATGTTGTTCTTTCAATTCGGGTTTTCTTTGAATTGATCCTTGAATGCTGGCATATTCTTTATCTAACCCGCTTTACTTCCTCTATATCGCCTCGTAATCCACGTCCGGTTGTGCAGGATAAATGCCTAAATCTGCAGTAGAATCATCAAAGACGCCTACTACAGCTGAGACATCGCGAGCATCCAAATCAAATATCCCTCGCAAAGTCGAAAGGATGAAATACCAGTATCAAAGAGGGGGACTGAGGGAGTCAAAAGTTCAGAGTGTCTGGGACAAAGTTGGTGATACTGACCTAGGCCATATCAATATCCAAGATTTCAGAAGCCGAGTCTTCTCCCCTAATGCCTATGGCAAGCCTAGGCAGATGATGGAAAGTGGCATTGTCCAAGCAGCGGGATTTCCCCTAGCAGTGCAAAACTATGAGTTAGTAGTGGAGGCTGCCCGACATTACCAACCAGGTTCCAGATTGGTGCTCTTCGAGGACATGGTCCTCGCTAACTTCCCTCTTGAGGCCATTGGCAACGCATTTGACATTCCCTTCCCAAACAACCCTATAGCAACAACTATAGATGAAGCGCAGGGGGCATATGATATGAATCCTACCAGATGCAGAACGTTGATAAATGAAGAGTGGTGCAGGGAGAGAAGACCCCCAAGCATCAGAATTGGAAAAAAGACCCCAAGAAGCGACCTTCACAATGAGCATGGGGACATGGTCACATTGCTCAGCAAGGTTATGGGACTCCCCAAATCCAACTGCTTTGAAGAATGGATGTTTTACTTCATAGAGCAGGTCTTCGCTGGGAAATCCAAGTTTGACTAGGCCCAGATCATAAGCGACAACATCCACACTCAGCTGATCGAACTTGAGGCAAAGAAGTACTTCACTATGACATCCTATTTAGTCTACATGTTCGCCAGGAACCAGCCGCTGCCAGGTTTGATAATGAAAGGTCAAATCGGGAATGGACCTGATCAAGTAAAAGTATACGATTGTTACCCACAGCTACACTATCAGGATATAGCTTAGAGGGAAAAGAACAGCCCGACCTATGCAGTTGACCAGTATGAGCGTGTCAATGACGCCTTCACAATGCGCTTGGTCAGGCTTATGTAGGGAGGATTACACATAAGGCTCTCAGAGCAAGCTACTATTCTAGTATAGAGATACGGAGCCTGGTTCATCCAGTTCCCAAGGTTCTCCTACATCCAGATAGCTGGCTTCGATGGTGCCCCTCTCCGGCTTCCACGGTACCCAACCGACAAGATAGTTCTTATGGAGGTCGCAAGGCAGTCAAGTCTGGCCGGTAGCTTACTCAGAGACAGCAAGCAGGCTGGATTCGCATTCCCCATGATTATAGGCAACCAGGATGTCCATCTAAAGACCCCATCCCAGGCGAAGGAATCCTTTGCAGAGCTGGCCTCCTATGGCCTACAGGAGCATTTTCCAAGGAAATGCTTCGATCATGACAATCTAGCGAAGAGAGCCTATGGCAGGCGGTACAGAGCAAAAGAATCAGTTGAAGATTATTGGAAAAACTGCTCTGATGACTATGAGGTCTGAAGGCGTGAATATTCAAGGCTGAGTGTGCAGCAAATGCGACTCTGAATATCACCGGGTCCTAGATCGACTCGCAGATTCAGGAAATTGCTTGCAAGTCCAAGAATTTGAGGCAGTAAGGCATCTTTTGCCAGGCGTTGATTGGTCGCAGGACCCGATCACTGATTTTGAGGCAGTCATGGCAGCCCCAGGAAGATACACTGACCAATGGTTGCATCAACAGATTGAGCGACTAATTCATGAAGGAGTCCAGTTCACTTACCACTTAATGGGTAACCTTGATTCTCAGTCCTCCAGAGATGAGGGAACTTCCAATGCACCTAAGGAAGAGATTGAAAAGCCTGAGAAAAGGAAGAAGGCTAAGGCCAGTAGAGGAACTCGGACATCCAAAAGAACAAGAAGGGAAAAGATTCCCATTAGGAGACCAGAGGTCACTTCATCATCAAAGGACCCTTTTTCATCCGATGATGTAGTAGAATTGGATTATATACCTGTTCCGCCTTCCCAAAGTGACATTGATGCATTTGGAGCTGATGATCCTCCCACACCTGACATGCTGGACGCCGAGCTAAGAGTAATTGAATCAGCTGAACCAGATAACCAAATTAAGAAAGGAGAGATTCCATCAAATCAGGGGATCGAAGTACATGAACCCACCCAATAGAGCCGCCATGAATTGCTTCTCCATAACACTACAAAGGATGACTCCACTGTTGAAGGAGAGCAAAAGACAGATAATACCCATGGGCCTGAAAATACTGAAGAACAACCGTCACATGAAGGCACCGGGCAATTGTTCGGTGAAGTGGGGGAAAACTCGGCTGCAAGCAAAGAACTCAGCACCTCCTCTACTCCTATAGCGGAACAGCTGCAAATTTGTGATGAGACGACTGAAAACATCAAAGAACAGAGTGCAAACTTAACCATAGCATCAACCCAGACTATACCTCAAGAATGGTTAATTGCCCAAGCCCAACGCAAGGCCACCACAAAGCCACCCATCGATTTGGAGGACATCTTCTCACGTATAGATCAAGCTAAAGCCAAGGGGAAGAAAAAGCCCAAGGCATATTCCAGAATAACCAAAGATGAGCAAAGGAACCGTACTCTTCACATCGCCACCCCGCCTGTAGACAAGCCAGCAAATCAGATTACATTGGCTGATTATAGCATCACGACTGTCCCCATCGGACGAGCCACTAAGGAACAAGAAAAGGAGGAGTTCAAGGATTCAGTACAGAACATACTCAAGCAACTTGAAGAGATAACAACTGAAAAGAACATGTATCAAGCTTGTGCTGAGCAGGCCGAGGGGTACATTGATCAACTCCTGAGGCCATTACACAATGCTTCTGAATCCCACATTCCCTCAACGGCATTGGCACAAAGAACTACAACAGAATTTGAGGGAGTAGGGGATACTGCAAGGGCCGTCAGAGAATGGATACAAGGCATCAAAGGGAGGGGAGAAAAATCCTCAAAGAAGTAAAAGAAATGGCCCACCATCAAGAGACCACCCTGGTTAGACTATTGGAGGTAAAAAGGGAATCCCTCAGAAAGCATGAAGTGGCTGCCACAACTCTTCCCCTCGTAAGAGCTCTCTTTTGGACCCAGGCACAGATCCCCACACTCTCCGACATCCTGCACCCCCATGATATCGGCATTTTCAAAGAATGGTACTGGACTATCACCATGAAGAATGACACAAGAGAAATCATTGATAAAGAACACGATGCATGCAAGACAATTCTGAAAACCATGCAAGAACTCGGCAAGAAGATCCTTTGATCAATGGTCTCGGGATGGCAAAATGACCTGTCCAATGAAGTGATATAGCTGGACTGGGAGGAAAGACTAAGGACGGATAGGATCACCTATTCCGCTAGGGACCTGAGTTTTGCTGGTCAATTCCATTCAGACATGTTGTGCTTCGAGCATAAGCGTTCCAGCTGGAAAGATGGTTTGAAGCACGTAGACCAATACCTTGAAGGCATGCAGTATAAAATTCGTCATCCTCCTATGCCTCCATTCAGTTTGCTATTCAAATTGTGCCTCAGGTTCCAGGAATATGTTCGTGAGGAACGTACAGCAGGTCGGGACCTTTGGTAAGAATATTTGCACGGCGAGGATGAATTCCTGGAAAAGGGATGTGAAGCTGAAAAGGAAAAAGTGCTCTCCTAAAGTGCTTTTTTCCTTTTGATTTTGAAAAGTGCACTTTTTGGCCAAAGGGTCATATTTGACTTCCAAGTCAACTAAATGTAAACTTTATGTATGTGCCTTTTTGATTTATTTTGGATAAGTTTTAATTACCTTTTTGGGTAGTTATTACTCCCTTTGGGGTAGTTGCTGATATTTACCCTCCATTTATGGGTATGGGTAATATTTTGTAAGGATGAATCAGGGCCTCTTGTTTAGATTAGATCTTGGCCATTCATCCGTTTTTGAAGCCTATTTAAGGGACTGGTTTTCCCTCATTTTGTAAGAAGTTCATGGATTGTTGTTGAAGCTCTGGCGAAATTTACAGGATTTAATGCAAAGTTAAGACTGTGTCAAGTTTCCTTGTGAGTGCATGGTCTCCTTTTCCATTAATTTAGAAATTTCAGTTATGTTTCCTTCCTTTATATACCATTTTCTAAGTAAACATCTGATAGAATCCTCGTTGTTCATACCATTAGGGAATGGCTGATTGTCTTTCCTACTGCATGGTTAATCTGAACCCTTCATATGCTTAGTTTGGTTATTGAATGCTCACTTAATGAATGTTAAAGTTCTGATGTTGTATGTAATAGCATGAAAACTCAGTTTTCCCTTGAAGATCGCATTAGATTGATGCAAGTATTGTGCTTAAGTGGCTGGTAATGCTTAATCTAGTTATTTGGAGGTGTCTGTCTGTTTACTGAATCTGCTATCTTAGTTAAATAACTTAGATTTTTTGTACCTCTCTCTCCCTATCTCTCCTTTTTCCCTTTTTTTTTACTAAGAAGAATCCGCACTCCTGCTGAAAATAGTATTAACCTAGCTTAAACCATTCGATAAGCAAGACTATTAAAGTTCTAGGGAACTCATCCAACAATTGCCTATTTTATCGTAAGTCCCCTTGTGTTTCCAGCAAAAAACACAGCAAACCACTGAGTAATCCCGCAATCAAGACCTGACAAACGAAACCTTGAGGTTGTCCCCTTTGATCAAACATGAGAAATAGCATTAGGGATTTCCTTATCTCAAGAGAGGATAGGATACTCAGCGAGTACATTCTATTCTACATTGGCTATATGGCGTTTGCAGCAATGCGATTTCAGACACGACAACACTGTTCTTGAAGATTTTGTTCATGCATGACTGAAATGTAGCAGGTGTATTAGTCAAGCCAAAGGGCATGACTAGGAACTCAAAATGCCCAAAGTGGCATCAAAAAGAGGTCTTCTCTACATCTGATGCTCTCATTCTAATCTGATGATACCCCGACCTGAGGTCAATCTTGGAGAAGAACACTGCACCATGTATCTCGTCAATGAGCTCATCAATTCTTGGAATAGGATACCGATTCTTGATGGTTTTCTGATTCAGGGCTCTATAATCCACGCACATGTGCATGGTCCTATCCTTCTTTCTCACCAAAACAACAGTCAAAGCAAAGGGGCTTTTGCTAGGCCGTATGTAACCCATGTCAAGCAATTCCTGAATTGCTTTCTCAATCTCATCCTTCTACTTCTTAGGATATCGGTAAGGAGTAGTCATATGAAATATTCCGAGCCAAAAAAATTTTTGGTTTTTCAATTTACAAACTCAAATAAATGCACCCGTTAAGGTTAGAGGTTAAACCAAAACGTGCTGAAGCAACTCTAACCAGAATGTACACCAGGATCCCGATGTGGGCAAGGTGTGAGCATTGGTCAGAGGATCTAAAACAAAATGCTTATGCAGGAACTCTAACCAAGAATGGCGCCGGTGATGGCGAGCATATGGTCAGAGGATCTTCTACCTAAATGCTGAAAGGGAACTCGACACCAAGTATGTGCTACCCAATCCAGTGTGGAGTGAGGGGCGACCATATGGCGGAGTAATTACAAATAACAATGCTTGAATGAAATAACTGAATTGCCGAAAGGGACTCAACACCCAGAATGTGCTTTCTAACCCGAACTGGGAAAGTAGCTACCATAGGGCGGAGATGTAACTAATACAATAATTACTGAAAGAAGAACGAGTATTACAATTGGATAAAGCAAGATTATAATTTGCTGTCAGTATTACTGCCAGCTTACACTATGAAAGATGAGATCTTGCAAACAATACAAATCAGCATATAAATAGAGATGTACAATATTAGTGAGTTTCTTTGCTGAGAAGTAAGATTAACGGAAATGGCATTAAACAGATCCAACCTTTTCTCCAGACTTGGACAAATCTTCAATGAAGCATCCACATCGCTTTAAAAGAACTCTCATCACCATCCAATAAAGAAAGTGCAGATTTCTCCAAACTGATGTAACAGACCTGCACCTTTCAACAAATAACCAGCAACATAGGATTCCTTGAAATGCTCGGAACTCACTCTTTCCTCATTCAAACTGCTTGATATCAATTGCAAATCACTAATAGAAGGGAGGCGCTAAAACTAAGAGCATAAGACAAACTTAAAATGCAGATTACATGAAATGCACGAATTCAAAGACACCATAAATGGTACGGCCCAGCACAGGGGCGATTTTGCTTTTTAAAATTCAGATCATCTTCAAAAAATCTACAAATTTGCACACAGGGGCGCCTAGCCAAGATGGAAGGAAATAAACAATACCCACAATGAATTTTTTTGTCTTTTTGGATTTATGAATAAAACATCAAATCTGCTGAAGCTAAAATGCCAAAAACCAGAAACCTCTAATATGCAAAAACTGAACCTAAATAGACAAATGCAGATTACAATGCACAAATTTCAATGAACTCACAAACTAGACTAAAATCACCACTAGTTGTTGTCTTACAAACAAGAAGCGATGCCCGAACTAGGAGGCCTTCATTCCTCGAAGCAAACCCAGAGCCAAACCGGCAACATAACAGTACTGTAGACCAAAGATGTGAAATGATGCTCAAAGTCTTCCTTTTATAACTTCCTGTTGGCTTCACGAACCCTAAAATCCACTTCAATATCCAAACCCTAATCCTTTCTCCAGGATGGCATCCTTTTCCTTTCAAGCTTAATATTGATATTTTAATTAAATTCAATACCTTGATAAATGCGCCCACATTAAGTTTGCTTTGACTTTGGAAATTAATAAAATAATCTTTAATGAAGGCGCCACCCTCAAAAAGCCCACTTTTCAAAACAACATAAAGTCAATAGACTAGGCCAAGGGGTCAACGTTCGAATATAATATTAAAACGTGACCTTTTAATTAAATATATCAACTTAACTCTTCAATCATGCCCTGAAGCCAATAATGACCAAGTCAAAGATCAGGTCTGAGAAGGGGACATTACAGTCCGCCCTCCCCAAGATTGCTTGTCCTCAAGCAATCGCAAACCAGGATGCTGCAGAATCTCATCACTTTCCCAAGTCGCATCCTCCATAGGCAGGTTCTTCC
The DNA here is from genome assembly GCF_030272615.1 of Cryptomeria japonica. Classification (NCBI taxonomy): domain Eukaryota; kingdom Viridiplantae; phylum Streptophyta; class Pinopsida; order Cupressales; family Cupressaceae; genus Cryptomeria; species Cryptomeria japonica. The sequence goes on from NC_081409.1 coordinate 155,973,081, forward strand.
ACTTCACCAGGTATTCTCTGATAGTTCTTTTCCTCAAAGAACGTTCTCTGAAATCAAGTATCTCCTCTGGAATTAGAACTAACTGTCCCTCCTCATCCAAAGGCGGCAACTGTGATGAAGCAACCACATTATGTCCAAGTGCCTTCTTGAGACGAGACACGTGGAAAACATTATGCACTCGGCTATCAGAATGTAGCTCTAACTCATAAGCTACTGCCCCAACTTTTCTGATGACCCTGAATGGCCCATAGAATCGAGGTTTGAGCTTCTCAGCTCCACTCTTCTTGAGAGTAGACTGTCTATAAGGCTGCAATCGGAGATAAACCATATCCCCAACCTCGAAAGAATGCTCAACACGTCTCTGATCAGCATACATCTTCTGCTGATTCTGTGCAATCTGCAGATTATCCTTCAAGGATTTCATGATGTCTTGACTTTGTTGCAACAAGTCCTTGGCTTGGGGTGCTCTGCTCTCACCAAACACCAAATCGGCAAAGCTAGGTGCTTCATACCCATAAAGAGCCAAGAAAGGAGACATCTTAATCAACATATGAAAAGAAGAATTGTAGCAGTACTCGCCTATATGCAGCCACTTGACCCAAGCTCTCTGCTGTTCTGACACAGTTTCTCAAGTAGCCTTCCAACCACTTGTTCACTACTTCCGTTTGTCCATCTGTTTGGGGATGGTAACTAGTGCTTGGAGTGAGCACAGTACCACTCATTCTGAAGACTTCTTGCCAAAAAGTACTTAGGAACTTGCTGTCCCTATCACTCACAATGTTCTTTGGCAACCCATGCAGCCTAAACACCTCTCGAAAAAACAGATCTGCAACTTGGGCTGCAGAAAAAGTGCTGGTAATGGCGAAGAAATGAGCAAATTTGGTTAGCCTATCCACCACTACATAAATACAATCCTTCCCTTGGGCCTTGGGCAACCCTGTGATGAAATCCATCGAGATGCTTTCCCATTTTTGATTGGGAATAGGAAGTGGTTGCAGCAAACCAGTTGGTAATGTATGCTCATTCTTGTTCACTTGACAAACAGGACACTCCTGAATGTAGCGTTGTACTTCTCCTTTCAACCCTTTCCAAGAAAACCTTTCTCGGATCTGCCTATATGTCTTGAAAAAACCTTGGTGACCAGCAACCGGAATATCATGAAATGTCAAAAGAATCTTCTTCTTAAGCTTAGAATCGGCCACCAGAAAGATTCTTCCCTTATAGTGTATCAATCCCTCAACCACCTTGTACCTTTCATCATGAAAAGTACCCTCAAGAATGTTGGTTGCAAACTGATTTTTGGCATAATCAGCAAGCAACATGTCTCTCCAATCTGCAGTAAGCTCACACAATGAGCTAAGATGAGGTCTCCTGGATAAAGCATCAGCCACGATATTATTTTTCCCTTTGACATATTCAATGTCAAAGTCGTAAGCTTGAAGCTTACTCACCCATTTCTGTTGCCTCTCATTTAGGTCCTTCTGGTGCATGAAATGCTTGAGGCTATTGTGGTCAGTCTTAACCACAAACTTGTTCCCCACCAAGTACTGCCTGAACTTGGCTAATGCATGCATAATGGCAAGCATTTCCTTGTCATAAATTGAGTATGTTCTTTCCACACCCCTTAATTTTCGGCTCTCAAACACAATAGGGTGTTTGTCTTGCATCAGGACAGCCCCAACTCCTTCACCTGATGCATCACACTGCAGCTCGAATGGCTTGGAGAAATCCGGAATAGCCAGAACCGAGCACGAGCTCATGATCTTCTTGAACTTGTCAAAAACAATTTGAGCCTTTTCTGACCAACAAAAGTCTCCTTTTTTGGTGAGATCAGTAAGGGGAGCAGCATTCTGTGAATACCCCTTTACGAATCTCCGATAAAAACCACAAAGACCCAGAAAACCTTTCAACTGAGTTAAGTTCTCAGGAGGTGGCCACTCAACTACTGCCTTGATCTTTTCAGGATCCACCTTTACTCCCTCAGCACTGATTATGTGGCCAAGGTACAGTAACTCCTCCATTCCAAATTCACATTTGGATGCTTTTGCGAACAAACTCTCAGATTCTAAAATACTAAGCACTTCCTCCAAGTGCTTGAGATGATCCTCCCAAGTCTTGCTGTAAATCAGTATGTCATCAAAAAAAATCAACACAAATCTCCTTAACTGATTCTGAAAAACACAGTTCATGCAAGACTGAAAGGTAGCCGGAGTGTTAGTCAACCCAAATGGCATGACTAAGAATTCGAAATGGCCATAGTGACATCTGAAAGCTGTCTTCTCCACATCCGATCCTCTCATTCGAATCTGATGGTAACCCGATCTCAAATCGATCTTCGAGAAGAACTTGGCCCCATGTAGCTCATCAATGAGCTCATCGATCCTGGGAATGGGGTATCTGTTTTTTATGGTGCTTTGATTCAAAGCACAATAGTCCACACACATGCGCATGGTACCATCCTTCTTCTTCACAAGAACCACGGCAGATGCAAAGGGGCTCTTGCTTGGGCGAATGAAACCCATCTCCAGGAGTTCTTGAATATTCTTCTCAATCTCATCCTTTTGCCTCTTCGGGTACCGATATGGAGTTGTAATCACCAGTTTAGCTCCTTCCTTGAGCTCTATGATATGTTCTGAACCCCGTTCAGGTGGTGGTCCAGGAGGCAAGTCTGCAAAGACCTTGCTCTTCTTCGTGAGTAGAGACTGAACATCAGGAGGATGGTCTCGTTTAGTCTCAACCGGACTAGCAGGAAGGATTATGCACTCTGCAACCCACTTGGCTTGATCGTGACGGATCAGCCTTGCCATTCTTTTGAATGACACAACCCGAGGGCCCCCATTGGACATTCCTCTTAGAACTATCTTCTTCCCATCAGATTGAAACTTCAGCTCCATAGTCTGCAAATTCAAGGAGATCTCCCCAAGAGAACGCAGCCATTGAATGCCTAAGACAGCATCAGTATCTCCAATGTGGACTACATAGAAGTCATCCTTGACTTCATAATTCCCCAATTGCATGGTCAGGTTCGAGATTTTCTTAGTACATTAAATATGGAATCCATCGGCAACCATGACCTTGAAGCCCTCAAACTCCTTTGTTTGCAGCCCCTTCTTTGCTACCACAACTTCATCAATGAAGTTATGTGTTGCTCCAGTGTCGATCAAGGCAACGATTCGCTGCCCTTTGATCATCCCTCGAACCTTGAATGATTCGTTTCTTTGGAAGCTCGAAAGCTGAGCCAAAACTCCACCACTTTCCTTCTCATCTCCGGACTCTTCTGGAGCTCTTTCTACCTCACTTTCTTCAAAATCAGATTGCTGATCGGAAAAATCAAAACTACTTTCACCAGCAGAATAGTACTCAATCTGATTGAATTTAACTCCCTTAGGGCAAACATGATCTTGAGACCATTTTTCCCTACACCGGAAACACAACCCTTTTCTTCTGAGTTCATTCAGGGTTTCAGGATCCAACCTAGTGACATGGGGATTGTGATGTTTGAACTCCTTGTGCTGAGGTCTCAAAGGAGGTCTATGTTGAGGTCTTTTCCCTTTATCCCTTTTCTGGAAGGGGGAATTTGACTGAAATTTTGCCTTAGGAGTAGCCCACTCCATGTTTCTTGCCTTCTTCATGGCCTCCTGCAGGGTTGGTGGATCAGAGGCTTTAATCCAACCTTTGAGTGGTTCTGTCAACCCTTCACTGAAAAGGATCACCAATCTCCTCTCCGTGATTCCAGTCACCATGACTGAGAGTCTCTGAAACTCTGCAATGTAGGCATCAACAGTGCCATACTGTTTCAATTGTGCCAGTTCTCTGAAATGAATTTCAGGATCCTTCTTTTCAAACCTCTTGATGAGCCTAGTAGTGAACTCATCATAAGTTGTGATAGACCGATGACCCAGAGTAACTAGGCCATGGTACCACCATTCATGCGCCACCCCATCAAGGTGTAGCGTAGCGAACTTGATCGCTTCCTCTTCTACCATAGGTCTGAGAGCTAGATAGTTATCCAGCTTCTGAATCCAAGCTCGGGCTGAACTGGTATCACTCTCGTCAAAGTGTGGAAGTGTCACCTTGTTGACAGCTTGGTACAAGTCTCCTTGATTTGATGGTCTTCTTTGATCATAGTGTCTCCCTTGTCCTTTGTTTTTCCTTTTATGATCCATGAAATCGTTATAGGACATATCCATCTTGATGTCGTCAGGTAGAGAATCATACTCTGCACGACCAAGTCTCAACTGCTCTACGAATGAAGCATTCTCTTCAGGCTCTGGCTGAGTGTTTTCAGGTGCCAAAAAGGTGGGTTTGAATGGCCTGGAAGAAATATAAGTGTTGTTTGACACAGTCCGGGCTGCATGTCCATCATGCTGGTTGGAGGCACTATGCTCTCCTCTATGCCCTGAGTTGTTTTGTGGAGTGGTATTTTGACCCACTTTCCCCATCATGAGAGATACCATGTCCATCAAGGCATCCATCTTTCTTTCAAATCTCTTTCCAGGACTCATAGATCTTTCTCTTCCTTTCCCACTGTCATCTCTGTTGTTGGTAACTCTCTCGTTACCCCCAACTGATCTCTCACCCTCTGCCATATCTGATTCCTGAGAAGACTCCCAATGAGCCCTCAAGATCTCTGAAGCTGTCTGACCTTCTGGAGCCTGATAAGGCTGGAACTGTTTTCCAACCTTCTTGTCTTCCCTTGCAATGTACCTCTTTTCTCTGTCACTCATAGACAGATTGTTCACAGGATGGCAAGATCTTGGCTCTGATACCACTGAAATATTCCAAGCCAAAAAAATTTTTGGTTTTTCAATTTACAAACTCAAATAAATGCACCCGTTAAGGTTAGAGGTTAAACCAAAACGTGCTGAAGCAACTCTAACCAGAATGTACACCAGGATCCCGATGTGGGCAAGGTGTGAGCATTGGTCAGAGGATCTAAAACAAAATGCTTATGCAGGAACTCTAACCAAGAATGGCGCCGGTGATGGCGAGCATATGGTCAGAGGATCTTCTACCTAAATGTTGAAAGGGAACTCGACACCAAGTATGTGCTACCCAATCCAGTGTGGAGTGAGGGGCGACCATATGGCGGAGTAATTACAAATAACAATGCTTGAATGAAATAACTGAATTGCCGAAAGGGACTCAACACCCAGAATGTGCTTTCTAACCCGAACTGGGAAAGTAGCTACCATAGGGCGGAGATGTAACTAATACAATAATTACTGAAAGAAGAACGAGTATTACAATTGGATAAAGCAAGATTATAATTTGCTGTCAGTATTACTGCCAGCTTACACTATGAAAGATGAGATCTTGCAAACAATACAAATCAGCATATAAATAGAGATGTACAATATTAGTGAGTTTCTTTGCTGAGAAGTAAGATTAACGGAAATGGCATTAAACAGATCCAACCTTTTCTCCAGACTTGGACAAATCTTCAATGAAGCATCCACATCGCTTTAAAAGAACTCTCATCACCATCCAATAAAGAAAGTGCAGATTTCTCCAAACTGATGTAACAGACCTGCACCTTTCAACAAATAACCAGCAACATAGGATTCCTTGAAATGCTCGGAACTCACTCTTTCCTCATTCAAACTGCTTGATATCAATTGCAAATCACTAATAGAAGGGAGGCGCTAAAACTAAGAGCATAAGACAAACTTAAAATGCAGATTACATGAAATGCACGAATTCCAAGACACCATAAATGGTACGGCCCAGCACAGGGGCGATTTTGCTTTTTAAAATTCAGATCATCTTCAAAAAATCTACAAATTTGCACACAGGGGCGCCTAGCCAAGATGGAAGGAAATAAACAATACCCACAATGAATTTTTTTGTCTTTTTGGATTTATGAATAAAACATCAAATCTGCTGAAGCTAAAATGCCAAAAACCAGAAACCTCTAATATGCAAAAACTGAACCTAAATAGACAAATGCAGATTACAATGCACAAATTTCAATGAACTCACAAACTAGACTAAAATCACCACTAGTTGTTGTCTTACAAACAAGAAGCGATGCCCGAACTAGGAGGCCTTCATTCCTCGAAGCAAACCCAGAGCCAAACCGGCAACATAACAGTACTGTAGACCAAAGATGTGAAATGATGCTCAAAGTCTTCCTTTTATAACTTCCTGTTGGCTTCACGAACCCTAAAATCCACTTCAATATCCAAACCCTAATCCTTTCTCCAGGATGGCATCCTTTTCCTTTCAAGCTTAATATTGATATTTTAATTAAATTCAATACCTTGATAAATGCGCCCACATTAAGCTTGCTTTGACTTTGGAAATTAATAAAATAATCTTTAATGAAGGCGCCACCCTCAAAAAGCCCACTTTTCAAAACAACATAAAGTCAATAGACTAGGCCAAGGGGTCAACGTTCGAATATAATATTAAAACGTGACCTTTTAATTAAATATATCAACTTAACTCTTCAATCATGCCCTGAAGCCAATAATGACCAAGTCAAAGATCAGGTCTGAGAAGGGGACATTACATCATAACTGGCTTAGCTCCTTCTTCAAGCTCAATGATGTGTTCGGCACCTCTCTCAGGGGCTCTGCCAGGAGGTGGGTTTTCAAACACCTTGTTTCTCTTGGTTATCAAGGTTTGAATGTCTTTAGGATAGTTCTGATTCTCTTTTTGTGGTTTTGAGGGAATGACCATGATCTTACTTCTATTCGTGATCATTGCTTGAGCGTCTGAGGAATAGCTGCCCTTGTCTACCAATGGATTTGACGGCATTATCAAACACTCTGCTGCCCATGTAATGTCCCTACTAGTTAGAGATCACTGCCCTGCAAAACAGATTATTAGAATACAACAAATATATATATATAACTAATCTAATTTGCAATTAAACTTCAATTACTTAATTAACACTAATCTCAATTCTTATTTAAAAAAAAGATACGAGTGCAGTATTGGAACATGTCCTTAGGCGGTTGTGAAGCTCGCCTTCTTGGAACCCATCTTGGTTCCAAGCCATACCAAGAAATAGAAGGTTAATCCGATTCCTGTCTTGGGTGTAATTTCTTACACCCAAGCCATACCAGGAAATCAAAGGTTAATCCGATTCCTGTCTTGGGTGTAATTTTCTTACACCCAAGACATACTAGGAAATCGAAGGTTAATCCGATTCCTGTCTTGGATGTAATTTCTTACACCCAAGCCATACCAAGGCAGACCATCATATATGATCAATTCCTTGCCTTGGATGATGCATCTCATCATCCAAGTCTACCAGAGAGGACCGACCAAATCCGTCTCTTCTTGGATGACTATTTATCACCCAAGCCATACATATATGCATATAGATATTCAGTGTATACTGCCTACCAGGGATTATCATAATCCCTGAATTAGACTACGAGGATTTCCTCCCAATAGCCTCCATCATATAATCACATTGTTGCCATTCATTGATATACAACATTTCATAACAATTCATATTATCAATATCATTTGCATTATAATTCATATTATCATTATTACTTAAATTATAATTTTGTGACATACAACCTTATGCTAAAATTCTTTAACATACAACATTGTAATAATGATGACATAATTCTGTAACATACAATTATAATAATCATGACATAATTTTGTAACATACATATAATAATCATGACATGATTCTGCAACTACCATTATAATAATAATAATGACATAACCATAAAATACTACAAGTATATTTATATGTGTATGTGTGGCACACACATCCACACACATATACGTACTTGTGGCACCTCTGCGATCTTCTCCTTTACTCTTCCTCTGGCTATACCGTTGTACTTCCTATCTCCATCTATCCTCCCGTGCCCCCTCTGGTACTGTGGTTTCTATTGGTTATATACCCATGGAGGGGAATAGTCGTGTCCCTCCACAAGGTCCCTTCCGAGGGAAGGGGTGTGACGGGTCGCAGCCTATGTTGCGGCTTCTCGTCCCACCACTTCCCACGAGGGGGGGTTCCACGTGATCTTCCCGTAAGGGCACGAAGCTTGTTTATTTCCCCATCTTTAATATATTTAAATATATCAATGTATTTCCCCATCTTTAAATATAATAATTTATTCCTTGTAAATAATATATTAATATTATTTAATAATTTAATTCCTCCTTTAGTATATTAACCATATTTAATATATTACATCATTTTAATAGTTGTCTTTAATTTATTAAATCATTATAAGGCTTACATTGGGTAGTATGGTAGGGTTATCACAGTCCCTCCGTCTCAAATTTGCTTGTCCTCAAGCATTTTTAGATCTTCCTCTTTTTCCCAAGTAGTATCCTCATTTGGGAGATTCCTCCATTTTATTAGGTATTCGGTAATGGTTTGGTTCCTGAGCTCTCTTTTCCGCGTATCCAGAATGATCTCCGGGTACAACGTGAGTTTCCCTTCATCATCTAGGGGAGGTAGTTCATTGCATGGAGCCAAGTGCTGTCCGAGAACTTTCTTAAGTCGGGAGACATGAAACACATTATGTATTTTACTGTTTTTGGGGAGTTCTATCTCATAAGATACTTCTCCAATCCTTCGAATTACCTTGTAGGGTCCATAGAACCCGGGTTTAAATTTTTCAGCCCCATTCTTCTTGAGGGAAGATTGCTTATATGGTTGTAGTCTTAAAAACACCAGATCTCCGGCCTCGAATGTCCGTTCCGTACGCTTCCTGTCTACATAGATCTTTTATTGATTTTGGGCTCGTTGTAAATTCTCTTTCAAGGTCTTCATGATGTCCCTACTCTGTTGAACAAAGTCTTGTGCTTTTGGTACTTTTCTTTCTTGGGTTATTAATTCCCCAAAGCTTGTGGCCTCATAGTCGTACAAGGCTTGGAAAGGACTCATCCCTATTGACATGTGGTGTGTCGTGTTGTAACAATGTTCTCCTAAGCGTAACCACTTAACCCAAGCAGTTTGTTGCCCTGTAACATAATTCCTTAGGTAGCCCTCTATCCATTTGTTCACTATTTCAATTTGCCCATCGGTTTGAGGATGGTAACTGGTGCTAGGGGTCAAGACTGTTCCTACCATTCTGAAGAGTTCCTGCCAAAATTGGCTAATAAACTTGCTATTTCTGTCACTGACAATATTCAGGGGGAGTTCGTGCAGTCTGAAAAATTTCCTTGAAGAATAGATCGGCTATTTGGTAGGCTTTGTATTCTATGGAGACTGCAAGCAAATGGGCGTACTTTGTGAGTCTATCTACCACCACAAAAATGCTATCCTTTCCTTGTGTCCTTGGCAAAATCCATACAGATACTCTCCCACTTTTGATTGGGAAAAGGTAATGGCTGAAGCAACCCAGCGGGGTGGGTGAGTTCGGTTTTAGTGCGCTGACAAGTTAGGCACTCTTGTAGATATTTTTGAATATCTCTTTTTTGGTCTTTCCATGCATACCTTTCCCTAATGTGTTTATAAGTTTTATAGTATCTTGGATGTCCTACTAGGGGGTTATCATGGAATTCTTTGAGGATTTTGCTTTTGAATCTGGTCTGAGGGGTCAAGTATACCCTCCTTTGTACAAGATGAGATTTCCCTTAACTTTAAAATCTTCATTGGGAAGATTTCCATCCAAGATTTCCTTTGCTTGTGGATCTTGGTCATATTCATTAAGGATTTCTTCCTTCCAGTCCTTTGCGATGCTGGTAATGGTATTGAGATGGACTCTTCAAGATAATGCATCTACTGCCCTGTTATTCACCCCTTTTACATATTCTATATCAAAGTCGTAGGCTTTTATTTTTCTCACCCATTTTTGTTGCCTATCATTAAGATCCTTTTGGCTCAAGAAGAAGCATAGGCTGTTATGATTGGTTTTCACACCAAACTTCCCACAGACAAGGTATTGGCGAAACTTGGCCAAGGCATGCATTATGGCAAGCATTTCTTTGTCATGGATAGAATAGTGTCTTTCTGCTTCGGTAAGTTTACGGCTCTCAAAAGATAGGCGGTGTTTCTTTTGCATGAGTACTGCCCCAATTCCCTTCCCGGATGCATCACATTGTAGTTCAAAAGGTATTGAGAAGTCGGGAATGGCTAATACTGGACATGTGCTGATGGTTATTTTAAATTGTTCAAAAGTCTGTTGGGCCTGGTCATTCCATGTGAAAGCCCCTTTCTTAGTTAGATCGGTCGGGGGTGCTGCAATCTTGGAGAACCCTTTTACAAAACGTCTATAGTAGTTGCATAGCCCCACAAATCCCCTTAATTGTGTTAAGGTTCTAGGGGTGGGCCATTCCTTGATGGCCTTGATCTTTTCTTCATCCACACTTACTCCGGCTTCACTAATTTTGTGTCCTAGGTAGATGATTTCTTTCATCCCAAATTCGCATTTGGAGACTTTGGCATATAATGATTCAGACTCAAGAATATTTAATACCTCCTCAATGTGTCGGAGATGTTCTTCCCATGTCTTCCTGTAAATAAGTATATCATCAAAGAATATTAGAATAAATTTCCTCAATTGTCGCCTGAACGTGTGATTCATGCATGACTGGAAGGTGGCCGGGGCGTTGGTGAGACCAAATGGGAGGACCAAAAACTCGAAATGCCCATAGTGACATCTGAATGCCATTTTGGGAATATCCTCTTCCCTCATTCTAATCTGATGGTATCCTGACCTTAGATCAATTTTAGAGAAATACCTTGCTCCGTGTAGTTCCTCCATTAGTTCGTCAATTCTCAGAATAGGGTATCTGTTTTTTATAGTCTTTTTATTCAGGGCCCGGTAATCTATGCACATTCTCATCGTCCCATCTTTCATCTTGACCAATACTACTGATGAAGCAAAGGGGCTGCTGCTTGGAAGGATGTGTCCCGTTTCTAATAACTCCTTTATGGTTTTTTCAATCTCCTCTTTGAATTTGTGGGGGTGGCGGTAAGGTGTGGTATGATAGGTTTTGCTCCTTCTTCTAATTCAATCGAGTGTTCATAACCAATTTTTGGTGGTAAGCCCAGGGGAATGTCTTCGAAGATTTTTTTGTCTCCTAAGGATGGGTTGTATATCACTATGAACGTTTTGACCTTCAGTCAGAGATTTATCCAAGACCAAACATTGGGCGACCCACTCTCCTTGATCATGCCTAAGTATTTTCTCCATTTTATTAAATGATACTATCTTTGGAGAGCCATCGGGAATTCCTTTTAATGTTATCTCTCTCCCTTCATGTTGGAAGCATATTTCCCGATTTGGATTGTCCATGGTGAACCGTCCCAATGAGTTTATCCATGGCATTCCCAAAATGATGTCGTTTTCTAAGTTCACCACAAAAAAGTTCCTCTTAATTGTATGCCCCCCCAGGGTGACTTCCAATTGAGGTATAATTTTAGTGCACCTGTCTATGACTTTGTTGCCCATGATCACTTCAAACCCTCCAAACTCTTGAGTTTTTAACCTTCTCTTTGTTGTTAAGTGTTTGCTAATGAAGTCATTTGAGGCTCCTGTGTCTACCAATGTGATTACTTTTTGTCCTTTGATAGTCCCTTTGAGTTTGAAGCATCTATTGTCACTTCCTTGAGTGATGACTGCCAAGGTACTTGGTTTGTTGTTTTCAAACCTGGCCCTTTTATAGGGTCTTTCCTCATCCCGTATTTCTTCTGTGTTATTTAACTGTCCTCTTTTACATTCATGGCCTTTCCCCCAAGGGGCTTTGCATTTGAAACATAACCCTTTCTCCATGATTTCCTCTCTCTCCTTACATTGGTGATTCAAACTCAAAGGTTTCTTGCAAAAGTGGCAGGGCCTCTCCCGGCAGTCCCTCTGGGGTTCCTTATTCCTGTGCGGTGTTTTGATTGAGGTGTTCTTGGGAGCACTAAATTCGACCATCCTAGTTTTCTTAATGGCCTCTACTAAATTCTGTGGTTCCAAGGGTTTTACAAAAATTTTAATAGTCTTTCAAGCCTTCTAAAAACATGTAAGTCAGACTTCTTTGGGATAGGTCAGGGACCATTACTGATAGGTTTTCGAATTGGTCTATATAATCTTCAATGGTTCCTGATTGCTTAAGGTGTCTTAACTCTTGGAAGTACCATTCGGAGTCTTTCTGGTCAAACCGGCTGATGAGCTTTTGGGTAAACTCATTATAGGTGGAGATCTTTTTGTGTCCTAGGGTAATGAGACTGTTATGCCACCAATTATGGGCTGCTCCGGTTAATTGGAGTATGGCAAATTTTATAGCATCTCCTTCGGTCATGGGGCTGTATGAAAGGTATGTATCTAGTTTTTGGACCCATGCTTTGGCGATATCTTTCCCTGACCCATCAAAGCATGGTAGGGACATTTTGTTGACTTCTGGCTCTAATCTAGCATAAATTTGGGTGATTTCTTCCACCCCAAGTGTGGCTGGTTCCTCTTCATCCCCCACATGTTCCTCTCTAGGAAGAAATTCGGGAATTGTTTGTCTAGAACTTTGAGGAGATCATTCGTTATCGCGTGATTAGAGTGTGTCTCTCTTCTAGGGTTTGGAATATCTCTATTGTTGTTGTTTGTACTTTGGAGGATTAATTGGCTCATTCTTTCGAATTTCTCATTGGTTTGCTCCATGAAAGTCTGAAGTTGTTTGGCTAATTGATTGGCGATTGCTTTCGCGCCTTTCTTTCTCTGATATGTGATCATAAACTAAGAATCCTTCCCACAGGTTGGCAGGATTATGCTCTGATACCACTGTAATGTCCCTACTAGTTAGAGATCACTGCCCTACAAAATAGATTATTAGAATACAACAAATATATATATATATATATAACTAATCTAATTTGCAATTAAACTTCAATTACTTAATTAACACTAATCTCAATTCTTAATTAAAAAAAGGATACGAGTGCAGTATTGGGACATGTCCTAAGGCGGTTGTGAAGCTCGTCTTCTTGGAACCCATCTTGGTTCCAAGCCATACCAGGAAATCGAAGGTTAATCCGATTCCTATCTCGGGTGTAATTTCTTACACCCAAGCCATACCAGGAAATCGAAGGTTAATCCGATTCCTGTCTGGATGTAATTTCTTACACCCAAGCCATACCAAAGCAGACCATCATATATGATCAATTCCTTGCCTTGGATGATGCATCTCATCATCCAAGTCTACCAGAGAGGACCGGCCAAATCCGTCTCTTCTTGGATGACACTTTATGACCCAAGCCATACATATATGCATATAGATATTCAGTATATATTGCCTACCAGGGATTATCATAATCCCTGAATTAGACTACGAGGATTTCCTCCCAATTGCCTCCATCATATAATCACATTATTGCCATTCATTGATATACAACATTTCATAACAATTCATATTATCAATATCATTTGCATTATAATTCATATTATCATTATTACTTAAATTATAATTTTGTGACATACAACCTTATGCTAAAATTCTATAACATATAACATTGTAATAATGATGACATAATTCCGTAACATACATATTATAATAATCATGACATAATTCTGTAACATACATATAATAATCATGACATGATTCTGCAACTACCATTATAATAATAATAATGACATAACCATAAAATACTACAAGTATATTTATATGTGTGTGTGTGGCACACACATCCACACACATATACGTACCTATGGCACCTCTGCGATCTTCTCCTTTACTCTTCCTCTGGCTATGCCGTTGTACTTCCTATCTCCATCTATCCTCCCATGCCCCCTCTGGTCCTGCTATTTCTATGGGTTATATACCCGTGGAGGGGAATAGTTGTGTCCCTCCATGGGGTCCCTTCCAAGGGAAGGGGTGTGACGGTAGTTGCAGCCTATGCTGCGGCTTCCCGTCCCACCACTTCCCGCGGGGGGGTGGGGGGGTGGTCCACATGATCTTCCCGTAAGGGCACGAAGCTTGTTTATTTCCTCATCTTTAATATATTTAAATATATCAATGTATTTCCCCTTCTTTAAATATAATAATTTATTCCTTGTAAATAATATATTAATATTATTTAATAATTTAATTCCTCCTTTAGTATATTAACCATATTTAATATATAACATCATTTTAATAATTGTCTTTAATTTATTAAATCATTATAAAGCGTACATCGGGTAGTATGGTAGGGTTATCACAGCCCAGTCCACCTGATTATGGCGGATCAGCCTTTCCATCATTTTCAAGGATACCACTTTAAGTCCACCATGCGACGTTCCTCTCAGTACTACCTTCTTCCCTTCAGATATGAATTTCAGCTCCATGGTTTGTAAGTTTAGTGTGATCTCACCAAGAGATCTCAGCCATTGAATCCCGAGGACTACATCATCAGTCCCACCAATGCTCACCACAAAGAAATCATCTCTGATTTCATGATTTCCCAACTTCAGAGACATGTTAGAAATCATTCGGTTGCAGGATATAGTGGAGCCATTTGCTACCATGACTTTGAAGCCCTCAACTTCCTCTGCCAGTAGTCCCCTTTTAGCAACAATCCTCTTATCAATGAAGTTGTGTGTTGCTACTGTGTCAATGAGAGCAATGACACGATGCTCTCCAATCACACCCCGAACTCTAAAGGACTCATTTGTGTGAATGCTCGAGAGTTGAGCAACCACTCCTCTATCTTCTGACCCAAATCAAGCCCTTTAGGAGCTTCTTCATACTCGTTGTCCTCAACTTCAGTCTGCTGTTCTGAAATTTCAGAATTTGATCCATCTGCAGAATAGCACTCCATCTGATGCAAATTGCCCTTTCCATGACTCTTATGTCTGGGGGCCCAAGGTTCTCTGCAAGAGTAGCAAAGATTCTTCCTCTGGAGCTCTTGACGGAGCTCATCATCCATACGCGGAGGGAACCTCTTGGTCTGGTTTGTGAACTTCTTCTTATCCTTTCTGAAAAGAAAAGGCTTGGAGTGAATTTTATTCCTTGGGGCAGCCAACTCCATGCTTCGAGATTTCTTAATGGCTTCTGCCAGGGTGGGCGGATCAAAAGCTTTAACCCAACCTTTCAAAGGTTCCTCAAGTCCTTTAGTGAAAAGGACAACTAATCGCTTCTCCGAGATGCTACTTACCATAACTGACAGATTTTGGAATTCAGTTACGTAAGTGTCCAACGAACCTTGCTGCTTGAGTTGTGCAAGTTCTCTAAACTTCACCTTTGGATCCTTGGTGTCGAATCTTTCAATCAGCTTGTTGGTGAAATCAGCACAGGTGGTGATTAAGTTATGACCAAGGGTGACCAACCCATGGTACCACCATTCATGGGCCACTCCATCCAAGTGCAAGGTAGCAAACTTGATGGCATCCTCCTCCGGCATAGGCCTCAAGGACAAGTAATTGTCCAACTTCTGCACCCATGCTCAAGTTGTGCCCTTAGCGCTTCCATCAAAGTGTGCTAAGGTCACTCTTCCAAGAGCTTGCTGATAATCTCTTGGGGCAGCAAACTTATAGTCATTCCTCCTTCCTCTCTTCATTTTCTGATTCATAAACTGATCCAGAGTTAGGATATCTCGGATCTCACCAAGAAGAGAAGCATACTCCATGTAGCTGTTTCTTATTTCGTCAGCTGTAGGTATTTCTGTTTCAGCTTGTTGTACTTCTCTTGGCAGAAATACAGGTTGTAAAGGTCTTGGGGCTGAACCTCCATTGTTACTCCCGTTGTTACTCCAACTTCCATTGCCTACAGGAGCATTAGACGTGCTCGCTTCCGGTCCATTGTTGGGTTGGTTAGGGGTCCCAACAATGTTCTGGTTAAGTTTGGCCAGCAGTAGAGACTTCATGTCCATCATGGCATTGAATTGTCTCTCAACCTTCTTATCTGGTGCCTCATTATGTTCTGTAGTCTTGTCTGCCATTGAATCAACTGTATCTGAAGAGTCTAAATCCTTCCCTTTGTTCCTCAGTACTTCTGAAAATGTGTCCTCTTCCGGCATCGGAATCTAAAACTATTGTCCCTTCTATTCTCAGTTGTAGTATCTGACGTCTTTGTCACTCATGGAGACTTCTGAACCCACTGAAACTCACAAGCTAGCAAGAAAACCAGCTCTGATACCACCATAATATCCCAGTTATTTTTTAATTTATTTTTAGGCCAACAATAGTCATCAACAAACAGATAACCTGTGAAGGTTAGAAATCATAAACTGAAACATGCTGGAAAAGAAACCCTTCCACTTTCTGATCACCAAGGGCCCAATGTGGGAAGGTGAGAGCATACGGTGTTGAGGGGATCGCTAGCTCAGATAACTGGAAACAATACAATGCTTGGGCGGCAAGCCAGCCCCTTCCGCTTATCCAGTAGGAATGCAAGAAACTTGGCGGTGAACCAGCCAAGTGAGACACACAAAGGTACGAATCACTCAACTGCAATATTTCAGCGGGAGGACTGAAATTACATAACAATCTCAACTCAACTGCTTATGCAATGGGAGGACCATTACACTCAGACATCACTCGACCACTTATGCAGTGTGAGGACTGAAATTACAAATTTACTTAATAATAGGCAGCAAGCCAGCTGTGATGACCCCTACTGTATCACCTAATGTACATTTTATTAAACACACCAATAATAATAATAGCATATATTATGGGGTCCAGTAGAAATATATAATATGAAGGAAAAATTATTAAAATAATTTTAATATATTGCAAAAAGAAATAAATCATTAAATATTGTTAATATATTAAATAAGGTTATTATAAATAATTGTTTAAACTATGTTAATGTATTTAATATATTTAATAATGAAGAAATGTATTGTTAAGTGAATAATGTTAAATGCAATTAAGATGTTATAAGGGACTGCGAACACATCCCGGTTACCCACCCCCCACCCCGCGGGAAGTGGTGGGACGGTAGTCGCAGCCTGGGCTGCGACCACCGTCACACCCCTTCCCACGAAAGGGACCCGTGGAGGGACACAACCCTTCCCCTCCACGGGGTATAAGGTAGGCGACCACGGCAAGGGAGTGGCACAGAAGGGACGAAGACGGGAGGACTGCAAACGGCAACTGCGGACTACGAATTGCAACTGCAGACTGCGGACAGGTAAGCGGTATTTACTGGCCATAGGGGTATATATGTGTGTGGACGTGTGTGCCACACACGCATATATATTACTGAATATTTTGTCATACATAATAATATACCAATTCCTTTAACAGAGCTATAGTAGGATAGTGATATTATCTCATGTGTATGTAGCAATCAATATAGGTATGTATGCAGAATATTTATATGTATGTAGGATCAATAATGGGAATTAAGGAATATGTATAGGTAGGCATAAATTATGGATTGAAAAATGATAATGAATTGTAGAATGTTATATGAATAATGTAGCTATATGATGGAGGCTATTGGGAGGAAATTCCCTTAGCCTAATTTAGGGATTATGATAATCCCTGGTAGGCGGTATATACTGAGTATTTATATGCATATATGTTATGGCTTGGGTGTCAAAATCTCACCCAAGAAGGGACGGATCTAGCCGGTCCTCTCTGGTAGACTTGGATGATAAGATGTATCATCCAAGGCAAGGAATTGATCATATATGATGGTCTTCCTTGGTAGGCTTCGATGTAAGATGTTACATCCAAGACAGGAATTGAATTATCCATCGATTTCCTGGTATGGCTTGGAACCAAGATGGGTCCCGAGAAGGCGAGCATCACAACCACATAAGGACATGTCCCAATACTGCACTCGTATCCTTTTTATTTAATAAGAATTAAGATTAGTTTTAATTAAGTAATTGAAGTTTAATTTCAAATTAGATTAGTTACATATATATTTCTTGCATTCTAACAGTCTGTTTTGCAGGACGGTGATCTCTAACTAGTAGGGACATTACAGTGGTATCAGAGCATAATCCTGCCAACCTATGGAAAGGAGTCTTAGTTTATGATCACATATCAGAGAAAGAAAGGCACGAAAACAATGGCCGATCAATTAGCCAAACAACTTCAGACTTTCATGGAGCAAACCAATGAGAAATTCGAAAGAATGAGCCAATTAATCCTCCAAAGCACAAATAGCAACAGTAGAGATATTCCAAACCCTAGAAGAGAGACACTCTAATCACGTCGATAACGATCGATCTCCTCAAAGTTCTAGACAAACAATTCCCGAATTTCTTCTTGGAGAAGGACATGTGGGAGATGAAGAGGAGCAAGCCACACTTGGGGTGGAAGAAATCACCCAAATTTATGCTAGATTAGAGCCAGAAGTTCAGAGGGTGGTTTCCTTCAAGGATTTTTGTGAGTCCAAGACTAATGAAGGTAGAAGGAGAAAGCCTATGGGTAAAGACCTCAAAGCTAAAGTTAACAAAATGTCCCTACCATGCTTTGATGGGTCAAGAAAGGATATCGCCCAAGCTTGGGTATAAAAACTAGATACATACCTTTCATATAGCCCCATGACCGAAGGAGATGATATAAAATTTGCCATACTCCATTTAACCGAAGAAGCCCATAATTGGTGGTATAACGGTCTCATTACCCTAGGTCACAAAAATGTCTCCACCTATACTGAGTTTACCCAAAAACTCATCAGCCGGTTTGACCAGGAAGACTCAGAATGGTACTTCCAAGAGTTAACACACCTTAAGTAATCAGGAACCATTGAATACTATATCGACCAATTCCAAAACCTATCAGTAATGGTCCCCGACCTATCCCAGAGAAGGCTTACTTACATGTTTTTAGAAGGCTTGAAAGACTCTATTAAAAATGTTGTAAAACCCTTGGAACCACAGAATTTAGTAGAGGCCATTAAGAAAACTAGGATGGTCGAATTTAGTGCCCCCAAGAACATCTCAGCCAAAACACCACATAGGAATGAGGGACCCCAGAGGGACCACCAGGAGAGGCCCTACCGCTTTTGCAAGAAACCTTGGAGTTTGAATAACCGATGTAAGGAGAGAGAGGAACTCATGGAGAAAGGGGTATGTTTCAAATGAAAGGCCCCATGGGGGAAAGGCCATGAATGTAAAAGAGGACAATTAAATAACACAGAAGAAATATGGGATGAGGAAAGACCCTATAAAAGGGCCAGGTTTGCAAGCAACGAGTCGGGTACCTTGGTAGTCATCACTCAAGGAAGTGAGAATAGATGCTTCAAACTCAAAGGGATAATCAAAGGACAGAAAGTAATCGCCTTGATAGACACAGGAGCCTCACATGATTTCATTAGCAAACACTTAGCAGCAAAGAGAAGGTTAACAACTCAAGAGTTTGGAGGATTTGAAGTGATCATGGGCAACGGAGTCGTAGACAAGTGCACTAAAATTATACCTCAATTGAAAGTCACCCTGGGAGGACATACAATTAAGAGGAAGTTCTTTCAAGTGAACTTAGAGAACGACATCATTTTGGGGATGCAATGGATAAACTCCTTGGGCCAGTTCACCATGGACAGTCCAAATCGGGAGATATGCTTCCAACATGAAGGGAAAGAGATAACATTAAAAGGAATTCCCGATGGCTCTCCAAAGATAGTATCATGTAACAAAATGGAGAAAATCCTTAGGCATGATCAAGGAGAGTGGGTCGTCCAATGTATGGTCTTGGATAAATCTCCGACCAAAGGTCAAACCGCTCATAGTGATATACAACCCATCCTTAGGAGACACAAAAAAGTCTTTGAAGACATCCCCCCGGGCTTACCCCCAAAAACGGGATTTGAACACTCCATTGAATTAGAAGGAGAAAACCCGTCATTACCACTCCTTATCCCCACCCCCACAAATTCAAAGAGGAGATTGAAAAAACCATAAAAGACTTATTAGAAATGCGGCACATCCAACCAAGCAGCAGCCCCTTTGCTTCATCAGTGGTATTGGTCAAGAATAAAGACGGGACGATGAGAATGTGCATAGATTATAGGGCCCTGAATAAAAAGACTATTAAAAAGCGATACCCCATTCCGAGAATTGAGGAATTAATGGATGAACTACACGGAGCAAGATATTTCTCAAAAATTGATCTAAGGTCAGGATACCATCAGATTAGAATGAGGGAAGAGGATATTCCGAAAACAGCATTCAGATGTCACTATGGGAATTTCGAGTTTTTGGTCCTACCATTTGGTCTCACAAACGCTCCGGCCACTTTCCAGTCATGCATAAATCATACGTTCAGGCAACAATTGAGGAAATTTCTTCTAATATTCTTTGATGATATACTTATTTACAGCAAGACATGGGAGGAACATCTTCGGCACATTGAGGAGGTATTAAATATCCTTGAGTCTGAATCATTATATGCCAAAGTCTCCAAGTGCGAATTTGGGATGAAAGAAATCGTCTACCTAGGACACAAAATTAGTGAGGCCGGAGTAAGTGTTGATGAAGAAAAGATCAAGGCCATCAAGGAATGGCCCACCCCTAGAATCTTAACACAATTAAGAGGATTTGTGGGACTATGTAGTTACTATAGACGTTTTGTAAAAGGGTTCTCCAAGATTGCAACACCCCTTACTGACCTAACAAAGAAAGGGGCTTTCACATGGAATGACCAAGCCCAAAATGCTTTTGAACAACTTAAAATAACCATGAGCTCATATCCAGTATTGACCATTCCCGACTTCTCTATACCTTTCGAACTACAATGTGATGCATCCGGGGAGGGAATTGGGGCAATCCTCATGCAAAAGAAACACCCCCTCGCCTTTGAGAGCCGTAAACTTACCGAAACAGAAAGACACTACTCTATTTATGACAAAGAAATGCTAGCCATAATGCACGCCTTGGCCAAATTTTGCCAATACCTTGTCTGTATGAAGTTTAGTGTGAAAACCGACCATAGCAGCCTATGCTTCTTCTTGAGCCAAAAGGATCTTAATGATATGCAACAAAAATGGGTGAGCAAAATTCAAGCCTACGACTTTGATATAGAATATGTAAAAGGAGTAAATAACGGGGTAGCAGATGCGTTATCCCGAAGAGCCCACCTCAATACCCTTACCAGCATTTCAAAGGACTGGAAGGAAGAAATCCTTAATGAATATGACCTAGATCCACAAGCAAAGGAAATTTTGAAGGGAAACCCTCCCGATGAAGATTTTAAAGTTAAGGGAGATCTCATCTTGTACAAGGGAAGGGTATACTTGACCCCTCAAACTAGATTCAAAAGCAAGATCCTAAAAGAATTCCATGATAACCCCTTGGCAGGACATCAAGGATACTATAAAACTTATAAACACATTAGGGAAAAGTATGCATGGAAAGACAAAAAAAGAGATGTCCAAAAATATGTAGAAGAGTGCCTAACCTGTCAACGCAATAAAACTAAATTCATCCACCCAGTTGGTTTGCTTCAACCATTACCTATTCCCAATCAAAAATGGGAGAGCATTTCTATGGATTTCATAATAGGGTTGCCAAGGGAACAAGGAAAGGATAGCATTTTTGTGGTGATAGACAGACTCACGAAGTATGCCCATTTCCAAGCAGTCTCCACAGAATACAAGGCCTACCAAATAGTCGATCTATTCTTCAGGGAAATTTCCAGACTCCACGGACTCCCTCAAAATATTGTCAGTGACAGAGATAACAAGTTTATTAGCCAATTCTGGCAGGAACTCTTCAGAATGGCAGGAACAGTCTTGACCCCTAGTACCAGTTACCATCCTCAAACCGATGCGCAAACTGAAATAGTGAACAAATGGATAGAGGGCTACCTAAGAAATTATGTTACAGGGCAACAGACTGCTTAGGTTAAGTGGCTACACCTAGGAGAACATTGTTACAACACGACACACCACATGTCAATAGGGATGAGTCCTTTCCAAGCCTTGTATGGCTATGAGGCCACAAGCTTTGGGGAGTTAATAACCCAAGAAAGTAAAGTACCAAGAGCACAAGATTTTGTTCAACGGAGTATGGACATCATGAAGACCTTGAAAGAGAATTTACAACAAACCCAAAATCAACAAAAGATCTATGCAGACAGGAAGCATACGGAAAGGTCGCTCGAGGCCAGAGATCTGGTGTTTTTAAGGCTACAACCATATAAACAATCTTCCCTCAAGAAGAATGGGGCTGAAAAGTTGAAACCCCAGTTCTATGGACCCTACAAGGTAATTCGAAGGATTGGGGAAGTAGCTTATGAAATAGAACTCCCCAAAGACAATAAAATACATAATGTTTTCCATGTCTCCCGACTTAAAAAGGTTCTTGGGAAACACTTGGTGCCATGCAGTGAACTACCTCCCCTAGATGATGAAGGGAAACTCACTTTGTACCCTGAGGTCATTCTAGATACGCGAAAAAACAGCTTAGAAACCGAACCATTACCGAATACCTGATTAAATGGAGGAATCTCCCAAATGAGGATGGTACTTGGGAGAAAGAGGAAGACCTAAATATGCTTGAGGACAAGCAAAATTGAGACAGAGGGACTGTGATGACCCCTACTGTATCACCTAATGTACATTTTATTAAACACACCAATAATAATAATAGCATATATTATGGGGTCCAGTAGAAATATATAATATGAAGGAGCAATTATTAAAATAATGTTAATAGATTAAATAATGTTAATATATTGCAAAAAGAAATAAATCATTAAATATTCTTAATATATTAAATAAGGTTATTATTAATAATTGTTTAAACCATGTTAATGTATTTAATATATTTAATAATGAAGAAATGTATTGTTAAGTGAATAATGTTAAATGCAATTAAGATGTTATAAGGGACTGCGAACACATTCCGGTTACACCCCCCCGCGGGAAGTGGTTGAACGGTAGTCGCAGCCTGGGCTGCGACCACCGTCACACCCCTTCCCGTGGAAGGGACTCATGGAGGGACGCAACCCTTCCCCTCCACGGGGTATAAGGTAGGCGACCACGAAAAGGGAGTGGCACGGAAGGGACGAAGACGGGAGGACTGCAAACGGCAACTGCAGACTGCGGACAGGTAAGCGGTATTTACAAGCCACAGGGATATATATGTGTGTGGACGTCTGTGCCACACACACATATATTACTGAATATTCTGTCATACATAATAATATACCAATTCCTTTAACAGAGCTATAGTATGATAGTGATATTATCTCATGTGTATGTAGCAATCAATATAGTTATGTATGCAGAATATTTATATGTATGTAGGATCAATAATGGGAATTAAGGAATATGTACAGGTAGGCATAAATTATGGATTGAAAAATGATAATGAATTGTAGAATGTTATATGAATAATGTGGCTATATGAAGGAGGCTATTGGGAGGAAATTCCCTTAGCCTAATTCAGGGATTATGATAATCCCTGGTAGGCAGTATGTACTGAGTATTTATATGCATATATGTTATGGCTTGGGTGTCAAAAGCTCACCCAAGAAGAGACGGATCTGGCCTGTCCTCTCTGATAGACTTGGATGATAAGATGCATCATCCAAGGCAAGGAATTGATCATATATGATGGTCTTCCTTGGTAGGCTTGGATGTAAGATGTTACATCCAAGACAAGAATCGAATTATCCATCGATTTCCTGGTATGGCTTGGAACCAAGATGGGTTCCAAGAAGGCGAGCATCACAACCACCTAAGGACATGTCCCAGTACTGCACTCGTATCCTTTTTATTTAATAAGAATTGAGATCAGTTTTAATTAAGTAATTGAAGTTTAATTGAAATTTAGATTAGTTACATATATATTTGTTGCATTCTAACATTCTGTTTTGCAGGACAGTGATCTCTAACTAGTAGGGACATTACACCAACCTCTTCCACTTTTCAGCGGGATGAGAATTACAAATCAGAATTGGTTAGTAGTACTACTACTTAACCTTACAAAAATAAGATGATATGAGAGGAGAGTAATGTTGAATATCCAAATAAGAACATGAAATTCTGCTAACATCAAATCTGCAGGCTGGAATTGCAAAACCAGTAGCCTAAGGAATCACTAAAAAGCTCACAACTCTCTCAATACATATCCAAATCACCCAAAATCAGTCCCAAACCCACACTAGACTAGCTACGATGACAACCAACCAAAGACAAGCTACCATAACTGCCTTATTATTTTGCATGCATCCCAATGCACTTCAAAAACCATGCCTAGCTTAGGAATTTTGATTTTGTCTAATAAATTCAAAGCTCAACCAAAGATGCCACAAACTTACAGTGTATATCGCCAGTACTAGGAAGGATGAAAGAGCCAATACCCATAATGGTCAGTCACTCCAGCAAAGAGGTATGATCGAAAATGCACTTCAGCCACAGGCAAACCAGCAAGTTCCAAAATCGCTCCAAACACCAAAAAGGACTAAGATACGCATTGAGAATATAGTAGATTACAGCACACAGCTAGGTACTATGTTTCAAGTACGAAATCGGGAAGCACTAGGGAGACGCACTCCGAAGCCTCAAAGTTCTGATGCCAATCTGGCAGCATAACAATGCAAATTTTCAAGATGCCAAGAATAGGAGCCCCAGGCTCTTATTTATAACCTCATATCACCAAATTCAAATGCAAATGCTTCAAATTCATCTTTCCCCATTTGCATTTCATTACATCTCACGTGGACCCCAAGGGTGGCGCCATTCCACAAGTCAAACCTCACGCCAAAAAGCAAGGACCACGACTTTTACTTGGCAAACATTTGAGATGAAACAAAATAATATCTCCATTAATAATTGGCATCCCCTTCTTAGACATAAATTTCGCCTAGCACTTAGGAGATATTAGGCATTATTCCCAAAGTCAATAAATCAGTAGTAACTAATCAAATTAATTAAATATTAAACCTTAGGATAAGGAAATAATATTTAATTATGTCACTTATGACTCCAATACTGATTATTGTCAAAACCAAGATGAGGCTGAGCCAGGAAGACCACTGAACTGCTGCAGGATCAGGACCCTGTCCACTGCCAGAAATAGAAATATGCCATACTGCCACTTACTAAAAATAGTAAGTCATGAACTACTACTCCAAAAAGCATGATCTTCGCACCCAGTGACAGAGTATGGAGAGCTCAATAGGACAGTATCACCAAAATGGCCAACCCCTGACTTCCTAAAAATAGTAAGTTCTCGCCTCACCAATGCTGGACCCTCATTCTTCATTCCACCTAGCCTACGGGTCTCAGGAATAGGCTAATGGACCACTAGAAAGTCATCAACGAGAAGAGGACATTACAATATATATATAGGTGTTTATCATGAGTAGATTGTATGTAGTTGGTTATCAATTATTGCACCATTGTGGTTTTAACTGATGATTCATGCTAGATGTAATTTTTAGATTGTTTATAATATTATATGATGTGATGCCACGCTGGGTATTTATCGTTTTCTTCAACTATTATATATATGAATAGGTATGCTTTATGTGTGACTTGAGAGTATAGGTACATGATTAATCCCCAATCACAATTGGATTATTGTCTATTTATGTGGTAGCCTTTCAATTCAAGTGTGACATGGATCTTATGGTCCCCCTCTAAATTTGTGCCATCCTTGGCAGGAATCTTCCCTAGGAAGACTTACCCTTGCCTTTGGTAGTAAGACCACCCATGTTGCAATATTTGACCAAATCAAAATTAGGACTATCTACAACTTATACTATTGCAATTACCTTGTCGAGATCAATCCAATAACTACTAGCTTGCACAAAGGTGCAAAAACACAAACCCTATAAACTACCCTATCTTATGTTGCAAACATACACACCCCATTGCAAATGTGGACCCCCATTTTTTTGCTTGCTAGATTAGTGTTTTGTCTTAGTTTGGCAAAAGTTTGTCTTTAGCCTTTGTTTGTGATAAGGTTTTTTCATCTTGTTAGTCCAGGAATGAGGTGTGTTGATCCATCCTTGAAGTGACTTAGTGATCAAGTCAGGATTCATGTTTTGAGTCTGGAATCCATGAACAAGTGTCAAGACTGAGGATTGATGTTGGGATTGTGAGAAATGTCAAATCTTGTCAATGTTGTAAAATGTTGTCATAGTTGTCAAAAGTGCAAAAAATGTTCCAAAGTTGTCAAAAATGTTGTCTAGGACAATTTGTTAAGAAATTGGGATTTTGAAATACTAAGGATGAAAAGTGTTGAAATTCAATGCCCAGGCAAGGAAAATTCCTTGTCATTCCGACCTTGATAGGATAATGGGGAAGATTTTGTGAAAATTCCTTGGAGGCAATGCAAAAATCAAAGTGCAATCCTTGTTGAAATTTGGAATTCAAGTCAAATTTTAAGATCCTTATTTCAAGTTCAGAATTGAAAAAAAATTCCTTGTTTGAGGAAATTTCATAGTTAAAGTGCAAAATCGTTATTTGAGACATGAAATTTCAAGACTGAGACACAAAATCTAGACTTTGAGTGATGAAATCAAAATTGGAAGTGTGAAACCTTAGGTTGAAGTATGGATTCCTCAAGCAAAATGATAAATCCAGACTTGGAGAATGGAATTCACAATCCTAGGTTGAGATAAGGAACTACAAAATTTAAGTGAAAATTCTGAGTTTGAAACATAATCCTTGTCCCTGCCTCAAGTGAAAATGGTCCTGTTGACGTGTTTTTTATGAACGTGTCTAACACAGAATAAAGTCACCAACGGTCACCTTATCCTCTCTTGATCAAGATTAGTCTGTATGCTAGGATTGCTTAAAGTTCAAACAGCTAATTCCAAGGTTCCTTCAATGCGTGGATGTGACTCAGTTGTTTGATGGGTTTGTTGATAACCCAAGGGGCCTTACGTATGTTGAAGAAATTTATGCAAGCTCAAAGATGTTTTTATACGGATGATTTGCAATAAAAGCTCTAGTTTTGGATCTTTCGGATTTTGAATAATGCGGAAAGTAAATAGGAATAGGGCAGAGGAAAACTAGACTAAAAGCAATCTAATCCTATGAACAAGGAGACGGGATATCTTGTGCAAAATCCAACCATGCTTCGCTTTGCCAGCAACGCACAACTACACGAAGGCAGTGCAATCTTCAGGGGGTGTGTTTAAGGATTTTCAAATCATCAAGAGAAACCATCAAATCAAACAACTTCTCCTGATAATCGAAGTTAAACATACAAATATAACGGAGGCTCGGGCTAACTTTGCACAGCACGCAACAATCAGCTGCATACCAAAAGTATGAGCACGAATTTTGCAACAAGCAATCCTATCAAATCCAATTCGTCTAACAGCATGAAAGCAAATCTAATCTATGAAGAGAATGAGACCATGCGAGCTCCAAAACAACACGAGAACACAACAACAATTGAACAATGTATTAAGTGTTTGCTTCAAAAACTCTTAGCAACAATCTCTGACGATAGTCTCTCCTCCTTACAAATGAGGGGGTCACCCCCTTATATAGGCCTCAAGCCATGATTACATGCAAAAACCCTAATTAGGGTTTGCCTTAAAGACTCCCCACTCAAGGTGCAACAAGGTGGGAATCTGCAATTAATAACCCATTATGCCCATGCACAATTAATTAAAAGAGCCTAAAATAGCGCCCACTCAGCACATTAAATGTCTCATGATGTTGACCATGCCCAGAATATAACCGACACAATCATAAATGCCCATCATTCTTCAAGTGACGGCGGCATGCACGAAGAATCTGTCATAAAACCATAATGAGAAGGCGACATGCAAGAAGATTCCCTATCCGATGGTGGCATGCGTTGACTAGTCCATGCCTAGTCAATATTCCTTCAGCAATAAATACGCCATCACTATTCAATCAAAAGACTTTCGTCCAAAAATGGACGAAGATTATCTCGTTCATTAATGGCGTATGCAATGAATCTACCGACGACGGCTTCTAGTTCTCCGATGGAGACACTTGGCACGTTCTCAATGCTAAATTCCATCAAGGCAATTTCTTCTTTGCTTCTGGAAAAGAAGCTCTCCCACTCTGCCATGACTTCCTGCATTTTCTTCATCATACCGGAGAATGAAGAAACATTTGCAAAATGTTCCTTAGGGAACGAGCCGACGAAGAAGAAATCATGCAACTGGGATTTCAGGGAGTTCACCGTTATTCCTCCGTCACTGAGTTTCCTTGAAAATAAAGCTTCCATGGCACTAAGGATTTCTTCCTGTATCCCTCTGATAGACTCCTTCAAGGTGACAGAGTCAATGCTAAATTTGTCAAGGGTGTTCTTTCCTAAACAGATGGCATAGAACCATTGGGGAAAGCCGTAGACTTCATTCTCTTGGATCACTTTCCCATCCACCAAGGTTTGCCTTGGAGTCTTCGTTAGAGCGTGTTGACGTGTATTTTGTACACAATCAAACACAGAATAAAATACCCAAGGGTACCTTATCCTCTCTTGAATAAAGCCTCTGATTGCTGAAGATATCGCGGAAAAGGATCAATCAAGATGACTCCAAGGTTCTTGTATGTAGGATCTCTATGTGTGGATAAGCTCTTTGTGGTATGATGTGATTTGCTGGAATCACAAGGGGGCTTACACTTGATGCCTGAACTTCTGATTTGCTTTGAATATTGCTGGAACACGGGCTCTTACTAGCTTTGACTTGAAAAAAGGAAAAAAAGATGAGGGCGAGGAAAAGATCTAATCCTAACACTAAGAATGTAAGAGCAATGAATGATCTTTGATGAAATTTTAACTAAGTCTTGTTTTGACATCCCAGGACCATCTCCACAAGGTTAGTGCGATCTTCGAAGGAAAGCTTTATGATGTTCAAATCATCACTGCAGGCATAGACATCATCACGTTGATGCATATCAATGAAGAAGCGACAATTGAAGTTAAGCTTAAGCTGAATGATTCCAGTTGACTACACAAGGCAAGTCTGCAATCAACAAACTACTAGTAGTATGGATATACGAATTTCACCATCAATCAAGCACATTTCTTCCACTCATCTAATAACATGAAATCAAATATGAGAAGTATAAAGACCATGCAAATTGTCAAATCGACCCATAAATTTCACCAATTCTTCAATGAAGTTACAAGTCTTTTACAACAACATCTTGGCAACAATCTTTGCCTTCTCTCTCTACTCTACTTTAATTGCTATTCTATCAACTAGCTAATCACCTTCTAACTACTCTCTATCTATCTTCTAACTACTTCCAACCATTTCTATTCTATCCCCTTTTACAAAATGAAGAGTCGGGGTTTATATAGTGCCCATAATACAATTCGATGGCTGAGATCAATTCGAGATCAATGGCCAAGATTTTACAATAAAACCCTAATTAGGGTTTGTTACAACCATTACATAACATTTAATGCTTGACCAATGATAAAATTGTATTGCTTGGACACATGTCCTCTTTGGAAAATTCCACCAATGGATAGCTGGGGTAGGTACATAGAAGTTTGTGCCACCTTCCATGAGTTAGGTACATTGAATCTAGACATGCTGAGGTGGACCAATCCGACTGGAGAAGTGATGACTGGGATGCCACCTCATCTGACACTTGTAACTTGGTAGATATTCAACTTAATGTTGTTGAGAAGCTAGCTTTAATTAATTCATCTGGAACTATCTGCTTCTTCAACAAACCTTTGCTCTGACTTCTTGTGTCCTTGATTTGCAGGATGATGATGTACCTCGCCTTGGAATTCTAGACTGGAGGAGGTCGCCCTTGTCCTTGCTTGATCGTCCTTGAGGAAACCATCCTTGATCTGGCTTGATTTTCCCTGAGGAGAACCTTCCAACTTGTAGATCCTTCGAGCTTGGGAGTCGCCATCTTGATACCTCCTCTTGAGAATTAACTCTAAGAAATGATGTAAAAATAGATGAATTTTGCTAAGCGTAGATCAAATCTCTCCCTTGGATAAAATGCACCTCCTTTAGCTTGGAAAAGAACTCCACCTTCCTCTTCAAAAATCTAGAAATTCGTCTTCAAATACCTTCAAAACATCTGGAATTTATCCTCCAATCTAGCAAGAAATTCTCCTCTCCAATAGCCTTCAAGATGAATTTCGCCCTCCTCAAATTGCTCTTCAAGTTCGCATGAGAGATAATGCAAGAATGATTTGAATTGTGAAAAAACACCTCCAATATATAGAGCGCTCACCTTCCACTTACCCATGAGGCCGACCTTGCAAATAAAGGCAAAAAAATAAATAAAATTAAAAAAAAGAAGAGGCCGACTTGATAAAATGAATAAAAATAATACCTCAAGCGCTTCATCTTTTAATTTTAATTTAATAAAAATTAATTTTAAATGCCTTTATAATTAAAATTTCGATTTTCTAAGGCTCAAAATTAATTTATTAAATGCCATGCGCCTTTACTAAATGCCAATTTAATTTAAATTTTTCAAATATTTCGAAGTTAATGACTTTGGCATTTCATGCGATTTGGAGGCTATTAACGCCCAAGCATGGTAAAAAATAATGAATGTCAATAACCTCGCTCTGGTCCTTTGGAGAGGGACAGGAGCACTCTTGCATTTTAAACCTTGTATTCCTTGCTTTCACGTTCAAAACCTCATCCTTGGCGTCCAAAATGACATTGTTATTTGGAACTTTGAGTTTAATCCACTTGATCTTTAGAAGGAGTGTGCCTTAGGACATTTTCGCCCTGGTCCCTTGACGAGGGACAGGAGCAATTTTCTACTTTTGTCCTTGATCTTTATCTTTTAATTGCCAATTCACATTGTGGGGCTAGCAATGATCCCTTTCGTCCCTTCAGTGCATGTTCAACTCATTTTTTGCAAGGCAAAATTGATGTTCTAGAGATTTTCGCCCTGGTCCTTCAGTGAGGGACAGGAGCGATTATTGTCTTTTGGGTTGATTCCCTCCTTTGTGGTCCACTCAAGTTATATTCAACGGACAAAACACGCCTCCCTTGACCTCTTCAAATCGTAAAATCACTTTAATCTTGCAAGGATAATGCAAATTTTGAAATTCAAGCT
The DNA here is from genome assembly GCF_030272615.1 of Cryptomeria japonica. Lineage (NCBI taxonomy): Eukaryota > Viridiplantae > Streptophyta > Pinopsida > Cupressales > Cupressaceae > Cryptomeria > Cryptomeria japonica. The sequence goes on from NC_081409.1 coordinate 156,003,915, forward strand.
CCGATCCTTCAGGGAGGGACAGGAGCGAATTTTGCCCTCTAGGCCAAATCTTTTCACTTTTCATCTCGAAATTCCTTTGCTAGGGAAGATTTCACCTTACTTCATGCTATGAATAAAAGTTAATGTCCAAAAAAGGTCTAAAATTGTGCATATAAAGAAAAGCACTCTGGTCCTTCAGTGAGGGACAGGAGCACTTTTGACCTTCTAGGCAAAAACTTCATCATTTCATTGTTTTTAATCAAATCTGGATGCTCTATCACGTTCATTTCGTCCTCCACTATGCCTTTGATGTTCCAATTTGACCAAAGAAGGTTAGGAATGACTGAAATAAGCCCTTTCGCCCTGGACCCTTGGTGAGGGACAGGAGCGCTTTGCCTTGGTCCCTTGGAGAGGGACAGGAGCGAAATTCGCCCTAGACCCTTGGAGAGGGACGGGAGCGCCTTTTGACTTTTTGAACTCTCTATTAGTATAAGTGACATTTCCTTCTATGTTTCTTCTTTCTTATACTTTAAGTTATATTCCATATATACTTTCAGGATGTTTGAGAGTGGTTTCAGACCTCCAGGAGTTATATTGCAAAATCTAGTTTTTGGAGGTTTTTCAGTTTCCAGACTTAGTCAAATTCAGGATCAGGACATTCCAGACTTAGCCAAATTTCAGGATTAGGACTTTCAGACTTAGCCAAATTTCAGGATCAGGACTTTCAGACTTAGCCAAATTTCAGGATCAGAACTTTCAGACTTAGCCAAATTTCAGGATCAGAACTTTCAGACTTAGCCAAATTTCAAGATCAGGACATCACTCAAGCCGGACTTGCTATCCTATTGATCTCCCCGACAGCACTCAAAATGCAAAGGCTAACTAACAAAACCCTAAAAGACCTAGAAAACAAACCCTAAAAAGCAAAAAGCAAGGGTCCCCATTTGCAATGGGGCGATGTGTGAAAACGTCACAACAGAGCCCTGAGCCAGGAAATGGTTAAGTCTTGGTAAACATCTACATCCTCCCATAGTTCTTCTGCTGTCTCTAATCTGCTTAGGAGGGCCACGAACTTCGAATGAAGCTGAGCTAGATCCTCAATGAATTTTCCTACCTCGACGTAGACATCCTCTACCCATTCCCGGGAATTTTGTGCCATTGCTCTAATAAGTTCCGCATCATCAACTACTTCCTTGGGAAGGAAGGGAGGAGGAGTGGATGAAGGACCTGCTTCCTGTAATATCCCTTGGCTAATCTGACCCTGTTTCGCTTATTTGAACCCCAAGGAATATTGTCAAACACTTGGCATACAATGTTTGAAGCCGCTGTTATGAATTTTTATTATCTTCTCTGGGTTTGTAGGCTGCAAATGAAGTTATGGAAAGCTTCTAACAATGCAAAGTTGTTATAGAAATGATATGCTAGCTGTTTTAGACCTCACACACACATGGAATGACTGAAATTAACTAGTACAGCTAGTAGACATTAAGACAAACACTTGTCATGCATCCCAAAGTACACCTACAGCCATTAGGTATTTAAGCAAACTGTTGGCATGAAAGCTAAGTGGCTGATCAATGTTGAATGTTACCATGAATGTGGAATATGCAACTTATATCTCCATTAAACATATGCAACCTCCAAGTATTTCATGATATAATCGTAATAGAAAATGATGCAATGAAGTAATGATTTTCTAATACAATGACCATAGATAGAAAACCTAGAATTTCAATTGCTGCCTTGATATATTGGTTTGATTCTCCTCATATGCAAAGCCCTTGTCAAATATATATAGCTGTTCACCTTTCTAAATCCCCTTCTATAGAATTCAAACTACTGTAGCGCACTGTTCAGGGCACTGTAGCGCACTGTTCATGCGCATTGTTCACGGCACTATAGCACACACTGTAGCAGCAAATAAACCCTTTGTATGATGTTCTCAGTCTGCCATATACATATGCTCTCAGCTATGCCAATAAATCTGAAAATAAATCTCCAATCAGCACAATATTGACTTCTGAATGAAGCCAACTCTCACAAGCATAATCAGATGATATTGCACACCCTCTATATGCTGTTACAATGAAGAAGCCACGCTCTCCAATGCCGACAAGCCTTGAATCTTGCAGAAACCCTTGGTATTCTACACTTCAATGCTCCAGAGAAACTTCAATCAAAAACTCCAATCACATAATGAAGATCAATTCCTTTTGCACACTTATATTTCCTCAAGAAGTTCGAACTTCTTCAAAAAGCTCTTAATTAACATTAAAATGTTATAATATTTCATTGGCATCAATAATGTAATTAAACCTTGGGTTATGTGCTCATAAATTATTAATAAACTTGGCCCCCTTATCATGATAAATAGACCCTCATTTAAGTGCTTTATAATATAAAGTCATTTTATAACTTAATAATATAATCTCCAAATAATTAATGTTTAATTGAGCCAATTAAGCATTAATATCTCCATGAATACTTTGTATTTTCAAACATCGTCTGAACTGGGAGCTAACATGAGGAGACTGCATATGACCATACCCCCTTTACTAAAAATAGCAGGGGACCATCTCTAACATCCCAAGACTTACTAAAAATAGGAAGTAGAGCAAATGATGTCCGAATGATGCCAAACGAAGACCAAACTGAAGCACTCTGAACACTGGAGATGATACCAATCCTCAAAAGACCCTCTATCCAACACATTAGCCTACGAGGGTCAAGATAATAGGCTAATCTCACAAAATCCAAGTCTGCTAAAATGGGGACATTACACTTCCCTGATGGGTCTTTTGAAACTCCTGACGTATTCGCATAGAAATCTATTTTCCTCTCTCAACCGCTTACATTTTGCCTTTGATTTCAGCAACTTCTCCTTCATGGCTAAGGAGGAATCTTCAAAATCCCCCACAACTTGACTGGTGGAAGCATGGCCAAGATCAACCTATCTAACGACGTAATCCTCCTGCCTAATCTCACTCCTATCTTTATCCACTGCAGGTTCAGCGATGTGCAAAGTCCGGGATCCGGATTCTTCCCTGACTACCTTGGGAAAATTTCGGGGAGCCTTCCTTTTCGGTGGTTGATCCATCCTCTTCAATAATTCTTCCAACTCTTGAGCAGGATTGGTTCCTCCTTCTGCTTCATTCCCCAATCTGCTTATCAACCAATCAGGCGCGGGGATGGAATGGCTATGATCATCTGTATGTACCTATTCCTGAGATTTCTCTTCCATTTCACCAAGGATAGTCTCCACGAAGCTATCCTGGTGAACTTCTCCCTGGTGCGGGGAACTTTCTTGCCTCTGGTTTCTTGGTTGATGATGGCCTTGTGAAGCATTGATGCTGAGTATATCTAGCGCTGGAACGTTCCCTGAAAGTGGGCCTGTGGGATGTGGAAACATCTCCACTTCTTGTACGCTCGAGGAGCTAACTGGTGAATGCTCCCTTCCTGTCCTTGCTCTCTTTTGTGGAGGTTCTTTTTGTTGGGCTTCCTGTTGAACTTCGTGTGGGATTTCCTACTGGATATCCTTCATCTTTGTTGCTCTTGGCCTCTTTGGGGCATTTTTTCCTTTGTCCACCCGAGCTTCTCTTCCTACCTGAACCTGTGAAGAGCTTTCAGTTGCCTCGCTGTGGGAGTCCAGATTTCCCATACGCTGGTATGTCAGATGGACATTGTCTTCTACCAGCTTTCTTATCTGCCTGTCAATCCAGTGCTTGGTGAATTTTAGCACTGGTCTAGCTAAGATGTTCAAATCATCTACCTCAGGCTCTGACCAATTTGGCAACTGGATAGGTTGATCCTTCACTTTCTCGAATTCGGGTTGCGTCAAATCTGAATCTTCCTTCACCTGATCCGGTACTTGATGAATTTCACTTATTCTGATGGTGTTGAGGGGGAGTTTGGAATGCATTCTTCTCCTGACCTCAAGGTCATCCTCGGCACTTGCCCAGTAATCCTCTAAGTGAAATTTGTGTATGAATTTGACACCGGCAACCTTCCTAATCTGGCTATAAGGATCATATTGGGCCCTGGATGTGTAAAATGGTAGGCGATAGAATGCCAATTCCCCTGCTGCACTTTCAGCGGCCTCCAAACCTGGGCATATCTCCATGAAATCCCCCAAGACAATTGGAAATTCAATAGATTGCTTCTTCTTCTTCTGCAGCTGATCATAGGCAGTTAACTACCTCATGAGCTGAAGCAATATAAGCTTGTCTGACGGATATCTGGGCAATTTGTAAGACTAGAAGGAGAACCCTTGTGTCTTGATGTAGGTGAATTTGGGGAATTGCAGGAACGCAACACCATACCTCTGGACCAAGGCACTTGCTTGTGGAGACAACCTCATGTGTAACTTATTTTGCATAAGTCGTGTTAGGTACATGGTGAAGGTGTCATTTGCCAACCTGTAAGAGCTAACATTGGAGAGATGTAGCTGACGATAACACTCATGCACTTTTAACTAAGCTAGTCCGCAGCCCATGATTCCTCTTGCTGGCAGCCCATCGAATCCTCCTCTTTGTGCAAGCATATAGAACAGGTAGGAGCTCATGAAAAAGGACTGAGACCTTTTCTCTTTCAGGTTCTTCAATTGTTCATGCAAGTAGTGATTGACCAATCTAGCCCAGTCGATCAGTGTATTTGAATTCATGATCTCGCCTATGTAGAAGAACATCCAGGGCTCGAAGCTCACTAAATGTGAGCATCCCATTACTCTGCTCAGCATCTTTATCAGGTCCACATACTCCTACTTGAACTCAAAGATTGTGAGAGTTTTGGGCATCTTGGAAGCGTGCACTCTAGGCTTCAGCAACCACTGCTTGTTGATCAAATCAGCACACCTGGCGGGGCCTACTTCATATACTGCCTGAGCTCCACTGCTGGTCCTGTACATCATGGAATAATGCGAAGGGATTCCGAAAGCTTCACCAATTGACTCTGGAGTCAATGTTGCCAGTAACTTGCCATCTGGCGTTGAGATTGTTTTCTGCTCCAGATTGTAATGTGTTGCACATTCCAAGACCAGATCTGGGCATTGAATAGCGGGAGGAAAGCCAACTGCTGCAACTATTCCACTTCTCACAATTCTGACGACTGTCGGGGATGGATTATGCCCTACTGTTCCGAACATTCGGATCTTGAATGCAGCCAAGTTGAACGTGCCAAGGTTAGTATCGCTGATTTCTTCCCATCTTCAATTCAACCGGGAATGAGGAAGAAAACCCTTCATCTCCGCTTTGATCAATGCCTGCCTGGGGATAGTAGCTGCATTGCTAGGTTCTGCCATCTTGGAAGCACTTTGAAATGGTGAAAATAGAGACTAAGTATGAATATTCTTCACTTCTCCACTTCTTCTTTCCTGAATCTTGCACGTGAGAAATGAAATGCCTTTCCCAACTTATATAGAATTCTTAAGAGGCATCTAATTAGTAATTGTATTTATGGTGCGTCATACTTTCCCCAATCACTATGCCATGCAAAGGCAACTTCCCATGCGAACGAGTTCAAATTTAGAACTTTCCTTAAATGCTCCAAGTCATGCATCATACTTGGAAGATTCCTCCTGCCAACTCGTTGATTTCATTCTTTCCAATTTTGAAGGATTTTGCCGAGGATTTGCTCGATTCTGCTCCAACTTGTCGTCTCCTGCTTTCGAAGGAATTTTCACAGCTCTTCTCCACATCCCTATTTTTTAGGGATCTTCCTAAAGTTTAGGAGTCAACCTCATTGGATGGGGAATTTCATCCCAATTCCAAATCTATAAAATTTTCCATATTTGGTCGGGATTTGGTGTCTAAAAATAGCATATTCGAAAATTCGCCCAAGGGGAATTTTGCTTTTTTATTCCTCCTTGACTCCTTGGATTCCATGCCTTAGGCAAAATTCCAATTTTTAGCTCAGGTGGAATTTTCACTACGTCCATGGATTCATGGATTTTTCATTTGTGAATGCATTCTTGATTTCAGCGCCCCAGCCCAGTCTTGGGCGCATTTTAGCCCTGTCCATGGACTGGTGGAATTTTCCCCCTGTGAATGCCTTCTTGGTTTCAGCGCCCCAGCCCAGTCTTGGGCGCATTTTAGCCCTGTCCATGGACTGGTGGAATTTTCCGTCTGTGAATGCCTTTTTGGTTTTGGCGCCCCAGTCCAGACTTGGGCGCATTTTCAACATGTCCATGGAGTGACGGATTTTTCCACCTGTGAATGCCTTTTTGGTTTTGGCGCCCAGTCCAGACTTGGGCACATTTTCAACATGTCCATGGACTGGTGGAATTTTCCTCCTGTAAATGCCTTTCTGGTTTTGGCGCCTGTTGACGTGTATTTTGTACACCATCATACACAGAATAAAATACCAATAGGCATCTTATCCTCTCTTGAGAAAATAGTCTCTAACTGCTGAAGATTCGCGTAATGGATCAGTTAGGTGGACTCCAAGGTTCTTTTAGTGGGGTCTCCACATGTGGACAAGCTTTTTTAGTGGTATGATGTGATTTGCTGTTTCCTCCAAGGGGTCTTACGTATTCAAAGTTCGAAGATTTTACTAAACTAAAAGGAATTTTCAAAAAAAAGGCAAAAGATAGGGTTTAAGAGGTCTAATCTAGCCTAACCCTATGAATGACTTAGCATGGACGAGATTTGGCAAGACTCAACCAACTTCAATCTTGCCATAAGATAACAACTCAATTGAAATTAGTGCGATCTTCTAAGGTAATATAATGGTATTCAATACATCAAAGATCAAGGACACTACTACGAAGGTACATATCCAAGACACAATGATAATTGAAGATTAAGGACTCAAAGTGTTCTCCAGTCGACCACGCAAGGCGTTCCTACAATCAGCAAGAAGCTAGTGGTTTGGATTGCGAATCCTACCAAATATCAAATCTCACACTTAGTCTTTCAAATTAACAAACTACTTCGATTGAGCACGATTCAAGTGTATCAAACAACCATGAAGATAACTCAAGAAATTTGCAACAAAACACCATAACTTCAATATTTTATTGATTTCCAAGTCACCATGTACAACAATTGCTTGAATTTCTCTCTTCAAGACTCAATCTTACTACAAAATAAAATTGCTTACAACTCTAATCTCTCTTCTCTATTACATCAACTATTGACTATTCGACTATTCTCTATTATCAAATGAAATGAAAAATGGGGGTATAAATAGCATCCCCAGTTACAATGAAAGGTCCAGATTGAAAGTAAATCAACGGACAAGATCATGACACCTAAACCCTAATTAGGGTTTGTTACAAATGACCTCCTTTTTACTGAACAATATTAAATACATAGCCAAATATTAAATTTGGCACAAAAATCTAGGAGGTATCAACCAATGAGAAATAAGATGTCATGTCATATGTAACAACCCTTTCATCTAGAATCTTATTCCCTTTCCAATTCTCTTTCTTAGCATATGCAATGAATTTTGTCACGATTCCTTCGATTTCTGTGATTGGAATCTCGGGAAGATTCTTGATACTCTCTTCTAAGTGGATGACCTGATCGAATGCATCTAGAAGAGCTGCGTCCCAAGTAGGTTCAAGTTCCTTTGTTCTATCAATCAGGAGCATGGTGGCATACATCTGATCATACTGCTCATCTGTAACATCTGCGTCCTTGCGAAAGATGATCTTGATTCTATCCTCAAATTCTTGGATATCCACATCTGTCTCGACCTCGATCCTCCTGCCAAGAATGGTACGAAGTACCTCAAATACTCTGTCCTGGATCGGATTGATCACCTCCTCAACTTGACCACATCTAACACTGATGTCCTCGAAGAGAACACTCTTTATATGGAGTAAGGTTGACCACTGGAACAAACTGTGAGAATCACCTTCCAAGATCCTCTCTTGCGCTAAAATTCTTCTGGATGTGTGTCTTATTACTTTCAAGACAGGGATGACAACGTCCTTGGTATGAGCAAATGCAGCTACTGTTGCCATCAATCTGTGGATTATCTCAAGAACCTGGATAGCCTGATGAATAATCTTCGTCATCCTTGTAACAAACTCTATGGCCACTGTGTGAGATCTATCCATCCAACTACATGTACACTGGACCAGGTTCCTGAATCTTTCTGCTTCATTGATCGATTGAAGGGGCAATGCCTGCACTGGTGATCTAACTGGATCCTGACGTCCCAAAGGTTCATTGATGTGACTGAAATATGTCCTCCATGCACCGACCTCTCTCTCCAGCTTTCTATTCTTTTCCACTTCTTCTCTAAACTTGTCCTTCAATGCCTCAAATGTGTCGGTGGCATCATCTAAAGTCTGCTCTGCTGTGGATGGTCCTAACTCAATAGTCTGTACATCATAATCCTCTGCTAGGATCTCACCCTCATATTTGTCTGCTGCCGGTGTAGCTATCTGCAATTTCCTAGATCCAGTCTCATCTCGAATCATCTTGGACATCTTTGTAGCCTTCTTCTTCTCTGTTATCACATGTGAACATCCAACAAGGCTCTCTAAATCAATTGCATTGTCCTCGTCCTCAATTACGATCACCTTAGTCAATCTTTCCTTCAACCAATCTGGGATATTCGATCTTGTCTCTTGAACTTGAATCTCTTTATGTACTATTTCTTCTTGTCTGGGAGGAGATGTTATTTCATTATCTTCTTCTAACTCATAGTCTTGGAGAGATCCATCGGATGAAACATGCTGTGCCTGTCCTTCCTCCTGCCTGTCATTCTGTACCATCGACTCCATGGACTCTTCCACTCGAACTGTTCTATCCTCTAGTCTGGAAGAAGTACCTGGTGTTTGATCTTTGTTGGCACCTTGCTTTTTCTTGGAAGGCTCTTTCTTTTCTGATCTTTCTTTTCTCTTTGAACCTCTCGGATGGAGATTGCCCTCACTGGCACATCGAAGGTTACCTTCACCTGAATTCCTAGGATTGGGATTACCTTCACTCACACTTGCTCCACCTTCGGCTGGTTTCTCTTCCAAAGTAAAAGACATAGCTATGCCTTGTTCTCTCAACTTCTGATGCTGAACGTCTACCCATCTGCGAGTACAAGACAAGACTGGTGCCATCAAATCATCTAAATCCACGACCTCTGGCTCATTCCAATCCAACCTTATTGTTTTGCTTTCTCTATCATAGGAAGACTGGATGTGCCTGCCATTGTCCTGAGCTTGGTCGGCCACTCTGTAAATCCTGCATTTCCTGATGAAATCCAAAGGCAATCTAGAATGTATCTTACGTTTCACTTCAAGATCATCTAGGAGGTTCATCATAAAATCTTCAATCTGGTGCTCATGTCTAAATCTTCTACCGACCGTCTCCTCTAAATGTCCATGTGGATCAAAGCTATTTCTCCAAGCAAAAGATGAAAAAGAATACAAGGCTAACTCCTTCTCTGCGTCATCCATGGCTAAGACATTAGGACATACCTCAACTGAATTACCCAAAATAATAGGTACCTGAACTCCATTCTGATGTCTGTGTCTGAATGCCTTCACATATGCTGCCAACTGCCTTGTTACTTCAAGTAACACAATTCTGTCTGTCGGGTACCTCGGCAACATGTATGGGGGTAAAGGACATCCATGCACTCTAATGTAAGTGAACTTGGGAAACTGAATGAACCAAGCACCGTACCTCTTGATGAATTCCTGGGCATCCTGAGATAATCTGTTGTGAATCCCTCCTTGCAACGTCCTTGTGATGTTCATCGTGAAAGTATCATTAACTAACTTGTAGTTTTTTCCTGGCGGATGATGCAAGTAGGCATAGGATTCACAAGCCCTGACCTCGCCGGGTCCTCTTCCAATCATTCCTCTGTGAGGTAGTCCTGCGTACTCAACACTCCTGATCAACGCATAGATGACGTATGAACTCATGTGGAAGGACTTAGTAGCCCTGAGTCTTCTCAACTGTACGTCTAAGCAATGGCTAATTATCCTATCCCAATGTATCGTACCCTTCCCTTGAACGATCACTTGGATGAAGAAAAACATCCACTTCTCAAAATAGAAGGCATGAGGTGCTCCTGTAACTCGGTTGAGCATAGTAATCAAATCTCTGTACTCCTCCTGGAAATCAATCCGATGCGGTGTGTTCGGTACCTTGCTTAGACGGGGACGACTCTTAAGTAGCCAATTCTTGTTGATTATGCTTAGGCAAGCATCTGGATCATCATCGTACACTGATCTGGCTCCTTCAATGCTCTTGTATATCATGTCCCTGTGCTCTGGAAGATGAAAAGCTTCACTTATGGCTTCCTCTGAAAGGTACGCCAAAATGTTTCCCTCATTGGACACAATTGTCCTGGACTGTGGATTGTAGTGACGGGCACACTCGATCATCAACTCGTGGCACTGAATAGCTGGAGGAAAACCGGCCGCCTTGATGATGCCACTCTCTATTATTCTCCGGGCGACAGGCGATGGCTTGCCGATGTAAGGGACCTCTCGGAACTTCTTCGTGCTAAAGTTTCCCAGGTTTGTATCTCCAATGTTGCTCCACTTTGACACGATCTTGGTCTCCACTTCTTCGGTCTTCTGATCTTCTTTCATGAGAGCCGAGCGGCTGGTGGATGCTCCCGCCTTCGGGGTCGCCATACCTACACAACATTTCATTATAAGAACTATATTTTGCAATGAATAATGTTGATTAGAGAGATAAAGTTTTTAGGAAACCTCATGATAAGTCTCTAGAGTTATCATTTCCTAAAAAACAACGATGATTGAGCTAAGAGATTCAAAATTCAAAACTTCAAAATTTAAAATATGACGACGAATGAATAAAGCAATAAAAATTAAATCGCCATACCTCGATAGAGAGCTAACTCTAGAATGCAAAAAGGAAAAGATCGCCTAGGCAAAATTGAGATATAAATGATCTTCAATATTATCTCCTCAAAAGATCGACTTTGCCACCTTCGGATTGAACGTGATCTTCAATTGCACCTTTGACGTGGTCTTCAATCCTTGGCAAATTCGCTCCAATGAAGTCTCCAAGATATCGCACCACCCTTTGATGATATTAGCGCCACCTTTGGTTTAAACTCGCACCACACAAGATGATACACTTCGCACTATCTTCGCTTCTCCTTAATTCGCATGAAGGATAAAAAATGATTATGTGAAAATGATATCTTCCACCCTCAATATATAGCGCTTTCACCCTCTCATCCCTTAGGCCGACTTGGTAAATAAAACCATTTTTTAAATGATTTGCAATAGAATAACAAGGCCGACTTGCTTTTGTAGCGCTCCAAATTCGATTTTTATTATTTAATTAATTAATTATTAAATGCCTTACGTTTTTTATTTGCAAATTTTGATTTTAATAAAGGCAAAAATAATTAATAAAGATCAACGCCATATTAAATGCCAATTTAAAATAGATTTTCAATTTTTATCGATTTTAGCATTTAAGGAAAATTTGAAATGTTTATTTGGCACCAAAACTATGAAAACAAAGGGGACGTACCTCATCGCTCTAGTCCCTTGGAGAGGGACAAGAGCGATCCATGATTTTGTCTTGATTTTTGCATTTTTTACGTCTAACTCCTTCATCTCCACGTTGAAAATCGATCATCTCGATGGTCTTTCGAATTTGATTGCCTTGTGTGCGCATATGGGTGTCTTTTAAGTGCATATCGCCCTGGTCCTTGTCCAAAGGACAGGAGCGATCTATGTTTTTCACGTTCATCTTGCATCTTTTAATTTCGATCTTTCATTGTTGGCGAATAACATACTATGCTCATTCCTTTTGCGCTCGATCCATTTGTCTTCATGATGCGTTTGGACATTTTAGAGGGATCATCGCCCTTGTCCCTTGGGGAGGGACAGGAGCGATCCATAATTTTCTCCTTAACCTTGGCAATTTTAAACTTCGATCTTCATTGTGATGTCTTCCAAACGCCGTCCCTTGCCTTGCTTATCCTCGCCTAGCTTTGATCTTGAAGGAATATGAGAGCTTTTGATAGGATCGCCCTGGTCCTTGTCCAAAGGACAGGAGCGATGTGAGTTTTTTAGTATGTTTGACAATGCTTGGACGTTCAAAACTCTTGCAGGTGGACTTCAAACGATGCCTTGGACCATATACTATCTTATGACGTCTTGACTTAGCTTGAACTTGAAGCAAAACGAGGAATCCAAAGCAAATCGCCCTAGTCCCTTGGAGAGGGACAGGAGCGATATGGTCTCCATACTCAAAATGATGATCATTTTACGTTCAAAACCTTTGTGTATCATCTTTTATCATACCATGGACCCTCTAAAACGTTGCAAAGTCTTGACCCTACGTAAAACTTTGCATGAAATGGCCAATACATCCAACATCGCCCTGGTCCCTTCCTGAGGGACAGGAGCGAACTAGGTCATAGGGTGCAAATCTCTTCATTATAACGACCTTTGAGTGTTTGTGCTTGATGAAGACGCCTTGAAATGTCCCTCGCCACCTTGTCTTGACTTGGATCGATCTTAAACTTAAGTAAAAGGCAATATAACCATTGTATCGCCCTGGTCCCTTGGAGAGGGACAGGAGCGATCCTCCTCTTGTGGCCTTTATTTCACTTTGCCAGGTTCCAAGTTTATATTCAACGGACTCGTCACGCTCTACTCCATTCGTCCATGCCTTGACATTGTCTGCAACTTGGCAAGAAAATCAATTATAACAAAAATCGCTCTGGTCCCTTCCTGAGGGACAGGAGCGAACTAGGCATTTAGAACCTTTGTGGACGTCCCAAAAATTTTCAATTTATATTCAATGCATTTATCTCATGTTTTTCCTTGTTTTTGAACGTAAACTTGCCTTGTCTTTTGCCTGGATTCTGTGCAATGAAGGAAATCGCTCTGGTCCCTGGGAGAGGGACGAGAGCTATAAGGTACTTCGCCCTGGTCCCTTGGAGAGGGACAGGAGCGAACTTTGCATTCTAGGTCATTCTCCTTCATTTTTGCGTCTCAAATTATATTCATTTGGTAAAGCGTCTTCCTTTGGACCCCTTCAAATCATCGAGTCATCGAAATCTCGCAAGGACAAGGCGAAATTTGATTTGTAGCTCCGGTCCTTCACTGAGGGACAGGAGCGATTTTCCTCCTGGAGGCATTTCTGTGCTCATGAAAATCTTCAATTTATATTCAATGGAAAGATATCGCCGTTCTCCATCACTTCCAACTCGAAATTTATCTGGACTCTGCAGGGGTAGTGAGATATTTGAAAACGAGCTCCCGTCCTTCACTGAGGGACAGGAGCGATTTTGCTCCTACAGGCCAAAATAACATGATTTTTCACATTTTAACACTTCACGAGGCGAAAACAAATCAATTCCAATGCCCAGGATCAAAAATCAAAAAAGTCAAAATTTGGTCAAAATATTCAACCGGACAAAAATTCACATTTGACTGTTAACACTTAGACAAATTAAAGCTCTGCATTAACATTCCATTTGAAAATTAGACCATTTTGGCGAACTCATTGCATTCAAAATTTGCATCCTAGAAAGGAAGCTCAAAAAGCTCTCAAAAACGACTGGAAATAAAAACCCTAAGGCTTGACCCTAAATCCAGACGACTAACTGACTAACAAAACCCTAAAAACGAAAGCGAAAACGAACGAAAAACAAGCAAAAAGAGGGGGTCCCCATTTGCGATGGGGCGATGTGTGAAATGGTCACAACAGCGCCCCAGTCCAGACTTGGGCGCATTTTCAATATGTCCATGGACACATGGATTTTCCCACCTGTGAATGGCTTCTTGGTTTTGGCGCCCTAGTCCAAACTTGGGCGCATTTTCAACATGTCCATGGACTAGTGGAATTTTCCTCCTGTGAATGCCTTTCTGGTTTTGGCGCCCCAGTCCAGACTTGGGCGCATTTTCAATATGTCCATGGACACATGGATTTTCCCACCTATGAATGACTTCTTGGTTTTGGCACCCCAGTCCAGACTTAGAATATTTTAACCTCCTGTGCTTTTGAAGTGTTTTCCTGAGCTTTCCATTTTAGGCATGGATTTCTAGTACTTGACCCATTTTTGGCTATCTTTGTCTGTTGTCTGACTTTCCGGAATTAGAAATGTTTGCGAACACCTGATCCCTGTCGCCTTGTCTGACTGACCCTACCAATACTGACTTTCCAAATATAGAAACTTTCCAAGTGTCAGCATTAGATCCCCAACCGGGTGCAATAATGACTTACTATAAATAGAAACTTACTAAAAATAGAAATTACTAAAAATAGTAAGTTTGATTTTTGGCAAAATGGAGACATTCCGGGACTCAGAAAAATCCCTAAAAAATAGGGACTTTCTAAAAATAGGCACTTTCTAAAAATAGAAATTTGCCCCATTTGGTCTCAAATTTTACCAGGAGGTCCCTTGAAGGGTCCTGATTCCAGTCGTATGCTCAGCTTTCCCGAAACCCTAACAGGAACCCCTAAAAACTAGGACAAAAGACAAAACCCTAGAAAAAGGACAAAACAGGCCCTAGACTTCATAGAATTCGCTCGACAGAGAAGCAGATTAATTCTAACTGACCCCCGAACATCCGCAACGCGGAGAGATTTGAAGAGACTACAACCAACACACTCAAAAACCAAGGCCAAACAACCAAAAGGGCCTAAAAGCTAGGGAGGTTCCTATCTGGGATGGGGTGATGTGTGATTAGGTCACAACAGGTCCCTAGTCCTTGATCGCCAAGGAAATGTGCCCTTCATCTAGTTCTTGCACATCATGAAATGGTGCTTTCATCTTAATCCCCAACTACACCTTAATCTTGCCCTTTCACATAGTCGCTATGCATATGAAAAAGCAACCCAACTTGAAGTCCTTGTGCACCATCAACTACTTCCTTACCCTTTCCTTGAGTGCACTTTAAGAGCTGAAGTACGCTCAGCATTTGTTCCCTTTACATCATCAAATGGCACCTAGCATTGTCTTTTTGTATCTTCAAAATGTGCCTCTCCATTTGTCCCTACCACCTCCTTAATCCCACCCAAGGTTTGTCCATCCCCACCTAGGAATTGCACTTGGATTGAATCCTTGCACACTTGGAGAAGCCACCTTGTCCATTTCCTTGAGCAGACCTTGAAGCCTCTCAGCACTTGCCCTTCTACAATATGAAATCCCAGCCTCTTAACTAATCCCTAGCAACCCCTAAAATGCGCCTAGGGCAGGCCATAGGTAAGGTAAAATCACGTCCAACACTCAGTCCATGGTAACCATGAAAATCCACCCTAGGTTGTCTATCATCACCTTGAAATGCGCTCAGGTCTTTCCTCAATACCATGGAAATCCCGCCCAAGGAAAAAGAGCAATAGGTCAGCCTAATTAGATTAGATTTCTCCAACCTTACCTCTTTTGTCTTTTACTTTTTTCAAGCCAATTTTAGTTAGTTTCCACGTTCTAGCGAAACGTAAGTCTCTTTGTGTTAACCAGCAATATCACATCACATACACTTAGTCTATCCACAACATTAAAGTCGATTGCTCACATTGTAAACCTTGGAGTTGCCTTGTTTGATCATGAAGTTTAGCATTTGAGGTTTTCTTGTTCAAGAGAGGATAGAATACTAAGTATTTTATTTTGTGTTCGAGTTGTCATAAAAAATGCATCAACACCCTACAAGTTAGGTTTATCAATTATCTATACCATTGTGATCAACTCGTCAAGGGGAATTCAACAAATACTATCTTGCACAAGGGTACAAAATAATGAGCCAAAAAATTACCACTTCAAGACAAATCCTACATTGAACAAGACTACAAAATCCAAGCCCAAACCTCTTTTATACCAGAATAAAATTCTTTCTAGAATAATCTTTTAGATTTTTTATCCTAGGATTTCATCCAAATACCAAACTAAAGTCCAGTAAATTGCAGCAATTTCCCAATTGGACTGAAGTAGATCTAGGGTCACATTACATCATAGGATTGCTGCCCCAAATCATATCTCTAATATCACTTGTAGCAAAATAACTGTATCACTTTAATAGAATGACAATAGCACTTCACAAATTAATACAATGAGCATAGAGAATAACAGCAACACATCACAAGTAAAAGCAAAAAAGAGCAGATACATGCAATATAAATGAATTGAATGAAAATTTGTTGAATATAAATATGAACCACTTTGGAAGGCAACCTCTGTGATCTTTCATTGAGAATAGAATTCATAGATATGATACCAAATACTAAACTAATACCTCCTATTCATAGCATGATTAGGCTATTGTGGCCCAATAATCCCAATTTGGCTGACTAGTCCTATAATTATTAAATGTCTAAATTATCGATGAATGAGACAAATGTTATGTGTGCCACAAATCAACCATTCCATAACCCAATGCAATTACTAGTAGTACCACACACATCTTCACTTGACACAACTTTTACCTATAGCCAATAATGTTTTTTATTTTTTTGTACTTATTTCTTTTATATTGGGGGAACAATGAATTTATTTAGAAAGAAAATGCTTGATTTGAATAATATATAGAGTGGCCTATTCAAACCTGTTTTGTCTTGAATTTGAAAATGTACAGTTTTCCTGAAACTCTTGTTTTGAAGAAAACTACAGCATCATTACTTCCAAATTGCACAATGTCACGAAGTTCTGCAGAATACAAGTATTCTTTTGGAACAGGACGAAAGAAATGCACCTGAAACAGAATTAACAATCAGCAGAAATGGAAAGAAAAATATGTTTTACCACAAAAGGAAAATTCAGTCATTTAGTTCTCACTTGAGAACATGCTCCAAACACCAACAGACAATTTATAGAATCTTGAGTCCTGAACTGAGGCTGTACATATATATGGTACCATCTCTTAATTTTTTTGGGTAGCATTCAAAGATATAAATTAATAATGTATCTTATGTATAATCCAAATAAATGCATGTTTATGCCAAAGATATGACATAATCCATCATTTCATTCATGCACATGGAATTGATCAAAATAGCACCCAGAAAAATTTTAAAGCCTACAAGTTTTGCTGGCATGGTTATACTTACCTGATAAGAGATTATTCAGTCACCAAGAGATGAATATTTTCTTTACTCTGAGACAGATGATTAGTGAAGAAGCTAAAATTCTTACATTAAAAAGTTAAATGTTAATTCACACAAATGTTTCCTTTTATTCCAAAAATAGATTTCTATAAAAGGGATCACATTGAAATTTCGGCAGCTCTCAGGTAAGCAAGTTTCAAGTGATGAGAAAATGAAAAGAAACCTGAGCTCGATAAATAATTGGCAGGACTAAAGCTCACAAATGCGATCTTGGCAGTGGATTGGAAAATATAGGTAAGTTTTGTTTTAAAGTTGACTCAAATTGATTGACACTTTGTTGTACCCATAAGAAATTTTCACATTGCATCAAGTCTAAAGTTAACATCTATTGTTTTCCCAAGAGCAAGTCATGATCAAGTCTTGTCTAATTTATTTTGTCTTGTTATTTTTGTAGCTCTTTTCTGCATGTTTGCAAGATCATGGGAAGGAGTTATTGAAGTCGTCCATCTTGGTGAATAAAGAGAAGTTGTTGGAGAGATTTGCTTAGTCTAAAGATGATCGTGTGCGTGATATAGGAAGGAGTTTAGATTTTCAATTTTTTGCATAGAAGGGGAACTCTTATGAAGGGAAAAAACATCCCAATTCGACTCAACAGTTTACCTTTAAAGGTGTGTGCCTCTATAAAGGGGAATTGAAGTTGAATTCAGAAATCAAAAGAATTTGCTAAATGGTGTTGTAAAGGATGCTCTTGACTAAAGAGATGAAAGTCAAGTTTCAAATTCAATGCAGATGGGTATGTGTGAGAGACTAAAGGTTCAACTTTCAAAAGGAGCCATTCAAATCAAAAAATGCTAGGTCTAGTGTTTAGATGTATGCCTAGAGCCGACAAATGAGCCTTAAAAAGGTAAAGTCTAAATTTTCAATTTCCCTTGTCATGTGTGTAAGTGTGAGGTGCACACACATGTTAGGGGAAAATTACATTTAGAAATGCACTTGGGAGCATGATATGCACACTTAGAATAGGTGGAAATTATAGTTTGAAATCATGTTTACACGTGTGCATACCTAGTGATGAATTGCTCACAAAATCAAAGGATTTTAGAAGTTTCAAATACTGTTTTAACTTATGTTCACAGGTGCACACCTAGTGATGAACTGTGCACTTATGCAAGTCCAAAGTGTATTTTATAGTGTATTAATACGCAAGTAAGACAAAATTTTGCAACTAACAAAGTTACTTGAATCATCAAGGTGAATTGTTAGAATTCGAGTTTCAAGATTTCTTTAGAGGGTTTTCTATGATAAAAACAAGGAAAATCTTATGTGGAATCTTCCAAGCTGATATCTAGATTTTATATTAGCTTGATAGTCTATAGTTTTTTAATTGTTATCATTTTCTAAAGACCCCTTGTCTTCAATACTAGTTCTCTGTTGTTTTGTTTGCAAATGAGGGTTTGTTTTTGGTTTGAATTTTCTGATTTTTGTTTGCTTTTTTGGAGTTTTTCAAATATGACGAATGCAAAGTATTCACAATGCTCAAATACAAATGAAATTGCAACAATAATGCATTTATATTAACAAGGATTACATAGACATCGAATAGACATCGAATGGAATCAACTGATGGAAATTGTTGCATTAACTAAGTCTAAAAAGCAACTACAATGATAGATAAGGAACCTGAAATTTCTGATTTGATCAGCCAAAGGTCTTCTTTTTATTCTTCAATGATGCGATTAGGCTCTAACACCTTAGCGCCACCTTCAAGAATTTTTTGTAGATTTCTTTGAAGCTTATAAACCAAAATCGCCCACCTAGGGTCTGGCGCCACTTTGCAGCTGTGAATGTCTGAAATTTGCAGCACGGCTGCTGATGATTTGTCACTAATGATGACTCCTTTGCTGATGTAAAATATTCCCTCAATCTGATTCAAGAAGATGATTGAAACTCTTTGAAATGAACCCCAATCTGCACAATATTGACTTTTGGATGAAGCCAACTCTGGAAGCTATCCTCAGCTGGTATTTCACAACCTCAGGCAGCTTCGACAATGAAGAATGCACATCCTCCAATGTCAAAAACTCTACAAATCTGTAGGAAAACCTTGTCTCTCCACAAACTCCAAAGCTCTCAGTCTTCAAGAGAAAAATAACCATCAAACATAATGAATTGAAGTTCTCAATCCAAAGGTTTATAAAGTCTCCAAAGAAGTTTGAATTTCTCCAAAAAGGCATTTTAAACCATTTAAATGAAATAATATTTCATTAACTCCAATACTTTTATTAATACCTTGGCTTAGACTTTCATGAATTAATTGAATAAATGGCCCCTTCCAATGATGACTCGACCCTCAACTTAAGTGAAATTATGAAGTTAGATTATAACTTTATAATAAGTCGTTTAATGATTTAATATTAATTTGGCCACTAAAATATTAATAACTCCCAAAATACTTAACATTTTGATATGTCGTCTGAAACGGGAGTCCATCCTGCTTTTCCCCATGTGACCATAATCCATATGCTCTTTCTAAAAATAGAAAGGTCTCCTCTCGAGCAACTTTTGTCTTACTATAAATAGTAAATATGGCAAATGTATAGCAAAGAGGTCCAAATGATGCCAAACGAAAGCCAAACCAAAAGCATACTGAATCCTGGAGTAGATACCAACTGAAAGAGACCCTCTATCCATCCTCATTAGCCTACGAGGGTCAGAATAATAGGCTAATCTACCTGATACTGATGACTAATTAGAAGGGGACATCACATTTTCAAGAAGAAGAAGAGCATATTATAATTTTTGTATTTTTAGCTAATGTTATAAATAACCTGTACTATTTTCAATCATATCTATTTTCAGCCTAGATTTTTATTTTGAGAAAACTTTATTTATAGCCCAAAGTCAACTATTGCAATGTGAGAGATGTGATCTTCAAAGATCAATTTGCAATAGTTTATATCGTTATTTTAAATAAAATCCACATGGTTTCAGATTTATTTTAGTGGGTAGGTGTAATTAATACTTCCATGTCATGCAAGTAGTTTGTAATGCCCCCTTCTCAGCAATAATCAGTTCAGTTGGCCGTTAGCCTATTCTGGAGACTCGTAGGCTAGTCGGGAGCAGAAATTAGGGTTTCCTACTTTCTAAGAGAATGTCTCGGCAATTTTGGTGGCTTGCATGTTGGAGTTTCACAGTTTGATTTTGGATTCCTTCTGGGTTTTCAAAAAGCTTCGCAATGATGGTACATGCGTGGCAAGTAGTGCAGTTTGGTGAACTTCCTATTTTTAGCAAGTGGGGGCAAGGACAACTCATTTCTCTCAGTTTTTTTGGGTTTTCAAAGAGCTTCGCGATGGTGTGACATGCAAATGGATCCGAAGACTTTTTTGGACTTATTTTTAGTAAGTTGCAATGACTGCTCAAAATGTGGTTAAAATGCATTTGGATGCACTTACTATTTTTAGCAGTATGCTATTTTTAGTAAGTGCTATTTTTGGTAGTGCTAATTTTGGCAGGATTTTTAGTGGTCCCAGTTTAGAGGCTATTTTGATAAAGAATTATTTTTAAGACTTAAGGTTGGATGTCCACTTATGAAATATATCATAAAAAATTATATTCTTTAAAATGTGTAAACAATGGTTTAAGTTGGCGTCCCCTTTGGTGGAACATATGGCTAAAACTAAAGTCAAATATTATTTTGCACTGGGCCATTTGATTTCATTTCATGTCAATTTGGAGGGAGTTGAATTTGAATTTGAGGAGATCTTTTCTATAAATACAAGGCTCTACTCCTCATTTGGGCATCCATGAATATTTGTAACGCAGTGTTGTCGAATTTGTGCCAAACTTGTGCTTCGAAGTTGAGAGCTTCCTAGCTTGTGCCAGTTTCGTGCTTGAGAGATAGCACCTAGCTGATTGGAGAGCCTATTTCTCATTCAAAGGAATAGATTGAGCTACATTGAGATGGATTTGTTATTGCATTTTCAATTTTCTGAGTGTTGGTGTGTTTTTGTATGTTGCCGGTTTGTTCATGGCTGAAACAGTTTTTCAATCATATCTCCCTACCTGATTGTCTACTCGTTTTGGGTATTGGCTCATTGGATTCTTCTCTACTAGACGTTCCTTCTTGTTAAGTTTAATGAATTAAAGTGAAGAGTTGGATTTTTAAGGCAGATCGCCCCTCTCCAGGCAGGTCGTACCATGCTAGAGTAAGACTGGAATGCATGCATTTAATTTTTGAGGCTGCTCGGCTTAGTTGTTGGGTTGGAACTTGGGCGTCCCCTTCCTAGCTCTCATTCGCCACTGATTTGGAGCCATTCGGAGGTGTTATGATGGAGTTATGGACTTCACAGTGCTGCTGGTCTGATTTTGGTGATGCTAGTGTGTTATTTCAGATTTGGTAAAGTGTTCATTTTGGCTTGTGTTTTCCAGTATTCTTGTTTTTAGCTTCTTGGAGTACTTTCTTGTATCCATTAGAGGTTGGATCTTTAATGTACTAATAGTATCTTGCAAAGTCGGCTTATTGTAAGGCTATATTCAGTAGTACTGAAACCGACCATTTTCATATTGCATTATACTTTCCTGTATTGCCCACTGCATAAGTGGAAGAGGCTGGCTTCACCACCTATCTCTATTCCATTTTGTACTCCTTTCCTCTCGTTGAATAAGTGGTTGAGTGGATAGTTTGTTATTTCGAGTCCTCTCGCTGAATAAGTGGTTGAGTGATTGTCTTGTCTAATTTCAATCATCTTGGATTTGTAATTGGCTAGTTATACCGCCAAGTAGCTATTAATTTCTAGTATTTCTTTATCCCACTGAAAAGTGGAAGTGGCTGGTCTAACCGCCAATATGCATTGCTCTTAGTATTTCATCATGCTAATGCTAACAGGTGAAATTATTGTGTGTAAAACTAAAAAAAAATTGTGGGGGACACTTCAGTGGTATCAGAGTTGGTTTTCCTGCCAGCCTGTGTTAAGTTGATCAAAATTCTCCATGAGCAATAGAGAAATTTTCTATTACAAGAGAGAGAGAAAGAGACAGCAGTATCAGATTCCACTCGTTCTGGTTGAAGAAACTTTTTCACAAGTTCTTAGAAACAGAGAGAACAACAAAACAAAATGAGTCCGTTGAAGCAAGAGCAGAAAGAAAATTTAACACCATGATGGACATGATGTCCCACTTACTGGCCAAAATTAATCAGAATATTAGTGGGACTCCTAATCATTCCACTAATGGACCTAAAGCTAGCACTTCCAACAACCCTAGTGGAAATGGGAACAACGAAGGAGGAAATGGAAGCAACCAAGCGAGTAATAATGGAGGTCCTAACGGAGCAATGCCTGGAACGTCCATTTCTAGGCCTTTGCAGCCTGTCTTCCTACCCAAGGAAGCACCATAAGCTAAAATCAAGATACCCACAGCCGATGAAGTGAGGAATAGTTACATGGAGTATGCTTCCCTTCCTACTAAGATTTGGGAAATCCTCACCTTGGATCAGTTCATTTACCAAAAGAAGAAGAGAGGTGGAAGATATGATAACCACCCTTATGCTCCAAGAGATTATCAGCAAGCCCTTGGAAAGGTTACTCTAGCCCACTTTGACGGGAGTGATAAGTGTTCTACTAGATCGTGGGTTCAGAAGTTGGACAATTATTTGTCCTTGAGACCAATGTCGAAAGAAGATGCTATCAAGTTTGCCACTTTGCATTTGGATGGGGCTGCTCATGAATGGTGGAATCATGGTTTGGTCACTCTTGGCCATGCTCTTATTGTCACCTACAATAAGTTCACCAACAAGCTCATTGAAAGATTCGATACAAAGGATCCTGAGGTGAAGTTTCGAGAGCTTGCACAGCTGAAACAGCAAGGTTCATTGGACACCTACATAGCTGATTTCCAAAGACTCACTATGACAGTGCCAAACATCACAGAGAAGAGGCTTGTAGTCCATTTTTGGGAGGGATTGGAGGAACCTTTGAAAGGTTGGCTGAAGGCTTTTGATCCACCAACTCTGAATGAAACCATTAAAAAATCAAGAAGCATGGAGTTGGCTGCCCCTAAGTCAAAATTTCAGTCTAAGCCTTTCCCTTATCAAAAGGACAAGAAGAAATTTTCAAATCAGACCAAGAAGTTCCCTTCTAGGATGGATGATGAGCTCCGAAAAGAGCTCCGAAGGAAGAATTTGTGTTACTCTTGCAAGGAACCATGGGCCCCAGGTCATAAGTGCTATTGAAAAGGCAATGCGCATTGCATGGAAGCCTGTTCTGCTGATGGATCAGAATCTGAAAATTCAGAACAGTAGACTGATATAGAGGAAAGTGAGTACAAAGAGGTTCCAGAAGAGGATGAAGATGACCAAGAAGGTGGGGTGTAGTTGCTCAACTTTTCAGTCTCCATAAAAATGAATCATTTAGAGTTAGGGGAGTGCTTGGAGAGCACCGAGTCATTGCCCTTATTGCTTGGAGATCTTCAATTTTAGCAATCATAAAAAAAAAAATCCTAATGAATGAACATTTGTTTTTGACATTGTAGGCATGAAATTCCCAACTTGGCATCCATCAAGGAGGGAAAGTCCCCAATGAGCATCAATTTTGGTGCAAATCCTCAATGAGAATCATATTAGAATTTTTTATGATGCTAAAATCAAGTTTCAAAAAAAAAAATTGAGTGGGTAAGTTCTTCTAAACACCAAAATAGAATGTTTTTATTGCAAAAATATAGTAAGAAACAAAGAAAAAGGTGGTGCCCAAGTAAGTAAATGGGCCCAAGTGAAAAATAAACATCAAATAAAATGAAATAAAGGAGAAAAGATGACTGAGCCCTCCATTCAAAGTGACACCCAAGATAAAGCATATTAATATTTTATTTTTAGTAAATGTGTTGAGGATCAACTAAAGCAAATTCAAGAAAAAATCAAGAGATTAGAGCCCTTGATTTAGATGGATGCTCACTATGAGAAGAAAAAATGGAAATTAAGTGATATTTTGTATTATTTTCAAAGGGTGAAGATAGAATTTCTTTCAAAAAACTTATTTTATTATTTTTGAAACTCCAATTAACTACAACTACAGGCTATAAATATGTATGATTTACACATAAATTGGAAGCAGAGTTAATGCCAAACTTATGCTACAGAAAAAACTGTTATTCAAGTTCAATGTTACATTAAATTGTTTTAAGTGTTTGAGTGCAGTGAATGATAAATTGAAGCTTTCTTATGTTGCCATATTTCATTCAAAGTTTGAAAACGGCATGTTATTATCATTTACAAAATTCAATTCATAAGGAAGATCTATGTTAACTTTGTGTAATTATGGGATTCATGGTTACAAAGCAGCCTTAAATGTCTAAGTAACAATTAATTTCCTCTATTTTTCTTCTTTAGATCATTGCTACTCCATGTGTTATGTTCTCTTAATAGAATAGAATCAAATTGTTGATATTAAGATACCATTTCAAAGGATATCTATTTTAATCTTAGATAGTATTCTTTTCTACATTTTTGCTGTCATAAATTGAGAGAATCAATTGGTGAGATAGGAGTTCTTCAAAGTATCATTCTCTAGCCTTTGAGATCAAAACAGATAAGGTCAAGTTTGCTTACTTATTTTATACTCATACAAAAATCAAAATAACATATTTTACAATATTTATATTAGTAGGCTTGTTTTCTTTTATTTTTTTAGAGTGGATTAAATCACAAAGCTTCCCCTACAAATTTGAAGATAGGATTTCCTCATCCACTGTTCTTTTTTGTGTTGTCACAAAAGTTACAAATTAAAGACCAACAAAAGCTAAAATCAAATCATGCTTTCCATCTTTACGAAATACAATGAGTGAGAAATTAAGGGAATAAGAACAAGATGGTATAGAACAATGAAGTCATACTAACCCCTCTCTTGTTGATTCCAAGAATAACTTGTCCCGGCAATAACCCAATGGGATCCTCCAATTTTCTCACACTATAAAATACAGAATTTCCATAGGGCAAGGTATGGAGAATGCACAATGCTTTTTGCCTTGCTTCATCTTTGGATAAATGTACCTACAATATAAGATATGATATTAAAAATACTTTGAGGAATTCTACACTTGTATAAGCATTTCTCTAGTCCATTTAATTGAGAGTATATATAATATATACTAATGAAGGTATGGGATTTGATAAGTATTGAACATACAATAGTATAGTAGTGTGCTATGACATCTGCTTCCCACTCCGTTTTGGCCCTTGATGATGCCAGCTCCCTTGGTAGGTAATGCTCAACCAGTGCAGAAAAATCTCTACAAATAAATACCCACAAAAAGTTACAAAATGGACACTTTTACTCAAATGAATTAGAATTTCCATGACATGATTTGTATCTAAGAAAAAACATTTGGAATCTGGAATTTGAGATGAGCTTCTATTATTCATGGTTGAAATTCAAGGAATGCCAAACTAAAAACCAGTCAAAAAAGTGAGAACTCACGCACCAAATCATCATTTAGCTCCATAAAATGTGTAAACATTTATCTCATGAATAAAATAGAGGGGATAAGATGTTAGTATATACAAGTTTTGCATAAAATCCAACAAAATGGGTTATGGAAATCACATGTAAATTCAATATTAACTCCTTAAACAAGAAAATGCAGTAACATCGATCTTTTGGTTGAGAAAACGTTCCTATTTATGAGACTGGGATATGAATAACTCACGGAAGTGATTCATGATTCTCAACATGGCCAATTTCAACCAAAATTTGTAATGCTGCTAGTTGTACCCCATCATCTCTTTCAACAGGATAATTACCAATCAAGTAGTCATGTTGTGACTACAATAACAATAATAGCACATCAATTGGCCTTACAACCATTTTCAGAGGATTCACAAGTGATGAATTCGAGAAGAATAAAAAATTGGAAAGAAAAAAACTTCACAAGCTTAAGTTCTCTTCACAGCTCATAAAAGTAAGTGTTGTGCAATTACCTGGATATATGTAAGCTTCACAAATGTAGGTTCTGTGATGGAATCATCAAGATCACAAAATAAGCTTTTTTTGAAGACCAACTTAAACTGAGGGTTTTCAGTTTTTCTTTGTTCTTTAGCTGCGTTAAATCCAGCCAAGATATCTCCCACATACTTATTTTTATCCAAGATAAAGTATTCTTCTGATTAAAAATACTAACTGTCAAATGGAGCATTCTTAAAGAAAAAAACTCATTTAGTTACAGCTGCAAATCTATCAAGTAATAAACTTTAAAACCTTTCCAATAACCAAAATCAGAACATAAAACAACAATTCCCAAACCATAAACTGACCAGCCTCAAGCTTCCCACTTTTTGGAACTCCTGCCATCTTTCGACATTCAAAAAGACCAAATGTTGTATAGGCAGACAACTTGATAATTCCAGCAAGTTCCTGCAACCAATTAAATTAATTATTTAATGGGGCAAAGCTTGCAAACACAATGTTCTCTATGTAACACTATCTAGCTTAAATCTGCTTTTGGTTATATCTTCTGCTATGCTTTGATCGAAACTTGGCTTGGGATAAAATCTGAGATTCCTTAACATGTTGTAACTAATTTATGGTCACAAATAGAAGGATATCTGCAATTACTGAGGAGGTGTTTCAATACCTGCACTGCTTCAACAATAGTAGTGGTTAAATCATAAGTAATATCTTCATAAGTTTCATCGAGAAAGAAAACAATTGTTTTAAGCTTCCTTCCAACCAAAATAGCTTCTAACTCTTCTCTAGATGGAATGAACTTCCTTGGACCAATTTTCACAGAGCGCTCAAGCGAATTTCTTGCTGTCAAAACCACTGTATGCATTTCACAGTCATTTTCCCATGCTTTGACAACATCATGAATATAATCTAGAAAAATGGAAGCAATTTCAGTTCCGGGACACATTGCTGATGCACACAGGTATATAAGCTTCCATGTTTTACATAAAGAAGTCCTGCAGAAGAACAAGTTTTCCAATGTTTAACAAGCATATAATCTCTAACAAGACTCAAAGCTACACAAACATTATATTCTCAATCAAATAAACAAATATTTATATACACAAAACAACAAAAAAAACTAAACTCAAGGAAATGTACAAAAACTTATCAGGATGAAAACAAAGAAAATCTGAGCACATTGGCTTTTTATGGAAATTACATAAAAAAATGCTTTAATGTGAAAGTATTTAATCTCTTGAGTATATCTAGATTAAAACTATTAGTGTTCTAATTTCTCTATTTCCATGCAACACATATAGTAGAACCGTTCTTCAAATTATAAGAGGAAGATCCCTGAAGGCTAGACCTAAATAAACTAGAAAAATAATTTACAAGTATGCACAATGTACCATTTAAATGGAGTTTTGCATTAAATGTAAATATCTAATTGACTATGTTTTTGCCTTGGATACAAGCACCAAACTATCAACAATCAACACCTGCAACGATATTTTCAGAATTAAAGGAAGGTAAACTATCAAACACAAACAAATAGACACGAATTATTACTGGCTAAATGTGATAACCCCTACGGTATCACCTGATGTAAAATTCTTAAATAATATTAATATATTAAGAGGAAATAAATCATTAGATATTGATTAATTAAATAAGGTTATTATAAATAAATGCTTAAAATGTTAATGTATTTAATATATAAAATAATAAAGAAAAGCATTACTAAGTAAATGATAAAAATATCGATGTATTTAATAATAAGAAAAGTATTATTAAAACAAATTATTAATGCAAGTTATAAACTAAAACTATTAATAAGAAAAGAGTTATTAAACTAAATTATGAATACAACTATACGAACTATGCAATTACGAACTAAGACTACCCCCGCACGAAGTGGTGCGACGGTAATCGCAGCCTGGGCTGTGACCACCATCACATCCCTTCGTATAAGAAGAACAGCAGCACATGAAATAGGGGAGGGGAGGATAGGAATAAGATAATGGTGACTGCTGCGTAGACAGAGGAAAGGGTGAAGGAAGGAAAACAGCATAAGCGTCACAGGTACGTGTATGTGTGTGGATGTGTGTACCACACACACACATACAAATATGCGTTTAGTTTGTTAATAGTTATATCATTACTATTATAATGTGTAGTACAAAATTATTATAATGTGCTTTTAATAGTTATGACATAATTATTATAATATGTATGTACAGAATTATGTCATCATTATTACAATGTTGTAGGTTACAGAATTTTAGCATAATGTTGTATGTCACAAGATGATAATTTAAGTAATAATGATAATGTGAATTATAATGACATTGATAAAATGAATTTTTATGAAATGTGTTTATCAATGAATGGCAATAATATGATTATATGATGGAGGCTATTGGGACGAAATTCCCGTAGCCTAATTTAGGGATTATGATAATCCCCGGTAGGCAATATATACTGAATATCTTTATGCATATATGTATGACTTGGTTGACAAAGTTCATCCAAGAAGAGACGGATCTGGCCGGTTCTCTCTGGTAGACTTGGATGATGAGATGCATCATCCAAGGCAAGGAATTAGGTGATTTCTCATGCATTATCCTGGTTCCTTCTGATGACGTCCTGCGACCTGCAAACAATTGATTTCACTTTAATAAATTAATTTGAAAAATTAAATAATTTAATTTAACAAATATTAAATTTTATTTACGATGTCTGGCTCGAGAAGCTCTTTGTGAGATGTATCTTTAAAGGTTTTTCGATTGATAGAGGTGAGATGATCTTAAGTTTTACAAAAAACTTTGGGCGGCTTGCACAAAATGTGGGATTTTGGGAGATTTGACTTTCACTTCCTTTTGGCCAAAAGAAACTGAATGTGCGATTTCATTTGGCCCTTCTTGGTGTTTGCCAATTTCAAAGCATTTACCCCTTTTGCGCGACTTTGAAGTCATTCAATATTTCGGTCAAATTGAGGGTTCTGCGCGAGTTTAGACATTTTCAGCCTAAAAGGCCACTTTGCAAACTTTATAAAAATAACGCCTTTCCTTCTATTTTGCGATTTTCACCGTTTACCCATTTTCGGGTTGGAAGGGTAAAATGCAAACTCATAAAGTGACACCCTGCCTCATGTATTGCGCGATTCTCCTTTCTTGCCCAGTTTCGGGGTGAAGAGACTTTTTGCAAATGTTAAAGTTTAACTTTTTACATCATTCTGGCGATTTTCGGGTCAAGGACCACTTTGCAAAGTCACAAAATTAAAACGCTTTTACCTATTCTCGTGATTTCACTTTCCTACCCAATTTCGGGGTAAAAGCATAAAATACAAACTCATAAGGCACCTTCATTATACATTTCGCAATTTTCATGATGTTTGCCCATTTTCGAGCTGGGAAGACTTTTTGAAAAGTGTTTTAAAAGTTAATGCCCTGCCTCATTTTAGCGATTTTTGGGCAACAGGGGCGTTTTGCAAATGTTGTAAGTTTAACACCATTTTGCATCACGTGATTTTTCGTCTTGGAAGGGTCTTTTGCAAACTTTAAAATAATGCCTTCTCCTTCGCGTTTTCGCGATTTCGGCCTGAGTGGCCATTTTGCAAACTTTAAAATAAGTTAAGCGTTTTTACATCATTTTCGCACTTTTGGGTTAAAAGCCCTTTTTGTAAACCTCACAAAAAACGCGCCCTACTTATTTTATCTATGATTTCAGGCTGTTTGGTATTCTGTGCAAATTTACGCTTTGCAATTTTCAGGATTTTGAGTCATTTTGAAAGTCGGCATGAAAGGTATTTTCGAGAATTTTAATGGTTTTCGGCTTAATAAAGACTATATTGCACGATTTTGAACACTATTTGAAGATTTTTGGCTTTCTGGAGCTAATTGCGAGACCTCGTTACTCTTGGTGTTTAGCAAACCCAGGGCTTCTTCTCTTCCTCTCTGCGAGAAGTGGGGGTCCCTTGTCATTGACGGGGTGAGTGTACGATACACACAACAATATGTAGACTAAAAATTTCCTTGAAAAATACTTCTGCTATTTGTCGTGCCTTATACTATGTAGATATTACAAAAAAGTGAGCATACTTGGTAAGCCGATCCACTATCACATAGATGCAATCCTTCCTTTGTACTTTGGATAACCCAATTATGAAATCCATTAATATGCTTTCCAACTTTTGATTAGGGATGGTTAATGGCTATAGAAGACTGGCTAGGTGGTTTTGTTCAGTTTTTCTCTTCTGGCAGATCAAGCATTCTTGTACATATTTCAAAACATCCTGTTTAAAGCCTTTACAAGAGTACTATTCTCGTACTTGCTTGTAGGTTTTAAAATATCTTTGGTGACTAACTAACGAGTTGTCATGGTACTCCTTCATGATTTTACTCTTCATCTTTGAATTGGGTACGAGGAATATCCTATCCACGTATAGAATGATTTCTTCAACTACTTTATATTCATCATCAGGTACATTTCCTTCTAGTATCTCATTGGCCCGCAGATATTTTGAATACTCTACAATGATGCAATTTTTTAGATCCCCTATGAGGCTTGTTATGGTGTTAAAATAAGGTCATCTAGACAAGACATCAGCTACTACATTATTGGTCCCTTTGACATACTCTATATCAAAATCGTAACCTTGGATTTTTCTTACCCATTTTTGTTGGCGATCATTCAAATCTTTCTAATTCATGAAGAACCCTAGGCTATAATGATTTGTTCTAACATTGAATTTTCTGCAAACTAAGTATTGTCTAAATTTGGCCAAGGCATGCATGATGGCCTTTATTTCTTTATCATAGATGTAATAGTGTTTCTCGTTTTTTGTAAGCTTATAGCTATCAAATGCTATAATGCTTATTTTGCATGAGAAATCACCTAATTCCTTCTCTGAAAGCATCGCAGTGTAACTCAAAGAGTAGTTTAAACTTTAAATTCAGTGATGGCTAAGACAAGGCATGAACTAATTGCCTCTTTTAGCTTCTCAAAAGCTTGTTGTGATACTTCACACAAAGGCTCCCTTTTTGGTCAAGTCTGTGAGAAGTGTGACTATCTTAGAAAAGCCTTTTACAAAGCACTTGCAATAGCTACATAGTCCCACAAAACCTCTAGGTTGAGTTGAAGTTTTAAATTTTGGCCATTCCTTGATGAATGTTTTCTTTGTCTACACTTACTCCCTTTGCATTCATTTTGTGACCTAAGTAAAGGATCTCCTCTAGGCCAAACTCACATCTTGACACTTTAGCAAACAAGGATTCTCTTTCCAAGATACTTAAGACTTCTTCAATATGTCAAAACCAAAGAAACGGGACTCAAACTCGGCGCGAACTTGGCAAGGGTGACTCGACTCGGGACTCGGATCGGCTAGGACTCGACAGGACTCGGCAAAGTGAAAAACCCAAGAAATTTAGCGATTTTTAAGGATTTAAAACTTGTTTCATGCACCCTTTATTAAACAAACCTTAAATACACAATAACATCATCAAATAGAAGTTAATTTGATCACATACACAAGTGTCAAGTATACATCGATCACATTATGATTAGTATAAACACAAATTGTAGCTGAAGGAAATAGCAACCAATAACCATAGATATATAAATAGTGTCAAATGTAAAAATATTACAAAACTCATGGAATATGAAATCCATGACATCAAAATTCAAATGTTCCAATTCCACACATATATCAAAAGTAAAACAACTGCAAGTCTATGGCTCAGAGGAGCCTGGGTCCTTCCTACGAAGGCGTCTAACCCTAAGGTAGGTCCTGAATGCGTCAGCAGCCATACTCTCTACCCGTGACTCCATTCTACCCTCACCAACATCAGCTGTGTCTGGCTCTAGCTCTGGCTCTGGCTCTGGCTCTGGCTCTCCTCATGCTCTAACCTCCTCCTCTGCCATGGCTACAACCTTAGCCTCTCTATCTACCTGGTCGATCCAATCTAAGTCCTCATCACCAAAGATAGGATCTGTAGCCTCACTGATCCACTCAGATTCTGGATCAACCTCCTCTAGCGTGATCGGGGTGTTGTCATGGTCCATAACCTATTTGTGTCTAAGATAGAGGTTGTAATGAACAAAAACTAAATCATTCAACCTCTCCACAGATAGTCTATTGCGCCTCTTGGAGTGTATGTGCTCAAACATTCTCCAATTGCGCTCACAACTGGAAGCACTGCATGGCTGGCTCAAAATACGAATGGCTACCTGTTGAAGATTTGGTGTTTTAGGACCAAACATCGACCACCACCTATCTGAGATGAGAAAAAGGAAAAAAAAAATCAGCCCCATTTGAATAACATATAATTAAAATTATGCTCTTAATTTCATAAAATATACATTTTACCTGGCTGCATTTTTGTCCTATTTTCTTTGCAAAGCTAACGAGAGAAGACCTCCCCTTCAGCATTAGAAAAAGCCTCTAGCTCCTGGACTATACTACTGCTATGACCAGGCGACATTCGCTCTATCATTGAGTAGAGCCCACTAAGAACCTCCTCATTTGCCTTGAAATCAGGGCAAAAATGGAATGTCGGATTGAGGTAATAAGCAGCTGCATGAAGGGGCCTGTGAAGTTGGGTCTGCCATCTCCTGTCAATGATATCCCAAATGGGATGATACTTACTCTCATCCCCTTCATAGGCAGATTTGATGCCCTCCTTGGCCCTATCCATGCCCTCGTATATGTAGCCCATTGCGGGCTTCTCCCCGTCAGCAACACGTAGGAGAACTACCAAGGGCTCAATGAACTACAAATATTGTGAAACAATATGTAATATCAGTTAATGTAAGTATGAAATTGTTAATGAAAATGAGCAAATAAAAGAAAAATACGAATAAAAATAAAAACTTAAAACTTAAAACATAAGGTAGAAATTAGAATGCTTAAAAATTCTACCTTCACAATCTCAGCACAAGGGGTCCAAAAGCCTGGCTCATCAAAAATGTAATCTGCAACATCGACTCCTGCAGCACTCGTAGCATAGGATGAGGAAGTCCACTCCTCACCAACAAACATACGTCTCAAAGCTGCCTTACTCTGAATCAAGGATTGCAGTGTGATGAAGTTAGTGGCAAATCTAGTGATTCCAAGACGAGCCAACTCCTTTTGCCCCGTGTATTGCCTCATTAAGTTAAGGACCCATGCATGATTGTATACAAATTTGCAAATATTTTTTGCCTTCTCTACACATGTCCTGATCCATGCAATCTTACCAATGTCCTCCAACATGAGGTCAATGCAATGGGCGGCACATGGAGACCAAAATATAGATGGGTGCCTCTCCATCAAAAGTTTACCTGCAACAACATAATTTGCTGCATTATCGGTCACCACTTGTACTACATTCTCCTCACCCACTTCATATATGACCTCCTCTATAACCTCACATAGGTAAGTGGCATTTTCAGAATGTGCAGAAGCATCAATGGACTTCATGAACATGGTGCCACCTGAAATTTGAAAACAAAGCAAAAACAGTGATCAATGATCATTCAATAAATCTCAACTCAAAAATAAAATATGAATCATTAAATAAAATTCAAGTTATTCAATCACCTGCAGAAGAAACAAGAAAATTTAGGAGTGTCTGATTTCTCCTATCAGTCCAACCATCAGTCATGATGGTGCAACCCTTCTTCCATATCTCTTGTTGATCCTCTAATGTGGCTTTTACATCAACCATCGATTCTATCAAAATTGGGCCACTTAACTCGGAATCAAAAGGGGCTTTGAAACCCGCCCCACAAATAGCAATGGCATCAACCATGTTCTGCCAATAACGAGACCTATCACAAATAAATTAAACAAGATAAGAATAAAATTATAAATATTAGACAAAGTCACAAAACAAACTAAAAATATTAACAACTTAAAAACTTAAAAAATCAAATAAAAACTAAAAGGAATTAGCTGGCTGCGAAGAATGGAATATTGCAATAAAACCAAAATCTTCGAATTGCACCTTTAGCCTTATTGTGTACCTCTTTGTTCCAAGCCATTCTCTCAAGTGAAGGTTGGGCACCAAGAGTAGTGCGTGGCTCAAAATACGAATCCATCCTAGATTTACGAACTCTAGGACCAATGGTTGGAGTTGCACTGATACTCCCACTAGCACTGACACTACCGGCAACAGAAGCACTAGCACTCCCACTAGGACAATATGGAGGCATGGAAGAGGCCTCTCCAACACAACCAATGTTAGTCTGAGCCAACTCCTCCCTTTGCCTCTTCTTTATTTCTTTTCGAGTCTCAAATGTGTCTAATAGCACTTGGCACTCACGGATTGCCTCAGGAAGTGCTTTTGTGCAAGGCTCTGCATCATGGCCACGTATGCTGGCAAGGTGGTATTTCAATCTATTTATGCCTCAATGAAAGATTGTTTTACAAAATTTATATTTCGCCTCTCCTCTTTTTTGCCCGGGAAAAGGTTCTATATATTTTCAAGCTGGATCTTTTCTACTCGGGATTGCTCTATGAGGAGGATTGGAACTAGACCATGTTTTCAAAAGTTGAAGGTTGCTGGAATAAGACACAATTACAAAAAAAATGAATATTTGTCCATTGTTAAATTATAAATTAATTTAATACAAAAAAAAATATAATAGCAATGTTTTGATTTTGATACAAAAATCAATGTAATAGAATTTGTATTCTTTTTTTTCAAAGTTAGCAAACCTACCATGTAGATTGTTTTTTTCATTTCAAAACATAAAGAAATCAGCAAACCCTACAATGTACATTTTTAAACAAAAAAAAATGTACATTGTAGGGTTTGTTGATTTCTTTAAGTTTTGAGAAAACAAAAAACAATCTACATGGTAGGGTTTGCTGATTTATTTGAAAGAAATGAATACATATTACAAATGTTTAAAACAAAAATGTAAATTTTGCTTATAAAACACCAAAAAAACCAAAAAATATAAATCTTACCTCTTATAAGAAGGTTGAAATGAAATGCAACCTCTTTCCAATCCTCTCTAACAAGCTTTTGATGCACCAAATGCAAGTATTACACTGCACCAATGTGATTTGTTGAAGAAATTCTACTCCTTGCTGGTTGCCCTACTATGCTCTCTTCTTTTTCCTCACAACTCACTCTTCTCCTATTTTTTCAATAGAATGAAATGAGATGCCTTTTAAAACTTAGCATAAAATATAAATGAAAAAAAAAGCAAGTAAAACCATTTTTTAACATGTTTTATTTTTGCTTTTTCGGCAGTTTACGCAGGCCAAGTCCTGGCATCGGGACTCACTGGGTCCGAGCCAAGTCACCAAGTCACGTGACTCGCCATGACTCGGCCAAAACTCGCCGAGTCCAGGTCCGAGCCACCTAGGACTCACTGAGGGTGACTCAGCCCATGACTCGCCGAGTCCGGGTCCGAGCCACCCAGGACTCACTGAGGGTGACTCAGCCCATGACTCGCCGAGTTTTGGCGAGTCATGGTGAGTCATGGAACTGCTCCTCCCATGTCTTGCTACAAAAAGAATATCATCAAAGAATATAAGTAGGAAATTTCTTAGTTGTTTGTAAAAGACATGATTCATGCATGACTGAAAGGTGGCTGTGGCAATGGTGAGGCCAAAAGGTAAGACTAAAAAATCAAACTACCCATAATAACATCTAAAGGTAGTCTTAGGTACATCTCTCATCCTTATTTGGTGGTATCTTGATCATAGATCAATCTTGAAAAAATATCGAGCTCCATGAAGTTCATCAATTAATTCATCAATCTTTGGTATAGGATATCAATTTTTAGTTGTCTTCTTGTTTAGAGCTCTATAATCTAAACACATCCTCATAGTACCATCCTTCTTTTTGACTAGTACTGCACAAAATGCAAAAAGACTAGAACTTGGCTAAATATGTCCCATTTCTAGCAATTCCTTAATAGTTTTTTAAGTTTCTTCCTTGAATCTGCAAGGATGTCTGTAGAGGACGGTGATCACAAGTTTGGCTTCTTCTAATTCTATAGTGTTCTCAAACCCTCTTCTTAGGGGAAGACCCAAGGGAATATCATCAAAGAATTTCTTGTATTTTCTCAAAATAGGATGGATATCTATGTGATTTGCTTGCTCTTGGGGGGAAGATTTATCTAAAATGATCAACTGTGCAACCCATTCTCCTTGTTCATGTCTAAAGATTGTTTCCATTCTTTTGCATGAAACCACTCTTGAACATCCATCTGATAGTCCTTCTAATATGACCTCTTGCCCATTGTGTTGAAAGCAGATTTCTAAGTTTGGAAGGTCCATGGTGAGGCATCCCAAAGAGTGAATCCAAGATGTTCCCAATATCACATCATTTTCTAATGTAACGACACAAAAAATCCCCTTTGATGGTGTGATTTCCCACATTGATCTCCAATTGGGAAATGATTTTGGTGCATTGAGCTATAGATCCATTTGCTAGGGCTACTTTGAAACATTTAAAATCCTTGGCTTCTAACTTCCTTTTTGATACTAGATTCTTGTTAATGAAATTGTGGGAAGCCCCACTATCTACTAGAGCAATTACCTTTTGTCCCTTAAGAGTGCCCTTAATTCTAAAGGGTCTATGTGTAATATCCCTTGCCCAAACTGACTGATTTTGGCTCAAGGAATATTGTCAAACACTTTGTATGTTGTCTTTCTCTATTCTGATTTTTGTATTTCAGATTGTTTGATACACTTTGAAAGTTGCCAAGAATTTTAGGAAGTTCACGAATGATGTTGACAATACCTCTTACAATGAACTAGTATGCGAGTGCAATTCTTTTTGGTATTTTCAATGCATATACATGAAAACTAGATATGGAATGCATACCTACAGCCAACTGACATTTCGACAAACAACTGGCATGCAACTATTATGCTGATCATATATGCTATTAAAAGGACATTTCGTCAAACAAATGGTATGCAACATATATCTTCTTTATTGAATTCATTCCTAAGTACAATGCTGCTATGGATTTGCCAAGACTAATTGGCTTACAAAAAGACTACAGCAATGCCATTCTAAGTTATCACTTACAACAGCAAAATTATATGCCTAAGATTTCAATACTAACTACTAATAGTTGCAAGAGGAACCTGATAATAGTGATGCTCAATGATGGAGATGAAAGTTGCAATCGGAATCAAGCACAAATACTATAGCGCGGCACTGTTCACGTGCACTGTTCACAGGTACTGTTCATGCATACTGTAGCAGCAAGAACAAACTTTAAAAAGAACGATTACTAATGGCTGCCAATGAATCTTCAGGTCTGCACTCGATAGTCCTCAATATTCTTCAAACCCTTTCTGTTATTCCTTTACTTTAAGCACAAATAGAACTCCAGAGTGAAGCTCTCCTGAAATGCCAAATTCAGTGGATATTTCACCACCTCAAATGGTTGCAACACTGAAGAATTGACGCTCTCCAATGGCTAACTGAAATCAGAAACCCTTGGCTTCTTCTCCCAATTTCATATCAAATGCAATTGACAATAATCCGATTATAAGAAAGAACCTCTCATGTTAATTTATTCTTTCCTTGTAGGAGCTCACTTACTTTTCTTCCCAATGTGGGATAAAAGATTTTCTTATATTTGCACCTTATAATATTAAAGTGACTTTATTATTATAAGTTACTTTATAACTTTATAATAACATCAAAATATTTAAATAAATCACTTAAGTGACTTAAACTTTAATATCTCTTGAAATACTTGTCAGATTGCTATGCCGTCTAAAATAGGAATCTCTCCTCATAATTCCCCATGTGACCAAACAAATTTTCTAAAAATAGAAAGGGTCCATCTCTATTACCCCTGACTTACTATACATAGTAGGTATGGCAAATGGAGTCCAAATGATATCGAACAAAGGCCAATTCCCTGAATGTTGGAGAAGAATCAATCCTCAGAGGACCCTCTAACCATCCACATTAGCCTACGAGGGTCCAATTATAGGCTAATCATTGGCTAGCATGATGTCACTAGCTAGAAGGGGACATCACACTATGTTCAAAGATTTGAAAAATGAGTGCTAAAGTCTTGGATTCATCATCATCAAATCTTGCCCTATTACTAAGGTTCTCATTTGTTTCCTCATCGGATGTTGCTTCTATTGTGTGCACTCTTCCTCCTTTGCATTGGTGATCTCAATCCCATGGTTCTTTGCATTTAAAGAACAAGTTCTTCCTCCTTAGGTTGTCTCTTTGTTTTTGGGCATCCTTTGTTTGACATGAATGACCCGACATCCATTTCTCCTTACAGAAGAAGCATGTGTATCCCTTATCTTCTTTCTTATGACTTTCATTTCTATGGGGATACTTAAGAAAGTGTTTTTGATGGATGATTTTTAGGCTTGTCCTTGGAAGGGTTGGTTTCAAATTTCATGGCCTTTTGGATTGCTTCTTGTAGATTTGGGGGGTCTAAGGCACTTACTATACTCTTGATTGATTCCTTTAGTCCCTCTAAAAATTTATATGAGTCATCTTTGGGAGATTTTAGGTACCATCATAGCTAGTTTTTGGAAATCAACGGCATATTCTTCTATTGTTCCAAGTTACTTTAGTTGAGTGAGTTCTTTAAAATACCACTCGGGATGTTTTTGATCGAATCTTGTGATGATTTTTTGGGTAAACTCATCATAGGTAGTAATTTGTTGGTGGCCTTGAGTAATGAGGCCATGGTGCCACCAATCATGAGTTATCCTTGCTAAATGGATCACGGTGAAATTAATAGCATTCTCTTCAGTCATAGGACTAAGAGATAGGTAGGTATCTAGTTTTTGGACCCATGATCATACTGTGCATTTCTCAGAACCATCAAAGTTTGGAATGGTCATCTTACTTACCCTTTCCTTAAGGTATCTATCGGAGTGCCTTCTTCTCCTATTAGGGGTAACTCAGGTTTTTGCTTCACAATAATCCCTAAAGGATATACTCCTTTGTACTTTGGGGTCTAACATAGAGTATATTTTAGCAAGATCCTCTATGCTATCTATAGCTGGATCCTCTTCTTCTAACATGTGTTCTTCTCTTGATAAGAAAGGAGGCATGGTAGGTCTAGGAGTTGACGCCCTTCTGAAGTGATCATTTTCGAAGTGATTAGAATGAGTATCCCTCCCATTGTTTTGACTGGATCTAGAATTGTTATTATTTATGGTTTGGATGGCTTGGAGGAGAAGTTGGGTTGTTCTTTCGAATTTTTCATTGTAATTAATGAGGATTTGATTGCTTTTCTCCATGAAAGCCCTCAATTTGTTGCCCAATTGTTCCCCCATGGTGGACGTAACCCCCCTCCTATGGTAGGTTCGCATCAACTATTCTTCACAAGATGGCAGGATTATACTCAAATACCAACTATAATGTCACCTTCCCAAATTGCACTAACTTTTACCTAAAACATATATTACACAAATTATGAAATATCCCCCTTAATTTTTTCAATTTTTGAGCACAACACTCAGCACCTATTAGCATTAGCAAATAAACATCTCGACCACTTATGCAGTGGGAGGAAAGCTTAAACAATGAAAGCATTACATGATGGCAGTTTGACCAGCCACTTCCACTTGTCTAGTGGGGAATTACAAATTTATTGAAAGCTTAAACAACAAAATCTTGGTGGTATAACCAGCCACTTCCACTTGTCCAATGTGGATTACAAGATTATTGAAAACTTAACAAACTTGGCGATATAACCAACCACTTCCACTTGCTCAGTGGGAGAAGTTAGCTTCCAAAAATGGATACAAAAGGTTGTTTAGTACTACTAAACAAGTTATTACATAAGCTAACTTTGCAAGGAAAGGAAAACTGAAATCAAAAAACTCAAAGTTGATGTTACTAGCCCTAAAGTAAGTAAAATGGATTCTGATTTTCAGAAAAACAAGCCACTCCAGAAACACCAAATGCTCACAACTCCTTCGTGACACCTCCAAATGAGCTCAAGTAAGATGCA
The DNA here is from genome assembly GCF_030272615.1 of Cryptomeria japonica. NCBI lineage: Eukaryota > Viridiplantae > Streptophyta > Pinopsida > Cupressales > Cupressaceae > Cryptomeria > Cryptomeria japonica. Next base: position 156,043,774 of record NC_081409.1, read on the forward strand.
AATGAAGCATAGGAGTTGGGAGGCTAAGATAGAACAGGAAACTCGCTACCAAACAAGGTCTCAGCAAAGGCACACACTCCAACACTAAAAATGAAACTAGGGCAACCAGCAGCAAGTTCGATTTGATATAAGAAATCTATCACTACACCAAAACTCACCAAAATCTGAGCAAATAGGCGCCAAGAGCATACAAAAATTTTGAGCCTGTACCCAAAAAAATCCGTTGAAAACTCCAACCAAGGTGAGTGGAAATGTAAATCAGCTATAGGGTTTTTCGCCAAGAAAAAACACACAAATCTTCTCTGAAATCTACTGGTAATCTCTGAATGAAATTAGTCTGATAGCTAGGAGTTATCTTTCAAACTCAAAACTGTGGTCAAACTAGGAGGGCACGCAACCCCAAAGCCAAGTCTCTAAAAATATTTCAGCAACACTTCGTTATCAAAACAATAGCCATCCCAAATGAGAATCTCAAACTTGCTTTTATAGCTTTTCTCAAGGAATTGACCCTCTTCTCTAGGCAATGTGGGATTAAAAGTTTTACTTTATTTTATTTCCCTTTTCCATGTGCACCAATATCTTAATAAAAATTATTAATAGTTCCCAACTTGGGCACCCACATGAGAACATCTTCTAAAAACAACTTAAAGTCATTTAGCCTAGGTGTGGGGATCAAAAAGCAACTTGGAATTATAAATCATTTAAGATATTACCTTCCAAAAATGGACTCCAAGATAACCAAATGAGCCACCCCTCAAACTGGACTACCAAAAATAGAAACTGAGTGTTGTATTGTACTGCTAAAAATAGTACTTACTAAAAATAGCATACTACTAAAAATAGCAAGTGACTCCAAACATCTTTTAAACACAATCCGGGTAGCCATCAAAATTTACTAAATATAGTAAGTTCAGAAATCTCCTCTGATGGAAATACATGTCATAACACTCTGAAGCTCTCGAGAAACCCAAAAAAAACCTAGAAGGCAAACTTCCAAAGTCCTACAAACACCCCTCTAAAATCCACCCGGAAAGTAATCTCCTCTGATGGAAATGCATGTCATACCACTCTAAAGTTCTCGAGAAACTCAGGAGGCAAACTCCTACAAACACCCTTCTGAAATCCACTTGGAAGATGGAAACCCTAATTTAGTCTCTAATTAGCCTACGGGTTTCCAGAATAGGCTAAAGATCCATCTAATAGTCTAGAACTAGAAGGGGACATTACAAATTAGGATTGAGGTTTTAACTTACCAATCAACAACTTGCTAAACAAAACGATCCCTTGCATGTAGATCCTGCATATAAAGCATAAGAAAATATACAAATACATATTCATCTTATTGTTAGGATTAGACTGTAATGTCCCCTTCTCCTAAGTGATCATACGAGAGTTGATTAGCCTATTTCATGTCATCTCGATAGGCTAATTAGGAGATATAAGGGATGATATGCTGGTCACGTCACTAATTTCTATTGGTGGAGAAATTAAAAAAAAATGGAATATTATTTTATGGGATCTTAGATTATTATTTGGTGAGAAAAAGTTACTTTACGTTATAAAATAAAATTATAAAAAATAAAGTGACTTTATTTATAAAAATGATAATAAAGTCATAAAGTGACTTTATAAGGAGTAAATAAAATAAAGTGAATTTTAATCCCACATTGAGAGTGGAAGCTCACCAACGGTTTGAGAAGTCTTTATAAAGGAGCCTCGTCCTTCCCCAAGACTCATGTTATGTGATCATTTGATATTCAAATTTCTCCACAGTTGCTGGTGTGACAGTGACAACCATTTCTAGGGACGGAAACCCTTGGAAATTAGTGGATTGGACGGAAACCCAGCTCCACATACAGAGATGGATACATCCAGAATTCATTATTGGGCTTATTTGCAGTGACACGAACAGTGTCATGAACAGTAACGTGAACAGTGTCGTGAATAGTGTCATGAACAGTAACACGAACAACGCATAAACAGTGCTGCTACAATGATGTGAACAGTGCTTGCAGCAGGTTTAGATTTGTATGAGCAAGGGTTTGTTAGTATTTCATTGCTACCATCTTTGCCCTAGATGGCTACAGTGGAGAACATTCGCAGGTGTTAAGGGTTTGTAGAAGCTGCCATCACCTTCAGTTTTGATCAGAATTGCTTCAGACATCATCAGCAGAGCTGGAGATCCATTCCCAACCACAACAAGTTGCATTTGGCGTCATTTAGAGTCTGCACAAGCAAGCAAACAAATCGGGTATGCGAAGGAATGGAATCAGACTTTGTATTGGCAATGTAATGCAATTTTCATATGATGTTTCAGTCTGATAACATTGTATCAAACCTGTTAATAAGTGTACTCAGGCCTGATTTATGCCCAATGTAATATCATTTCTTTGAGATTATCTTATCAAGTTTTATGCAATCATTGTCAATCATTTTCTATGCATTTCTATCTGATTTGGCAATAGACATAAACCCCAAACATAACCAATAATCAAAAATCAGATAGCAGTGAGTTGTGTACCAAGTGTTTGACGAAATGTCAAGCCCATCAAATTGGAAATCTAAGGGTAGTTTTAGCAAGGGTTCTTACATAGACAAAACACTAAAATTATAATACAGAAGAGTTGGAGAGAAAGAGACATGAAGGTTTGCTTGGAGCCATTTCTACACCAAGCCCAAGAGAGGTTGCCTTCTACCCCAAGAGAGGTTGCCTTCTACAACCTTCTTACTTCACTTGGCAGTTCGCACTTGCTTGCCTATCAAGTTTGTTTCTCCCATGTTATTATGTCTTGTGGGGAATGGGTAGAGAATGTAATTGGGTTCCTTGACTCCTCTATGTAAGGGCCCTCCAAGTTCTATATGCCACTTTGGTCATCCTAGAATGGCCTACTTACGAGCCCCTCATTACCTCCTCATTACATTCCATACCCTTCCTCCACAAGGGTGTGTTCCTATGATGCAAACATATTTGAATATTGTCTAAAGAAGGATATTTTATATTTATAATGAATGATGCATAACCTTGATGTATTATTCATACTTAATCATGATTGATTCCCAATAAACGTACTTTTGATTCTATATTGATAAGTATAGTCTTTTTCTAAGCACATCATAATCATTAGGCAGCTATGATAAAAATATAATAGAATGCTGCAAATAAAGTAATGCATTTCCAATAGCAAAAATATTTCTAAGGTGTTTTATTTAATATACTGCTAAAGATTACTCCAAAGAACTATTGTTATATACATGAATTGCAAAATCTAATATTTATGGGTCTAACATACAGCAATACAAATTCTATATATGATTCTATAGCATTTCAATATATTTTTAACATGAAGCACATATGTATCGAACTGATACAGCATACCAATGTTAATAACTTAATAGTGATTGGCTGATTCTTTGTTCCTTTTGCAATTACTGAGATTAGACCTATGATTCCTTTCTGCTTTTATTTCTTGTCTTAATGATCAATACCTTCCTTGAACTGATTCTGAATGTCTTCTTATATCGCGGGTGGAGGCATCTTCTAAAGACATGTCTGTTGTTTCTTAGAATCGCTACCCTTATTGCTTCTAAAACGTGCCTCTTCATAAGATAATCACCGATGGGATTTGTTATCCAAACCGTGCACCTTAGGTAATTATTGTTATCATCAATATGTATGGGATATGATTGATATCGAATGGTTATGTTGTTGATGCTGTTTAACTTAATCGAGCATGATGAGTAAATAATCAATTAACAATACAAATGTTTATGCAATTATTTTATCAACAATTGATATGTTCTATTAATAATAAAATCAGCAAGATTAAAGAGGTTCGGTCTTATTAAACAAAGACATTATAATTACAATATAAAGGATCCATTATACTTGATCAAAAGGAACAGGGCATGACAAGAAGGTTGTAGAAGGCCGCCTCTCTTGGGCTTGGTGTAGAAATGGCTCCAAGCAAACCTTGCAGTCTCTTTCTCACCAACTCTTATGTACTATAATTTTAATGTTTTGTCTAACCTTAACAATAAGATGAATATGTATTTGTATTTGTTCTTGTGCTTTATATACAAGATCTACATGCAAGGGTTCATTTTGTTTAGCAAGTTGGTGATTGGTAAGGTCAAACCCTAACCCTAATTTGTGTAATTTATGTTTTTAGGTAAAAGTTAGTGCAATTTGGGAAGGGGACATTACATAATGAGCACTTGTCAGGTCTTGGCACTTCCAGACTTCTCCCAACTCTTCGTGCTTGAGTGTGATGCCTCGAGAGAGGGAATCGAAGTAGTGCTTATGCAAATAAGCACCCCATTATTCTATGCCTCGAGAGAGGGAATCGAAGGAATTGAAGTAGTGCCTATGAGAGAAAGAAACTCAAAGATGTTGAGAAACATTATTCTACTTATGACAAAGAAATGCTCACTATAATGCACAACCTATCTATAATGTCCCTTTTCCTAGATTACTCTTTTCTGCCCTAGATTACAATTTTTCAGCTATCAAGAGGGTTTTAGGAAGGGAATCTCCTTACCTCCTTGGCAGGGATAACCTACAACACAAGTTAGAGGATAACCTTCTAAATACAATATATGAATGGTTGTCATTTATAAATCAGTTATGATGATATAAATGAGGAAAAATAGAAAAAAATTAACTATGATCTATGAATTAGGAAAAACTATAATTCAAAGAATTACTATAATGAAACAAAAATAATTTTGCAAACAGCACCGTAACGTAGAAATCAGAAGTTTTGGGTCATAACTACAAGGATCCTAATTGCCTTGATAGGGTGCCTTAGCAATGGTTCTCCCTAATCAAGTCATTTTGTGAGGGTGCCTTAATAACAGTTCTCCCTCTGCCTAAGAGGGTTCCTTAAAGCAGTTCTCCCTCTATCTGAGAGGGTGCCTTACAACGGTTCTCCCTCTATCTAAGAGGGTGCCTTAATAGCAGTTCTCCCTCTATCTGAGAGGGTGCCTTACAACGGTTCTCCCTCTATCTAAGAGGGTGCCTTAATAGCGGTTCTCCCTCTAGGGACAATGTTCAGCAGTGTCAAAGATCAAATACATAAACATGGATCAATCAAATTGGCAGGAAGTTATCAGTATCGGTCATAGATATGCAATGTATTAGCACTGTAAAACATACAATTATTATCACACCACTGATTACCATCCAATGTATCTATAGCTTGTCATATGTATTTCACAGAATTCTTACCGATTTGAATGTTGGCTGAGTATATTTGTGGCAGGACGTAGGTTCTCCCTTCTTACTTCCTTTTCCTTATCTTTCTTTCCTATATATTGTTTTCCTCCGTGATAACACTCAATCCTTTTTGTACCTCTGTCTTATTGATGGATTAATTTTAACACCAAGAACAAGGATGTCACTGCCTGTAACTTAATAACAGTTCTGATCTGATCTGATCAATGGTGCTCCCACTAGATGCTTTGGGTTCCTTTCTTTTATATCTCTCAATGTGGGGGAGAGATCAAACCTCTTCATCATGTATACCCTTTAGCAAGAGACACACCCTTAGCACCCTTGAAACAGTGCGACTCTCTATTATTTCTGCCCTTTGAAAGGGACACAACCTTTCACAATCAATTCTACACTCCTGGATTAAATCAGATCTGCACTTCTGATTCCCAAATTATTCCCCCTCAAATGAGGTACTCTTCTCCCTTTTATATCTCATGTTTGAGGGAGTCACAACTTTTTATTCCATGTCTTTTGACCATTCATTAACTTAATTAAATTTAATTATATTTAATTATATTCTTTAATATTTTCATTTTAATTTTAATTTTATTATTTATATTTACCATTAAATTCTATTTCAAAGTGGGGACACTACACTATCCAAATTCAGATAGTATCTTGTGGGAGGAAAATTTGTTGTGAAGACGGACCACAACAGCTTGAGGTATTTCCTTGAGCAAAAGGATCTCAACGAGAGATAGAAGTGGGTGAGCAATCTACAGGAGTATGACTTTGACAATGAGTATCTCAAGGGGAAGAAAAACATAGTAGCAGATGCCTTGTCCAAGAGGCCCACTTTATGTGCTCTATCTAAGATTTTTGCAGATTGGAAATCTCACCTTCTAGTTGAGTACTCCAAGAACACCTTGGCTTGCAAGGTCATGGATAGGAAGATACAAGATAATAGGTATAAGGTCTTAGATGACATCATCTACTATAACGATCGAATTTACTTGGTGCTAGTATTGAGGGTAAAGGAGAAGATCCTTAGAGTCCATTCATGATTCTCCCTTTGCAAGACATCCAGGCTACTTCAAGACCTACGGGCAGATTAGAGATAGGTTCTCTTGGAACGGCCTAAAGGATGATGTTTTGCAACATGTGAGGGAGTGTGCAACTTGTCACCAAAACAAGTTAGAGCATACCTTGTGAACAAGATTGTTGCAACCATTACCTATTATGGATCAGAAGCAGGAAAGTCTATCTATGGACTTCATCACGAGTCTCCCCAAGATTTAAGCCAAAGACTATCTTTACAATGTTGACAAATTAAAAATTTATCCCTATTCCTTTATTATCCCTATTAATTATTCAGCAATGCAAGTTGCAAAATTATTTTTCAGAGAAATATTAAGGCTGCATGGGTTTCCAAGAAAAGTAGTCAGCCATTGTGATAGCAGGTTTAGCAACACATTCTAGAAGAAACTCTTTAGATTGGCAAGTACGAAGTTGACTCCTAGCACTAGTTACCACCCCCAAATAGATGGACAAACAGAGATTGTTAACAATGGGTAAAAGGATACTTACTCAATTAAGTTTCAAGATAGTAGAGAACTTGGTAAGTGGTTGCATCCAGTGAAACATTATTACAACACCACTTACCACATGTCCATTGGCATGTCTCCTTTCGGAGCATTGTATGGCAATGACCCTACAACATTCATAAATTTGGTTATTTCTAACAATAGGGGGCCCAAGGCTCATAAATGGGTAAAAGAGAGTCAAGATATCCTTAAGTCACTTAAGGATAACATCCAACAAGCACAAAATCAATAGAAAATCTTTGCAGATGAGCAAAGGATAGAGAGGCATTTACCATAGGTGACTTAGTCTTCCTAAGGTTGCAGTTGGACACACAGTCTTCTTTGAAGAAGAGTGATGCAAAAAAACTAAAACCAAAGTAGTATAGTCCTTACAAAGTTATGAGGAGAGTGGGAGAAGTTGCCTATTAGTTGGAGTTGCTTGAGGAGTGCAGAATGCATAATGTATTCCATATATCATGCCTCAAGAAATCATTGTGACATCACATTACACCTTCTAAGCTATAACCCGTGGATGAAGAGGGTGATTTGATTTTAGAGCTTGAGGCCATATTGGAGGTTAAGGAATAGAGTTATCAAAGAAAATTTGGTTCATTGGAAGCACTTACCACTAGATGATGCCACATGGGAGGGTAAACATATACTGTGATATCCTAATCTTAACTTGCTTGAGGACAAGTGATCTTGAGAAGGGAGGACTGTAATGTCACCTTCCACTAAATGGATGAAAGTGTCCCTTTTAGCCTATTTAATTCCCATAGACTAATTTTGGGCTTTGTTAGGGAATAATTTTATTAATTAAATTGAGTTGTTCAATAAAGCAATCGGATGATTTTATTTTAATAAATTTAAAAGAAGACTTAAGTGATTTAAAGGGACAAATATTATAGTCACTTTATAAAAGTGCTTTATTGATTTATTTTAATGGGGAATTAAAAAAGTAACTTCAGGAATGTTCTACAAGAAAATATAAAAGGTCAAATGGAAGCTCATTTGCATATATTGGATTCTATTTTTCTTTGTGGAGACTTGAAGCTTTCAATGAGACAAAAAACTAGGACGAAATCCCTGAGAGAATTGGTTTTGGTGGTGAGACATCTATCCTAGCCAATTTGCAGGTGCAATCAAACAAGTTTCACACAGGTGCCGAATGATAGAAGATTAAATAATTTGAGAAGTTTTGCAAACAAGTCAAATTATCTTGAATGTTTGTAGATTTGAAAAGATTTATAGATAAGAAATTGGTACACCACATTTGAATGTATCAAAGGAAAACAAAAAAATATTACTTCTTGCCTAGGTGATAGCATTTTCCATTGTTGGCTGATTGGAGTGTCATTGTTGGTTGCTACCTAGATAGACATGAAAGGCATGAGGACATTCTTCCTAGGCAAGGCATGAGACTTCATCATGCTTTGGTGACTTCACATATTGTACCATGAATTGCATTGGAGCATGAATGTAGGGCGTATGAAGTTTTATAATCTAGTCGCCATCCAACCAAGAGGAGTCATGGGGCTGGAAGGAGGTTATTGGCAGCTGTGACAAGTTGTGGAAGACCTGAAAAATCATTCTAATTGCTTGTGGAGCTCCTTAACAGGTTGCTAGATAATCTTGGAGGTGTGGTATTGAAGTTGGAAGACATTTGTTTGTGAGATTGGATGATTGGATTGTTGAATGGTTGAATGGACCGGAATATTGAGAGAGGGGGTGAATCTGAAAGATCCCTGATAGATCTTTGCTGTTAACCTGCTGTAATTTTTTATTTTTGATTTTGTTTTCCTGTTTATTTAAGTTTTTCTTACAGAACTAGACAGAAGTGCAGAAAGGGTTGTTTGTTTTTGTGTTTTTGATTGTTTTATAGCATAGGAAGGAATAGATAACAGTAAATATGAAGCAATACTGAAATAAATGAGGTATACAGCAAAAGTCAGAATTATTGCAAATCGTACCAGGCAGATTTGTCTGAATTACAAAGCCAAACAATGAATCCAATGTATTTCCCAAGCTCTCATACAAATTCGAAGTCAAACTGGAAGATGAAGAATGTTCTCCAACCCCACATACACTGGAAGTGAATACAAGCAATACCCTATACACCACGTGGTGTATTTGCTGCAAATGGCATTCCTCCAGCTGCAATGAACCACGTCTCCACAGGAAAGATGGTAGGCTACGCTGAAACCCTACTGAGAATTGATGCCTCTGTCCTTAATCACCACGCACAATGCCTTATAAGTCCGGTGCCAAAGATTGCTGAGGGCTACGTCCCAGCCAATCCTAATCCTGGGGTTTGCGTCCCAGTCTAGAAATCGCTCTCCAGAGAAAATTCATACAAGTTGTCAAATATGCAAAAGATAATCATAGAATGAAGCTCCTATCCCCTTATAACCCCTCTCAATTGCAAATCGAACCCTAATTGTCTCCAAGTGGCGTGGTCTAGTGGAAATGTTATAATTTCTTATTTTAAAGTGGTCATGTTACTAGAAAATGACCTTTTTCCCCATAGACAGAAATCAGCTCACTGAATTGCCCTGAGACCAAAGAGAAAGATTTAAAGAATTTCAAGATCTTTCCAACGAGCTATCACACAATAGGATGCGCATCCAGATGAGGCCAAAAATCCCCTTATTACTCCAAAATGGCTAACAACTTAGCCTTATTTAATTATTAAACGCTAACTTAGGAAATATTAAAAATATAACCCAAATAGCCACAAAATGCCCAACTAACATTACAAACCCTAAAATCATCCTGTCACCTGTCTGTGACTGAAGTCGGAAATCAAGGATTCATTGGTAGTCTCATCCCTAAAATCTAGGGATGCTCCTAAAATTTAGGAAACAAGCCCAATCTCTCTGAAACTGAACCCAAAGAGGCATCTCATGGAGACCCAACCTTGGGCATGATCAAACCTCCTAAAAAGTAGGAACTGCCTCCTAAAAACAAGGAATGTCTCCCAACTGATCAATAACTGCTAGAACACCAAGTCTCCAACACTGAATAACCAAACCGGGTCTCTGTCCAACCCTGTCAGCCTACAAGACCCCATAATAAGCTGACTCACATGTCTCTACTAGACTGAGCTAGAGTGGGGACATGACAGAATCAGTATTCCCGCATCATATAAAACTTTTACTGATAATTAAACTTTAGCAATTAATTTCATCAACATGAATCAGCAGATGTAGAATAAGTAAACAACACAACCACAAAATGAACACTGGATTTTTATATGTGGAAAACCTGTAATGTCCCCATTTTTTCCAGTGATCATTCAAGAATCTTAGATTTGCCTATTAGCCATCTCCACGGGCAAATGATGGGGTTAGGAGATGTTTGGTTCACCAAGAGGAGCTATACTTAGCCAATTCTGGAGCTTGGTGGGAAATTATTCAATAAAGTTTATAATAAAAGCTTATAAGACCTTATAAGTTACTTTTCTCTATTAATAGAAAATTTTAATATAAGTAACTTTATGAAATTATAACTTTATTATACAAAAGTTAATAAAAGTAACTTTTATGACTTAATAAGTAACTTTATTTAAAAAGTTACCTTGCACATCTCCCTGGGAGATTATATTATAATAAAAAGGTGACCAAACTTAATGAAGAGTTGACCCTCATACCCATCGAACTCTTGGAGGGAGAAAAGACTCCATTGGAATCTTCAAAAGATGCCAAATGAGGTCGAATTATAGATTGGAGGCTTAAAGAAGGTTGTACGTGCAAATTGGGGATTATGTTTTTTGAAATTATTCATTCTTTCTTCTCTGCAGCAGTCTACCATAGCAGGTACAGGTTGTGGATGCCTGATTGAGGACGAAAACCTTCAATCCAGGGTTGGTTGGACGATGCCCCAGCCATTTCTAGCATTTCAGCACTCAAGGGAAGCCTCATATTGGGTCTTCGAGGGCCAAATTCAGAGGTTTTGATGGTTCAGCAACAATAAAGCTTATTTCTCAGATCTGGGCGGATTTGGCATCATTTCTAACAGAATAAATAGTTCCTTCAGCTAGTCATGCTATTCCCAGGTCAGCCATACCATTCTTGGAAGCTTGGGATTGCAAATAAATAAATACGAAGGTTTTTGGAGCAGCTCTTGCTTGTGAAATCATTGTTAGGAGGTAACTAAGGCATATTGATGATCCATTTTGTGAAACCCCAACACATTTAATAATATCAGCAAATTAGAGGAGAAAGGGAAGCAATTTTGGTGATCTCTCCTGGCAAGATTTCAAGATAAGCTCCAGATCATCTAAACATCCATTCAATTGTTTTTGATAATTATTGTTTTGAAGAATAAAACCCTTTGGAGCTGTTGGAACACTTTGGAAGCTCCTGTAGCTGCATTTCTCTTCAATAAAGTCAATAAAGAAGCCCTCCAGGCAAGGCGTTGGACCCCTGGTAGGCCAATTTGGTATGTTAGTGTTGATATTCTTCAATTCTTTGCATTTATTAATTGCTGATAATAAGGCATATATTCTGAAATTTAGTTTCAGTTGTTGTAATTTGTTCTTGTCTTGAATTCCAAATTGCATTATTCATTCTATCATCTAAAAACCCCAAAAAACGCATTAAACTCAAACTCCTTCAAAAAACCCCAAGCTACAATACGCTAGTCAAAGATTGATATTGAAACAAAACAAATCAGAATTGAGTCATCTTCTAGTCGGCATCTTTCAAAAACCCAACTGAGAAAAACCACGAAGAGTGTTAACCTCAAGATAATATAACTAATTATATGGTGTTTACAAAGAGGGTGGCTCGTTGCCGGATGGCTCACAGCCAGATTACAAAGCGCCTCACTGTTGGAATGCTCACTGCAATAGAAATAAATGAACTGAGGAAAATCGCATCTCCAAATGCATGAGGTCGGTTCCAAGATAAGCTCAGATATCAACTTACAACAACTCACAACAGATCCAGTAAGGCATCTCTCCAAACTACCCACAACTGCCTGCAACAGATCTGGTAAGGGATTACTGCAACACTGTGACTGCACTCTGTCAATTCAATTGCTTGCAGTAGATCCAGTAAGGGATTACTACAGCACTATGACTACACTCTGTCAATTCAATTGCTTGCAGTAGATCCGGTAAGGGATTACTGCAACTTTGTCTGCACTCTGACTTTTCACATGTACCATCGCTCTTACACATGCATCATACTCCACTATTCATATTGCACACCACTCGCACACTACTACTTCTCTCTTGTCCACACCTCTGTCACTCGCTCACTTCATATTCTGCCATTCGCCACACATATACACTTATCCACATTCTATCATTCATACACACCACACTCTCGCATATCAACCAAGCACAAATGATTTATACAATAATACATTGTTCAGATCAACACATTATCCAAAACATGCCTCGACCAAAATAGTGTAACCAACTCAACCTTCACTAATATTTTACATGCTTCCTTCACACGCTTCATTTAATGAAACATATGCCTTAATTACCGAAACAAAACAAGAGTCTATCGGACCCATAGATACAGACCCATTGTCGAAATCAAGGAACACTGAGAGGGAGGGTGAATCAGTGTTCTGCAATTTTTAAAATTATAACTTGTTCTTTCAACCACTTAATGCAAATGAATAAAGGAAAAATGCAAAAGCACAAAACAATCAGCAATAACACCATAACACCAAGATTTTATACGTGGAAAACCCGGTTTAGGGAAAAACTATAGTGGGGATGAGACACACAAGATAATTATACTTTGTTAAAAGTATTACAAGGGAATGCATATGCATTCAAGCACACTGCCTAGAGCTCACTGCTCAATTACAAAGCAAGAAGGGTTACAACCCTTGGGAAGGCTCACTGCCTTACAAATAATTACAAAGATCACAAAATTGAAATTAACTAATGAATAGCATCTACCAATGCCAAATTATAGTTCCGGTTAAGCTCATTATACATATTGCACACACTTCAAATCATATTGCTCTGTTCCACTGTTCTGCATTATTTTGAAGCACAAATCCTTCACTTGCGCACGTGAAACTACGCACAATCGATCACAAAAGTTTTCCACATACCCACCTATATCCAAAATGATCATATTCATCGGTCTTATATATCCGCAACATGAAATTAGGTCGTCTATATGTTGGCTTCAAGAACAATATACAAATAATGAAACGTGCATACATAGTCAACTCAATCTGAACTCCAATGCTCACGCGGACCAAAAAGAATTGTCCACACACTTCCCAAATGTCGGCTAAACATCCTCAACCACAAAAACAATCACCAAAATTACTCCATCAATTCCGCACAATGATTGACTATGCAAGTTGGCCATATTACACTATTCAACACAAAAACCTGTACACCGGATCTTCTAACTCACATGGCAATCATCACCGGAGGCTAAGATTCTGTTATAAGATACTCCAAACATCTAACTATCTTCCTCTATCTCCGCAACACAAAATATTCAACCAAAATGAAATGCCAACCCAACTACTGCATTATGTCGGGTGCTCTGTTCTAACTCACAGACTTAACCAAATCTTCATTCTGACTTCCGATAGGATCAGATCATATACTGCGGATAGGATCTCTGACTAGAGTTGCCATCAATGACAACACCGGATGACCTATACAGTGTCTCTTGCCAACACCCATAAGCACAACTTCCAAACATAACAACTCCTATCTTCAAGATACACGTGTCATAGATTCTGGAACATAAACCATAATGCAACACAAACATTCAGATTGCAACAGACACAACCGATACTGGAACTTGATAAAAACCATGATAAGCAAAACACAAGATTCCAAAGAAGAGGATCTTTCGGAAATGACTCCAATAGATCATAGATACCTTACTGCTCAATATCTGTTCAATATCACTGCTCTATTTAATACATACATTATCTGTCCATTATCACTTCTCTGCTCAATGTGCTACATCTAATCCTAACCGGTTCACCGGGTTTGACATAAATGACAACATTCCACAAATCTAACAATCTCTCCATTTGTCATTGATGGCAAAACATTTCAAAAAGAACAATCTCAAAAACATGTCCGCTTGAATATCTGCCTATAACTCCCCCTTACTCATATCACTCAAATATTTCTCTATTAACCTTTTCTTCCCATTTCTCCCCCTTTGACATCAAGTAAAAAGGGTGCCTCTGATGAAAAAGGAAAAACAATGCCTTCAATATCTTATATCAAAAAAGAATGTCAAAATTGTATATCAAGAAGAGATTCCTTAACTACTTTTCTTCTGAAGGATTTTCTTGTTTTTCTCCTTAAGCTCTGGAAGGAGAACCTTCCATGAAAGTACAGCCAATTTAATCCTAACAGACAAGCTTCTACATTCGACCAACACATCAATAGCATGAGATAGACTGTCCGGAATAGATGGATTATGCTAATACTCAACTACACCATCAAGCAATATTGAGAAGTGTTCTAGTTTAGCTTCAACAATTTACTTAACTTTCCTGAAAACACTCACATAATTGTCCTTCTGCCTCTGTAAGGATAATAACTCGAACTGCAAGGAATTTACCTTCTTTCTTTGCTCACCATCTTTGTCACTCAAAAAATCAATTTACTTGCCAATAGAATTCAACTCTTCTTCAATAGATTCAACATTTGCTTTGAACTTCACCATAGCAGCTGGCCATTGTAGACAATACCTGTAAACTCTGTTGGCACTATTAATATAGTCTCTCATTTCATTTATGTATTCGGATATAGTTCTTTGTGCATCACTGCATTTCTCTAGTATATCCTACATATTATTTGCTTCTTCCTTTGAATCATCTTTCTCTTGCTCTGCAACCTCCAATTCTTCTTTAGCCATAGGGGACTTCGAATCATCTAGCTCAATTATATCTTCTTGTTTCAAGTCTTTCTTCTTCTCAAGTTCTGGAGAACCAGATAACACAATATCCTTCAGCTTCCTCTTTCTAGAGGCTGGACCCTCCATAGAAGAACCGGTAGCAAGGGATACCGGGCCAATACACCACATGTCCTAAAATGACTTAAGTAATCATCACAAGCTTCAACTCTATTTTTCAAACCATTTAGATAACGAAAAATCTGCCTAGCAACCAGGACTTGAGATCCCACAACACATTTTCTTTCGCTAGTAAAGATCCTAGAAGATACATTGCCAAACATACAAGCAACGATCCAAACCAGAAGGGGTAACCTTGATCTTTTGTCAATTTGATATTCTTTAACAACTGGTTTTTCAACAATTCACACAAGTCAACTGGATAAAAAGGGTGAGGGTTTAGGAAGCTAGTCTAATCCTAGGAATGTAAGTGACTATGAATGACTTAGTGAAATTCTACAAAGCTTTGCTTCGCCATGCAAAGAACAACTCCACAAAGCTAGTGCGATCTTCGAGAAAAGCATATACTATTCAAATCACCACCAACAACATAGACACCATCAAGAGGAAACATATCAATGAGCAAGTAGTACTTGAAGTTAAGCTTATAAAGAGTTCAGTTGACCACACAAAGTATTTAACAATAAGCGAAATACAAGTAGTATGAACATGCAAATTTCACCATTAATCATCCACAATAGTGTCCATCCATCTAATCACCATCTAACATGAGGATACAACAAGTAACCATGCAATATGTAGAAGAAACAACACATTCCACCATGAATTCAATGAAAAGGATATTATTTACAAGCTTGGCAATAAGTTTCGCCTTTTACTCCTACTCTACTCCTAACTGCTAATTGCTTGCCACCTACTATTGAACTATTAACTATTAACCTTTACAAATGAGAGAGTGGAGCCTTTTATAGTGCTCTCATTACAATTGAATCACCAGGATCAAATCCACATCAATGGCCAAGATTGAAAGATTGAAACCCTAATTAGGGTTTGTTACACCTAGTACATAGCATTTAATGCTTGACCAGTGATAAAATTGCAATGAATAGGACACATGTCCTTGAATGTCGACCAATAAATGATGAAGTTAGGTACATCGAACTTTGTACCTCCACATGGTAGTTATCTTCCTCGTTGGATGAGTCAGGTGCATTGAATCTAGACGCCCTGACTTGGAATGAAATGATTGGGTTGAAGATGACTAGGTGCCACCTTAGCTTGCTCCTTGTACCTCATCACAAATGTAGGTGATTGAGGCATATCTCTTGATACTCAACAAATTGCATCATCTTCTAACTTTGATTAACTCTTCTGGAACTATCTCCTGCCTTGATCAAATTTGCATTCTCTTTCTCTTGTGTGGAAACTCCTTCCTTATGATGTCTTGGACTCTTGAACTCGTCCTTGCATTGCTCTCGTGATGTACTAGCAATAGTTCTTGGATTTCCGAAGGAAATTCAAGATAGTCATATCTTCCTTCCTTAAAGTCGATCTCTTATGCTTTCCCTAATGGAGCATTCCTTGTCTCCTCTGATATCATGAAGTTCCTTGCATTTGATCTTCGTGTCTTGACCATCTTAATCTTGAATGCATTGTTCTTATGCTTCCATTTGCAATTGCATTGCCATACTTGCATTTCTCCTTCTTTGTAGTGTGTTTCTTATCTTGATATTGTCCTTTCCTTTATTCCTTATGAAGTTCTCCCTCTAAGTTGCATTGCTAAAGCCTTTCACTCGATAATGCTGATTCCTCCCTTGCACTATTAAGCTCATTAATGCTGTTTGTAATCTGCACCTTGATCATTCCTACAACATAAACAAAGAAGACATCAAACATAAAGGATATAGACAGATTTCTCAACATCCTCAATCTGATAAGCATTCTAGGTGATGATAAAATGGTGATTTGATCGTTGATTTCCATGTCTGATTTGTTATGTTTCAAGTCTGACTCATTTGAAGTCTGATTGTTCATGTTAGATCAGTCTGAGACTTCATCTTCTAGAGGTCTGATTAGTGTTTCTACTAAGTGGTAGTCAGACTTGCTGCAAATCATAACTTACCTAGGCCGGGGATTATGAGGGGTAGGGAATGTGTCGGGCTTTTGAAGGGGTCAGGAATGTCTTAGGAATATGCCGTGGGGAAGGAGTGATGAGGAATGCGGAACATGCCGTGGATCTTGAAGTGCAGGGAATGTGTCAGACTTTTTAGGCAGTGAGTAAGGTGCTCAAGAATGTGCCCGGGATTCAAGGCAGCGAGGAATGTGCTCAAGAATGTGTTGGGGTTTTAGGGAAGCAAGGAACATGCTGAGATTTTGGAGCTGTGAGGAGTGTGTGGCTTTTTCTGTCTTTCTCCTTCATCTTTAGGACTTCTTCACTTAAATCTCTTTCAAAACATTTTCATCTTCCTTGACCACATTTTGTTCTCAAATTTTCAAGTCATCTTGCTATGTCATGGATTTTGAGCAGTCAGGCATGTGTTGAGGATTTGAGGAGATCAGGCATGTGCCAAGTATCTTGGATGGTGAGGAAAATTGCTAAGAATGTGCCGTGAATCTTGAGGAGCAAGGAATGTCGGATCTTTTGATGGATGAAGAAGGTGCTGAACTTTTGGGGCTGCAAGGAACATTACCAAGGATATGCCAGGCTCTTGAAGGCATAAGGAATGTGCATCTTCATTAATCTCGCCTTCAACATTGGAAGCTCCATCATTCCATTTTCCTCAAAAACATTTTTCCTGATTCGCCAAAGAAATGATATCCATGCTTTCAAGACTTCAAGTCCTCTCGCTAGGTCGGGGATTTAGAGTAGTGAGGAACATGTCAGACTTTTGAAGGCATGAGGAACATGCCGTGGATTTGGAGGTATGAGGAACATTCCCCACTTTGGTTAGTTTTACTAGATCTAGCCTATCCTTCCGCCCCCACTAAGATATTGCTCCTCATTTAATCATTCCAAGTCAAGGATTGACTTGTTCAATACTTCATCTTTGGTTGATTGCTCTCTTCTCCTTGGTTGTTCCTAACTTCCAAGTTCTGACCTAAGCGCATCCACTTGCTTGACATTTTGACCTAACCGAGAATTTGCACTGCATTCCCTTTCAAGCAAGAGGCTAATAGCTAAAGAAACTACTTCCAGGATAGATGACTAAACTAAGGCAACTAACCTACGAGCAAAAAGTGGGGGTCCCCATTTGCAATGGGGCGATGTGTGAAAATGTCACAACACGCAGATAACTTATTTGTTTTGAAGAATATAAAGCATCGATGAGAGATACAAGACAATTTTTCTCTTCAGTAGAGAAATAACAAGACATGAAATGAAATAAAATTGAAATCATACACTGATGCAGAGGGTTTGGTGTGGTACACAACTTGATTGGTTTCACCCTTCAAAGGGTCTTCAATAGACACCATCCAATGGTGTGTTGCCTTCAGCCTTCCCAAGGCTTGGTATCCTTCCCAAGGATCATTCACAATAACACAACTCCAAATTGACAAGGAGTCTTCTACTCCTATGGTCTCAACCCCTCCAACCAAGAACACCTAACAACCCCAAACCCTTAGCATATAGGATCTTTTGCTCAAGTGGTGAAGTATGACATTTGTGGATGAAAAACTATGTGAGACATGGAATTTGCATTGACTTGGACCTCTTGAACAGATTCTACAAGATCCCCAATATCGTTTACCCTTACAGACCTAGTGAGGGCTACAAGCAATTAGGCCTCCTATTTGGGTTTTTGCACAATGACTTCCAACCTTCCTTAACAACCCCTAGAATAAATCACAGATTTGAGTAGCCTTTTGGATGCGCTTATAAACTTCACACTTTGGCATCTGGGTTTTGAGTTCAAGAGGTCTGTCCACATTACCCCTAATTAGGCCTCTCTCGTCGGTATTGGAAGTTTGACACCAAATGTCTTCACCGGTCATATCAGAAGGAAGATTGGGCACTTGTCAAAGGTCTGCACATGTTCAAGGGTCCCTCTCATGCCAAATTCACACACCCTTCAATCCGCTGTCCAAGGGTTTCATCCACTTCTTCTGCTGCACAGGCTTGCCACATAAGAGATGTCAAGCCTAGGGCATCATCTTAAAAATTGCAAATGACACTTCCTGCCTCCCAAATCACTTGGATCATTTACTATACAAGCCAATCCAACATTCTCCAAGGTTTCAGGCTATTCCCAAGATGGAATATTGAATTGTGACCCTTCTAGCATCAAAACCCTGATTTTAAGGGTTTCTCAGGCCAGCGATAAAGAATTTGTTCTAACTTTCAAACCAAAGAGTTTCAAGACCTCACTCCAACGTCAAATGAAAGTTGATTCACAGCCTCAACTTTCCTACTCTCAATTCATGCCTATCGTCCGTAAAAGTGCAGAAAACTTAGGGAAGATGGAGTAAAAATGCAGTTTTAGATTGGTTTGGAAACAAGAATTTCATTACCAGCTTCTCCTAACCTGTTGACATCGTTCCTTGTGCTTATATCATGCCAAGGAACTCCTCCAACCACCCCCAATGTGTATATTCAACCAACTAACCATTGGGTAACCAAAAATGCAAAAACTTGTCAAAGTTGCTCATGACAACATTGCAACTTTTGACCATTATTACAATTGGCTCTTGCCTTCACACCAAAAGGCCAAGAATGAACACACAACACATCTAAGACTCTTAAACACCAAAAACACAACTAAAATGCCCATATAAGGCTTTGGACCAAATTGACACATTTTGGAGCCTTATGGCTTATTACATTGTCTTGGGACCACCATGGACATCACCATGGATCAACATGGGTCAACACACATCCTACCACAAAACATCACCATAGAAAAACACACATCCAAATGATGCAAACATGTCTCCTTGTGCACCTGCACCATACACATATTCAGCAAAGACAGTTATATTGAGAAATCAGAATGCTTTATCACTGAAAGAAAGTGAGGACGAGCAGTTGATCAAATGTGAAGTATAATATGCTGTGAATAAATACATCATTCAGAAGTTCAGTTTGAAAGATGTTATCCGATTTGTATGAGTCTGAATTCTGAAGCTTTGACGTTGTAATGAGGGAGAAAGATCTTTTGCAAGTGTTGTGACTGGTACTGATTGAAGAAGTTTGGTATTGCAGTTGAATTTTATTGATAATTTTGTTTCAAGAGACATATATGAAATACCATAGAATTATTCTGAAAAACATTTGAGTGCAGATACAGGTTGACATGAGGTGTGAATAAGAGCAGTGGCATACTGATTTTGCATTCTAAGTTTGTACTGACAGGGGTATTGAAGATTGCAAACAATTTTCAGTTTGTGAACAATTTGTTTTGCAGATTTCTCAGAACTAAGGAGTTCGACAGTATATGATGAGATTAATATTCTATTTGTGATAATCTGATTATTGCTTAATACTGTAGATGTAATAATTCAGATTAGAAAATTTTGATAAGTTATTTGATACTTATATTACAAGGAAGCGTTCAGATTACAGAGATAAGAGTTGCAGAAAGTTCTGATAATTGCAGAATTGAACTATATCTGAAAAGTGTCTATATACCCTGTGTAAGAGAATGTTTGTATATTTCTTATGCTGTAAAGGTGCTGAGTTGGTGCTCAAATTGAAAAGTTGGTGATTGTAAGAGTCGGTGCTCTTAAGATGCGGGTTTGGTGACTCCTTAGGGCTGGTGCCTGTTGACGTGTTTTTTATGACAGCGTCTAACACAGAATAAAGTTGCCTAATGGTCACCTTACTCTCTCTTGAACAAAGTGCGACTACATGCTAAGATTCCAGGAAGTTCAAACAGTCGACTCCAAGGTTCCTTTATGCTACGGACGTGACTCAGTTGGCTTATGTGATTGCTGGTAATCCAAGGGGCCTTACGTTTGGATTGTTCTTTCACTTCTTTGTTGTGGCTGGAACTCCATCATCGTATATAGCGATTCTGTGATGTTTCTGCTCTGAACGAACTAAAATGAACTGAAAATAAAGGGGAAAGGGTTTAGAAGGATCTAAATCTACTCCTAAGGGCAGTGATATCAATGGATAGTGCTCTGGTGGACAAATTCCAAATACACCAGGCTTTGCTTCGCCAAGATTAACTACAACTTCGCAAGAACCGGGGCAATCTTCTGGGGATGTTAGAGGATTTTCAAATCGAGAAAGTCCATTTGAATACCCAAAACGGTGCAATCCAAACGACTATCCACAATCGAACTTAGCACAAATTTAGGGGCTCAGACTAACTTTACACTACAACTTACAATTAGCAAGATGCAAAAAGTATGAACCATGGAAATTCATCAAACACCATTACATTTTCCATTGAAATCAAAGCACTATACTACTACTCTAAGTGAGGAAGGTGAAACCATGCAAGCTTTGAAAAAAATAACTTAAGTGGACACCATCAAAGAACAATGTTTCATTGTTATTATCTCAAAACTTATCGCAACAATTTCATACAAGTCTCCCTCCCCTTACAAATGAGGGGGGTCACCCCTTTATATAGGCTTCAGCCCATGATTACATGCAAAACCCTAGTTAAGGTTTTCCCTAAAAGATTCCCCACACATGATGCAACAAGGTGGGAATCCACAATTAATAACCCATCATGCCCTTATACAATTAATTCAAAAGTACCCAAAATAGTATCCATTCGTACATTAAATGCACCATCTTTACCAAATTCGTCCACATGCACTGAATATTCTACATGCAAAATTGCCATGTTGTCATAAGAGTCCACCCTTCTCGCATGAGACGACAACATGCAAAAGATGCTCCACCACCCCGCCATGCATCGACTCAGTCGCCGCTTGGTCAAACATTCCAGCAATGAATATGCCACCATGAAACCATAAATGCACCACCATCTCCCGAATGTGACGACCGCATGCAAAAGGAATCTGTCATTAATTCAATATGTGTTGACCTAACTGCCACTTGGCAAGAAACCCTTGGAGAGAGTAAACTTCAGGAGAGAGAATCTTTGACTCTGTAAACATTTTCTTGAAGTTTTTTGAACTTTCCTTGCTTTGGAAGAGATTTTCAACAATTTTTCAACATCTATTTTTCAGGGATTTTCCACAAATTAGGGTTTCAGGTCCATGAGGGAGAGAATTCTCCTACAAATCCAAATTATTTAAATCTATAAATAATTTGGAATTTGGATGAGATTTGGTGTCTAAAAATGGAATTTTCAAAAAAAATTCTGAGGGGATTTCTGTTTTTCCTTTCCTTTCCTGACCCTTGGGTTTTCATGCCTTAGAAGATTTCCTTGATTTCCCAACTTGGGGGCTGAATCCATCCTATGGTGGAATTTCATTATTTTGCACATTTTCCATGCCTTAATGGATTTGGCGCCTAGATTCTCCCTTGGGCATTGAATCTTCTTGAGGGATGAATTTGACAATTTTGAAGTTTTCCATGGCTGGCTTGATTTGGTGCTCTAGCACACTCATGGGCATTGTTTTCTTGTTGCCAAGGAATTCCTTGTTTTCTTGGTTTTCCATGGACACCCCATCCTAGCGTCCTATCTCACTCATGGGCGCTATTCCTCTCTAGGCATGGAATTTTGTGCTTTCCTCATTCTCCTTGATGACCATGTTTTGGCACCTTGACTGACATTTAGGCGCTATTTGCACTTTGAGAGGGAAATTCATGAATTTCATGTTTTCCATGACAACCTTGCTTTGGCGCCTTCCCTCCTCACTTGGGCACTGAACTCCTATGGTGAAGGAATTTTGTTGTTTTGAAATTTTCCTTGCAAACCTCCTTTTGGTGCCCAACCTCTGAGTTGGGCACCAACAACACTTTGTGGTGGAATTTTCACTTTTCCACGTTTTCCATGCCTTAGCCAATTTGGCGCCCTACCTGATGTCATCAAGAAAATTAGTATTTGTTAGCAACTGTTTAGGGGTCAGCGGTTGTTTTTCCAGAGGCTCTAACTGCTGCAACCATTTTCTCTGGTCTAGTTTCGCTTTCCTAGACTCCATAAATTAATCTTTCTTAATTGGCGGGACACATACTTATTCACAAACCGTTATTTTTTTCTCCTGTCGGCTACAACTATGTTGGTACAGCTTTTCCCTTATTTGCTTGTACAATGCAACTTGTACGGTTTTCCTCTTTGCCAATGTACGGATTCCTTCAAGCGATTACTCCTTAGGGTTATCTTGTACGGATGCCAATGTACCACCCCTTCACTTGACACCTCCGGGAGATGTACGGATTTCAACCTTCACGTCGTGCCACTATACGAATCATCTCGTTTCCTGCCGAAGTACAAATCTCACTCGTCAATTTGTATGGAAAATTGCTCACAAAAATGCTTGGCACGTGTACGGTTTTTTTTAGCATGTACGGCTTACCTCCCACCGTACGGATTTGGCTTTACTCTTCTTAATCATATGGAATTCTATTCACTTGCAGCCATACGAAAATCCTCTTATGCCACCACTATACGAATTTTGCCTTGTGCGATTTCATATGGATTTTCCCTTCACTCTTTCCGATTTTGCTCTTTGACCAAACGATGTTCTCCTTTTATTATTCGTATGATTCTATGCTGATGAAAGTTGTACGATTCTATGTTGATGAAAGTCGTACAATTCAAGGGTGCGCTTTATACTTCTCCCTTTACCGCCGTACGGTTTTTTTTTTCCGACCATACAATGAGTTCTCTTTTCTTTTCCTTCTTTTTTTATTTCCTAACTAAAAAACAAAATAATTACCTTTTCAAATTGTCCGACTAGGCCCCGCCTCTAGACGAACTGGATCATTCCGGTGTTGCCTACGGTAATACATTTTTAATTCCGACCTGTTCATTGTCTCCTTGATCGGCTAGTCATCCAACGTCGACAACTTGATTGCTCCATTCTCTGCTACTTCTCGAATTTTGTAGGGACCCAGCCATCTCACTTTAAATTTCCCAAGTTTTATCTCATTTTGGTTGTTGTACTTCAACACCCATTGGCCTGGACGAAATTCCATATGTCTAAGATGCTTATCATGCCAAAACTTTCGACGTTGTTGGGCTGCTTCAGCGGCCCATTGAGCCATCATTCTCTGTTCGTCCAACTTACCCAACACATATAGTCGTTCCCGTAGACTCTCCATGTCTCCTAGTCAGTTCTCAATTGCTATCCGCAGGCTAGGTACCATGAATTCTGCCAGTACAGTGGCCTCCTAACCGTACATCAACTGCAAGGGTGTCTGACCTGTTGTCACTTTGTATGTGGTCAGGTAGGCTCACAGTACAAATGGTAGCTTTTCTTCCCAGTCTTCTTGTT
Source organism: Cryptomeria japonica (assembly GCF_030272615.1). Lineage (NCBI taxonomy): Eukaryota > Viridiplantae > Streptophyta > Pinopsida > Cupressales > Cupressaceae > Cryptomeria > Cryptomeria japonica. Next base: position 156,067,797 of record NC_081409.1, read on the forward strand.
CGACCCCACATGATTTATAGATTACCGACACCAATATTTTGTTAGTGGCCTCTGCCTAGCCGTTGGCCCTGGGATAGTACAGGCTCGACAAAGAATGAAAAATCTTGAACTCCATCATGAGCAATTTAACTACATGGTTTACAAAGTGTCTGCCTCGATCACTTGTCAATTGAATAGGAATGCCATACCTCATAATGATTTGTTCATAAATGAATCCCGTCGTACTCAAAGCTGAATTATTTGGCAGCGCCCGTGCCTCTGCCCAATTTGTCAAATATTCGGTGGCCACCACAATGTACCGACACCTTCGTGCACAACTGGCCTTCAATGGTCCAATGAAATCTAGACCCCATCGCTTGAACAGTTCCTAGGCATGATGTAATGTCCCTACTAGTTAGGGATCACTGTCCTGCAAAACAAATTGTTAGAATACAACAAATACATCAATTTGTCACTAAATCAACTCGCAAATTAATTTAAGATTACTTAATTAACACTAATCACAATTCTTATCTACAAAAAGGATACGATGCCATACAAAGTATGTCCTTAGGCGGCTATGAGGCTCGCCTTCTTGGAACCCCTCTTGGTTCCAAGCCATCCAGGAAAACGAAGGTGAATTCGATTCCTGTCTTGGATTTCTTACATCCAAGCCATCCAGGAACCAAGGTTTTAATTTGATTCCTGTCTTACACCCAAGCCATCCAAGAAATCGAAGGTTAATTCGATCCCTGTCTTGGGTGTAATCTCTTACACCCAAGCCATCCAAGGCAGACCATAAGTCAATTCTTTGCCTCAGGTGATGTAGCTCATCACCCAAGTCCATTAGAGGTGACCGGCCAAATCCGTCTCTTCTTGGGTGAACTTGTCAACCAAGCCATTCATATATGCATATAGATCATCAATATATATATATATACTGCCAACCAGGGATTCGCGTATCCCTCCATTAGGCATAAGGGAGTTTCCCCCCCTATGGCCTTCATTATTTAATCCTATTTATATTGCATTTGCCAATTTATTATTATTTCCATTTCGTAATTCACATTATTAATATATATTCTTAACTATTCCTTAATACGTATTTGTTAACATATATTTTAAATATACCTAACTATCAACATATTGTTATTAATCTCCTTAATCAAATCTATATTAACATGTTCATTCCCTAATGTGTTAATCTGTATATTGTATTCATTAAATAAATAAATAACATTACATGCTAATTACCTATGTTCCTTGTTATTAACACATTACTTATATTCATTATTTAAATACTGCAAACTGTCATAGCATACTAACCCCTATATTCTATTTACACATATTAATAACCTTACGTGAAAAGCATACAACAAATACCTGTTGGTACGCAGCCACTCTCTCTTCCTTCCTTTTCCACACCGGTCCTCCCCTTGCTTTCTCCCTTTCGTACTATTTGTATCCCGTGAGGGGTTGTACCCCTTCACGGTGCCCTTCCTCATGGAGGGGTGCGGCGGTGATCACAGCTTAGGCTGTGATTACCGTCGCACCTCTTGTGTGGAGGTAATCAGGGGGGGGGGGCATTAATTGCTTTTATTTAATTGACTTACGTTGTATTTATTTATTCTTATTTGCTTTGTTTATTCAATTTAGTTTTTGTAAAAGAATTAAATATTAAATAATTCACTTTCATATTTAAATGTATTAAATATTTGATTGACATTTATTATATATTAAATATATTTTATTAATTTAATCATTTATTCATTTGGAACTTATTTAATTAATCTACAAATATATTGACATTATGTAAATATTTTTACATTATGTGATACCTTAGGGGTTATCACACATGGGAAGGATTTAGAGGCATAAAGTCCCTCTTCAATGGTTTTCCTACCCTCTAGCAAGTATCACAGCCCATCACCCATTCACGCGCATCATTATACAGGGTAGGCCACCATAGTCCTGCAAGCAACACTTTTCGTGCCATGGTGTCTGGTTCCATGTGACCACCTATGGGTCCTTCATGTGCTTCCCTTAGCACTCCTGGGATCTCCTCTTCCATAACACACCTTCTCAGTACCTGATCAGGGCCCATTTTGTAAAGTAACCCATTAATCAATTGAAATGTCCTACTTCGCAGGACCAACTTCTTTCTCCTGGTAGCATGTCTGCTGGAAACCGGGAGGTTGACAAGTACTCCCCGATGCTTCCGTACCATGATGGTAATGCAGCTATTTGAAATAAATGGGCATCTGGAAAATCATCATTGACTCCGTTGGGTGGCTCTGCAGATTTAATCCGTGACAGTTGATCGGCAATGACATGGCTCTTGCCAAGATGTACAATAATTGTGAACGTGAACTCCTGGAGTAGGAGAAGCCACCGACTGATCCTCCCCTGAATAATAGGTTTGTTCACCAAGTACATCAATGCATGATGATCAACATAAAATGTAAACAGGGTTGCCAGTAGATAATGGCAAAATTTTTGCACAGCATAAACCATCCCAAGGGCTTCCCTCTCGATAGTACTGTTATTCTTCTCTGCCTTCGACAGTAACGGACTGGCAAAATAAATGGGGTGATCGAGCCCATGTCCTCCCTCTTGTGCTAATGTGGCACCAATTGCATAGTTAGAGGCATCCACATGGACGTGGAATTCTCTATCCCAATTCGGGTGGGCAAGAATAGGTGCAACCACCAGCCTCATCTTTAGTTCCTCGAACACTTCTGCCTATGCCGTCTCCCACACGTATGGCTCTCCCTTCCAAGTGAGTTTGTCAAGGGGGTACGAAATCTGCACGAAGTTTTAAATAAACTTCCGGTAGTACCCTATGTGGCCAAGAAAGGACTTGATTCCCAACACATCTGTTGGAGACTCCATCTCCACTAATACCCTTACCTTATCTGGGTCTGTCTTCAAACCGGCCTTACAAACAATGTGACCGAGAAATTTTCCCTGAGGCACCATAAACCTGCATTTATTCGGGTTCAAGGCTAGTCAGGCCCTCCAACATCGTTCCATACGTTCCCTTAATGCCACCAAGTGAGTGTCCTATCCACTATAGATGGACCAATCATCCAAGAAGGCCTTGAAATTCCCTACATACATTTTGTCAAAAATATGGAGAACTATTCTCTGGAATGTAGTAGGAGAATTGCACAATCCGAACGGCATTCGGTTGTACGCATATAAATCATCTTCTACCACGAATGCGGTCTTCAGTTTGTCCTCCTCAGCTGTAGAGATTTGGTCGTATCCTGAAAAGCTATCCAGGAATGAGTACATCTCATGTCCGGCTACCTCCTCGACAATACTGTCTGTAAAGGGTATCGGGAACGCATCCTTGATGGTGACCACATTGAGACACCGAAAATCCACACAAATGTGGATTTGGTTGGCCTCCTTCGGTGATATCACAATCGATGAGACCCACTCACTTGTTTCGACACGGAATATGATGCCTACCTCCAGCATCCGCTCAATCTCTTCGTTCACTCGAGTAGCATAATTTTTATTCATGCGGTACAGTCTCTTCCATACCGGTTGAGCTCCTAGTACCAATGGGATCCAATGGACACATAGTTCCGGAGGAACTCCCTTCAAGTCTTTATAGGTCCATGCGAACACGTCCTTATACTCCATGAAAATCTTGAAGGCTACTGCCTTCAACACTGGGTCCCAGTCGTCCCCAACTAGAATATTCTTGGGACTTGTTTCATCCCCCAAATTCGTCTCCTTCAAGTTGGGGTCCTCGTACCTTATGGGTTTGTCTTTAGCAAATTGGTGCACCGGGGTGTCATTAACTTGAGCGACCCCTTCCTTATATTCTCTATACTCAGGTGGGAACATGGGCGTTGCTTTCATGGTGTGAAGGAATTTGGCAATTTGGACATTTTTCCCTGGCTTCATGGATTTGGCACCAGACTTCACCCTTGGGCGTTGTTCTTACTTGGTCAAGGAATTTGACCAATTTTGAATTTTCCTTGGAATCTTCACTTTAGCACCCATACCTAGACTTGGGCGTGGATTTCACCTAGCCAAGGAATTTTACCTACTCCCTTCCATACTTGGCCAATTTGATCATTCACGGAATGAAATGATATTTTAGGAGAATTGAAATGGATCTTGCCAGACTTAGAACATTTTTTATCACTTTCCACTTTTTGATCACTTTCCACTTCAGGAATGGATGCCAACACTTGGCCACTTTTGATTGATCTCGTTTGCTTTCTGACCTTCTGGATTTAGACAAATTCTTTAGGAATGCTTAGTCTTCATCATCTGCCTGCGGAGACCTGTCACAAATAAACTTTTCAAATTGTTAGAGCAAAACAGGACGCAAGATGACTTACTATAAATAGAAACTTACTAAAAGTAGAAATTACTAAAAAATAGTAAGTTTTATTTTTGGCAAAATGAAGGCATTCCAGGACGCAGTAAAATCCCTAAAAAATAGGAACTTTCTAAAAATAGAAGGTTGCTCTAATTTTGCTCAAATTTCACTAGGACATTCGTTGAAGGGTCCTGATTCCAATTTTATGTTCAGTTTTCCCAAAACCCTAAAAGAAACCCCTAAAATCTAGGACTAAAGGCAGAAACCCTAAAATTGACAAAACGAGCCCTAGACTTAACCAAATTAGCTCAAACGAAAAACAGACTTGACCAATTCAACCCCCAAACACTTGCAAATCAGAGAGACTAGATAGATTGCCACCAAAAGACCCAAGAAACCAAAACCAAAAGACCGAGTGGGCCTAAAAAGTAGGGGGTCCCCATTTGCAATGGGACGATGTGTGAAAACGTCACAACAGTGCCCTTTAACAATGTAATTCGATTTTAATTGTGAGGCTGGTTGGGGCAGTAGCTCCTAGCAGTGTTTCTTACCATGGTTTTTCCCATTCTAGGTTTCCATGTAAATTTTGTGTATTGTCTTTATCGTGTGGCTGCATCTCTTCTTGTTTTCAATTTCAATCTCCTTCAGTTTTCAAGCTGAAGTTTGACATATCTTATTAAAAGTTAAAATTCATTAAGGATCAAAAGTTTTTATTTACTACTAATCCACCACCACCACCCCCCCTGCAGTAGTAAATCTGTTTTCTACAATTAGAATGTTTTTGGCATTTGCTTTCTTAAAAATCTTTAAAGTCTATCAGATGCATGTCAAGTTAGTTTTTCTAAATGGAAACTTGGAGGAAGAAATATATATTGAACAACCAGAAGGATTTCTCTTATTGGAAGATAAGGACTATGTATGCAAACTAAAGAAGACACCTTTATGGACTGAAACAAGCCCCCAAAGTGTGGTACTCAAGACTAGACAAGTATCTACAACAGCAAGGTTTTAAAAACGGAATTGCTAATAGAAATCTCTACATCAAAATTGAAGGTGATGATCAGTTGATTGTTGTAGTGTATGTAGATGACAACATTTTTGGAGGTAGTAGTGAAGTCTGAATTTTACTATTTAGTAGTTTTACTAATTTTCCAAAGTTCCATTTGTAATTCTTATACTTATACATTTTCTTATAACTATTTTTTTAAATACTATATGTATTTCAGTACCACGCTTGTCGCCACACACCCTCCACCGCCCGCCCCCACCCTCCATCCCCAAACTTAGGCCCTTGGTCCCCCGTCCCCAAAACCCATCCCTGCATCCACCCATACCCCCATCAGGAGACTCCGTGGAACTATGCTGAAACTACTAATATTTCTGTAAGTCTAATAAATACACTTGTTCTAGGAAGTCAAATCCTATACAATATTAAAATTTGAGATAGGTTTAGCTAATTATACTATGCTTGTATATCAGAAAACCTATGTAATATAAATATGAAATTAGACTTCAGAACCAAACTTCCTAGGAAAATTAATCTAATTAGTTCTTTTAACAAAACATATTCAACAAGATATATTGAGGGAAAAACATGAATTTAACATTAACAAAATAAAAGAAGAGAAATACAACAATTTAAAGACAATAACAGTAATAATACTGACATTTTTGTAACATACTGTAGTAAACATTGCATTGATCCAAACAAATAATCTATCAACCAGTAGTGGCAACATACTTATCTAAAAATTACCTTTCTGGATTGTTGTGTGTTTGCTTCATTATTTGCACAAATAGCTCATCTTTTAATTCTGGGCATTTCATGGAATATTCATAGATCTTAGTAACAATGCTGATTTCTTCTTCTGAACTAACTTGACCCACACCATCAGCATTAGTGAATCTCAAAATTAATTGAAAAAGGTCAACAGCTTGGCACATTAAGTCACTGTTCATTTTCAAGAGGGACATTTGAATTGAATCCTGCACAAAATGCGAAAAAAAAGATCATTTTGGAAACCACATATAAAAAGCAATAATATAATGAAATGAGAAAAATGAAAATCCAATCCAATATCAACCCAAATGCTACATCATACTCCAGAAATAAACGTATGACATAAGACCAAGTAATCACTTTCTGAAAAGAGAGCATATCTGCTATTGTGTACTTGTTCTTGTCATGAGAAGCAATTCTGCTAAAAATACCATCTTTTCTTGATGCAGACAAGTGGTTTTGCTTCAAATTTGTAAAAGAATCAACCTACAAAAACATTTTAATATATCGGTTAATTCTGAGAAAAACTCATGCTGGAAGTTGACTATTCTTCATACATTTTCTTTATTTTAATACTAAAACAATGTTCAAAATATGCATGTAGAAATGTGATTAACAAAATTATACTAGTGACTGATTCATAAGTAGTAATGTTCTCTTATACAGGAAACGATGAAATATAAGATCAAATCAGTACTTCTGATTACCTGAAATCTATCCAGTATGGGCAAGAAAGAATTGTATTCTAGTGGCAACTGAGTAGATAGACTACAGCTTCAATTCATGCCATAACAAACAGAAAGCCTAAAATTAGTATGCTTGCTAGGATCTGCAATTATTTTTCTATTTTATTAAACCTAACCTACCAAAACAGAAAATTATATGGAATTTCAAAATGGAACATAATTCACATATATTCTTCTACCTTCCGTTCTCTTATTTTACACTGTCATGTTCTTCCCTGCTTTCATTTGAAGGGCTGAACAACAAGTAATAGCATCATCTTAGCTTTAGCATTCAGAAAAATGGTAAAATTTCTTTTAGTGCCAAAAGGATGTAAGGTGCTTTGGACAAACCGATGAAAAGTAAGTACTTAACTAAGTGGAAGCTATGTTGCACATGCATCAATCCACATTCAATTCAATTAATTGTCCTGTATTAGAAATATATGAAGATAAAAAAATTGGAAGCTATGTGCTCAATCCATAGCCTTTCCCTGCTGACCTGAGTGGAAGGACATCCTTCCCTCTCAATGGAGAAGGCAATGCCCTCCTCTCTTCCCCCATTGGCTTTAACCAGTCCAACAATCAAAAGTAGTTACAAATGAATCAGCTCAAGCATATAGGGATAATCTTCAAAAAATTGTGTGATTCTACTCACAGCAATCCACATCTTGCCCAGTTGCCCTACAAAGAAAACAAATGGACACTACTTGAAAATGGAAACTAACCCTAAGGTCTCTTTTATGTTGGATGAAATAGAAAAAAAGTCCTATAATTTGGAAGACAAGGCACTGATCTGAAGATTATGGGTGCTTACACAAGACCCAAGACCCTTACGGTTTTGATACAAAACAAATGGAATGCAGTTGAATCGTAGACATCTTGATAATCCATAAAGGGTACTTCTTGGTTATCTTAGCCACCAAACAAGAGCACAACAAGAGATTTGAAGGCGGCCATGTTCCCCATGATACATAGCCATGTTCCCATTTTGAAATGTCTAGTGATACTAAAAGGTTTGTTCTCCTTTTGAAATGTTCAATGAACCCAAAAGGTCATGTTCCCTATGATAAATAGCCTTGACATTATGCATCTCAATGTATACACCACATCACATGAGGATTTTGTGGATAGAGTATAGAGGGCATAAGCATGTCTTTACATAATTGCATACATCTACCACTATCTCAATGGAGAGTCTTTTAACAGTGAAGTCCTATGGCCAATCAGTTATGAAATATAATCCATCATAGTTACCAAATGTTAGCATTATAATTTGTCACTTTCATGAAAACACAAAATGGAACAATTTGTGAGCAAATTCTCTCTTCAAATTAGCAGGGGAAGTCCCTAATTAGATCTATTATTAAAATCTAAAACAAGTAAACTAGATTGTGAGTTATGCACACTATACAAATAATCTTCTAACGTTTCGTGTGTAAACAAAATGCTTAAAAAAAATAATCTAGACCTATATTTTGATCTTAGAGGTGGGGGCACAAGATTAAAAGTACTTATGTTGCCAAGAGGCTTTCTACTTTCACAACTAAATTAGAAAATGAGTTTAAACACCAACATTATCCAATGATTAAAGCAATTATCAATGGATACAAATCAACATATCGATTGATTTGAATAACACACACAATGCTTATAAAATAGTTGACAAAGATCAAGATTGAAACTAAGAGCAACTCCAAAGCATACAAAGCTACTTTGCAAGGTAGGTGAAGACCAAAGTTAAGCAGAAATCTTCATTATTATTTGGCTTGCCAAACTTGCTTGATTACAACACAAAATTCTAACTTTGAAATTTGAATGAAACCTTTAACAACATAATCTTCACATCCCCCTTTCTCTATGTGCTAAAATTACTTATAGAAAATAATATAATTCATTAAATACGCTTTTCAATCAACTCCAAATTCTATCCATTACAAAGCGGCAATAAAACAATAAAACTATCTAAAATAGGCTCTTTCCTTGCCTTAACTATTCTCCTAATTCAAGTCATTTTTCCATTCAAACCCTTTATTTTGGATGATATCATATCACTTAGTGACTTTAGTCACTTTATCACACATTTTAGCCATCTCAACCATTGTTGAACTACTCACCAAAAACAAAATCTCAGCAAAAACTCGACAAAACTCGGCAACTTAAAAATTTGCTTAAATTTAATTAAAAATGCGTTTTTTTTTGCAAAATTCAGTGAGGAGATGCATCCAATGAGTCAATAAATGAGTACACAAAAGAAACAAGCTGAGTCTAGATATATTTGATTGATTTAAATGCAAATTGGGTACAAAATGGCATCCTCTTGTGGAATGCTAATGGCTGATAGACTGAAACAAAATGAAATAGCAAATTGTTTTTGTAAAACTAAAAGTAAATTCTACATCAAAACATTTTACATCTTCCTCTCCCCAGCTCTAGCGAAAACTAGGTTAGAGATAGAACTAGAGGGTGTAGTCCTAGGAGTCCGATGTGGCTTCTCCACCTCACCAAAATGAGGTTGAGGGTAGAACCCCTCGCCGAGGTCTGAGGGTGAGAGAGAGGGGGATAGAGAGATAGGTCTAGATCTTGGGGGAGAGAGGAGAGAGTGGTAGAGAAAGGGGATAGAGGAAGAGTGATAGGGAGATAGATAGGTCTAGAATTTAGGGCAGATAAAGTGAGTGAGATAGAGAGAGCTAGAGAATGCTAATAGGAGCCTACTGATTACTGAAATTTGACTGTCTAAAAATATAGATCTTATAAAACCTAGAATTTGCATTATAACTCCTAGAGATCTGAACCACTCTCAAACATCCTGCCAATATATCAGAGATCGGAAAATCGCCCAAGACTCGCCAAACTCGACGAGTCCGAGTACGATTCGTGCCCCCCGAGTCTGGCAAGCTCAGACTCGGACTCGTCTGAGTCCAAGGGGCGAACTCGCCAGACTCACCGAGTTGGCAAGTTTGGCATAAACTTGCCAAACTCGGCGAGTCCCGTGCCTGGGACTCGACCGGCGGCAAGGCTTTAAAAAAGCAGAAAAAAATGCATTTTTTAAAGTTTTTTAATTTCTTTTTTTTATGTTATTTATCCTCCAACCCTAAAAGTGAACTTCATTTCATTAATTTGGAAAAATAGAAGGAGAAAAGTGAGTTGTGAAGAAAAACAAGGGTGCATTGAAGAAAAACCAGCAAGGAGGAAGTTCAAGATTTCTTCCATTTATCACATTGGGGCTGCATTGTGTTTGGATTTCGTGCATCAAGAGTTGGATAGGAAGAGTTTGCAACTCATTTCAAGCTTGTTGTAAAAGGTAAGATTGTTTTTTTGAAGATTTTATTGTTTCTTGTATGCAAAAATTCTATTTTCTATTCATTTATTTTGAAAGTTTTACATTTTCTTCCAAAATCTTTTGTATGTTTGTAAATTTATTATGTTTTATTGCAGAAAACTTCACTTTATTATTTGCCTCAACTTCAAGTTTCACAAAACTATCCTACAATGTCTACTTCAGCTTCTAGACCCCCCATTAGAAAGGACCCTGCTTAGAAATATCATGAGGATTTTCTAGGGCAAGGAAAGGGGCAAACAAAATGTACATTTTGCAAAACAATATTCCATGGAGGTATATATAAACTGAAATACCACATTTCTGGTGTGCGTGGACATGATGCCAAACCATGCCTAAAAGCACTCCCTGAGGCTGTACGTGATTGTTATGTAATGGTTGAGGAAATTGAAAGGAAAAAGAAACAAAAGGAGGATCGAGCGGCCATTGGGAGAGAGGCAACTTTAGGAAGAGGGACACAATTAGGTTGTGTTGGAGGCCCTTCTTCCTTACCTCCATATCGTCCCACTCAGTTTGCTACTGCTAGTGCTGGTGCTTCCGCTTCTACTTCTGTAAGTGCCAGTGCCACTGCCACTTCTCATGTTCCTAGCACTAGTAGTTGTAGTGGGAGTGTTAGCATTGGACCTAGGATTCGTAAATATAGGTTGGATACCTTCTTTGTGCCTCGCACTACTCCTAGGTCCCAACAGTGGCTTGAGGGCATGGGTTGGAACAAGGAGGTCCATGATGCCGCTAAAATGGCAGTTGGCAGGTTTTGGGTCTACGGCAGTGTTCCATTCTTTACAGCCAGGTGAATGTTTTATAACTTGTATGTTTGATTGTTTTAATTTTTATACTTTGATTCTCTTCATTTTATTTTTTCTCATACACACTACATAGTACATAGAACATACTGAACTTATCTCATTGAATTTATTTGTGACAGGTCTCCTTATTGGCAAGAAATGGTTGATGCCCTTACCATATGCGGGGCGGGGTTCAAAGCCCCTACTGAGTGTGATTTGAGGGGATCCATTTTGTCTCAATTGGTGAATGATGTGAAGAAGGAATTCGGTGAACAACGCCAGAAATGGAGCACTAAAGGTTGCACCATCATGATTGATGGTTGGACGAATAGGAGAAATAGAACTCTCCTTAATTTTCTTGTTTCTTCCGCAAGTGATTGATTAATTTTAGTTTCATTTAGTCTTTAATTTTTAGTTTTTATTTAATGGTTTATTGAATGATCATTGATCTAGCTTTATTTTTTTATTTCAAGGGGCACCGTTTTCATCAAGTCCATTGATGCCTCCGCCCATTGCAAGAATGCCACCTACCTATGTGAGCAGATAGAGGAGGTGATTGATGAGGTGGGTGAGGAGAACATGGTACAGGTGGTGACTGACAATGCAGCAAATTATGTTGCTGCAGGTAAACTTTTGATTACAAACTAATTTTGTTTGCAAATTAATTACTATTTTATAACTCCATTAATTACAATGCAACAAATTATGTTGTTGCAGGTAGACTATTGATGGAGAGGCACCCATCTATAGTTTGGACTCCATGTGCTGCCCATTGCATTGACCTCATGTTGGAGGATATTGGAAAACTCCCATGGGTCAAGAGATGTGTAGAAAGGGTGAGAAATGTGTGCAAATTTGTATATAATCATTCATGGGTGTTGGCTCTTATGAGACAATACACAGAGCAGAAGGAGTTGGGTCATCCAAGAATCTTAAGATTTGCCACAAACTTCATCACATTGCAGTCCATGCTTCGCTCTAAGTCGGCCTTGAGACGTATGATTGTTGGTGAGGAGTCGTCTTCCTCATCCTATGTTGCCACCCCTACAGGGAAAGATATGGCAAACTGCATTTTTTATGAGCGAGACTTTTGGGTCCCTTGTGATGAGATAGTGAAGGTAAATTTTTTATAAATTATACAATTTAACTTTTTGTTTTATAACTTATTATATATATTCTCTTATTTGCTCATTTTTCTAAATTACACAATATTTTCAATTTTGTAGTTTGTTAAGCCCTTGATGGTTTTGTTGCGAGTTGTAGATGGAGAAAAACCCGCAATGGGCTACATATATGAGGGCATGGATAGGGCAAAGGAGGGCATCAAATCTGTCTATGGAGGAGATGAGAGCAAGTATGTTCCCATTTGGGAGATCATTGATAGGAGATGGTATCATCAGCTTCATAGGCCCATCCATCCAGCAACCTATTATCTGAATCCGACATTCCATTTTATCCCTTCTTTCAAGGCTGATGTGGAGGTCCTTAATGAGCTATACTCGATCATGGAGAAGATGGGACCTGCTGGTACTACTCAGATAGAGCTTATTCGAGAGCTACAGTTGTTCTCAAATGCACAAGGGGAGACCTTCTCTCGTCCTATCGCCAAAGACGGTAGGACAACTATGATGCCAGGTAAAAATAAATTGTAAGGCTTAATTTTAGTTTTATTGTATATTGTTAAATGAGTTCATGAGTGAGACTGATTTTATTTATTTTTCTCATTTCAAACTCAGATAATTGGTGGAGCTTTTTTGGCCCAATGACACCAAATATTCAAAAGTTGGCCATTCACATCTTGAGCCAACCATGCAACGCATCTGGTTGTGAGTGCAATTGGAGTATGTTTGAGCACATACACTCCAAGAGGCGCAATAGATTATCTGTGGAGAAGATGAATGATCTCGTCTTTGTTCACTACAACCTCCGCCTGAGAATGAGAAAGAATGCATTAGTTGACATCTCTCCTATCATTCTAGATGAGGTTGATCCTGAAGCAGAGTGGGCCACTGAGACAGATCCTGCAGTTGTCTTTAGTGATGATGACACTGATTGGATCGACCAGGTAGATATAGAGGCTGAGGCTATAGCCATGGCAGAGGAGGAGCAGAGAGCACGAGCAGAGACAGGAGATTCAGAGGCAGATACTGATAGTGACACAAGATGTTCCTGATGTTGGTGAGCATGGCATGGTGTCACGGGGAGCGACTATGGTTGTCGAATCATCCAGGACCTACCTTAAATGCCTTCGCAGGGGGTCGGAGCGAGAGGGTGCACTCTCCTCTGAGCCATAGGCTTATAGTTGTATTTACCTTTGGTATTTGTGTGGAACATTTGATGATGATCATATGATGACATGGAATTTTTATTCCATGAGTTTTGTAATATTGTATACATTTGACAATATTTATATATCTATGTTTGTTATTTCCTTCAGCTACAATTTGCACTTATGCTTATGTGATCGATGTATACTTGTGTATGTAATCAAATGAGCCGAGTCTGATGATGTTATTGTGTCTTTAAGGTGTATTCAATAAAGGGTGCATGAAACAAGTTTTAAATCTTTAAAAATTTCTAAATTTCTTGAGTTTTTCACTTTCCCGAGTCCAGCCGAGTCTGACTCCAAGTCTCGAGTCCAAGTCCGGGTCGGCCTTGCCGAGTCCGAGCCGAGTCTGAGTCTATGCAATATATACATGAAATATAACTTAAAGTATAAGTCACATTCCAATATGTCTTTTTCTATACTTAAATGTTATATTTCATGTATATATTTTGATGAAGAGAGTGAGACTGACTTGAAAAAAAAAATTACATAATTTTTTGACATGTTTGGGCCTCTTTTTTTAATGCAACCAAGTTTTTGCCAACTGAGTTTTTGCCAAACAATTACGGAGTTTTTGTGAAAAACTCGGTGAGTTTCTTCTGCGAGTCAATGGCGTAAATACTCGCCCAACAAAACTCACCGAGTACTCTGCGAGTATTCGATCTATGATCTCAACCACTTGATCACTCTTTACAAATGGTGCTGCTATGTCATGCCCCCGAATCTAAATAAGAAAATTGTCTTATTCGAAAGGCATCACAATTTTCTGAAGGCCGATTTCTCCTTTCATTCAACGCTAGGCAGATTTGACTTGATTGAATTCCCTTTTTACTTGATGCCATGTCATCCTCTAACATGTAGAAGTACAACAGCTTGGAATGAGGTAGCGATTCACTTTGGAAGATTAGTGACCAGTCAATAAAATGTTCAAGGATAGCATTAAGATAAAACAGCAATCCTAAGATGGTGATGATGATAAGAATTAATTAAGAATTAACAACTGAGTTAAGGCAGTAATTTTTAAAGAGTACAGCAATTAAATAAATTAAGAGGCACGTGGAAGAGATACAATTCTTTCAAGAGAAAGGGAACCGCCTAAGGGTCACAACCCTCCAATTAGATTGAGGGATATTTAAGAGGTAGAAAGGCATCATCCAAGGAGCATCGAACAGCAGACAATAGGAAGACAATCAAATAAGAAAAGAAATCTCATCGCAGAGATATCATGAGTAATCAGCAGGCTTTGTTAATTACAAAGTGCTGGGTATATCATGTTGATTCACTCATCATATGATAATGCTTAGTATTTAATATATCATTTCTAATGTTATCATTCCTACTATTATTGTTAATATATATATGTGCATAATTATTTATGATAAAGATTCCTTTAAACTTTCGTCCAATCTGCCATCCCAATATGGAGGGCAGAATGTACATATGAGGGATGCAGGTAGCACAACGTTCCATTCAAGTAGAGCAGCCCCAAATGAGGCCAGGAGGCCAAATGGCAGGTGTCATTTTGTGCTCTTGGGCTTGAGGGGCAGGGACAAGCTCGAGGCACCTTGTATGATTCCCAAAGGACTCCATAATGTCGATGGGTTGTTAGGAAAAGTCTTATTGAAATCCTCAAGCTCACAGTCATTAGAGGATAAATAAGGAATCATGGATAGGGCATGTAGATACAAGCATTCCACTAGGTAGACCACTCCATGTTGGATGTCCAATGTGCCTACCACTTGGAGCCAAGAGGGTGAGTGTCCTCTCTTGGGCTTAGTGTGAAGATTGCTTCGGGCCGATTCTATCATGCTTCTTCATTCAAAACTCTATCATGATTAGACCCCTCTAATGTATTATGATAGTTATATGTGTTTATACTTATGTGCGATTACTAACCCTAATGGAAATAATTGAGATTTATGAATTATATATTTTATATTGCTTATCATGGTTGCAGGACTTAAATCCAAGTTTATTTTGTTAAAAAGAAATTTCTAGGGTAAAGTTATAACCCTAACTATCTTGCATCTCTTATTTGAATGGAATTTGTGATTCTAGGGTAATCCCAAAAGGGGACATTACATGCTATCATGGAAGGAAAAATTATCTAATCTCACACTTTTTTAATTTTTATAACCGGCTTTGAAAGGTGTGAAATAATTTAACATTGAGGTATTCAATGTTGTTTGCACATTTTGGCCCTAGTTACCAATTCAATTGCCATTTTAAGGTGGCAACGCCACTTAAAAATAGTGATTTTAACTTGAATGAAATTGTTCACTCTTTTTAGCCATTATGACCAATTGCATCACACTTCTTGGGAGTCATAACGACTATAGAATTTGAATTGAACCACCTAATGATTCCCATGTTTTTATCCATTGCGATCAGTTTCATAGCCACTTTTGAATGGCAATGCCATCTTAAAAAGGTGATATGCTCCTACGTTTTTACTTTGTCACACATTTTGACCACCTTCACCACTCTAAAGTCGCAGTTTTTAGGCCACAATGTCATCTTAAATGTAAGAAATTTTAACATGGTTTTATTGCTCCCTTCCCTTGTACTTCTAAACCAATCCAGCCACCTTGGTCGCACATTTTCCTTGGCATAGCCATTTGAATAGTGCAAAATGACTTAACTCATACCTTTAATGCTAGTCGCATTTGTTAGCCACTATGGCCACTTTTATCTTGTCATCACCAACAAAAAGATGTGTCTTAAATGCTTACCACTCTAACTCATCCCTACCTTCTAGTACATCACTTGAATCAAGTGTTTACAGAAACCTCTTTGATGCTCACTAATCTTTCATTCAAGTTCAAATCTTCTGATATTTTTTCCATTCTTCTTTGATGCTGGTAATCGAAGAGCTTGAACACATTAATTCATTATCTCTCCTTTGTTGAGCAACCTAAAATCATTGTTAACCTTGAAAATAGTAGACCAATACTTCGACAACTTGGCAATTTAACTGGAAAGATACTTAACTGGCATCAATAACACAACCAAAATGACATAATTACTAACCACAATCTTCACCAGTGAAATTTTTTGTAGGAGTACCAATTTTGGTGTCAACAATTTTTCTTTGAAGGACCATGGGACATACATAGGCCATAGGAGAACTTTAGAATTTGTTTGTTAAAAGTTGACCAGTGTCTTATCTGAGGGGCAAATAAAATCAATACTAAAACAAACACCTGGACTAAACAAACAAACACCAAGAACAACATCATAAGTAAATATATTATGTAAAGGGGAAAAACATTACACCAGAGTACTTCACAACACAAAATGAAGAAAAACGATGCAAATACAAAGGGAAAAGACCCTGCAATCTTAAGGATTGAAATGCTTCAAAAACTACCCATGGTAAAGCAAGGATAGTTCAGTACCACTCAAACGGGCAAAATGATAGTATTATCTCTTCAAAACTGTTTTATTTTGATACGACGAATCCATAAAGAGTCAAATTTTCTAGCCATTCCTTTTGATTCATGTCACTTATCCCACAACAGAACTTGATATATCACAACTGAACTAATCAAAATAAAAGATACAGAGAATATTTAGGTGGAGGATTGAGAAAAACGAAAAGCAATTACATACCTCTCGGGTGTCATATCAGCCATCTTTCCTGCAACGCAAGTTTATGAAAATATATATATATATATATATATATATATAGCGCCACAACTTCTTTTATTTTTCTTTCTTCTTTTCCCGAATAGTAGGGAAGAGCAATGCCACAGAAGACCTCCGCCACCACCTTGAGGGAAAATTCAAGCAAGCTCCCCAGATATAACTAATAATGATAACCGCTACCGTTGGCCTTCTTCCCCTCCATCTTTAATTTTAAGATGCATTGTTTACATAGTAATTGAGAATAAAATTGAATTTGATTTTGGTGGAAATATTTATGGATGCTCAATTTTGTTTTTCCCAAGAAACGTTCTCGTAATTTATAACTTTTTCAATTGGTTTAATATTTTTCAGAAGTATATTATTATTATTTAAGATAAAAGAAAATATAATCCACTATATGAAGTCAAAAGGTAGGAAAAATAAAAGGCAGGAAAAATATTTATGGATGCTCAATTTTGTTTTTCCCAAGAAACGTTCTCGTAATTTATAACTTTTTCAATTGGTTTAATATTTTTCAGAAGTATATTATTATTATTTAAGATAAAAGAAAATATAATCCACTATATGAAGTCAAAATTAAGAAAGCAAAGAGGAGGAAAAAGAAAAAGAAAATGTAATGATTAAAAATGAGAAAAAATAATAATATCAATCTTAATATTACATTTATAAGAGTAATATTTTGATAAGGTAGAAAAATAGTTTTAATAAAATAACATAAAATTTAAAGACAAATATAAATAAAATTAGATAATAATACTAAACTTAGATATAAAGAAGAAAATAATATTATTATTATCATATTTATAATCTTAGATTTAAATTGAATAATATGAAGATTTAATAGTAAATATATGATAACAAGCTAGTAAATATTATAATTAAAGAATATTATGCTTAAATGTTAAAATTAAGAGTATCTTCTTTATCAATTCATTCAGACTTGTTTTATCTTTCTAATGTGATAGGTTGTTTAAGGCAATAATTAATATTTGTAGGTTTTAAATATGTAACATGTAATTTATTAGAATTTCAAACTTGATTTATTACTAGTATTTGCATGAAAGGAGATGTAATGTTTACGTCAATTTTATTTTATATAAATTTGGAAAGATTTATATATTTGAACCTATAAGTAGCATTTATAAAAGTACTCACAACATTATAAATGAGTAATAAGAAGTTGTAATAATTTACATGCCTTCAAACAAAAATATTATTTGAGTCTTGAGAGGAGTGATGTCATTGTAGCAATGTTTTTTTAAGTATAGAATTTGTTCTACAACAAGATGTAATATTAGAACATTAAGTATTGATTCTTGAGATGAGTGATGTCATTATAGCAATATTTGTTGTCATACCCATCAGCATTTTTTGTTGATTACAAAATTGGTTCTACAACAAGGAGTAATATTAGAGTTAGAGTAGAAGAGGCAATTTGATGCATGTTTTTTTTTTGCTAAAGTTGTCTAAAAATAGAATGATTTAATTTATCATTGATGTTGACCAGTAATATTTCCTACTTGTAGTTGACGTTCGCCAATAACATTTCATACTTGTAGTTGTAATCTCCAAGTACTTATTTTATATTCTAAGACTCGAGCTTCTTCCTTCCAATAGTCTTCACCCATATTGTTTCTACAATTTTCTTTAGATTTGAAAATTGAGAAACAATGATGAAATATACATTCTCAAAATAATCTAATACTATTATTTTTCAATATGCCATAAAAGAATTGTTCAATCCTAGACCAAAAATATTAAAAAAAGGAATCAATATTAGAAATCTAAGAATGTACAAATTTAACACCAAAAATGGTAGGTCGATGGGGTGGGCCTAAAAAAGGTGGATTTCTCATATAAGATTAAAACATTAGTTAAAAACAATGTCAAAATTGAAAAGAAAGAAATGTCACCTTTGATATGGAGATCATTAGAAAAAAGCAAGGTATAGTCATTTTTCCATGTGTCATGCTTTAATCACACTTGCATGCACACTAAACCACATAGTGGATGTAGATGTACATAGGAATGTAAATAAGATGATAGTGACTCTACAAAGTGTAAAGCAAGCAATCAAGTTTCCATATGCATGAAGCTTCCCTAAGATGTAAATGGATATTTATCAATTTTAATGAAAGTGCTTCCCCATTCACAACAATGAGTAATTTATTAAACAACTTTAACTTTATTACTTTCTCTTCCTAATTTTTCCCATTTTATTTATTGTCCACACCAAGTCCAAATTTATTTGTCTCATGAATCAACCAAATAGAGTTATATATATATATATATATATATGAATGTCATATAATTGGTAATTATTTCAATAGATGTTAAGCGCATTTTTTTATGCATTAAATATCAAATAAATTTGTTGTGTTAAAATAGAATAATTGAATTTCCTACCTTGGTTAAATTGTTTTGTTGTTGTTCTTGCCATAAAGGTTCAAATCCTATTGTGGTGCTATTTTTGAATGTTTAAATGGGTATGAGGTCCCCAGTTTGTGACCTCATTGGTTCATAAATTTGGGTCAAAAGTGTTTACCCCTAAAAAAAATAGAATAATTGAATTTATTGTTGATGTTGACAAATTGTAGTGTCCACCTACACACTAAAAAGGTTTGAATGAGTTTTTCGGAAAGATAATTTTTGAAGACATACATTTTAAAGTTTGTAATTTGAAATTAAATTTAAAGTCAATGTGAAATCTAAATTGGTTTGACAATTGCATTCCTCATTTTTCATAGTGAAAGTAATTGTAATCGAGCCTCCTCTTTCTTTCTGATAATTATGTATGGATTGTTCTTCATTCAAGCATGTCACTCAAGAAACAATGTTGGTTGAATACAAAGGTCATTTAATGATTTGATACTCGATATAGTTGTAAATGTTAATCAATTTGTCTTTCTTTTTACCAATATGAATCATTGCTTTTTGTAGTGTTAAGCTTTAGGATTTATGTATAGTTATTTCGTATGCAACGGATAGTGGTATTTTCCTATGATTGCCTAGTGATATAGGTATAATAAGTATAATTTTGTGGTCATTTTGGTCCTATGATGGCCCATTGTAGTTATCAATCCTTACTACAATGTACATTCAAACATTTGGTGGTTTAGGGACAAAATGGCAAACAATATCAATAGCCTCCCCAAGAGATCCATTAATAAGTCTTGCTTGAGTCCATAAGTTGTAAGCATTATTTGTTTTCAAATTGATCATCTACAACTTCAATGTTTGATTTGTTTT
Source organism: Cryptomeria japonica (assembly GCF_030272615.1). Classification (NCBI taxonomy): domain Eukaryota; kingdom Viridiplantae; phylum Streptophyta; class Pinopsida; order Cupressales; family Cupressaceae; genus Cryptomeria; species Cryptomeria japonica. The sequence goes on from NC_081409.1 coordinate 156,087,971, forward strand.
TTGTTCTTATTGCAATACTTAATGCAACTAGAAGATTTAGTAGTTTTAACATTCTTTGGTTGTGTAGAATGACTAAATCATTTGTAGCAAAAAGTTGCATTGAGTTGTCAAATTCTTCTTTTCTAGTTGTTGTGAGTAGGTTTTTTTTGTGACTCGTTAACATCTCCCAACCTTTGTGTTGGTTATACATTAAATATATATTACATAATGTTTCATAAAATTGTGTTTGAGTTGGATTGTCATCTTATTGATGAAACATTGTTTGTCATGGGACAACCATAGTAAATTGTTCCATAACATTTTATCATTTGAGTGTGATGCGTAGATAAGTTTTTCTATCTCAACCTGTGGTAGTTGTGCTAGGTCACCTATTAGAATTATAGGTACTCCACCAAAGCGAAGATTTTGTTGGTCTAGAAATGCTTCACATTGTCCACTATCTATCTTTTAGTAGTAGCTTCACCCCTGTGAAACTCATCTCATCAATAAGGATGTATCTTATGTGTTTCATTTATTCTTGAAATATTGTTAGTGTTTATCCCTACAATGGTTTCAATTCTTTAATTGGAATCTTAAGCATTGAATGTATAGTCGATGCATGTATGTTAAATATAGCAAGTTGTATAGGAGCTAAAACAAGAATTTGGCTCTTTTGAAATGGTAGCTTTCTTTATATTGCATTTATTATGCAAGAAATCAAGTATGATTTTTTAATTCCTACAGTTCCTTGACTGATCATATTCAAGGGTTTCTTTAAGGAATGATCTTTGTAATGGTTTGTAATTATTGTAAGTGCTAGTTTTTATTTTGGTGATAGCTTATAAGTTGAGACATTGAATGTAATAGGAATGTGTTCATCTTGCTTGTGTATTTTCTTCATGTTTATGAATTGAATTGCAAAGTCATGTAAATTTGTGGTTAGATTATGTTGATCCCATTTGTTGTTATTGTCAAAATCACACCTACCTAGTATTTGAAGTTTGTCTAGATTGATATTATTAGGAAGTCTCATCTATGACAACATTTTCCCATTCATTCACATATAATGTATATTAAATGTGTTCATCAATCATTATCACTATCTTCTTCCTCTTCATATATAGCTTCCATTTTAATTGTGCAAACAATATGTCATACATCATATTTGTTTGTATTTTTATGGTTACAATTTGTTATTATTTTATCTTTAGTCAAACCTATGTCAATTTGTATATCACAAAAATTCTTGTATGAGAGTAACTCACTCCAACAAAATATTTCAAAAATGTTATAAGTCTTTCTTTAGAATAGCATATAACTTCGGGAAAATATTTGAAATCACCTTTTCTTTCATCTCTTTTCATTTACATCCTTTATAAGATGCAACATAGGAGAAGTATCTTGTAGAATCAAGTAATTTTATGGTTTCGAGTTGTGGAGGGAATTTGATATAGAAATTGAGGTAGCTAGATTAGAGTTTATATTCATTTTTTATTCTTGTTAGTCAATGGAATACTTTTTGACCAGCATTCAAGGACATAAAAGATCAGTTACAAATGACAAAGAGTAGCTTTTGGAGCATATGACATATTTCTTGTGCTCTTATATCATGTTCTACTACAATTTTCATCATGAATTTTTTATATTAATTCGGAGCTAGATCCTTAGGTTTTTGATGTGTAGATATTCTTTTTAAGCATATTAACACAACTAGATCAGTTTTTCTCTTTTCTTTTAAAGCATACTTGGCAACACATTCGAGAACAAGTGTTTGTGACATTACAAGTTGGCAGTCTATATTAGTTTTCCACATTGAGATCATTTTAGGGTTGTGTATATTTAATCTATCATCATTTATTCCAAATTCATATTTTTTCTTGTCAGCATTATCCATGATAAGGTAGAAATTTTTTTTTCTTTCCATGAAACTTTGTAGTGACATTTTACATTTTTTCCTTCTTATGTAAACATGTTCCCTATGTGTATTTCATGTGTCTTTGGACGTGATTGATCATTTCTTCATAGTCATCAAAGCAATTTGTAGAAAATATCTCAATTGTATTTAGCAAGCATGGATCATCAAGTGGAGATCAATATAGTGTGTTGTTTCTATGAGATATATTGTGAGGCTTCTAAGAAGTTATGAATGTGTCAAAGAATCTTCTTTCTCTTTGCACTTGTAGACTTTTTCCAATAAAGTTTGCCCATGATTGGTGCATTCTCAAGCTAGAGGAATCCATGGACATGTGTGGTCCCTTGATGTTGTCATTCATAACTATACCAATAATATTTTCTATAGAGGAGTTTCTCAATGACCTCCTCTTAAAATATTGTGAATCATTAGTTGTAGACATAGAGATTTCGTATGGGGGCTATTAGTTATATTATCTATACAATTTTTATTTGATAGTATTGTAAATCTTATGACATTTAAGATTAGTTGTTATAAATCTAGCCATTTTTTATATATCACACTTGATCTAAAGAATAGAGTGGTTGATCATATTGGATAGCTCAGCATGACACTTATATTCCAATAAGGTCTTGTTGCTCTCATGGAATATCTAAAATGCATAGTGTGTTTAGCCAATTATGTTTTTGAAATATTTTTTAGATGTGTATGAAGGTTTTCAATAGTGGTGGTATATTTTCCTCTACATTTTTTTAATGAAAATTTTCAATTCTATGGCTACAATGGTGTATCATCAGATTGAAGATAAAAAATTGAAACCTTTGATTCCTTCCAAATATATTGTCATGAAATCTCATTACGTATAATGCATATTCATTCATTTTTACTTTCCTAATTCATGATTGCATTTGTAGTGTGTTTTCATTTGGAAATAGTGTGTGAAATGCCATATCAAAGAGGCCCTTAATATGGTATTCATGTATAGAAGATGAGCTCATTTCAAGCCACTCAATAATGTAATCAATTTTATCTTCAAATTATTATGTTTCTTTAATGATTTTTATCTTATGACATTCATTTGGTAGTCTAACCACAAATGATGACGTGTATGTTGAATAATTTTCAATTTCCTCTTCAATATTGCTAGATTCATTATTTGGGACCACTATCACTTCATCATTTTCAATGGTATGAAGCATGTCCAAAATGTTTTTACTTCTTTCAAGGAGTTCTACTAGGTAGTGGTCATTTATTTCAACATCATTATAGTATCAATCAAATTTGACCTTGTATTGCAATGTAACTCTAATATGACTTATACTTACATAACAATCGTAATACTTCCCTTGTGTATGCATTCTTTGAATTATTAGGACATCTAAGTATTTAATTCAATGTGGAAGAAGTTTTGTAATGTTTTTAATATCTAGTGGGAAGCTAATCATTTTCTCATTGTATTGTATAGCCCTCCATGAGTGTAGGTTACTTGTACTATTAGGTTTATTCTTTCTATGAGCACCTCTTCTACTTGAGTGATATTTTTCAACATGGTAGGTTGTTCTCCTGGGCTCATATTATTTAGTGTTAAAAATTGATGTATGCCTTTCTCATCAAAGCATATTTTCTAAATATAATTTCTATTTGATGAATGAATAAGCATACAAGGGTAGCATTCCTTACATATAGTGTGTGTTTCTAAGTTTGATAGTGCATCTTCTACATTAAATGTTTTTATGTTGTTATGAATTTACTATTTTTGTTTGACGATATTGCAATTTGTAAATCATTTTGTATTTTTTTGGATCTATCTATTGCAATGTATAGCTAATTGTGATCTTGGCATGTTAATTGGTCTACTATTTTTGGTATTTGTTTCTCTATGTACTGCATATGATGGTGAATATTTATTTTCACTTGATGATGAGCATAAAAAGCTCAACTTCTTTAATGATTTTGTAGTCTTTGGAGTTCTATATAATTGGGTTTGGTTCAACTTTTTTCATTTGTAGAGTTCATCATCTATAATTCAAAATGGTATGTTAGATTAGTAAAATTTATAACCAATATACATACACCAATATAAAATATTTGAATTTTTCAATATATTTCTTTTTTAAGAAAAGGAAAAAGCAATGCCATTACAATTTCCTATACTAAAAAAACATACTTGAGATAAAAAGGTTGTAAATGAAACATGAAATACTGAAAAAGTTAAATATTTATATTTTATGAGAGAGATGTAAGTTTTTTTTAAAATATACATAGAAATTTACATAAATATATATCAATATATATTCTATTCCATGGGAAATAATGAATGTAGGCCTATTTATTCTTATCACTACAAACTCTTCTGTTTTTTCAACCAAGAGATTGCTCTTTGTAGTGAAATCTAACTTCTTAACCTTATTGATCATTGCTTTCAATCATTCTTCATCATTGTATGTTTCAATTTTGCATACCAAAGCAAAGAGGAATTGCATAAGGAGAACATTTCTTATCACCTCCCCGGTACTTCTTTATGCCTCATGATGCAATTTTAGGATCGTATATAATACTTATGCATACCTCCCATGAGTTAATTATTTCCTCATTAAATGCCAATACCTGTATTATATTTGTGTGATCATGTAGTTTTACTTGAAGTTGTTAGACTTGTGTGAATAATATTGTCATTGATGTCAAACCATCCATCCGGTTTAGACCAGATAGTGTATGAGGTCTGGACATTAGTCTGGGTGTTATGGATGTTATGAATGTTATGGTTGTTGTTGTATGCGAGGATTATATGCAGATAGTATGGATGTGCAGTTCAGGTGTTGCGGTTTTGGTCAGAAGTTATTATGCATTAAGGAAAGTAGTTTTAGGATTTGATTGTGTGCAAAAATTTTAAACATCAACATTTCATATCACACTCTATGATCCATCACCAAGATAAATGAGAATTCAAGGAGATGAAAGATAACATGTTGCATACTAGGGGAGAATATAAAGAGAGAGGAGAGGATGGGTTGGCACGAAGACCAAAGAAAGAAGCCCTAGATGATGACTTTAAATGTTTCATTGAGTTCTCATTGATCCCTATATCTCAGTATTAGGAGTTCTCATTGATCCCGATATCAGTCATGTGTCTCGGTGTTAGAATTTTTGGTAATTATCAAAAGTATCTCTTCAAGTTTCATATTGCAATTTTCTTGGTACGCATGGAGCCTACATTTTGGAGATATTGGGCTTGATCTTGTGATTATGGGTTGGAATTCTTAGGTTCAGATGACCCTATTGTTGGCAAGAGACACTACACAATTTATTTGGTGTTGTCATTGATGGAAACTCAAGTTAGTGTACCCATCTGCAGTGAATGATTTGCTCATACCAGAAAACAGATTGAACATTGGTTTAAGTTCGGCAAGCTTAGAACAGAGTATTTGACAGTCTTCAGTAGTTTTCTCTAGATTTATTTTCAGGTCAACATTTTGTGTTGCAGAGCTAAGGGAAGGTAGATGGATGTTTGGAACACCTTATTCCATAGTTTTGGTCTCTGGTGATGATTCATGTGCAAGATTCAAGCCTCTAAGTACCGAGTTCTGGTTTGCTAGTTTAGTACAAGCCAACTTGTGTAGTTGATCTTTGTACAGACTTCATGGAATGGTTTTGGTGATTATTTTTGTGATCAAGGATGTTTAGCCGACATGTGTGGTAACGTGTGAACAATCATTTTTGGTCCGCATTAGCATTAAAGCTTGAATTTTGTCAATTTTTCATACTCGTTTGAATAAAGTATTAAGTGTTCTTAAGATGACTAGTGATGGATCTAATTTCTTGTTGAAGATATATAAGAGCGATGGTTTTGGTCATTTTTATAATGCGAAGGTTGGTTGTAATCGATTGTGCATAGTTCCACGTACGCGAGTTGGAGATTAGTGTTGTGGATCAGTGACAGTGCATGGAAATAGACCAGTATAAGATGACATGTGAGCAGAGTATGAAATCTATGTAATAAGCTTAACCAAAACTGTAATTTGGCATTTGTAGATGTTGTTCATCAGTTCAAATGATCTGTAATCTTTGTATTTGAATTGTAGGCAGTAAGCTTCTCTCCTTTGAGCATTGAACTCTAGGCAGTGTGCATGAATGCATGTGCATTCCCCATTGTAATATTTTTATACTTCTACAAAGTATACCTATATTGTGGGTTCATCCCCACCATGGTTTTTCCCTTAATCGAGTTTCCACATACAAAAATCTTGGTGTTATGGTGTTGTGGTTATTTGCTTTATGTTCTTACATTTTTCTTTTGGTCATATGCATTACGTGGTTAAAACAATAGTTTAATAAAGTTAAAAATTATAGAACAGTGATTCACCCCCCCCCCCCCCCCCTCTCAATGTTCCTTTATTCTAATAGTTGGTATCAGAGCTTGGTTCCTCAGAGGAAGTTTAACAGCTTGGGGAAGATACAAGAATGTGATTCAATTGATTTTGGTAGTCTTCAACAACAACTTCTAGTTGTGCTAGATGATCTTGATCAGTCCAAAGTTGAAGTCTGAGAGTTGCAAGCGAAGCTTAAGGATGCTGAGAATTTCATTCAATCATTAAAAGAGCAACTGAACAAATCTAGGGAAAAGAGACAGGAGCTTTATGATTAGCTAAAGCAAAAGCATGGATGATGGTCACCTGAGTCAAGCCTTGAAGGAGAAGACAAAAGAATGTGAGAAGCTTGCAAAAGATAATGCAGTCCTGAAACATGAGATGGAATCTATGGTGATGGGTTTGACCAAGGAGATTGAAGGAAGAAAGAAGAATGAAGAGAATCTTAATCAATCCTTGAAAGAAATAACTGATGAATGGTGTAGACATGATTGTGAGATTGGCCAACTGAAGCTTGAACTGCAATAATCCAAACACAATGAGGAGCAACTTGAAAGGCAGATTGTCATTCTTAGGGATGAACTTGTTATTGCAAATGAGTACAAGGATAAGTTCAATATTAGGTCAGCTAAACTTGATAAGCTGCTTTAAATCCATAAGAAGGTAGATGACAAGAAAGGTCTTGGATTTGAGAAAGGTGAAAGCTTTGGATCTGGTTAGAGCAATCCCAACTCAGCAAATCAGAAGAGAAAACCTAGAAGGTATTTTGTAAGACAACCTGATGCTCAAAGGTATCCATCTTTCAATGGCAGTTGCTTTGTTTGTAATAAATTTGGTCATAAAGATATTCAATGCAGAAGTAAAATGAATCAAAATGGTACATCTTTCTCCAATCAGTGTTTCAATTGCAATAAGTATGGACATAAATCAAGTAAATACAAAAGTATGATGAATAACTCTTTCAATAGAGGGAATGTTAGATGTTTGACATGCAATAGGTTTGGACACATTGCTAATCAGTGCAGATTAAGAGGAAATCAAGTGAATTATAGATTTGGACAAAGAATTGTTGTGTGCTACAATTGCAACAAATCCAGTCACATTACAAGATTTTGTAGAAGCAAGAATATGGACAAGAAGGGTCCGGCAGACAAGAACAAAAGTGTGTAGAAAGATGATAAAGGAAAAGGGAAAGAAGATGTGGATGATATCATAAAGCAAATGAAGAAGACATGGGTGAAGAAGAGCGAGAATGATGCAGGGAATGGATCTACACCTGAATCTGGTGCTGGAAATTCATCCCATAATTAATTTAAGGACTTTGGCCTAGGGCTAAATCCGGCAAGTTGAAAAAAGTTGTATTCAGGTATTACAGATGGTTTGGATTTATTTCCAGAAGAAATCAGGTAATATTGAAGATCCACATATGACGTTTGAAGAATTAGATAGCTCTCAAAGTGAATAATGTGCTAAGAATTTGACGATTCCCATCATTTTTTGGGGCCATTTGAGACCGTTTAGTGCCTCAAATCTGACTTGAAAGAATTTTTAGAAGATTTTTTGGGAAACTAAAACTTGAATAAATTTCAAACCATAAATGATCTTGACCTGATTCTTTTACTAAAGTGCTTGTTTTTCTGTTCTGGAGCTTCCCACAAATTTTTGTCTCCATCCGCCTTCAAATTGAAACTTTCTAAAAATAGCATGTTGGTTATAAAAAGCAACCGGACAATTCTGACAATTGGAATTTCTTATTCGCCCAAATGGGTATCCAGAATTGCAATAAAATTAAAAGAAAACTAACAAAGGGGAAAAAAAATTGGGTGATACATGAATTGCCCTTACACCACTAGACAGTGGAAAAACTTGTATCTATAAAAGAAGAATTGTCATAACCATAAATGAGTAAAACTAAATAACATGAATATCCAAAGAATGAACAAAATACAATCAGTAGAAACTTGAAATAATGATATGAAAAATGTATTTTATAAAAAAAATGATCAAAAATCTTTTTCAACTAACGATCATCATTGCAAAAAGTGTTAAATTTGATTGCATCACAAACCATAGATGCTAAAAACTTCTTATAGCTGAATATTAAACATAAATTACTTCAAAGATTGCTACTTTCTAAGTACTTTTCAATTCATTTCATCCTTTTGTTTCATATAGTTTTTTTGTCAACTAATTGTTAAATAGATTTCAATTTTTCTTACACAAAATAAAACATTTTTCTCACACAGACTAAAACATTTTTAAAAAGCATAATTTAAGGCTTGAATGAATGAATGCATGTTTTTAATAACTTCGACGAGACCAAATAGCCTATAGGACCCAAGGGTAGCTAGCAAAGCAAAGCATGCAAATTCCAAAACATTGAGCTTACTAAACCTCATTTTCCTTCTGCATCTTGGATCTTCTACTGTGTATCTTGATCAGAAAATCTACAACTCTTATTATCCTTTCTTCTTCAAAGAGGTTACTCAAGGTGTTTACCTTTAGCATTTCAATATGTTCATGAAGACTTTATTAAATGATGAAATTGCTAATTGTAGACTTCACATAAAACCTATACTTTCAATTCACAAGGATCTCCTTCAATCGCTAGATTCAGATCCTCAAATGAGGGAAAGAAAAGGATATATATATGAAACCCTAATTTCTATTTTTATAATAGGATAACTTAGAATTAATAAAAAATGACACAAAGTGGGATTTGAACATTATAATACTGCCATGAAATTAAGCTCGTAAAATTCGAGGAGAAAAGATCAGGACCAGAATGGTAGCATTCTGGTCTAGCAGACTTTTTTCCAATTTTTAGGGATGCAAGATATGTTGATTATAAAGTCAAATCCAACAGGGTAGGTCAATCCAAGGTGTTTAGATATGCATAAATGTGTTTTGAATATTGAAATTAGGACAATATTAGGATTAATTTAAAATAAAATAAAAAGGGGTGTGCCTAGGATTAAGGGCCCAATTTTATAATATGTGAATTGTTGAAAGAGGACTTTAGATTTAATTAAATTAATAATTAAATGCCTAAAGGAGCCTTATAAATGCAAAATGCAACAGGACACACTAAGGTAGGTGCTAACCTAAGCGTGAAATTGGAGAACCCTAATTAGGGGTGTACAATTTACAATGCTACATTTAGCCCCTAGTTTAGCAGTTATATGACACTACATGCATATGCAAGATAAAGTACAAAAAAGTAAACATTCATGGGAAAAAGGATATGTCCATAAGGTGTTGAACGAAGCCCCTAGCAATATTTGCAATACAATGTTAGGAACCACATCCTACAAAACCACATTATTAGTTGAAATCACAAAATCATCTAAAATGCTTATGAAGAGTGATGAAATTCCAGGGTAGCTATATGCCCCCTATTTTGGCTTGATATTTAGTATGTTGAAACAGGGTATCATGCTTACCACATTGAATTGTGAATGAAATTGACATCATGCTTGCAACAAGGCGTGATACCAAACCAAAACAAGTCAAGGGACATTTGGTAAGAAAGAGAACTGAAACACAATTCCAACGCAACTAACGATGCAAAAATCAAAGTTCCCTAGCTCAAGATACAAAAGATTATGTGTGAAATGAATAATTAGGGTTTAGGAGAGCAATTACCTTAAATAGTGAAAGTAAAATTAGTTATTTTTCTTATTCATGTTTTGTCTCGTAGTGTAGAGGAGGAGCCCACATAGCTGATAGCACAAGATGTCATGTCGATGACCTGAAGTGCCCACCCAGATGGAGATCCTGGGGCAGTCCATGACCGAGTATGTCCCACCAAATGAGGTAGGCTTACCCAAATTGCACCCCAATCTTTTGTTGCATTCTGAATGGTTTTTCATTTGTTCAAAACCCTAATTTTACAAGGGATACCCAGATGGGACCATGGATAGGCTCATACTTCTATTAAAGTGGGGGCTAAATGTAGTGTCATAAATTGTGGGCCAATTAACACCTCATGTTTGTGCCCCTTCTTTAGCATGTTCCCTCCTCGTCTCCTATCTAGGTCCATTTTGTGCTCAATCTCTAGTTTTGATGCCATGTACACCCACTAATGAACTTCCTTGAGGGGTGTCCTTCTCCCTAGGGCTTTTAATTGAGGTCCCTTTTTTAGAAGGACTAGGGTGTGGGCATCATGGTCCCTCTTAGTTGGGCCCAATTTTTAAATGGGGGAGGGGTCCTATCCCCTTAACGAGAATTAAATTTCATGGCTCCGCATGATCATTGGAGGTTGGCCTAATCGGTAAAGGACCTAAATAGCCCTATATAAAGACATTTGATCAACCTAATTTGATATCTCTAATATATCTATCGAATTCAATCAAGTAATCAATTCCTTGCATCCGTGAAGCATTCATCATCAAGCATTTTCAAATATTTTCAAGGTTTCATCTTCATCATTCAATCATTATGGAGCATGATTACATCATTCATACGGAAACATGTGTGTGTGATTTGGGTTTTGTCATGTCCATGCCATTTCATACAACATATGTGATTACATTCAAGAAGCAACACATCATCATCAACAATTACAAATCTAAGGTATATATTTCAAGCATTTATTTCAGTATTTGCATCATTTCATTCAAGGTTAATTCCTAAAGTGGGGTTTGACTTAGGAAAACCCCTATTCCCAACAATTTTCCCTTCTCTACTGTGTGGAGGAAACTGGTGAAAAGTTGTAATTTTCCAGATCGATATTATTCACAGGAAACTACTCTCGATAATTCAAGTTGACCTTTTGTGAATAGATTTGAACATTCACATAATCCTCAGATCCAATTTTGTGGCTCTGTTTGACAATTGTAGCTCATTATTTATGCATAATTATTTCAATTTACATACATTTACACTAATTTCAGCATCTTCAACAAATTCAAATCAAATTCAACTAAAGGGAAAGAAGAGGTATATCTAAAACCCCTGGAATCTAATTAAAATCTAGATCTATTAGGTTTAGATCTATCAAATTCTTATATTTCCCTAATGTGATTGGTTGGTAAGAAAAACTAGTGGTTTTACTACATCCAATGGCGGAAACCCTAATTTTCACCGCATTACATTTTCGTTCACCCACGTTGTAGTCCTCCCAATTAGGGCCCATTTTGGGGCCTCATAACGGTAACATGAAATGGGCAAGAACCTGGATCCCGTGTCGGACAATGTTAGAAAATTAAATTTTTTTCCAACTAGCATGTGTAAAAGGAGGTCTACCCCTCATTTTGACATCACACATTCATATCAAGCATTCATAATTTGAATTCAAGTTCTCAAGTGAGGAAGAAATTAGTCATCTTTCAACCATTGGAGCATAAGTAAAATCAAGATTCAAGCATTAAAGATGACATTCATGTTCTATGTTTTATGAAGGCTACCTACATGAAACCCTAATTCCTTGTGAAGACAAACAAAACTTCAAAAAGAGGTATAACATTAGTGTTTCATAGATTTTAGCATTTCCCTCATAAAGAAATCATTTCCATTATAATACTTCCTTTACATTTCAATTATATTTCATGGTTAATATCGAAACTAGGGTTTGACCTAAGGCAAACCCCTATTCCCAACCATTTTCCCTTCTCTACTGTGTGCAGGAACAAGTACAAAGATACAATTTTTAGGATTGACATTATTCATAGAGACAAAAAAGATCCCTTTTGGACAGCACAAAGTTCAGAGGACTTGAGCGACGAGCATTCTAGTCCGGACAATTTAGGATGATCTTTTGGGAATAGATCCAAATATTCATGTATTGCTCAGATCCAAATTCGGAGCTCCGTTTGATGACTGTAGCTCACTGCTTGTGCATAATTACTCCAATTTACACATATGTAACCTAATTTCAACATCATTAATTAAATCAATTTAATTTAAATAGAAAGAAGAGACACATTTAAAACCTTAGAATCTTATCAGAGTCTTGGCCTATTAGGCTTAGATTTATCAAATTTCATTTTTCTTTGATGTGAAGGTCCCTAAGAAAAATATTAGTGGTTTTACTACATTTTGGGTGAAACCCTAATATTTTTCACCTTTACATTTTTCATGTCGGGTTCACCAAAATGTAAAGGTGAAAATATTAGGAACACCCAAAATGTAGTAAAACCACTAATATTTTGCTTAGAGACCTTAACATTAGGGAAATATGAAATTTGATGGATCTAAGCCTAATAGACCAAGATTCATATCAGATTCTAGGGGATTTAGATGTGCCTCTTCTTTCCATTTAAATTGAACTGATTTAATTAACAATTTGAAATCAAGGTAAATGTGTGTAAATGGAAGCAATTATGCATAAATAGTGAGCTATAGTCATCAAACGGAGCTACGAACCTAGATTTGAGCAATATATGAATGTTCAGATCTGTTCCCAGAAGGTCATCCTAAATTGTCGAGACCGAAACACCTGTCGCTCTAGTCCTCCAAACTTTACGCCATCCAAAAGGGAACTTGTTCATATCTATGAATAATGTCGATCCTAATAATTATAGCTATGTACATGTTCCTGCACACAATAGAAAAGGGAAAATGGTTGGGAATATGGGTTTGCCTTAGGTCAAACCCTAGTTTTGGAATTAATCATGAAATAGAATTGAACTGCAAATGAAGTATTGTAATGGAAATGATTTCCTTTTGAGGGAAATATTGAAATTTTTGAAACACTAATGTTATACCACTTTATGAAGTTTTGTTTGTTTTCACAAGGAATTAGGGTTTCATGTAGACAATCTTCATAAAACATAGAACATGAATGTCATCTCCAATGCTTGAATCTTGACTTTACTTCTGCTTCAATGCTTGAAAGAGGATTGACTGCTTGCTCAATTGAGATTTTGAATTCAAACTATGAATGCTTGATATGAATGTGTGATGTCAAAATGAGTAGACCTCCTTTTATACATGCTAGTTGAAAACACATTAATTTTTCAACACTAGTCGATATGGGATCCAGGTTCCTACCCATTTGATGTTATTGTTATGAGGCCCCAAAATGGGCCCTAATCGGGAAGATAATGGCATTGGGCACCCTGGTCCTAGACATTCAAGTCCCAGAATTTCGGGGAGAGAAATGCAGAAAGGGAAAATTTGAGCTTGATACATGGTGTGGGCAAAATCGAGGCTTTAATCAGGCCTTATAGGACGGACATGAAAGTGAGAGGGAGTACAATTTATGATGCTACATGTAGCCCCCACTTTAGTTTGAGTATGACACTAACCATACTCACGATAAAGTACAAAATTTGTATTGAAAACTTTCATTGAAAAACATCAAAGAGACAAGACTCGCCAAGCCCCCTAGGGACTTTAGGATCTTACTAATTCAACATCAAGATAAAATGGACATCATGAGAGAGAGAGAGAGAGAGAATCATGAATGCTAGCCTACTAAGGTTTGCTTACTATGAGTCATGTAAAAAATACCAAATTCCAAAGTGAAAGGATTAGTTTGCAAATTAATTTGAGTATCAAGACATGTGATAGTGTGTGCATAAAGTGAAACATTGAGTGAAGTGTATGTTGTTAGGATTCCCATAGATACTGAGGGGGGGGGGGGGGGGGGGGGGGTGAATCAGTATCTAACCGGTGAATAGAATTTCTTAACTTAAAACATGTAGAACATATTATAACAGTGTATCGGTATGCAAGAAATAATGCAATAAACAGAAATGAAAGCAACCACATAAGAAACACACCATAACACAATGATTTAACGAGGAAACCCGATGTGGGAAAAACCTCGGTGGGATTTGTGACCCGTAATATTCACTTACTGGCCAATAAGAGAATATTACTGCTACAAGAGGTGCCTGCACATGCAGGAAGGCCAACTGCCTAGAGCTCACTGCTCAAACACAAAATGGGAAGTCTCACTGACTTACAATGATGGATTATACAAATCCAATATCTTGTACTGCTTTAGAATAGCATCTATAATGCTAGATCTAGTACCGGTTGCTGCTCTGCTTCTTACATAAACCCTTAACCTATATTTCGCATAATAGGTCTGCCTTATATCTTTTCTTATCACTTCCAATATGTCTACAATGATCTCTCTTATATATAAGAGTCATTTTACAACTTGCCAAGTCGGCTTACAAAGATTTTACAATAATAAACAAAATATAATATAACAAAAATCATGTCGGCCTCTGTACCGGTATATTTCCTTTCTCTGTCGATGCCGGTGGTCTGAGTGTCGGTGTAGAGTCTGATCTTGCTAGTGTCGGTGTAGTGTAATGCCTTGCCGGTGCCATATGATTGTAAGGTTGCCATCAATGACAAAACCTTCAATCACCTACAATGTCTCATTGGAGTGTGCATATGCCAACAATCTCCCCCTTTGGCATTGATGGCAACACTCATGAGAAATAAAAAGTGTATCCAAAAATGTTTCCAAAAATATGTTACCAAAAATATAAGAATTCCCCTTGAGTAGATAAGTCTTTTGCCGGTTATTTTCTCATACTACTGCTCCCCCTTTGGCATCAATGACAAAGGTTGTCAAGGTGTCAATAGAGTTGTAGTCTCAACCTTGTAACTGGGTGGTTACAATTTGAAAAAGCTCTGCCAAAATCAAGTTTATACTCTCCATAAACTTCTTGTTGTCTCTTATTGTCGTCTCTATTCTTTTAACTGTACCGATGAGGTGCTGCATATGCTCTGCTGGTGTTTTTTGTCCCTGTACTAGTGCCTTAGATATTTCCTTCCGTAATGATGCTAGATAGTCCAATCTTGGACTCAGTCTTAGTCTCAAATTCTTTGCCTTATTTACTATTCTCTCCTTTTCTCTTCCTAGCTTAAGTAACTCTTCCTCAAAACTTGTTATCCTTTGCTCAAAAACTGATAATGTATCAGGTGAGTTAACAAAATTATCTGCAAGTTTATTGATTTCATCATGTACCTTGCTCATCTTCTTATCTATGTCTACTGTCAAAAGGTTTGTCTTGCAAGTATCTTTGTACAAAGTTTTAAATTCCTTCAATAAGTTACACAGTTCCAGTAGAAGTGTGTCAAAATCTCTAGGACACTTCTTTATTTGATCTTCAAAGAATTTTTGCTTTTCAATTTCTACCTTGTCCTTCAATGTCTCTTCCTTTAATTGCTCGATAGTCACTGTTTTCTCAGTGATGTATTTACACAAAGTATCATGTTGTTTTAAAGAATCCTTATTGTCTATGTTACAGTTAGGAGCTATTACCTTCAAAATTGGGATTGTGTCATCTATAGCTTTATAAGCCTATGAACTACAATCTGTTATCCTTTTGATGGAGTCCAAAAGTACTTCAGTTACATTTATTGATTTGTGGCCTACTGAGGAGGAACCAACATTCTGAATTCCGCCAGTGGAGGAAGTAACCAAGCTTGTTGTGACCTCTAGTAGGTCAGTCTGTGTTTGTATTTCCTTAAGCAATGGTTTGTGTACTTCTCTTGTTGTTGGTTGTACTATTTCCTCATGACTCTATTCCTGTACTTGTTCCTATTCTGGAGCCTTTTGCTCTTCTTGTTTCTCTGTTTGTTGCTCTGTGTATCATCTGTCAGTTTCTCTTGTGTTTGATCAGTTTGCTCAATTACCGGTGGCTCACTAGCCATGTCTGTCATACCAGTTGTATCTTTATCTACCACAATGTTGATCTTTTGTGTATCAACATCTACTGTGTATAGTACCTCAGGATTAGGATTTGTATCCTTCATGTCCATACTCTCAACTGTCGGTTGATCTTCAATAGTTTTTGCCGGTGATGTAATTTGAGACGGTGGGGATAAGTTATCTTTAACTTTGATGCTCAGAGGTCCACCAACCTTTCTTTTACCCTTGTCTCTTTCCTTCTGATATACCTTTATTGGTTTGAGGTTCCTGTATTCTTCCTATTTTTCTTTTTCAACTAGGAATATATCCCATGCATTTTTTGTTTCTTCAGTTACCTCATTAAATCTTCCAACCATTAAAGCAATATGTCGGTGTGTAGTTGAGAATACTGACCGATTGGCTTCAGCAATTAAATCATCTATCTCCTTAGGTGAGTTTACTGGATAAACAGCTAGTAACTTTTCAATTTTAATTTTCTTATCAAGCTCTATAACAGCTTGTCTTCTTGCTTCCAATCTTTTGAACAGTTCATTTGGTACTTCATCTATCACTTCCATCAAAAATTTCATATACATGTCCATGTGCAAAATAACACTATTTTCCACTTGTTCTTTTTCATCTGCTGTCAGAGTGTCATAGACCTTTCCCATGTTTTTGAGTTTCCCTTCCTCTGTAATTTCATTTAGCAATATGTCAAGAGGGGCCAAGTTTTGTTTTGTTCTCTTCTTCTTCTTTGGTGTCAACTTTTTCTTTGGTGTTGTCTTTCTAACTGGAGACCTTACTGATTGTTGTTTCTGTCTAGCCCTTCTAGGCGAAGGTGTGGTTGTCGGTGAAGGATCTCTTTTCTTTATAACTCTTTTGAAAGTTGTAGGCATGTCACTCTCCGAAGAAGTGCCTACCGGTGATAGGTGAGTTTCAGGCTGTAGAGTTCCTAACTCATCCTCAGTGATACCGGTTTGTTTCAGTATATCTTCTTTAATAGCCTTTGCCTGTCTAGAACCTCTTCTCACAACTACCTAAACCTTTTTCACTCTTTTTAGATTGTATTTTATTTTCTATGGTTTGAGCACTACCAAATACTTCTTCCTTTGGTTCATTTGGTGCTTCAAGAAGTGCTTTAGCATAAGTCTCAATTATATGATCATCAGTCTCATAACCCATCTCTGTTACCCAGATTGTTCTTGGGATGACTGCTTCCATCCAGATCTCATCCTTTTTTATTACAAAACATATATCATCCTTGTACTTTTCAACAATCTTCTGTGATAATCTGATTCTCTTCTTCATTTTGGCCTTAAGTGCTTGAAAATAATCATGAATGTTCTTTTCCTTGTCTTCACCCATGTTATTCAATAGTTCTATTAATTGTTTTCCTATCGGTATAACAAATCCAAGTGCTTTATAGCCTATACCGGGAACCTATTTGGTTATGTGTAGCATCAAGCATACAAGCAGATTACCAAACCTAAAAGTTCCTTTCTTATCTTTCTTTATCTTGCCTAAGTTGTCAATTAACTCATCTTTTAACCATTCACATATGTCAATTTCCACATTGTCTGTAACCATATCATAAGCACTCTTAATACACAAACTGGAAACTGAGTTGAGTCTATTTGCATGAGTTGCTTTATACCCTAAAATCATGCTAACAAATCTCACATTTATATCAGTCACATCATTTACCCTCAAGGACCTTCAGTCGGATGTTGTACCAGTTAAGTTCATAACTAGGTCATTGGAGACCTTCTTAGTCTTGTCTGGTCTTTTACCGGTGGAAGGTAACCATGTGACAACTTTCACAGCTTCCCTGGTAATTTTGTGAATTGCATCTAACCAGAAAAATTCACCATGTACTCTACTTAAGACTATCCTAATCACATCCTTGGGAAATTCAAGAATGCAGAGGATTTCAGTAAATCCTAGGATTTCAATGATTTTATGTTCCGGTTTTACATTTTTGAAATTATCACATATGACATATTTATACATTGTTTTGATCTCTTCATCTCCTAATTCGTCTATGTTGCAATGAATGTAAATTACGGGGTCTTCAGCATAAACAACTCCTTTTGGAATTTGAGAGAAAGCACCTACAGTGTCATCTTTCTTTGCTACCTCGAGAACCAGTTGAAACACGAGCCTAGGGCATTTTATAACCTCAACTACAGTAGGGTTTGCTATATATTCAAGTGTAGAGGTGGATGTCATGATGATAAATACCTTTTTCTACCTTTGGATGGATTGCTTGCTTGAAGTGCTTCACCTCTTTGCTCGAAATCCCTTAGCTCTGCAAATTTCGCGCTCTTCGAATGTTTGAAATCTCGGTGAAGTGAAATGGAGCCAAAACCACAAATTTATAATGTTTATTTGCCATCTACCACATTTAATGCATGTCGATTAAGTAGTCACTTAACATTTGTCTGCCGGTAATGAAGTAATTTCCAATTTCTCATCTCTAACCGAGGGAATAATAGCACATATGTCATTAGATTGGCAAACCATCAAGGAAACTTTCTTCAATTTGATGAAGAACTTCCTATTGGTGGAGCACTACTCTGTCGTGCCAATGGAGTAATACTCTGTCCTGCCAGTGGAGTGTTGATTGGTTCTACCGGTGGAGGAGTATTCCCAACATTTAGATCAGCTTTTCTAATCCATTGTTTTGAGAATTCTTGTTTTACCTCTTCAACTTTTTCTTTCCCTTTCAAGCTAGAACTTTTGTTATCTGTCGGTGATCCTTTGCTTCTACAAAATTTTGCAATATGTCCAATCTTGTTACATGCATAACAAGTCACATTATTCTTCTGAATAGCTTTCCCATAACCTATGTCAGTTTGTGTTCTACATTGATTAGATAGGTGTCCAAATCTTCCACAAACATAACATCTCACATTCATTCTGCAATTTTCAGAGTTGTGACCAACTTTGTTGCATTTTGAACATTGACCGGTGGGTGTGTTGATATTATGATAATTTCTAGATCTACATTCATTTTCTCTATGACCATACTTATTACAGTTAAAGCATTTTCCATTGAATTTATAAGTATTAGGTTGCCTTACCAGTTTGCTATGATCCTGAGGATTTGCAATACCAGAGCTTTCACCAACTTCAAAGCCAATTCCAGAAGTGTCACCCTTAGGTTTTTTATTCTTCAGCAAGGTGCCAAGTTCCTCTGAGCTTTTATTGAATTTTTCTTTATGTTGATTTGCAGTTTCTAGTTCTCTTTCTAAGACTTCTTTCTGCCTCATCAGTTCATTGGAGTCATTCTGAGTGTGCATCAGATTTGTCTTCAATAAATCATTTTCATAGCTAAGTCTTGTGTTCTCATTTGCTGCATCACTTAGTCTTCTAGTCAATTCTTCTTCATTCTTTTTCCTATCCTCAATTTCTTTACAGAATCTCATAGTCATATCTTGCATCTCATTCTTCATTGTTATATTCTCCAGTTTCAGCTTGCTTATATGATCATTAAGTGATTCCTTTTCATCATTCTCATTTTGCATCTTTTCACAAAGTTCTCTTCTCTTGTTTCTTGCAATAGTAAGATTCTCTTGAAGTGCCTGAATGATATCTTGAGCTGCCTTTAGATCATCTTCTAGTTTGATATTTTTCAATTTTTCTGTATCATAGTCTAAGAGAGATGCTTCAAGTTGCTTACTCAGGTTTTCCATATCTACCGGTGTCAAGATCTTCCTCAAGTTGTTAGGCTTCTGAAAACAGAGGACCAAGCTCTGATACCAATTGTTAGGATTCCCATAGATACTGAGAGAGGGGAGTGAATCAGTATCTAACCGATGAATAGAATTTTTTAACTTAAAACATGTAGAACATATTATAACAGTGTACCGATATGCAAGAAATAATGCAATAAACAAAAATGAAAGCAACCACATAAGAAACACACCATAACACAATGATTTAACGAGGAAACCCGATGTGGGAAAAACCTCGGTGGGATTTGTGACCCACAATATTCACTTACTGGCCAATAAGAGAATATTACTGCTACAAGAGGGGCCTACACATGCAAGAAGGCCAACTGCCTAGAGCTCACTGCTCAAACACAAAATGGGAAGTCTCACTGACTTACAATGATGGATTATACAAATCCAATATCTTGTACTGCTTCAGAATAGCATCTATAATGCCAGATCCAGTACCGGTTGCTGCTTTGCTTCTTACGTAAACCCTTAACCTATATTTCGCATAATAGGTCTGCCTTATATCTTTTCTTATCACTTCCAATATGTCTACAATGAACTCTCTTATATATAAGAGTCATTTTGCAACTTGCCAAGTCGGCTTACAAAGATTTTACAATAATAAACAAAATATAATATAACAAAAATCCTGTCGGCCTCTGTGTCGGTATATTTCCTTTCTCTGCCGGTGCCGATGGTCTGAGTTTCGGTGTAGAGTCTGATCTTGCTAGTGCCGGTGTAGTGTAATACCTTGCCGGTGTAATGCCTTGCCGGTGCCATACGATTGTAAGATTGCCATCAATGACAAAACCTTCAATCACCTACAATGTCTCATTGGAGTGTGCAAATTAATTTGAGTATCAAGACATGTGATAGTGTGTGCATAAAGTGAAACATTGAGTGAAGTGTATGCCCCATGTTAAAGCAATTGCATATGCCTTATCGAGAGCAATTGCTTTAAGGTAGCATGCAACCAAAGACAAGCACGTTACCACATTGGTATGCCCCCAAGAAAGGACAAATCAAAGGATAATGGTCACAAAACATTAAAACACATAAGGGATCCACTAAATCTGAGGTTGGTATGCTCTTATGATCTAAATAATTATCATGAAATATTTGTATTGAATTGACCTCATCCCCCAAAGATAGTGAAACCACAAGCACAATGGAAGAAGGGAACATGTGTCTTTTGAGTCAATATGGAAGAGACCAAAAGAGATCTCAATGCTTTGCATCATCGCCAAGTAGACAACACAAAGGGACAACAAATAGAAGAATTGAGATACAAATAGAAGCATGTCACAATAGATTTGGTCTCTTTATTACCTTGCATCAGCAGAGTAACAAGGGTCATCCAAAGAGAACCTAACATAACAGAAAAACACATCACGAGAGAAACACATCATGAAAAAGCAAGAGAGGAGAGAGAGTCTACGACATGAATGAAGATAATCAAGTAAATAATCTACCTCCCAATCTTGTTGAACATTGTTTTCAAAAGGTGGACAAAATGCAAGAGGAGCAACTTTGAGCATGATAGATGGAGCTACCACAAATTCCAAACAAGGAACATGCTCTAATGATGAGTCACTTTGTCTGTCACTAGGACCTAGGATTAATGCTTATGAAAATTGTTTAGATAGATCATTTCCAACATCAACAAGCTCATATTAATCATTAGAATCAACATTATTATCATTCTTATCAACTAGAGCCATTGAAGGAGATTGTTCAAATTGACTCACTTGAAGCTGATAATTATGAAGCACTATGCACAACTGTGTAAAGGAAGTAAACTCGAGGAGAAGAGAAGCTTGTCCCTAATGTCTTTTTATAAATTAGAAATAAAAATTCTTTGAACATCTTCATCAGACATAAGATCAGAAATTTGAGAATACAAATGTTTATATCTACCAATAAAATTAGTCACTTTTTCTTTAACGACTTGCTTACAATGAATAAAATTAGTCCAAGTAAAATTATGACCAATATTATTGTGAAATTGTTGAATGAAAGCATTAGCTAATTGTTGAAATTATGTAATAGAATAAGGAGTCAAAAAATAATACCATTGCAAATCTTTATCCCTAAAGGCTGGAGTAAAAAATTTAGCCATAAGTCTTTGATCATGAGCAAAGTCACTAGACACAAAGTTTAAAATGTTTTCACATGAGTCAAGGGACCACTTTTTCCATTTTAAAGCTCCAATTGAGGGACTTCCATATGTTAAGGAGGGACAACATGGATAATGTCATTAGATAATGGGCTCGCTACATCAAATGTGGGCGCATTAAACTTGGATTGGGTAATGGAAGCCAACTATTGTTGCAAGGATGAGACAGTTTGGGCTAAGTTATTGATGGTTGCTTTGGTGGATAGACTGAAATTGGACATATTGGATTGTGATGGAGGAGTAACATTATTGTATGTAGGTTGAGGTTGAGAATAAGGAGGTGAAACACTATGATGTGTGGGTATGGGAGATGACTAGGTCACAAATGGAAGACTCACAAAAGGAGGTATAAAAGAATTTTGATTAACAAGGTTGCCCCCTTGACTAACATGTGTAGGTTTAACATTTTTTGTGGAAGTAGCCATGATAGAAGATGTAAATATAGGCACACTGGGAAAGGATGTAGGTAGGAATAGAATGATTGACTTGACTAGTGGTTTGAGTGTATCCAAGGATGGTCATCCAAAGAGAACCTAACACAACAAAAATACACATCACGAACAAGCAAGAGAGGAGAGACAGTCTATGGCACAAATGAAGCTAATCAAGCAAATCATCAGCCTCCCAATCTTGTTGAACATTGTTTTCTGAAGGTGGACAAAAAGAAAGAGGAGCAACTTTGAGCATGATAGATAAAGCTACCACAAATTCCAAACAAGGAACATGCTCTAATGATGAGTCACTTTGTCTATCACTAGGAGCTAGGATTAATGCTTTTGAAAATTGTTTAGATTGTCAACATCAACAAGCTCATATTCATCATTAGAATCAACAATGTTATTATTCTTATCATTTGGAGCCATTGAAGAAAATTGTTCAAATTGACTCACTTGAAGCTAATAATTATGAAGCACTATGCACAACTGCATAAAGGAAGTAAACTAGGAAAATAGAAGCTTATCCCTAATTTATTTTTATAAATTAGCAATAAAAATTCTTTGAACATCTTGATCAGACATAAAATAAGAAATTTGAGAATACAAATGTTATATCTACCAATAAAATTAGTCACTTTTTCTTTAACACCTTGCTTACAATGAATCAAATCAGTCCAAGTAAAATTAGGACCAATATTATTGCAAAATTGTTGAATGAAAGCATTAGCTAATTGTTGAAATTATGTAATAGAATAAGGAGGCAAAAAACAATACCATTGCAAAGCTTTATCCCTAAAGGTTCGAGTAAACAATTTAGTCATAAGTCTTTGATCATGAGCAAAGTCACTAGACACAAAGTTTGAAATGTTTTCACGAGTCAAGGTATCACTTTTTCCATTGTAAATCTCCAATTTAGGGACTTCCATATGTTTAGGAGGGACAACATGGACAATGTCATCAGATAATGGGCTCGCTACATCAAATGTGGGTGCATTAAACTTGGATTGGGTAATGGAAGCCAACTATTGTTGCAGCGATGAGACAGTTTGGGCTAATTTATTAATGGTTGCTTCGGTGGATAGATTAAAATTGAACATATTGGATTGTGATGGAGGAGTAACATTGTTGTATGTAGGTTGAGGTTGAGAATAAGGAGGTCGAAAAATATGATATGTCGGTATGGGAGATGATTAGGTCACAAATGGAAGACTCGTGAAAGGAGGTCTAAAAGAATTTTGATTAATAGGGTTAGCCCCTTGACTAACATGTGTAGATTTAACATTTTGTGTAGAAGTAGACATGATAGAAGATGTAAATGTAGGCACACTAGGCAAGGATGTAGGCATAGGAATAGAATGATTGAATTGACTAGTGGTTTGAGTGTATCCAAGGACTTCAGCACAACTATTGATAGGCATGATATTAGTGTCAATAATATGAGCAAGGCCATGCAACAAATCAACACCAATTTTATTACTTTGAACCATTCTTTTTAATCCTTCAAGCAATGAGATTGCTTCACTTTCCAGGTATTGTTGACTCATCCATTGTTGAAGATTTTCATTTTCATTGTCAATTTTCTCCAATTGATCAATAAAAACCATAGTTAGTGATTCATCCACATCATGAGAATTATGAAAAGAATGGGGATAAATGACATCATTTGTTGGATTAGAGGAACCACCAACATTCTCATGAAACAAGTTATGCAGATTAGACTCCATATCCTTAGTAATTAAACCTTGGGAAGCCTTAATTTTTCAACTTCTTTTCACGAGAATATTGTAGGTAGGGCTAATGGTTACAAAATTCATGCACAAAAGAGGGAAATTTGAATGCACAAATTGAAAATTGTGATTAAACAATGCAAAATTTTGCAAAAGTGATTGATTAACCAATTAATTAAACAATGTGATTTGTGAATTTGAAAGATAATTACCTCTAAATCATAACATAACATATCATAAAGACCAGATCTGAAAATAGATTTGAAAAATTATGCCACCCACAATTAAATTTTAGAATTATAAATTAGTTTTTTGTGAATTCAACCTCTAAATTTATGTAATTCAATTGAAAATGAGATCTATAAGTGCAAATTTGAATTTTAAATTGCATACAGAATTAGATTTGAAATAATGAATCCAAATTATGCAACCCACAAGTTCAATTTTAGAATTATAAATCAAGGTTTGTGTGAGTTTAACCTTTAAATTTAACCCTAATTGTAAGAATGTTGTGTGTTCGATTCACGTCAAGTTCACCAAAATATAAAGGTGAAAAATATTATGGTTTCACCCAAAATGTAGTAAAACCACTAATATTTTGTTTAGAGACCTTCACGTTAGGGAAAGATGGAATTAATAGATCTAGCCTTGATAGATATAGATTCTGATTAGATTCTAGGGGTTTTAGATGTGCTTCTTCTTTCCCTTTAAATTGAATTGATTTAATTAACAGTGCTGAAATTAGGATAAATGTGTGCAAATGGAAGCATTTATGTATAAACAAAGAGCTACAGTCGTCAAATAGAGCTACGAACCTAGATCTGAGCTTGATATGTGAATGTTTGGATCTATTCCTAGAAGGTCATCTTGAATTGTCGAGACCGAAATGCTCATCGCTCTAGTGCTCCAAACTTTTTTCCGTCCAAAGGGAACTTGTTCGTCTTTGTGAATAATGTCAATCCTAAAAATTGCAACTTTGTACTTGTTCCTACACATAGCAAAGAAGGGAATATGATTGGGAATAGGGGTTTGCCTTAGGTCAAACCCCGGTTTTTGAATTAGCCATGAAATATAATTGAAATGTAAATGAAGTACTGTAAGGGCAATGATTTCCTTTTGAGGGAAATGCTAAAATATCTGAAACACTAATGTTATTCCTCTTTATGAAGTTTTGTTTGTCTTCACAAGGAATTAGGGTTTCGGGTAGGTAGTCTTCATAAAACATAGAACATGAATGTCATCTCCAATGCTTAAATCTTGACTTTACTTCTGTTCCAATGCTTGAAAGAAGATTGATTGCTTGCTCACTTGAGATCTTGAATTTGAATTATGAATGCTTGATATAAATGTGTGATGTCAAAATGAGAGGGGTAGACCTCCTTTTATACATGCTAGTCGAAAAACAAATTAATTTTCTAACACTGGCTGACACGAGATCCAAGTTCCCACCCATTTCGTGTTACCATTATGAGGCCCCAAAATGGGACCTAATTGGGAGAACCAGGGCGTGGGTGCTCTAGTCCCCAAGGACCAAGATGTGGCCACCATGGTCCTCGCTATAATGTCCCCAGTTTTAATAAAGTGACAATTAAGTTAATTAATTAAGTGGTCCTAAATTTTAAATAATATCATAAGGACTTATTTAATTAATTAATTTAATTATTAAATAAAGGGGCCCAAATTAATAAAATAATAAACTATTATCGGCCTGCTTGTAACCCTTCGGGAAACTTCCCAGAGCTCTTTATAAGGCCGAGTTTGGCGTAGTTGTAGGGATGTGAATTTGGTGTTTTCTCTGTATGTGTGAATTTCGATTGGAGTTTAGATGTTAGCCATTTTGGAGGTGGAAGATCCTCCCTACTTGGCATTCGCAGTTTCAGTGGTTCATAGCCACCCTAGCCTGCCATTGGAAATATCATTCTGATATTTCATATTATGCTACAAATTTGTGAAGTCTTCATTCAAAGACAAATTTGTATTAGACAACAATATCTGATATTGTGTTATGAATAATATTCATAATCCGAGCATTCCAGTATTCTATTAATTGTCAGTAACATCATTGCTTGTCTTTACATCTCTCACATAGTGATAGCACCAACATATTGCATATAATAGAACCATCTTTTCGAGGCCGAGATTATTAGTTTTGTATGTAGGAGAGTCAATTGACCGTACGGAAGGCAAAGAGCATACAGAATGGAGGGTCATACGGTGGAGGTGGTGTTGGTCATACGATGGAGGTTGTATTGGTTGAACGATGGAGGTCGTGTTGATCATACGGTGGAGGTTGTGTTGTCGTACAACAAGATAAGCGTACAGTACATTACACTCGCCAATTAGGGAGTCATGATTTTAGGGGAGAAAGTGCATATGATGAAAATATTGAGTTTAATGCATGGTGTGGGCAGAATCAGGGCTTCAATCAGGCCTTGCAGAACTAACGCTAAAGTGAGGGCCCAAATGAGGACAAAATTGTAAGGTAGTGCAATTTAGGATGCTGCACCTTCTATATGAGACATAAATGTTGCATGTCTAGTGTATGCGTTAGGCACAAAATGCCTATAAAATTTCATGGATTGGTTAATCACAACGCTATTGGGATTATATATTATGAAATAACATGGATGCACAAAGAAAATGTATGCTTTAACATAAACAATAGATGCATCATTCCATTAAAATATATGTATGTATGTACACATACACATACACATACACATACAGACATACATACATATACATATACATATACATATACATATACATATACAAGGTCAACAAAAAATTTAGTAAGTACTACACCCAAGAAAATCAAGAAATACAATTCGATTACCTATTTTCAACCGACACGCATTGCCCCTTTCTTTTCACTTTATATTTGGCTTCTCCTAAGCTTGCGGGTTGACGAGTATCACCATTAGCCCTTGCGTCTATTTGTCTAATATATGAAATGATTTATCCCTAGCATGTGAATTGATGGGCATCGCCATTCCGAATCACATTACATATAAACAAAGATTGCTCAAAGAATTGGGTTGAAAATAAAGAGGGATTCATTGCACGTTGTTAAAGGAAAATGAATTACATATTAATTATTCGGTGGCTCTGATTAATGATCAAGATAGCACTAAATTTAGCAAATCCTTTAAATTAAGGGTATCTTAAATCCTTTAAATTAAGGGTATCTTAAGGGTGTCATTCAGCACATTGAACAAGATTTTGAATTTGATAATGTCTTTTATAATGTATGACTTTCAGAGAGTGAATTTTTTTTCCTCCCACCCTTTTTTTTGAATCACTTTTCCATTAATATGAGCAAAACCCCGGCCTATTCTAATTTGGGAGCTATAATTCCCCGGGTGGATTCTAGCACTATAGCCTCCCACCCACCCGGCAATAGAAAGGGAGGGAATTTTAGGGCCCCCTTTTGTCCTCCCACCCACCCCTACCGCCATGGTTAACCGGATGGGAAGCAATGCCCCTTCCTCAACCTTGCTGGATGGTTTGGCCGTAGAATGATCTGTGGACAAAACAACTTTTCCTTTCAGCATCACCTACATATTCAAGAATAGTATCTAGAAAAGATTCACACATGATATGATTGTATGATGCAAATCAAAAAGCTCACTTGAAAGACTGGAAAGCGAGTGTTCAACTGTTGCAGCAACTGGATACATATGAAGGAAAGCAAACTTAAAATCATATAATTGAACTTGAAAATGGGTATCCAAATGAAGATACACTAAACAAAAACAAACTTAGGTGATTAGAATAACATAGAAATTTCTCAACGGTTCGCAAACAATATGAAGGAGAAAATGGTGCCATGAGTTTTGATGTGATTAGCTGGTTGATTGAAGAAAGCATTTTGAATTGAATTTTAAGTTAATTCATTAACAATAAAAAGAAGAGCTAACATTGAATTTCAATTATATCGCTGTGTTGCTGTGAAGTGAGAATGTATTAGAAGATGCAATGAGCGTGGGAGAAAATTTGGTGTGAAAGCATTCATCTTTGGTAATTGAACTCTATCCTGCACTACTTGTTTTGAGATCAAACTCGTTGCTGTTGATTTGAGGTGATTTAATTGGTGATAAATTTTCTTAAAAGAAGTTTTATTGGAGTGGAAGAATTTAATGTGTTGCCTCACCCTCAAATTACATGAGATGTGTGAAGCAATTTGATTGCCCAACTTGTGGTCCTTGTTGTAATCATACAAGGATTCTTTTCTATTCTTTGTTGTTTCTCCAAGATTCAATGAGTTTTGATTCGGCATTTTCAATGCATAGGTGTTCAAAATTATGTTTTAATTGATTTAATAATAGTTTCTAATTATATTATAAATTAAAGATATATCGATTTGTCGAGTGAGTGAGTTAGTTTTGTTTAGTTAAGTTTATTCACAAGTTTGTGTCTATGTATTGGAAGTTAAATTTTTATTATAATTTATTTTTTATTTAGTGTTCTATTAGTTCTTATAGAGATATTTTGTTTCATAGTCAAAAAAATCATATAAGATATTATGTAAAACAAGATTAAAGTCAAGGTGTATCTTTTTGTTTATAATAGGGTTCATTAAAAAAGAGAGGTGTCATTGTTTCCATTGTATTTTGGCGCATTATCACTTGTATGCGACATCCATCTTAAGGGAGGCATTATAAAAATAGGTCTCAAAATTACATTTATTTAGTAGAAAACTCACCAAAGGAAGGAGGCACGGGACGATGGAGGACATTTAACGACCTCTTGTCAATCACTAGCGATGACTTCATGAAATTGCATTAGTAACAAAACTATTTGTGTCAAAATGACTAAAGCCAAGATCAGTTTCTAGGTGGCAACAACAATCATCTCATATCGTTTGTGATCAGAGTTGCAATGATCTATAATGGTGGTTGCATACGCGACAATGAGGGCTTGGTGTTCAAGAATTTTATGTTGTGGTTGGATATATGTATATCCCCAATCACATTTCATGGTTATTTGTGAATGAATTTGTTTGTCCCCATTCACGAGATGATGTAAATGATTGGATGTGTTTGTTCCCAATCACATGAGTTGGTAATTACGATTGGATGTGTGTGTCCCCAATCATAATTGTTGTGAGCATATGTATTCATCCTTATTCATAACCTTGATATTGGATAGATGTGTTTGTCCTTATCCTATCTTGATGTAAGACCTTGGATAGATGTTTTAGTCCCTATCCTTGGTTACATGGGTAGATGTGTTTGTCTCTATCCTTGGATGAAAACATAAGTAAACATAGTGAGATGAGTTCCACTATTGCTTGTCACAAGTAGATGTGTATGTCCCTACTCATACCTTAGGATGAACTATTGAGTGTGCTCATCAAGTATTGTGATGTACTTTCTCCTCATGTTCACACTAAAGGGGGTGTTGGGAATTAGTGTTCATATATAGGTGTTACGAATATTAGGATGCATAAAATAATAAGTTGATAGGTTTGTTGAGTGTTGGGAATATCAAATCATTCTAGTAGGTTGTTCTAGTGTGTCATGTCATAATTATATGTTAGTTGGTTGTACTCTAATGGTTGGTATTATGAGTTGTCAAAACAACTCATATATAATAGGAGTTTGTTTATTTATTACCCCATAAATGGAGTTGTTATAGGAGCCTTCCTATAATATAAGTAATATAACTCCTATATATGTACATGTAATTTATATTAAACAAGGAGAGAATATGAAATAAATATAATATTATTGTGTGGAAATATGCTTTTGATTTTTGTTACTTATAGGTTGTTTCACCGAGAGGCGATCTACAATGGGAGCAACAATTTGTGCAAACAAAAACCAATCAAGATAAAATTGATGCTTGTTCACATGAGGTGAGTTGGATGGTAGAGCAGTGGGAAATAAAACTAATTTTATGTCCCTAAATAGTTGAATAGTAGTGCAACATAAGAGTGGGGAATAAACATTAATTCATTGTTCCTAAATAGTTAAATAGTAGCATTGAAATTGAAATGACACAAAAAATAGATTAAATTCCTATTCCCAACCATCTTTAAATGAAAATAGTCTAATGTCTAAGAGAGAAGTTGGTGTATATCAAATATGAAAAAGAATTTAAACCTATGTCAGTCTAAAGAAGGTTCATTCATTCATTTTTTGTAGAAAGAAAAAGCTTTTATACCTTACGAGATCACAGAGTATGTGAAAATTTTATAGCCGCAAGTGAAGACTTAGTCCATAAGTTTAGTTTCTTAAACAATATTTAATAATTGTTTGTGTGTCCTATAGGTTTTGAGCAGCATGGAGAGGAGGAAAAGCTCCCTGGTAAAGGATTAGTATTGTGATATGGGCAAGTTCCTTTCCTATTTCATCTTCTCATCTTAGCTAATGATTATTGTTCATAGGTAGTTCTAAACACTTATTATGCATTCCATATACCTTGTTGAATGTTCCTAAAAAAACATATTTTTCATTTATGCATGATAGAGGGCATGTTGGAAAGTTTGTAGAATCTAGCTTTATTATTTTGGTTGTCTTTTTTTGAGATCTTCCAAAAATTATAGTGAAAGTGACTTGACCAAAAGTATTGCAATTGCTGAAAGTTTTTGGGTGGGATCACTTTTGAAGTCGTCTCCTTCTCTAATTTCTATCCTTATATTATTCTCAAGATTTTGGCTTCTACAGCCGTCTCCTTCATCATTCACTATCATTAAATTAACAAGCTTATGCCTTGTATTGATGTCTCTTTCAATAATGCCAGATGATCTAATTTCATATGTAGGACAATGGTTGGTCTTTCTCAGTATCTCTCTCCATTCTTGCTCTTCTCATTTTTCTCTTACCTTACAATCATTATATTCAATGAGGCATCTCTTCTATTGGCAATTTTTTTCTTCCCGAGTAGTTTGCATGCATGCACAATCAACATCTATAGACTACTATTGCTTCCTCTCATAGATCCTCATTATCGGAGGTGATATGCATAGTTCTCTTAATTCACAATCAACATCTATAGCCTACTATTGCTTCCTTTCATGGACTCAATTCAAGCCAATAAGATTATCTTATTGTTCTCCATTGTTGTTCTATCTGACTTGCCATCAATTTTTTAATACATTTCATTGCATGAGATTAAGGAGAAAACATTTAATATTAGACAAATTTTATTTCTTTAAAAAATATATATGTGGTAGAGATGGCTAAGGCTCTGAATTCACCATTCTCTATCTCTATTCTCCACAACGTAGCAATAAACAAATAAAGTTTCTTTGTATTTTTCTAAAACAACCTCTCTCCTTTACTTTGTTATATACAAAGAAAAAAATGTTAATGAGACACTATTCAAGTTCTCTATCAAACATAAATATATTTTAATAAATAGAAATATATTTATATTAATTATATTCAGTTATATATGTAAATAAATACTCATATCTACTTATTTATGAAATTATATCAATATTTTATATTACAGATAAAATTCTCAAAAATGTATGAAGAGCATATTTATACTTGCATTGAAGCATGGAAAAATTTATATTATGTCAACTTGAGTATGAAGATAACAATATGATGATTTATCTACCCACGTCTCAAGGAATCTGAATACATTTATACATTGGTAATCTGTACCATCTTGCAAAGTCACACAAGGTAATCTTTTATAAACTATAACATTCAATATCAAATCAAATATAAGCAATAATAAAGAAGTGAAATTAGTTTTTGATAGAAGAATAAGGTACAATTTTACCAATAAAATATTTTTCTCAATAACATTTCCAAAAAAAATTAATTTTTTTAAGAAACAAATTAGTTTTATTTATTTTCATATTTCATCAAGACCTTATTTAAATGATTACCTTGGTCAACCAATCTTAAAGCAATAGTTTAATTTGTAAATTTATTCCTTGTATATCTTTTAAAAAATAATAATAACCTAAATAATACTTTATAATCCTGGAACAAAATATAGAGTCATCAAAGAATTTAAAAGATAAATTTCAAATACTATTTATTTTCATTATGCGAACAAGACTAAATTAACAATTGTAGAGTTTTGAATGACATGTCCAAAAACAAGGTTCAATTTAAAAGAAACAAATTAGTTTGAAATTTTTTTAATACCTATTTCATCAAGACCTTATTTAAATAATTACCTTTGTCAATCAAACTTAAAACAATAGTTTAATTTGTAAATTTATTCTTTTTTGTTCTTGTATATCTTAAATAAAATAATATGAATAATTCTTTATAATAATGGAACAAAATATAGAATCATGGAAAAACTTAAAAAGATAAATTTCAAATTGCAAGAACAAGATTAAATAATGCAAATAGTTAATAAAATTATAATTTTTTAAACAAAATATTAATCAAAGAATTATGTTATTTCATAAAGGAGTAGTTTTGCATTTTATGAAAGTAAACTAGTTTTAGTTGGTTTTCTTTCTAGAATTTAAATGCTTATATCTTGGTTCTAATAGAATCTTGAATAAAAAGTGATTTATTTGTCGTTGAACATTTTTTTCCTCATGGTAACAATTTCTTTTTTAAATTCAAATAGTCAAATAAAAAATGATAACTTTAATTCTTTTCAAATCATAATTTTCAGTTACCCTATTAAGATTAAAAGTTGAGTTCAAATTACTAATTGTCTATTACAATGCTTGAAAGATATAATTTAATTCTTCATTGATTTTTAATCTAATCTATAGAATGTTATTTATTAGATTATGCCAAATGCAAGTTTTTAGATTAAATTTGTGTTCTATTTGGGTGATTGTGTATAGCGTTTAATAATATTGAACAAAAATTCACATTTATTTCATTGCCATTTTTTAAGTTCAAAGTCTGAATAAAGCTTGTAGTGTCATTAAGATAATAAGAATTGGTTGGGAGATTGTTGGCAAATCTTGTGAGAATTGGTTTCATACTTGCATAAGGCATTTTGATTAAAACATTTCTAAAGTCTTTTCTTTATATTATATTTTGTGATTGTTTTGGCTTCTCAAATTAGTTGCCTTGTGGTGCAAGCAGGAGAAATCAATGTTGTCTTTCGATTGGTTGTCTTTAATTTTTAATATTGATGAATATGAGATTGAGATTGGAATAGACGCCAAATGGAAACCCATCAATTTATGTTTGAGTATTTTATTGAGATCTACATTTAATTTATGTTTTAGATAAAGTTTACTTATTTTACATTTTTTTATTGGATTGTGTAATATGCAAACCTTACAATATACAACTACATAAAGAAATAATACATGAATAGATCACACAACCAAACACCTACATGATAGCTACATCACCTAGCCAAAAAGCAGGGAATATTTTATACTTTTTTTGTCTAAATAAATCTACAAAAAGTTTAGTAGAGTTTTCTTAAATTTTTTAAGTTACTTAAAAAAATTAATATAAATTGAAAATCATATATCTTAGGTCTTGAAGTTGACATTAAAATTGCATGTTTTTGATCTTACAATCATATTAGACTTCAGTTTGTATTTTTAACAATATAACATTTTAGATCCTATATTTATTTTAAATTTTTCTTAAAAAAATTCATTTCAACTTCTCCAACAATTTATTTTCATAAAAATGTTTCAATGAGAGTTGTGTGTTGGCTTCAAGTTGCAAGTTTCAATTGACACAACCACTAATTCATCCTCTAATGATGGCATAATACTTGAAGATCTCTCTAGATCTTATTGAGCCAATTCACAAGGTTTGAATTAACAAAGTTTTAATTTTTTGATTAAAAAAATTCTATTTTATCAAATATATTTGTTTAACAAGAAAAATAACAAGGCCTTTTCACTTGATTCTTCAATGTTATCTTCAAAACAACTTTATGATTATTTTTTTGGGGACAGTAATTGTATATATTTTATTGATATTCAAAAAAAAGTAGATCTAATTTAGTATTGTCTATCCATATCACAAAAAGTAATTTCCAAAAAAACTCTAAAATAGTCCAAATACTTGTCAAAAATTAGCCAAACCCTACCCCCACCTACACATTTCATCATTGTACTTCCATCTCTACAATATAATTGTAAATTTCAAAATGATGCCCATTCCAGAACATCCACTAAAGCCCTACCCCCATCTACTAGAATTCTTCCCTATACACCTTATTAAATACCATATAATTGTTTTATACATGAAACTGTTTATATTGAAATAACATAAACAAACTATAAACAACAAAAAACATAAGTTTTCATTTCTTTTCAATGCTTCCTCACTACTTTCAAGGGTCCATTGATGCATTGGTCCTTCAGCTCAAAGCTTGCTTCTATCTCTTCCTTCATTCTTGCCTTCCTTTTTCCTTTGGCACAATATCATTCCTTCTCCATAGGCAATGGATCAACGAATTCCATTCAATATATGCTTTTGTCTTTTGCTCATCCTTGTTTGTACCATTCGCCTAGCCAATGAAAGGCATTAGTTGTTAGGGGTTGTCATTTGTGCCCTTGGTCTCCTCCACAGGCAAGAACCTGACCCCCACACTTGCCTTCTCTAGCATCGATTTCATCCCATAAAACCAATCACTTTTCACACAACCCTTCAATGCCCATTCAACATCCTCCTTCCACCCAACCTCCAAACCCCACACCACCACCATTGATACAATATCAATGTTCATTTTGTACATGTGCTCTGTATGTAAGAATTCTTCATCAAGCATAACTTCTAGGATTTGGATGAAGATATTGTCATCAAATTTAAATAATTTTTTCATATTTTTTTCTCAATAATTTTGCCCCTAAATGCTAATTGTTGCCTTGGCGTTATCAAGGAAAAGGTGTCGTCCATGTTGCAATTCAGTTGCCACCTGTCCTCGGTTGTGAGAACCAAGTGCATTCATCACAGGTTTTATTACCACCTTGGTGACACATGCCATATAACTCTGCCATGACTACTTTCCATTAAAAGCTTCTAAAAAAAACAACACATGATTCCACCTCAAATATTGAGCTCAAG
This sequence comes from Cryptomeria japonica, assembly GCF_030272615.1. Lineage (NCBI taxonomy): Eukaryota > Viridiplantae > Streptophyta > Pinopsida > Cupressales > Cupressaceae > Cryptomeria > Cryptomeria japonica. The sequence continues at coordinate 156,122,874 of NC_081409.1, forward strand.
ATTGCGAAAAATCTTCCACTATACTAGTTGAATTATCATCAAGTTGCACTACCCATCTGGATATCTTGTTTGCCACATCATTCCCCAATCTCCTCACATGCCCAACTATCAATCTCTTCAAATGTTTCTAATAAATGCTTGGCAACAAATATGTTTTTATTCAAATTCCATGCATGAATTTCACCATTTTTTAATGCATTAATAATAATTAAAGAATCTCCTTCAAGCTGAATTTTTCAGAGATCCAATTTGTTCCCCATCTTCAAATATTTAATGGCTGCCTAAGCATTGACTTCATTGTTCATTTCTTCAGCCAATTTTCGCACTCCAATTGCTACAATATTACCCTCCCAATCACGTGCCACAAATCGAGCTCCCGACGGTCCTGGATTGCCCTTTGAATCCCCATCAAAGTTTATTTTATACCACCCTTCCCTTTGTTTGGACCACTCTACCACCTTCATTTTATCGGACTTTGAATTAACTCAATCCAGTCCATTAACAGACCGAAACAACTTTATAATTCTTGACATAATGTTTTTTTATGGTAATAATTTGCCTTTTAATATTGAAACTTTAAACAATATTATTATTCCCCTTGCCATTTATGATTAATTGCAACTTCATTGATGTTATCTTCCTTCTTATAATTGTAGGAAAAGATATAATTCATGTTGAAAATATGAGATTATTGCAATCATTGGATGTTATATGGTTCCTAAGATTAATTGCAACTTCATTGCTATCACCATTAAAAGATATCAATGTAATCACATGCAATTTGGATATTGATATAGTAGATTGTATTTATGGTTCTTGTAATAGGATGTGTTGGTGTAACCTTATTAGACATGCTTTGTATCTTGGATATTCATTATTGTTGAAATTAGAGGTTAAAATTCATGATGGAATAGAAGATATTATTCAGATTAGTAATATGTGTATTTTATGTTATTGAGATGAGAATTATGATTTAGTCTTGTGAGAAATCTTCTATTTGATAATAGGAATATAATAAGGCAAATTGTCATTGTGGGATTGGCTATGGATATTTAGATGGTTAGAATAATTGAATAGGAACATTTGGATTTGGTACATTAAAATGAACGTATAGCTTAGAAGTAAAATGGGTGGTATTGTATATGAATAATGGCAGGTTTAATGGATGTTTTCTATGATCTTAGATGAAATGATTATTAGGATTATTGTAGGAAAATATATGATTTGGTTGTATAATGTTGTTATAATCTTAATGTTAAGTAAAGTAATGGCACTGAAATACCCTAGCAGGAAAGTTAGTCTATTTGATGATGATTAATTCCACTTGCATACTTACATTCTTATAATCATGTTTAGAATTGATTATGCTTGTGACTAGATAGTGTATGTATTATTATGTTCATGCTAGATGATGTCTATGTACATTGGAATTACTTGTGTTATTATGAATCTTTTTTAAAAAAATCATCTCTATAACATAATTGTAGGAACCTTATAACATCCAATGATTGCAATAATCTCATATTTTCACATGAACCTAATAATTCACAGCAAGGAACATCAATCTTGCTCGAAAGTCATAACAACATAAATATACATCTTTGATCATAAAAAAATCAATCATGGGTCAAGACAAGAATTCACAAGGACCCGAAAATCAGCCTTTGGACTAGTAAAAATCACAACAGATAACAAAAACAACTTTGGAAATCCGATATAGCAAACTAGCGCGTTTGCAGTCTCAATCACTGCATTTACAAAAAAGTACAACACATACAATAACTAGTTCAACACATTTAATGAACAATTTAGCATATATAATAGCCAAAATTACACTTTTAAGCCACAAAACAACGCACACGCAAGACAAAATAGCACATAAAAGATTACAAAACGATGCATACAAGATACAAAGTGCATACGTCTTCCAAACTAGTGCATTTACACAATACATCAACGCATATAACAATAGGTCTAGCGCATATGCTCACCAGATTAGCGCGTTTAAGACAAAGAGATAAAAAAGTCTTAGAAATGAAACATAAATAATTGGCTAAGTCCAAAAATGAAATAAATACTTAAACCAAAGCCAAATATAAAGATATAAGGTGAAATCCATATAGAGCAAGGTTACAAAAATTGGCAAATGAATCGAAGCACCAAAACATAGTGTATTGCATCCGACTACCATACCAAAAAAAATTCATGGAGCAAAATCTCCTGAACACTCATGATCTCCAAATAATTGTCATGAACCATATTTATCTGTAATTATTTATTAGGAAAATAATGCTTATTTTTTAATTTATGAAATTGAAATATAATGGAAATGGAATTTTTAATGAAATAAGATAGGAGATCAAATGCAATGAAATATTTACATGCAATTGAATGACCAGTATTATTTTTATTAAGAAATTGGGATCGTCATTGCTAATGAGCAATTGAGTGCAGGAACAGGGGAACGTGAATGAAGACGATAACATGGTTCGGGTAGAGTTGTTTTAGCTCATGGACTTCGCTAGAATATATGGGAATCTTACACACCACTTTAGAATATATATGTGTATATGTTGCATGATTTAATTTTGTGATTGAATCAAATCCGAATTTGCATAAGTGATTGTGAAATGATGTCTTATTTCAAAGAAAGATTATATTTAAATATTAGGTTAAATATGAATATTGATCATAGATTTATACATTCTTTGTGTGCATATATGTGTAATTGGATGAAAAATTGTACTTATGTGTTCACTTTTGTGTTTTGATAGTGTGTGTGTGTGTGTGTGTGTGTGTGTGAGAGAGAGAGAGAGAGAGAGTTTGAATATCAATTCGATCATATACATGTATATATGTATATAATTATAATGTATATATCTTATTATCATGAAATTTAATTACTTTACTTCATGTATTTTGTTTATGCATATATATAATCATATAATATATATGTGTGTGTGTGTGTGTGTGTGTGTGTGTGGTTATTTGATACTCATGCCATTCTTTTAACTTGTAACATTACATACATACATACATACATACATACATACATACATACATATATATATAGACTTGCTTGAAGAATATCGTATGCATTAATGCATCGAGTTAAGCATTTCAATACATAGTCAACAAAACCATGCATGTTATAAAGGAAGTTGACATAAGTGAAGTTGACTTGGTATAACACTAAGACTTGGAAACTTTTTTGCAAAGGGAACGGTATTAATGTCGAACTCATGAAAAACGATGAGTTAAGAGAGGAAGTTGTTGGATTAATATCGACCATGCCAGATCAAGCACTTAGTGTTTGAATTGAACACGGACTTTGCAAGGAATACCAACCACGATGTAATGTTTGAAGAGTTTTTGAATTGTTAGACGTAGTCTTTACCATTGGAACAAGCGCTATGTGGCCAAGTAACTGTTAGATGTGTTGCATGGTGGCATGGAAAACTATAGTAGCAGTGGGTTTTTAAGCCCGAAACATAGCAGAAAATATAGCATACGACCTACATAAATATAGAATGATAGGAGAACAAAAAATAGAGGAAGAGGAGGACATAAAAGACAATATAGGAAAAGATAGAAGAAATATACAGAGAATTGGTGAGGATATGATAGAGAAAAAGAATAGTGAATAGAGAAGAGAGGTGAAAGAATAGAGAGGAGAGAATTCAAGGGATTAAAATAGCACAGAGGAGGAAAATCATTGGATATCTAGATGTATTACAGATAGATTTGGAGGAGATTATCATTGATCATATTAGACTTGGGTTGAATTTCAGAGGTAGGCTCTTAAACAAGCAATAATTTGTTTTATTATTAGAGAATAAGAATAGAATTATCTTGAGATTTGATTGTTTTAGATCTTTGGTGGAGAAAATAGTTCTATTTCCAAATAGTTTATTGCTTTAGAAGTTACAATGATTGTATGAAATTTCGTTTGAAAAAGTCATATAGGTATGTGCAATTAGAATTATCATTTTATATCAAGGAAAACATCTGTTAGTATCAAATTTGAGGAAATAAGTAGATAGACAAAAACATGTGAAAAAATAGAGAACTTATACACTCTAAGCTTATAATTTGAAACCATAAGATGCATGATTACGCTATTGGATTTTATGAGAAAAGATAAAAGAATTTGTACTCATAATTTCTATTTCTGAATTTTACTTTTGTCTAAATGCTAAATATGCGCACATGTGTTACACCTTCTTATTTTCAATTCTTATTCTTGATTTACTTGTAAAGATAGAAGTGAAATATTATTTTCTTATTAGATACAATTTGGTTGTAAATGAAAGATTGTTTCTTCTATATCTCTTAAACGAAAGATTGTTTTCCTTAAATATTGTAATTTTATCATGCGACAAATGGGAAGCTAGACTTGAGAAAAGAAAGATTGTCTTCTATATACTTCACCTGATTTCATATGAATATTAGAAAAACTAGATATGTTTGTGTTTGGGGAAAGTAACCTTCCGAGACGGGTGCCGAATGTGAAATCATAGAGAGAATAGTTTGCTTTTCCAAACTATATTTTATTGATATGCATGGCATTATACTCGACTGAGTAACTTATTGACCATTGAAATTGATGGATACATTTTTTACTCTCTACCATATCCTTGATTGATCTTTTTTGTTTCTTTATGGAATTAGAAATTTGAAAATGCATGTGCCATTCTAGGCACACACCAGATTCCATCTTGTCTATCGAATTCTTTTTGCTAAGCAATTCGTGCAGGGTCGGGTATTCTTGATTGACCAAGAACTCTAGGGAAGTGTAAGCTTAAAGGTTGGGTGGAAAAAGTACTTGAATCTTGTTCTCATCTTCATTCTAAAGATTGTATTAAAGATGGCTTTGGATTGCAGATCAATGGACACATTCCATCCTTTACTTTATGTTTTTCTTGTTATATGAAATTAAAGCATTTCAAAGTCCTAAGTATTGTATGTAGATATGAGTGAGATACAGCTTACAAATTCCTATTGAATAAAGAATCTTTATCTCTTTATAGAAATCTCGTGTATGTTACAATATCAATAGAATAATCATTTAGAGCTAAGAATGGAATAATGGAAGAAAATAGACTTATTAAAGGAATTATGGGTTTATTTAAGAATAAAAAGTATTTTGTTTTATTATTGAATGTAGAACATTTTACGTCTTTACAATAATACATTTCTGACAATACCAAAACTAAATCAAAATCATCAATCACAAAACTAAAGGTATCCACAAAGTAATGAAAGCTTTTAAACTCCTCGGAGAATAACACAAGTGAATAATCCAAGCATACAACAAACACAAAGATAGACTCAATTCCGACAATGCACAACTACAGGAGTTCCAAAATACCAAAATGCCAATAATCAAAATCAAGGAATGATATCACAGTAAACACACCAACCATAAAATCACCCTTTTTAAAAAAAAAATAAATCACATGGAGATTGTTTTCCTATCAGAGCCCATGTTGCAAACACTGGGATCTCTGGTGTAACGTGTGCCCTTAGTTGGCACGAGGTGTATCGACCTTATGTGCATGCTTGTCCTCCCCTTTGTATGTGAGTGATTGAGCAGACCTTAACTTGTGTGTAACGTGGGTGCTCACACCTTGTTTTCATCTTCTTGATGTTGGTGTCTTGAGTGATTATATGTGCTTTATGTGCTTATTGATGTCTTGGTCTACAATTACTCATATTCTGAAAGAGAGTCATATGTACCTTCCTCATTGATTGTTGTACTCTTTAGACTAATCCATTTGGGTTGGTCAGTGCTTGTCTGGAATCTGAAAGTACGAAATGTGCTTGTTTAAAATTATGATCTAGCTTAGTGTTGTCCACTTGAAAGACTAGTAGGGTAGATATTGAATGCTTATTAAGTAGAAAATTGAATGATTATCACCCTTCCTACTCTCTCTCTCTAGAAATTAAATGTTTGGGATATGTGTAATTATCTCTTATGTGAGTTTTCTTTTTGCGAGAGAAAGGGTGTGAATTCTTGAACCCTTGTGTGAACCTTATGACGCTTCTGTGTGTTTAGATTATAAAAGGGCTTTGGGTTTAAAAGTTCATTTTGATTATTGGGAGATTGATTTTTTTTGGAAAATATTTTTGGATGGAAAATTTGGGGGTTTTGGGAGGAGAAGGAATTTCTTGAGCTGGAGAATTGGGCTCTTCTTCAATCTTGCCAGGATTGTTGAGCCGGGTAGGCCTCTGGTTTATTTCATTGGGTTCTTGTTTTAAAATCAAAAATAAACTTGAGTTGTCTGTTTACAATAAAAATTTGTCTAAATTCCAAATTAATGCTTTCAAATTCAAGCTTTAATCAGAGAAATATGCCTGGGTTTGGGTAATGGATGTTAATCCTTATTATTTTGCCAGTATGGTATTGTGTTGGAGAAATTTCCCTTCCTGAATCTGGGTATTTGGAAAATGTTAGAAAACCTTGCTGCTGGAAAAAAAAATTAATTTTTTTTAAGTCTCTGGGAGACTGGTTTTGTTTTTTTTACTATGTTTTACACAGTAAATAATTTAAATAAAATAAAAAATAAAGAAAAATTTCATTAACCCGCATGGCGGGGAATAAACCCCCACCACGGGGAGGTAGCGGCTGCTACCATTTGATAGCAGCACTACTAGTGGTAGCGGACTACTACCAAATGGTAGTTGCTTGCTATAATTTGGTAGCAGCGCTACCAATGGTAGTGTGAGCTACCCCACGTGGGGTACACGTGGAAACCAACCCCCCCCCCCCCCCCCCCCCCCCCAATTTTATATTATTTTTTAAAACGTGGTTTTTTTTATATATATATTTTAATAGAAAAAAAAATTTAATATTATAATAAATATAATTTTAATTAAGTTTTTTAATTATGATTAATTGTTCATTAAGTAATAAATTATGATTAATTTGTTATTAATTATTTGTATAATGGAAAATGTACATTAATTAATATTCAAATTTTATTTTATTATTAATGAATATTTTTCTAATTAAATACTTGATTTGTTAATATTGTTTTTAATTATTAATTTGTTATATTTTGTTAATCGTGGATTAATAAATATATATATATATATATATATATATATTAATTAATAGTTATTTTGGGTATTTCTCTTCATGTGCACAGGGAAATAATCTGTTAATTTGGGAATGGATTATCTATATTTGGTTTATTTAAATATATATTTCCTTGATCTATTTAGTGTAACTTGGTTCTGGAAAAGACGAATTTGGAGAAATTATTTTAGAACCAGTATGACAATGATGTTTTAATTGAAGATTAAATATCATATTTAGTTGGTTAACGTTTATTTAATTATATTCATGTGAATTTGGTTTAAAAACCCGTTTTGGTGTATTTATGTTATGCTTTGATGCAAATGAACTTAGAGGGTTAGAAAACCAAGAACAACCTATATCTAAATGAGGTAGACAATTGCAATCTAACTTAGATCATTTAGAATACTTGATCAACATTTAATGTTTAAATCAATTCGGAAAAGATTGTATCTTCTGGTTATTGCCTATGCGAGTTTAATTTTTGTATTCACTTTTGCTTAAGTAATGGCAAGCCTTGCTTTATTTGATTGGACCTTGTCGTATGGTTGATTTGGGTGCCTGTTTCTATCATCGATCTTGAATTGACTGTTATTTTGTTGTGGTGTTGTATTGGTCATATCCTTTATGTGGGTGTTGAATGATGTTTAGTGGTTGACCATAGCTGGTCAGGTCTCTGGTTAAAGTATTGTTTGTCAGAGCACCTCATATGAGTCGTGTTTGACCAAATGGTTGTTCCCTCCATTTTGAACTTTGTTTACTTGACCATTTGTATTCCTTGGTTTTTGAGTTCGTTAGAGTATAGTCTAGTGTCGTATGGGAAAGTGGCTTTCGATTGGGGGTTGCGCCCAAAGTGGTTGCTGGGTAACCCATTAAAAGTGAGTCTAATAAGTGATAACCTAATAGTATATTAGTGTGGTTAATGATTCTCTAAGTAAGATAATTGTGTCTCACACATGGGGTGAGTGCTAACACAGATTCGACATGCTGTGAGAAGGCCTGAAATGGCAAACCATCATTCTTGTCTTCACGAAAGGATGTGTGGGTCCACATGAGGCTTGGATGGGTCGAAGGTTCGGATTAGGTTGCCAAGGTAACCCAGTGTATGGGGCCGGAACCTATGAAGACCTGCCATGGTAACCATATCGGGTTGTGTGATGACACTTGTCCCTATGTTTGCTAGTGTGTTGTCATGTTGTCTGGATAGGAGCACTTTTGTGGAGTCGTCTTGTTGCTTATGCCCTTGTGAGTACCTGGTTTCATGCTATACCTTGGGTTGTGATGACTTAGTTTGTGAATGCTCCAGTGGACCCTTGTATTAGCTTTGATTATGTTCAGTTGGATCCTTTCCTTTTCAAGGATCATTTATGTATTTATTGACCGATGTGGTCGTTTGTATATTGATTATGTTTCGCCTTGATGGCAGGATTGTAAATAATGAGAACTGTATGTATTATGAACTTATTTAATTATTAAAGGGGTCTTGCAGTTGAGCAGACCCGGAGATGTAGCCCTTTAGGGGTGAACTCCGAGATCATCTTGTGTTATGTGATGTTTTTGTTCTTATGTTCCATGTTTAGTGTTAGCATGTATGAATGACATTTTGATAGAATGTATAAGTGGATAATATGAGATTAATGTTAAATGCATGTATGCAGTCCTCTCTTGAATGCAGTAAATTGGACATGAAAGAATGTAGCTTAGGATAATGGATTATATTCAGTTATTGTAAAGGAAATTAAGTGTGCATGGAAATATGTCATTTGTTTATGATAAAATTCAAGTGTGTTGCTAAATTAGATGCATGACTTAAATTCTAATGAAAAGTCTGAATGAAGGATATAGATAAATCTTAATGGATGAACTTTATCTTGTGATTTATATTTTCATCTTTTGAAAGAAATTATCCTTGTTTAAGAAATATCTCGTTATAAGATAATCAACTTATTGGATTTATTAGTGTGAGTTAAGTTAAATGTGTAATTAATTAATCACGTTAGGAAACTCTTTAGGTGTTAGTTGATGTCTTCCGCTATGTAATATGTACTTTGATATCTTGATGTATCTTAATGTTGTGTTTAACTCTCTTTTTTTTAAATTGCACTCTATTCTTGTGATTTAGCTTAATCCCTTCAGGGTTTCCTAGCGAGGCATTACATTTCCCACAAACATAGTGAATAAAATCTTTTCAAATGAAATTGCATAAGAAAGTTTAAAAATCCCCAACCTGGAATTATAAGTTATGGAAGAACAAGTTGCAAAAGGAGCACAACCAAGCCCCAAATCCACAATCTGCCAATGCAAACACAACTTCAAGCACTCCAAAGCCAAACTTGAGCTAATTCAATTCACAGGAATCATTCATCAGACAATAGGATTCAAAAAATTCTTCTGTCAAGCAACCTGCCAAAAATATCCAATCTACCCACAAATAAAAATTAATCAAAAACTATACAACTTTTCTAGCCAATCAAAATATTCCATAATATTATAATTTCTACCAGCCATCTTGAAAATCAATACAAAGATAATATAAGTAATATTATCTCAATTGTGTACTACAGGAGACTAAATTGAATAAGGATAAGGCGTGTGAATTCATCATGATGCTCTGCGAAATGGACAAGTGTTAGATTAAACCCTGTGGTGGAATAACACACAAAAATAAGAAGAAACAATGATCAAAGTTAGTGTTATTCAATCAAAGATTACTTTAAGCAAGCATATCAAAAGAGACACCAAAAACAAAGTAAAGCATTTAACTACGAATGTAAATGCAAGAAGACATCTCCAAATGCCTTCTACCATGCTCTTAACTTCTTCTCCTTTGTTCCTCTCCTCTTCAAGTTCCAAATTAGTGTAGCTCTCAACAGCTTTTTACAGTATGGATGCTTATGGAGGTTCAAGATTGTAGATGATTACTCCAAATGCTATGCAAATATGAACAAGCAAGAAATAAGATTATTATCTAGTCTAATGTTGATTTTAATCCAAAAGAGTAAATGTAAATGCTAAATGCTCTCTAGAAATCACTATAACTTAGATGCATACAAGTTTTCAGGATCTGGATTATGAGGAAATGGGCTCTATTTATAGGAAAAATGGAGCAATGGATGGTTGAGATTAAGTAATCTCAACAAGGGTCAGGATTGAATGATATTCAATCCATGTGAAGGCTTTCAACCCAATCCCAAGATGACAAGTGTCAATATGAGATAGGTTGAGAGGAGAGGGAATAATAATTAAATGCTTGACATGACCTGAGAGTTAACTTGGGAGTTAAGGTCAAGGTTGGGTCGAGTGAATAAATTCTTTATTCAAAGAATAAAGCTTTTATCCAATGGATAAACTCTTGTGCAAAGGCAAAAGGGATAACCATGGTCAAAGCAATAAATGCTTGAGGAGACACATGAGTGCAAGTTGAATTAACCATAAATGGTTATGTAAGAGCCATAAGTGGTTTGGAAGACTTTAGAGGTTAAATTTTTGAACACACAAAGCATTAAATGCTTTTCAAAAAAATTGAAGTCTTTGAGAAGTGACTCCAAGTTGTTTAGGAATGTGACAATAATTAGGGGATGGATTAGGTTAATTAGGAAGGGGTTAGAAGAATCTAGAAGGGGGCTTAGGAGTGCAAGTGGATTTGGTGGGTGAACGAAAATAGGATTTTAATTAAAATAAATTTAATTTATTTCAACTTGTGGTTGCAACTTGCATTTGTAGGAAAATGCAAGTGGGGGGATAAATGATTTAAATAAATATTTTATTTAATGTATTTAAAAGAGGAAAGATGATTAAATTGAATAAATAAGATTTATTCATTTAATTGATTGTGAATATGGTTTAATGAATTGATTAAAATAAATTGATTAATTTATTTAATTAATAGGAGAATGTTTGAAGATGAATTAATTAAATATTAATTTAATTAACTGATGGCTAGTGGGTTTTTAATCAAATAAATAACAAATATTCATTTAATTAAACTGGACAGATTTATGTGACTACATTTGCCCCTCTTTGAGACAATGCAGTTTATCGCGTCGTTTCAAAGAAAGAAAAATAGGTGTGAAGAAATGCCCCATAAAATGTTAATTTAATGGGTGGTATGCCCCCTCGAGAGATGGGCCGAAAAATTTCGAAAAATCGAGCGATCTCTCGAAAAAGAATGAAAATTGGCAGGGTGATAGAAAAGAAGAAGTTAGCAATGCTGGTGAAAAATAGAAGAAATCGGAGATAAAATGGAGAAATGGGAGGCTCGGAAAGTTCATGGGGACCACGGCAGTGAGCGGGGAAAAATTAAGAGTACGACAAAGGGTTTATATGGGGATAAAGGGGTGAAAACAGACTCATTTGTATCCACGATCGTAGTGAAATTTTAGCTCTGATAGTGACTTTCTGGAAGAGCAAGGAGCAGTTAGGATGCCCGTTCCCATAGCAAAGCACCGATTAGATCGAATCCATCAATTCCAGCGACCAGATGACTACAGACTAGCAGTATGTGAATTGGAATTTTGGAATTTTATGCATTTTGATGTGTTTTTAGCTAGGTCCAAGTTGAGTTGAGACAATTACACTAGAACTTTGTTTTGGTGCTTTTGTCAATTGAATTAGCGCTATTGTATCGCAATGGCGCTATTGAGTAGTCGTTTTAGCGCTTCTACCAAGGTTAGCGCTATTGCCTAGCTGTTTGAGCACTATTGGTTGTTTAGCGCTATTGAGTAGTTGATTGAGCGTTATTGATGTTAAGTAGCGTTATTGCATAGCTAATGTAGTGCTTTTGTGGTTTGAGCGCTTTTGCATAGTTGATTAAGCGCTTTTGTTAGGGTATTAGCGCTATTGTTAGGAGATAGCGCTTTTGTTCGCAAGATAATGCTTTTGTGCAGGAAAATAGATGCCCCAATTTTGTGTGAAAAAATCTCCCGATGCCAATGATGGATGGATGGAAAGATGAAGTGAGAGTTGTTTTGAACCATAGCAGCCCTGATGAGACTTAGGTCATTAGGATAAATGTCTGTTAAAGTCTAGGTGTGCCATGATTGTTTACCTATTGAGACCCGAAGATACTTGATCAAAGTATCTGTTGATAGTCTAGGTTTAAACTTAAGAAAGTTTGAAATAAAACAACTGATGATGATGGTCGATGCACTTGTGTAGGAAGATCTTCGCGTCTTACAGTTGCGCGAGAGGCATCCTACCACACAGGGGCTGCACGATCGATTGACAGAGGCCGAGGTGGATTGTATTGCAGTGACTGACCTGTATGATGTGATGTATATGTTCGTGATTCGGATGAATCATGGTTTGATTACAGCATGAACAGAGCGGTGGCATAGTGAGACATGCATGTTTCACTTGGCACAGGGGGAGATGACTGTTACATTGGAGGATGTATGGTGCATCCTACACATTCCCATTCGAGGTGAGTTGGTGACGTATGAAAGAGCGTGGGGGACCCTAGCGGTGCAAAGATTTTTTGATGAGGACGTCTATATTGATGATGGTTCGATAGCCTGGGAGGATATAGCTACTTTGTACAAGCCATTACCAGTAGTGCTATCAAGGATTGTGGGGGGACTACTGTGCCCAGATCGACGATCATGTGGACTTGTTGTTGGTTGGGGTCAGGTGATTAAGAAAATGATGACAGAGGGGACCCAATTTGCATGGGAACAATGCATGCTGGCACACTTATATCAGGAGCTTTATGAGGTAGTATACCAAGGGAAGGGCTCTTTGGCAGTGGGAGTCACACTGCTGCATATTTGGGCGTGGGAGCACCTACCAGTTACCCGACCAGTTAGTCTGAGATTTCAGGCTATCGACCAGTCATATGTATATATGTATAGTGGTATGATGAGTCAGCCCCACCTGGGCAAGTTAGAGTGGTGGTGGCGGGCACTAGATGATCTGGATGCAGTGATCTGGAGACCATATATTGAGTGTGAGCCCTGGGAGGATGATGTGGAGGCATTGTCGTATGTGTTCATGACCTGATTCCTCATTGGTAGGACAACCTACCATGTGGAGATATAGTTGCCTGGTAGAGTTTTGAGACAGTTTGGATGGCAACAGGGATTGCCTAAGGGATCGGGAGAGTATGTCAGGTTGGTCCGAGAGAGATACTCATGGGGACCAGTATTACCTTATGATCAGGCATTAGCAGATTTTTGGATGTTACAGGAAAGACCATGGGATATACCGTCAAGGATGGTAGATGCAGGGGTGTCGGAGGAGTATACGCAGTATATGGCGGCGCATCCGATTGCTCAGATATCAAATCCGGCAAAGTCGATTCCCGATTTTGAGGATAGGGGATGGAGAAGGAGGAGGAGAGGAGGTCCAGGACCTATAGTAGATGGAAAAGGGAGAGGGGATGGTGGAGGTGGTGGATTCGAAGGTGGAGGTGGCGGTGGTGGTCGAGTTCAGCGGAGAGGGAGAGGCGGTGGTACAAAAGCACCCAGGAAGACAAGGTGGAGCAGGGTCACTGATAGGCCCTATGGAGGATTTGATGAAAAATGAAGACAAAAAAGACCTATAAGGTCTGTAAATGATTTAACATAGCCATGTGAGCCATAAAATGTAGTGAAATGCAATGTAATGGTCAAAAAGTGTAAAATTGCCATTTTGAGCAATTAGGCCTAGAAAAGGCTAAAATTGGGTTTTGGGGGTAGAAGTGTGTTTAGGTGGATAAAATATGTTTATAAGGTCATATAATGACCATTTTAATGTTTTAGAAGGTTCAAATATAGGTTTGGCAAGTTGACATACATAGTTGTCAAACTTGACAACTTTGGAGTAACTTTTTGTTGTCAAAAAGTTGTCAAGAATACAAAAAGTAACAAAAAGTTCTCATAAGTTAGTTATAAGTTGGTTTTAGGTTGGATTTCGGCCTAGAAGGCCTTGAGGGTTATAAATGGATGTAATTTAATCTTTTGGGGGTTGTTGGAAAAGGTGTTTTGTTTGGGTTTGGAGTTTTGAAGCAATAAAAATCTAATTTTCATGTGTATTTTCCAGGTTTCCACATAGAACAGTCTGATTTTCCATTGTTTTGAGTGCTTTTATGAATTATTTTTTATTCCTTCATGGTTGGAGATGTTTCTATAATGAACTAAGTTTATTTTGTCTTTGGTTTGAAGTGATTTGGTTTTGTTTTGGTGAAGATGTCTAACTTCTTGTGAAAACAGTCATATCCCTACCCTAGGGTTAATAGTGAGCATGAAAATGTTTTATATGTTATTTCCAGATTGATCTAACCCCACAAATGGGTATGATGATGTATAATATTGTATATTTTCACAATATTTAGTTTCAGGAGGCCATGCACAAGATGGCATGTGCATTGTGGGAGTAAAGGTCTGAAATTTTAGGGGCAGATTGTTGCAGAAAATAAAGTCCTGGTACGGGAGCCATATCTCACATTTCCACCATTGGATTTTGATGAGTTTTGGATATGTTTTTACGAAGAATTTCACCAGAATGATTGAATAATTTTTTTCATTTTCAAAATTTATGGGTGACTGTGTAAGGGTCTATCAATATGGCAGCAAGGTGGTAGTTTTGCAATGATTTTTCTTTGTCAATGCATTGAGGCAGTTTGTAAAGTCTCAAAGGGTCTTGTTTCTCTTGATTGAATATTATGACACCATTTGTATCAAATTGATCATCAAATAGTCTTGTATTGTTAAGTTTGAGTTGGGTCCTTTGAAGCTCTGCATCAGGCAGTTTGCCATTGCGGATATCACAGGGACCTTTGATGCAAGGAGGAATTAGATTAGGTGGCAGAGGTATGGGGGAGATGGAGGTACCGATGGATAGAGGGGAGGGAGCCACTAGAGAGGGAGCTACAAGTGAGGTACCTATGGATATAGGGGAGGGAGCCACTGGAGATCATTGGGACCATATGATATTACATTTGCAGACTCGACTTATAGCAGCCGAGACACAGGTGGAGGATCTGGAGACAAATGTTGCAGCTAGAGATGTGCAGCTATTTGCACGAGAGTCAAAGCTGACTATAGTGCTGCAGGAGAGGGATGATGCGGTGGAGAGATTAGTAGAGCTACAGGAGAGAGTTTGGGTGGGAGTAGGAGCACAGAGTCCTACTGGGGAGGTGATGAGGGAGATTTGACGAGCACATGCTGAGATAGAGTATTGGTGGGGATTATATGAGCAGGTGGTGCCATCTAGTCAACGAGCACTGAGCTATTCACAGATGCGGCGGGTCAGATTAGAGCGTTCTCAGAGGATGCAGAGCAGTGGGGGTGTGATGGGTCCTCTACGGAGAGATAGGTCAGGCGATGCAGGAGCTAGTGGGGGTTTGATGGGTCCTCCAAGGAGAGATAGATCAGGTGGTGCAGGGACTAGTGGGGGAGCAGGTGGTGATGGTGGTGTAGCATCTGGTCAGAGTGGCATTTGAGAGAGCATTTTGCATGCATGTATTTATATTGTCATTTTGGACTATGTCTTGGATGGCTCTTGGTAGCCGATTTTTTGGACTTCATTGTACTCTAATACATGAGATGATATATATGAGGAGATCCCATTTTTTTGTGATTATATGCATGTTGATATGTATGGATGTTTATGCAAGATGATGATTTTATGATTTTATGCTCAGATGGACACTTGTACTTTTCTATATGTATGTGTTTATGAGATGATTCATATATGCATTTTTTTATGATGATTTATTCTTACATGATGTCTATATGCATGTTGTATGATGTTGGTTGCTAACATGTGGATGCAGGTTGATATATGTGTGTATTTGATGTTTTGGGATAGAATGCCTGATGTATGTAATGCCATGATGGTTATGTATGCATAATAAAATGATGATTTATGATGGTGTAGATAGTAGTTTGTACTTTATATCAATACAATGATGAGATAATGATATGCAATGATGTTAATGTAATGCTTTGAATGATGATTTATTTATGGATATGCATATAGATGGTTTAAAAATGAATGTATATGTGGATAAACAAATGTAAAGTACAAATATTTAAATGATGATTTCTAAATGAATGCATATGTATAATGTATGAACCAATGTGTGAGACAAATGGTTTTATGATTCTAAATGTCAAAATATGATGAAGTAAAATGATAATGTGATTATAATGCAACTCATGGTTAATGAATAATTGCACCTTAATGCAATTAAAAGGGATAATGAATGCAATCTAATGAATCCTAAGTGGGATAAAATGAGTATAAGAATATACTAAAATGGATGAATGAATGCACTTTAACTAATGGATAAATAAATGAATGTATGCAACTATGGAAACCTAAACAAATGTATGATACATAAGTGTTGAAATGATGATAAATGATGATCACTAACTGATATTAAATAAATATATAGTAATGGCTAATCATGGTAGGAAATGCAAATAAGGACAATTTATCATATAAGTGAATCTAAATGTCATGAGTGTAATAATGAAATGATATAATGATACTAATGCAAGTAAATGAGAATGAACTATATGTGGTAAGTGCAACTAAATGATATTAAATGCATGCTAATGAATGGCTAAAGATCAAGGCAAATGCAACTAAATGTAATGAAATGATGATGTGATCATGATAGATGAATGCAAGGTTGTTTAAACTTTGCATGATGCACTGATGATGTATCAGAGAACTCTGTCGTGATTGTATCCAAGACCAACTCAATTTTCCATAGTTGTTCAATTTTGTTCATACTTATATACAAAACCATGTTTATGAATAATGAATGAGTAAATGGATGGACGATATGCAACAGAATGCAATATAAACAGATGAGATGGAAAGATCATCCATAGTGCTCTATTTTCATCATTGAGCTTTTAAAATGTTGTAAGAGAATACAAGCAACTTGACATAATGATTCAAGATGACCTGAGTATTTCTTACATGGATTTTGATATAGCAAGTGAATACAAACAACTTGATATAATGGGTCAATTTGACCTGAGTATTGCTTGCGAAACAGACAAGGATCATCTCCTTTCATGCATGACTTGGAACATCCTCCTTGATCTTTTACCAATCATATCCTGAGACAAGTTCATACCGTAATAAGAGAAAAAAACCTTTATCTTGTTTGGATGAGGTAGGAGGAACCAAAGAAAAAGCATTATACCTGTAAGCAAACAACATATTTAATGAATGAAGAATATGGATCCTTGATAATGGTTCATGCTCATATGGTCGAGGTATACGTTGTAGTCAGCAAGCCGTAATGATCTATGACTGTTTCGCATAAGATCACGTAGCTTAGTGAACTTCCCCCATAGACATCATTAGTACATGCCCCAGAACTTCATCAGAATAATTCGTAGAAGATACACAAACAATGTTGTAGGAACCTGATATGAATAAACAACCCACAAATCAACCAAGTATTTGATAGCTTTAAACAAAATTTTCTTGTCAAAGAAAACGTCATCTTGTCTTGGTTTTGGTAAGGAAGGATGCATCCTTGTTGAAGACAGTTTGTGTGTTGATGTTGATTGTTTGGTCGATTTGATAAGTGATCATTGTTTGGAGTATGTCACAATGTTTGCATGTTATCTGCTCGGATGAGTATGTACAGGGTGTTGCCATGTTTTTGTTTGTTTGACGTTTTCTAATGTTTTTGGATTGTGTGAGATAGTTTTCCAATGTTTTTTATATTTTTCGAGATAGTTTTGAATGTTTTTGGATTTTGTGAGATAATTTTCCAATGTTTTTGATATTTTGCGAGATAGTTTTGAATGAAGAACTCAATGAATCATAAAAATAATGTAGAATCCACTTCCATCAAATAGGTTAAGGGCTTTGCCCTCAATTTTAGACATGACTATGAAAAAGCAGGATACAAGACGCATGAAGTACTTTCTTGATTGCAGATCAATAACAAGCCATGGTGTGGACGGATGGATGAGTGAATGTAATGAATGTGATCACAACAAACTTGAAAGATAATGGAGCCATAGCCTTCATGAGTGGCACCTATTTGCCAGGTTTTCACCATCGTACTTACCCAAGGTGCCACTGGAGTGGTTGTTCACCATTTGGATGCATGATTTTTCTTTACTATTTTGATATTTTTTTTGTATTTTCTTCAGGTCGTTTATCTAAATGTTTTTGGTGTTTTGTCAGTATGTATAGGAGCCTAATGCTCTGTGTAGCTTATGTATAAAACCGTTTGAGGTGCATGCTATTGATCAGATCTGCTAGCGATTCTCCTTCTGAAGTAGCCAACTGATATGCCCCGGACCCAAATACAGCAGTAATAACATATGGACCCAACCAGTTTGATTCAAACTTTCCTTGATGTTCTTTGTTTGGTTGGTTACAAGGATTCTGCCGAAGAACAAGATCACCTACTTCAAATGTACGAGGTCTGACTCGATGATTGTAGCTTCTACTCATGCGTTGCTGATAGGCTTTGAGGTGATTGTATGCAGCTTGTCTCTTCTCATCAAGTAGCTCTAAGTCCTGAAGATGTGATACTCTGTATACTTCATCATCTATGAGATTGTGCAAGGAAACCCGTAGTGATGGTATCTCGACCTCAATAGGTAAGATAGTTTCTACACTATAGACCAGTGAGTAGGGAGTTGCGCCTGTAGTGGTTTGAATGCTAGTTCGATATGACCATAGTGTTGGATTCAATTAAACATGTCAATCATGACCGACATCATTGACTATCTTCTTGAGGATTCTTAATATGTTTTTATTTGATGCTTCGGCCTGACCATTGCCTTGTGGGTAATAGGGTGTGTAAAAGCGATGTTGGATGTTAAACTTTTCACAGAGTTCATGGACATCCTGATTCTTGAAAGGAAGACTGTTATCTGTGATGATGGACATGGATACACCATACCAACAAATGATGTAATTGAGGATGAATGAGGCGATCTGCTTGCCGGTGACTTGGGTAAGTGGAACAGCTTCGATCCACTTGGCGAAGTATTCGATGGCGGTAATAATGAATTTGTGGTCGTTGGATGAAGATGGATGGATTTTACCTACAAGGTCAAGGCCCCATTGACAAAAAGGCCATGGTGTTGTGATTGGTTGCAATTCCTGTGTAGGTGCAAGTATCAGGTCTCCATGAACTTGGCATTTCTTGCATTTTCTGACAAAGTAGTAGGAGTCCTTTTCCATTGATGGCCAATAGTATACAATGCGCAGGAGTTTCTTGGCTAGTGATGGATCGCTTGCATGAGTGCCACAAATTCCTTCATGTACCTCTTCCAAGGCCTTTGTTATCTCATCTTGTTCCAGACATCGAAGGAGAGTACCATCAAGACTATGTTGGTATAGGGTTTCAACAATAATGGTATATCAAGCGGTTTGGCAAATAAAGGTTTTACGTTGGTTATTCGATTGGTTAGGAGGAAGTGTGTGATCACGGAGATAGGTGTAGAACTCAACGTACCATAGGGATTCGGAACCAATAAGGCGACATATCATCTCGGATTTGAGGATATCATAAGCTGGAATCCAAAGTTGTTCTACCAAGAACTCATAGCGTGTTGAATTTTGTGGAAGATCTAGGAGAGATGCAATGGTAGCCATAGCATCAGCAGCTCAATTCTGATCTCTGGGTATCTGCTCAAAGGTGAGAGTAGTGAATGATGTTTTTAATTTGTCCACCATTTGTTTGTACGGCATGAGTTTGTCATCCTTGGTCTGATATTCATTTGTTGCTTGTCGAATGACCAGTTGGGAGTCGCCATATACTTGCAGTTCTTGTAACTTCCATTGCATTGCTAACCCAAGTCTTGTGATCAAGGCTTCATATTCAGCTATGTTGTTTGTCCATGGAAATGCGAGCCTATAAGACTTCGGGATACTATCACCTTGAGGTGTGATAAACAAAATGCCTGCCCCCGAGCCATGCCTAGTGTATGAACCATCAAAGTATAGTTTCCATGGTTGTGTTGTTGTGATCATGAATATCTCTTCATCTGGAAAATTGGAAATGAGAGGATGATCACCTATGAGTGGTGCATCGGCCAACTGATCTGCAATAACTTGTCCTTTGATAGCCTTACGGTCCACATACTCGATATCAAATTCATTGAGAATCATTACCCATTTGGCCAAGCGGCCTGTCAATGCTGATTTGCTGAGTAAGTACTTGAGTGGATCAATCTTTGCAATGAGTTGTACTTTATGTGTTAACAGATAGTGCCTTAGTTTAGTGGCCACCAAGATTACTGCTAGGCAAGCTTGCTCAATAGGTGTGTAATTGAGTTTACAGCCAACCAATGTGCGAGAAATGCAGTAAACAGCACACTCTTTCCCTTCTGCATTGTGTTGTTCCAATAGTACACCTAATGTTGTACTTGTTGCTGAAATATAGAGCAATAGAGGCCTATTTGGATCTGGTGGGATTAGCAATGGCGTATTCATGAGATAATCTTTAAGCATTTAGAATTCTTGCTGGCATCTGGCATCTGGCATCCCACTGAAAATGGATATTTTTGTGTAGCAGGTGTGTAAATGGGTGGCATTTATCTGCCAGTTGTGCAATGAATCTTCGGATAGATTGAAGTCGCCCTTGTAGTGTCCTTAGCTAGCTAATGTTTTTTGGAGGTGGCATGTCCATTATTGCTTTGACCTCTGCTGGATCAACCTCAATACCTTTGCTTGAGATAATGTATCCTAGAAGTTTCCCTGAGGTTACTACAAAGACACATTTCTTTGGGTTGAGTCGAACATGATATTGTTCCAGTCTATCAAAGATTTTCTCTAATGTGTCTAGATGACCTTCTCTTGTGAGTGATTTTGCTAGTAAGTCATCGACATAATATTCCATTATGGTATGCATCATATCATGGAAGATAGTGGTCATTGCTTGTTGATAGGTCGCTCCTGTATTCTTGAGACCAAAAGGCATGACATTCTAGCAGTATGTGCCCCATGGACATATGAAGGTTGTCTTATGTTGATCCTCTAGTGCGATCTTTATTTGATTGTATCCTGAAAAATCCATCCATGAGTGAAAGCATGGCATGTCCTGCTGTTAGGTCTACTATGATGTCGATATTTGGTAGGGGGGAGTCATCCTTAGGACATGCCTTGTTCAGATCTCTGAAGTCAGTACAAATACAGATGCCCCCTTTTGGTTTGCCGATAGGCACAATGTTGGATATCCAATCTACATAATCAATGGGTCTAATGAAACCAACATCCAGAAGTTTCTTAAGTTCTGCTTTGACTAGGACTACAATCTGAGGATGCATTTTGTGAAGCTTTTGCTCGAAAGGCTTAGCTCCTTCTACTACTATGAGGTGATGCATGACTAAATCCGGATCAAGACCAGGCATGTCTGCATATGACCATGCGAAGTTAATATGACGCTTCTAGAAGAATTTGACAAACTTGGGTTGTTCCTCTGGAGTCAAAAGAGATGCCAGATGTATGCGGTGAGGAGTTTCAGGAGTCCCCACGTTGTTTTCTTTTGTTTCCTCAATGAGAATCGTTGATCGTTCCTGCCATGTACTAGAGGGAACGATGTCAAACTTTTCATCCTTCGGTGCCTCAGAGAGGTTTTCACCATTGGATATGCTCTTTATTTTTACTTTTGTGGGATCAAACAATACCACAATGTGGTTTTCACTGGAAGATCCATGTTTTATTGTTACATTTTTGTAGCTGAAAGGCTTGGCATCCACCCCGAAGTATGTTGCGCTATTAAGTTCAATAGCGAATCTAGCTTTGTGATCCTCACTTGGTATGTTATCCTGTAATTCCAAGAATTCAATGATCGCCTCATCGTTTTGGAAATGCTCAAGACATGGGGGGTTAGGTTGATTCCATTCGATGAGTTCAGGATGGATAATGGGCATTACCTCGTTGATTATGTTAAGTTTGTTAGATGTGTCAGTGAGGGCTAAGACATTGTGGTGAAGGTCGTTGATGGTACTCTCCCTGTCAGAATCAGGCGTAGGATGTGACGTAAGGTCTGTAGAAGAAGTTTCCAGCTCACGAACCCAAGAGGTCTTTATCTGTGCTTCTCTGTAAATAGGGATTTCTTTGTGGGGTGGAGGTGGTGATGTGTCTTCCTCATCTGAAGTATTAAGTGATATGAAATCAAATTCCCACTCATGTGAGTCAGTCTCTGAGTCACTTTCCAGTAGCCGGTTACTATACCATACTGGGATATCCTTTGAATTAAACACTGCAGGTGTGATCAGCTGATGTACTATTATAGATGAAAGGATCGATGCTACGGGAAGGATTATGGGGATCAACGAATCCGATATAGGGAGTAGCGGTAGTGTTGTTGATGTTGCTGGGAATTTTGAGATAGTCGTGGTTGCTAATGGTGCTTTTGATGTTATTGTTTCTATTGATGGGGTTACTAGTTTGATTGGTGGGATGATTGGTGCGATGGATGGTTTTGCTGGTATTTTTAGCCTCAATGAGGTAGTTGCTTGGGTACTCGATGTTGCTTTTATAATAAAAGGTGACCTCTTTGTAATAGGTTGATATAGTGGTTTGTTGGGTTTCCCTTTGAATCTGAGCTTAGGAAGGATCTCCTTTTGAAAGCCTAGGCCAGTGTTATCTTTGGGCTTTAATTCTGGCTGCAGTGGTTCATGTTGTCTTTGCTTGCAAGGTCCCAAAGCACTCTGACTATCATAACCCATTCTTTGCATAATGAGAAGGCCTTTGCCATATTGATCTGTGGGAAGCTTAGCTTGTGGGATATCGGTGGTGATGGGATCTTTATAGATCCATTATGCTAAGTCTTCATCTCTGGTTTCCTCTTCTTGACTCTTTCCAAGGATGAAAGGTGTCAATGTACATGCTAGTTTGACCAGTGACGTTTGAAGTACTTGTTGAGTTTTGCCATGTGTTCTAGGAGAAGTAGGCATTTGTCCAACACAAAAGAGTTGGCTTAGATTGTATTCTCCAAGACCTTCCTTTGCAATTTTCATCTTGAGCTTCTCTTTCTTGGGTATAGTGGTGTTTGAACTAGAAAGAGAGGCTGGAGTTGTATATGAGGTAGATGAGATGGCTTCTCTATTGTTGGGAACAGTAATCTCCAGTTGATGACTTATATTATGACAATATGCGAAGGGGTTTGCATCGCCCAGGATCATGATTTCTACACCATTATGTGGGAACTTGATACACTGATGGTGGGTGGATGGAATGGCTTGCATGGCATGTATCCAAGGTCTTCCTAACAATAAATTGTATGGCAGAGGAAGGTTCAGAACTTGACAAATGATGTGTTTCACCACAGGGCCCACTCAGATTGGTAGTACAACAGCTCCTTTGGATGAACGCTCTGCATCATCATAGGCTTTGATTGTTATCTTCTTGTGGGGATCCATTGATTCAAATGCATATCCCAATGCTGTGACTAATTGTAGAGTGCAGATATTCAGGCTTGCTCCACTATCAATCAAGACTTGCTTGATCCTGTGTTGGTTGATAAACCCTTCAATGTGGAGTGAGGCGCTATGAGGTTGTTGGAAGGAGGATTTGTCACTTTCAGAGAAAGTGAGACAAGGTGATGACCTTAGATTTTTGACCATGGCTTGGAACTGATCTGTGTTCAAATTTGCAGGGACTGACGCCTCTTGGAGAGCTTGATCCAAGATTGTTTTATGGGATGGAGATAGGCACAATAGCTCTAAGATAGATATCAGTGCGGGCATTTTGTCTAATTGTTCCACAAGGTTATACTGCTTTGGGATAGATGGGGTGCCTTGTGGAGCTGCTTTTATGGTAATCTTGCTGCAATGTGTAACAACATTGCAAGTGGAGCTGGGATTTTTTATGGTTATAGTTGCAATCTGTTCACTTGCATCATATAGGTGATTCACAGTGTAATTATATGCGGCTTGCGTATAATTGGTGGTAACTGTGTTTCTCCCTGAAGTAGAAGGACCCCTTTGATCTTGTGATGGAAGTGGATTTTTAAACATAAGATGATCATTATTTGTTGTTTTTAGGTCGTGTCCTTCGATTTTGATTTCACCTCGGTCAATACGATCCTGAATAAGATATTTCAATCTGTGACAATTGCTTGTCTTATGCCCTTTCCCTTGATGGAAATCGCAATGTTCAGTATCCCTCCACCATGAAGGTTTGACTTGAGGTTCATAATTTGATGCTTTGGGTAAGGTTACCAGATTTTGAGAAACCAACTGTCGTAACTGTATATGGTGAAAATGGATAACAATAATAACAATATTGAAAGGCTAAATGAATTCAACCACAAAACCCTAGCCTAACAACAACAAAGATCCACCATAACATATGAAGATTACCTAAGACTATGCAAATCAAATGAAATCACAAAGATTATACCATCACATGTCCAATAGGGTTTGGATCTCCATTCTTCCTATCTCCATTGATCTTGCTTGATATATTTGCTCTCAGATTTTATATGCACAAGAGCTCAACAAAGAACGGAATGTGGTTGCAAGTAGGATCGTAGTGTAGTCAATTGCTCAAGTAGTTAGGATGCATCATTAGGATGATTGATTAGGGTTTGACAATGAAGGAAGCATCTCCTTATATAGAAGACACTATATGAAATGGAGGGATAAGATTGAGAGGTGTAAAAGGAGGTCAGCTATGATTAGAGGGTAGGTAAAAGAAATAATAAAATAATGAAAGAGGTAGGTAGTGCATGAATTAAGAGATGAATGACATGTGTCATGGGTAGAAAAGACTAATGAATTAATTAAATAAATAAAGATTTATTTAATTAATAGAAGGAGTGAGATCAATTAAATAAATAAGATATTTATTTAATTTAGGAAAAGGATAATTTAAATAAATAAATGTATTTATTTAAATGAGAAATAAGGCTAGAAGAGGATAAATGAATTAATTAAATAAATAAAGATTTATTTAATTAATAGAAGAATTAAGCTTAGATAATTAAATAAATAAAATATTTATTTAATTAGACATGACAATTTTGGGTGTCTACATTTTGCCCCTCTTTGAGACAATGCGGCTTGTCGCGTTGTTTCAAAGAAGATAAGATAAACTGATACAGAGTTGCCCCAAAATGGGAATGATATGCCCCCTTGAGAGATTGGATGAAAATGCCTGAAAAGATCACAGACAATCTCTCGATAAGAAAGAAAGGCTAGAATGGACTGACCAGATAAAGTGACAAAGTCACGGGATAACGAAGACTAACACAGGAGACGAGGGCTAGGGCAGTCTATAAGATAGACCATGAGGGAAATACATCCTCATTGTCATCTACACATCCACGAGAGCAGAGTGCAGAGCGAAAATAGAGCAGCAGCAGTCAGTAGCAATGGCTTTCGTTCACAGATTCTATCGCGTTCGCTGATTCCAAAGGCCAACAGAGGCAGGAGAGCTGGTAAGTACCACAAAACCTCCTCGTACTTTGTTGCATTTATTGTTGTCATTAATGCATGCTAGATAGGGTAATAAATGCATGTTTATGTCAGGAAAACGCGTTTGTGCCCAAAAATGTGAATTTGTGTCTTCTAGGTCAAATCGATAGTTCTGTGATGAACATACGTTGTCGATTGGATAAGCTGCTGAGAGGATACACTCAAGCAAGTCCTCTAGGGAAGACTAGGATAACAAATAGGGCTAGGATTGACAATTCTGTGATAGAACATACGTTGCCAATTAGGAAACTACTCAAGAGGATTCACTCAAGCATAGGCCCTAGGATAAAATAGATCAAGGCACTTTGTGATGAACAGTGAGTACCAAGATATAGTACTTTGTGATGAACAGGGAGTACTAAAATATGAGCAGCACTTTGTGATGAACAGTGAGTGCAAATGTGAGCAGCACTTTGTGATGAACAGGGAGTCCCAAACACGTAGTACTTTGTGATGAACAAGGAGTACCACTAGGATAGAAGCAACACTTTGTGATGAACAGTGAATGTCACTAGGACTGAGATGATTGATTTGCTTGACTGCAGGAGTATTTGCCTATGCTGGAGTCACAGGAGAGATTCCCATCGACTCAGAGGTTACGACCAGAGCTGACATTTGAGGATCGAGCTGCCATTGAGGTTATGGGTTTGCGATATATTATGTATGTGCCTGAGTTTCGGGCAAACATGGGGTTGCTGACTGCACTTGCTGAGAGATGGCATATGTATACATTTTGTACCATTTTTGTATGATGATGTAGACACCTGCGGGTGATTGTAGCCATATGATTTTGACATCATTGTATCATGACACTTTATATATATATATATATATATATATATATATATGAGATGATTCATCGTTGCGGCAGCTATATGCAAGTGTACCTATGTGATGAGATGTTTCATGATGTATGCTTATGATATGGATGCAAATATGTATATGATGCAATGCAATATATTTTTGTTCTTTTATGTTTTATATGTTATGCATATGTGAATGTGAATGTGTGAAATGCAGATGAATATGATAATGCAAATGTAAAATGTGCTAACAGGTGTTGTGTGCAGGATGTGATGCAGTTGTGATATCGATATGTATGTATGAAATGCTTATATGTGGTAATGCAAGTGCAACTACATGAAATGCAAATGTTTTTGGTGTGTCATTATACTTAGTCATGTGATAGCAGGCTATGCGGACTCAAGAAGGACAATGGAAATCAATCAAGAAAGGGGGATGAAAGACAGAAGATATGAAAGTGAAAGAGCTTCTTGTGCGTTATCATCATTGAGCTTTATTATGGCAAGTAGGTTATGACAATCGAGGCATATGTTCGACCCAGAAAGTCATTGGACCTGTTTGCATGGAGATAAGATAGTCACAAACAAGGAATGCCCCAATTCATACTAGAATCACAGTGTCCTCATATCCTTGGACAAGTCATAGCATTACTAAGAGACAATCCACAGATAGAAAATACAAATAGGTGACGATACCCCATCCTCGCCTTTCTAGTCAAAGACATCCTAGAGATAGAATCTCTAGTCAGAGACATCCCGGAAAAGCTAAAAGACATGTCACCAAAAAAAAGATGAAATCAAAAGAAAACCAAGACTCGACACCAACATCCACTGTAGTCCTCAAGTTTAGTGTCTCTTGTCACTTGTATAAGTCTTATTTGATTGTGGTCACAATGTTTACTTTCACAAAAAGTATAGATAGCACTGAACCATAATGTTGTCTGAGTCTGTTGAAAGATTTGATTTGTTGAAGCCCATTGTTGCTGCTGTGTCTCATCTGAAACTGATACTTTATTGCGAAGAAGACAAAACTTTATTGCGGATTTGTGATGCAAATGCTGCTTTATTGCGGATCTGTGCGCGGATAGACTGAAGAAAGCTGGAAGAAACTGTACTCCTTGAAACATGTGATGCTCTCAGTTCCACACCCATCACTAGACGTAGGATTTGCCTTAGCCACAGATAGGATCTGATTTATTATGGATGGAAAGGGATGAAAAGGGAGGTTTATTATGAATGGCTAACCAATCTTGGGTAGATCAATAACAAGCCATGATGGGAATGGGTAAGTTTATTATGAACGAGCAGGTTGTGAGTGTGTGCAAAGTGAAAGGATGAAAGTGAATCCTGAAGGAGGGAGGAGCAATGTCTCTACGCATGGCGCTGGTGACCCAGTTTTCACCATGGTACTTGCCCAGGGCACCACTGAAGTGGTTTTCACCGTTGGACAAAATTATTTCTCTTTACTTTTTTCAAATTTTTAATGTTTTTTGCATCACAAGGCGCTTGTTTGCCAGGTTTTCACCAAGTAACGATTTTTTTGTTTTATAATTTTTTTGTATTTTTGAATTTTTTGAATTTTTTTGTATTTTTGAAATTTTTGATTTTTTTGTATTTTCGAAATTAGGATACTCTGAAGAGCTATGTGTAAAACCTGCGAAGGTGCATGTTGTTGATAGGATCCTCCAGAGGTTCACCTTCTGTAGTTGAGAGTTGATATGCACCAGATCCATATGCTGCTATAATAATGTAGGGACCAAGCCAGTTTGGTTCAAACTTGCCCTTCTTCTCTCTGTCTTGTTGATTTTTAGGATTTTCTCTGAGAACTAAGTCCCCTACCTCAAATGTGTGAGGCTTGACCTTGTGATTGTAGCTGTGACTCATTCGTTGTTGATAAGCCTTGAGATGATTAAAAGCAGTTTGTCTTCGTTCATCCAGCAGTTCTAGCTCTTGTAAGCGAGAGACCCTATAGTCTTCATCACTGATGATGTTTTGCAAAGAAACCCGTAAAGAGGGTAACTCAACCTCAATAGGCAAGATAGCTTCAACGCCATAGACAAGTGAATAGGGTGTAGCTCCTATAGGTGTGCGGACACTTGTGCGGTAGGCCCAAAGTGCAGGATTAAGTTGGATATGCCAATTACAACCAGCATCGTCGACTGTCTTCTTTAGGATTTTAAGGATTGTTTTGTTAGATGCCTCAGCTTGGCCATTACCTTGGGGGTAATATGGTGTGGAGAAACGATGAGAGATATGGAAGTGGTCACAGAGTTCACGAACATCTTGATTTTTGAAGGGACGCCCGCTATCAATGATAATGGAAACAGGAATGCCGTATCGGCAAATGATATAGTTAAGGATGAATGTAGCAATTTGTTTTCTAGTAACTTGTGTGAGAGGCATGGCTTCAATCCATTTTGTAAAATACTTTGTGGCAATAATAATGAATTTATGACCATTGGAAGAAGGAGGGTGAATCTTGCCTATGAGATCGAGTCCCCACTGACAAAAGGGCCAAGGAGACGCAAGTGGTTGAAGTTCTTGTGCTGGCGCATGTATGAGGTCTCCATGAATTTGGCATTGCTTACATTTCTTGACAAACTGATATGAGTCTTTCTCCATATTGGGCCAGTAACATCCAGTCCTGATGAGTTTCTTGGCCAAGGTAGGACCACTAGCATGTGGACCACATATCCCTTCATGCACTTCACGTAACGCAATATGAGCTTCGTCGCTTTCTAAACATCTAAGAAGAGTGCCATCTAGACCTCGCCGGTATAGGATATCAGCTAAAATGACATATCGAGAGGATTGGCGAATGAAAGTGCGACGTTGGTTATTTGATAGATCAAGAGGTAGAGTATTGTCATGTAGGTATGTGAAAATGGAACCGTATAACTGGGACTCGGGACCGACAACACATATCGTCTCAGTAGGCATGATCTCATATGAAGGGACCAAAAGGTTATCCACCAAGA
This sequence comes from Cryptomeria japonica, assembly GCF_030272615.1. Classification (NCBI taxonomy): domain Eukaryota; kingdom Viridiplantae; phylum Streptophyta; class Pinopsida; order Cupressales; family Cupressaceae; genus Cryptomeria; species Cryptomeria japonica. Next base: position 156,152,134 of record NC_081409.1, read on the forward strand.
ACTCATAGCGGGTCTCGTTTGGAGGTAAATCGATCAAGGAAGCAATTGTAGCCATGGCATCTGCAGCGCGATTCTGCTCTCTTGGTATCTACTCAAAGTCTATCTTTGTGAAGTGTTGTTTTAGGTCATCCACCATTTGTTTATAAGGCATTAATTTTTCATCTTTTGTTTGGTAATCATCAGTTGCTTGACAGATGACAAGTTGAGAGTCCCCAAAAACATGAAGTTCCTGGATCTTCCACTGAACTGCAATTCATAATCCTGTTGTTAATGCCTCGTACTCCGCTATATTGTTAGTGCAAGGAAATGATAAGCGGTATGATTTTGGTATAGAATCCCCTTGAGGAGTTATAAAGAGGATGCCAGCTCCTGCCCCATGCTGTGTGTATGAGCCATCGAAGTACAGTTGCCATGGCTTTGCATGTGACATCATCAACATGGATTCATCTAGAAATTCAGAACTTAGAGGAACATCATCTATCATGGGAGCATCTGCTAATTGATCTGTGATGGCTTGTCCTTTTATTGCTTTTCTATCCACATACTTGATGTCGAATTCACTTAGGATCATTACCCATTTGGCTAGTCGCCCAGTAAGTGTTGCTTTATTGAGAAGGTATTTCAATGGGTCTATCCTTGCAACTAACTTAGTCTTGTGAGTGAGCATGTAATGTCATAATTTCTGCGAAGAAAAGACCACAACGAGACATGCACGCTCAATTGGTGTGTAGTTTAGCTCATATCCTACGAACATGCGACTTATATAGTATACTACTTTTTCCTTGCCCTCAACAATTTGTTGTGCTAAGAGTGCCCCCAGTGCTGTTGGAGTGGCTGATATGTATAGTAACAGTGGTTGATCTGGAACTGGTGGCATCAGAACTGGCGAATTTAGAAGATAATCTTTGAGCATCTAGAAAGCCTGTTGACAGTTATCATCCCAGTTGAATTTGATGTTTTTATGTAGCAGGTGTTGAAAAGGATTGCACTTATCTGCAAGTTGTGTTATGAATCTTCATATGGACTCGAGTCTGCCTTGTAAGGATCGAAGTTGATTGATATTTCTTGGTGGTTGCATTTCCAAGATGGCCTTGACTTTTGCTGGATCAGCTTCAATTCCCCTTTTGGATACAATGAATCCTAGGAGCTTCCCGGAGGTTACTCCAAAGACACATTTCTTGGGGTTTAATCTTACTTTGTATTTTTCCAACCGATCAAAGATGACTGAAAGTATGTCCAAATGTGTATTTCTGTCTATTGATTTGCCCAAGAGGTCATCGACATAATCTTTTACAGTTACATGCATGAGATCATGAAAGATAGTAGTCATGGCTCTTTGATATGTAGCACCTGCATTCTTTAGCCCGAAGGGCATGACATTCCAGCAGAAAGTTCCCCAAGGACAAGTGAATGATGTTTTGTGTTGATCCTCGAGCGCGATCCTTATTTGATTATAACTAGAGAATCCATCCATCAATGATAACATTTCATGACCTATTGTGAGATCAACAATCAAGTCAATATTTGGAAATGGGAAGTCATCTTTTGGACAAGCTTTGTTGATGTCTCTGAAATCTGTACATATTCTAATGCTGCGATCCGGTTTACTGACAGGTACCAAGTTGGAGATCCATTCGGGATAATCGATTGGGCATATGAATCCGACATCCAATAACTTCTCAAGTTCTGCTTTGACTAGTAATGCCACTTGTGGATGCATTTTTCTTAATTTCTGTTTTACTGGTTTTGCCCTCGGTTTGACTATCAAGTGATGCATTACCAAATCCGGATCCAATCCAGGCATATCAGCGTATGACCAGGCAAAGTTGATTTGTCGTTCTTTGAAGAAACTTATGAATTTTGACCTTTCAGACTCTGTCAATGATTGAGCTAGGAATATGTTGTGTGGAAACTCTTCTGTACCAATGTTTGTTTTGATAGTCTCCTCTACCAACATGGATGACTTTTCTTCATATGATGCTGGGAGAATGTCAAGCCTTCCATCTTCGGGTGCCTCAGAGAGGTTTTCGCCCTCAGATTTGTCATTTATTTTTACTTTTTTGGGGTCAGACAACGCCACAGTGTGGTTTTCGCCATAAGACCCTTGATTTGTTCTTATTTTCACATTTTTGCGACTGGAAGGTCCGACACCCTCACCAAAATATGCCACGCTATTGAGTTCTATAGTGTATCCCGCTTTATGGTCTCCAGGAGGAAGATCATCTCGTATGCCAAGATAGTCAATAAAAGCCTTATCGTTTTGGAATGTGTCAAACTGTGCAGGTCCTTCATGATCCCAGTCAATGAGTTGGTGGTGAATAAGGGGAAGGTCGTTAATGTCTTCGAAGTTAGGGGAGCTAAGAGTGAAGATGCAGTTATATTCGGGTATGTCAAGGTAATTATCGAAGTCATCGATGGCACTCTCCTCATCAGTCTCGATTGCGAGCGAATCCAAATTATAATCACTAGTAGCGCATTCTGGGACAGGTGTTCTCATCCTATGTGATTTCAACCTAGAACCTTGAGACAAGGACTATGTGGAATCCTCCTGGGTTGTTTCTTGACCAACTCTAAACTTGTTATAAAATTCCTCTTCTTTTGTGGGTTCATCTGGCTCTTTGAATATCTCGGTGAGCTCGTAGTCACTAGAAGACTTGTCTGAACCCCATTCCCATTCGTTAGAATCTGTGGAATAGCGATCCTCTTGTTGCATTTTGGCAGCTTTAATTTGTAAGGCTTCTTCTGTCCTTTGGGTGTGGACCTTGGAAGTTAAGAAACCAAGTCCTTTCGATTGTTCCTTCTTGAAAGTCAATTCAGGTTGTAAAGGTTCAATGATGCCTTCCTTTCGTAACCCCAGAGGGCTTTTTCCATCATACCCGAATTTTTGTAGAATTTTGAAGCCTTTGCCATATTTCTCACATGGTAGATTGATGTGATCTTGTGTTTCCTCTTCACTGTCTTTGAAAAGCATCTTGTATAAACCTTCCTCTTCTAGTTCACCCCATCTTTGAAAGGTAGTAGGGTCCCATTTGAGCATTATGATGGATACTTGCTTGTTAGGATGTGGTCTTCCATATTCTTTCAGGGAACTCATGACTTGTCGTAAGTACATGGTTTGATTGAAAGTATATTCCCCCATGCCTTTGTCCTGAAACTTGCCTTTAAGCTCACCTTGTTTTGAGGTCGAGGGTTTTAACAACTCAAGATCAATGTACGCCGATGAAGGAATAGCCTCACGATTACTGGGAATGATGGTCTCGATCTTTGATTTCAGGTTATTGCAGTATATGAATGGATTAGGATCACCATTAACTGTTACTTCCACTCCATTATGAGGAAACTTAATGCATTGGTGATATGTGGATGGGACTGCCCTCATTTCATGAATCCAAGGACGTCTTAACAATATGTTATAAGTGAGATTTAAATCCAAGACTTGACAAACCACATCCTTTGTAACTGGCCCAACTCTGAGAGGTAAGGTGACTGTGCCCTTGGATGAACGCTCTTCGTCATCATATGCCTTAATGGTGATTTGATTTCTATAATTCACAGCTTTATCAGAATTCACAGATTTGATTTGTGTAATAGTGCTTAATGTGCAAATGTTTAGACCTGCTCCTCCATCTATCAGGACTCTTTTTATTCGATGTTTGTGTATGAAGGCTTCAATGTGTAATGGTGCATTATGTGGTTGACTTACGGAGGTGTCATCGGCTTCTGTGAAAGTAAGGGAGTGCGGAATGGAAAGGTATCCCACCATGGCTTGAAACTAGTCCACATTCAGATCAATAGGAACTGCAGTGTCTCTCAAGATTTTGTCAAGAATGGCCTTATGTGCGGGGGATATGCATAAGAGCTCAAGGATGGAGATGAGCGCGGGTGTCTTCCCTAACTGTTCTACAAGGTCATACTCAGGTTTGGTTGATGAGGAAGCAGTGTTCTTGGCTGGAGCACCTTGCAAAGTGATTTTACCTCGACGAGTTGTAACATGACATTCAGAGGTAGGTTCGAAAGAAGATCCAACACCCTTCAAAATGATCTTGGGTCTATGGGTAGAATTCTCAGGGGTTTTATCCTTGATGATAATGGTAGAGACATAATTGTCCATTGAGATGTGATTGATGGTTGAATCATAGTTGTAAGATGCTCTGGTATAGTTGGTTTGATCCTCTGTGGCTTTAGCTTTTCCCTTGTCATGTTTTGGGAATGGTTCCTTAAACATCTCATGTTCTTGATTAGACGAATGTCCCTCAATCTCAATGTCACCTCTATCAATGAGATCTTGTATGATGTTCTTCAGTCGATGACAATTTCCTATCTTATGACCCTTGCTCTTATGAAATTCACAATATTCATCATCATTCCACCAATTTGGTTTAACCTTTGGTTCATATGGAGGAAAATCTGGAACTATGATTACCTTGTTTGCCACTGGCTTCTTGAAGACTGACTCAAGTGGTTCTCCCAATGGAGTGTACTTCCTTCATGGTCTGGAAGTTGTTTGAGTATTCACTTGATTGTTTGTAGAACTTGATCCAGAAAAAATGAATTTGGGTCACACTGTGTTGGCATCAACCACACCATCGTTGACTATGTTCTTGTTTTTATTCCAAAATCTTGGCTTGTCTTTTCCTTTAAAGTAATCTTTGTTTTCCTTGAATATCTTAATGACTCCTTGTTCAATTAGGACCTTTTCTATCGCTAAGCCTTTTTCAATGACGTCCTTGAAGGTGGACAAACAAGCTTTTCTTAGATCATAGCCAATGTCTTTGTTAACATTCTGGGTGAACATCTCTACCATTTGTTTTTGTGAAATTTCACAAGAGCATCTGCTGGCTAGATTTCTCCATCTTTGTAAAAATGACGCAAAAAACTCTCCCTCTTTTTGCTTGGTGTTGCACAAAGTAGTGACTGATATGTCTGTCTCTATGTTGTAGGAGAAATGTTGGATAAATGCCTCTGCTAGATCATCCCATGACTTAATTCTAGGTGGAAGTTGGGAGAACCATTCCATAGCTTGATCGCCTAGGCTCTGTGGGAATAATCTCATCAAATATGTTTCTTCTGCTGCTACCTCAATGCAAGCTGTAAAAAACTGTCTTATGTGTGCCTTAGGATCCCCTTTGCCTCTATACTTATCAAATTTAGGCATCACAAAGTGTGTGGGAAATGGAGGCATTGGAATGCTTCTGTCAAATGGATAAGGACATATGTCTCTCATTGTGTATGTTGGCTTTGGTGTATTTATGTCCTCCATTTTCTTTTGTAAGTCCCTGATTTGTTGCTCCAAATTGTTCTTAGGTGGAGATCGACTTCTTGGACCATACCCCATGCTTGAGGCACCAATTGGAGGAGGAGCATGTTGCATATATGGATGATATTGATCATACACATGTTCATATGGAGGAGGTCTATAGTAATGTTGTATATGGACCACTTGGTATAGATTCATGTTGAGGAACACCATATCTATTTTGTGCATGTATACCATACTCTATAGGCATGTCATGTTCTAATGTGTTGCCCCCAAATTTGACATGAGGTTTCCTTGTGTCCAAATTTTGAGCATGCCTTTGAATATCCAATTGCTTTGGTGGTTGATCCTTAGCATTAGCATGTGATTGAGCATATCTGTTTGCATGAGACTTCCATAATGGTCTACGAAGGTGAGTATCATATGCTTGACCATGTGTATGTGGGATCTCTGGTTTTTGAAGCAAAGCTGATGGTGATTCAGGTACCATATGTGGTCCTCTATTTCCTCCACTATTAGGTCTTCTTTGATCCATATTGGAGTGAGGTTGTTGCAAAGGTCTATGTTCCATTATTTGAGACATGTCAAAATCATGAGGTATCTTGGCTCCACTTTGTGCCATCATTTGTAAGAAGTATTGTCTATCCCTCCTCATTATTTCCTCAACTAGTCGGTTGAAATGGGGATTCATAATGGATTCTTCCACATCTGCTGAATGTACTGAAAAGTTGTCCACATTGTCATTGTGTGTAGCATTGTTGTTTGTAGTGTCCATGTTCTCAACATTTGGAATGTTTCTATAGGCATCCATGTCAGGTAATGTAGTATGATCGGAATTGAAAAAGATATCATTATCATACTCATAAGAACTCATGTTTGCGGACTCTTGAGCCTCTTTAGTTTCTCTCCTAGATTTTTTAAGACGGGTTTCAACCATGAACTAGGTATTGACCAAAATGTGAGAGACTAGACGAAAATGGAAAAGAGTATGGAAGACCAAGAGTTGGATGAAATGTAAATGAATCTGAGGTGTACTTGTAATGTCCAAAGTGTAAGACCAAGTATGTATGTAGTAGAGTAGGTGTGACTTCCAAAGAGAGGATAGTTTCTCTTGATGAGGTAAGTTAACCTTTACTCTAAGTAAGACCAAATGAAACCCAAAGGTAAGAAACCTTGATGAGGGACCACTTAGCAAAGTGTTGTTGTATGTAGTGTGTTGACAAAGTATGATGAGGACAAGCAAGTGACTTTTTGACTCAAGTTTAGACAATTGTGAATGTAATGAGAGATGTAAAGCAATGATGGACTTTGTGACACCCAAAGACAGGTTGACTGCTAAATGAAACCCTGGAGAAATGACCTAGGAAGCTCAAGAATTTTGAAACTGACTGTGTTTGTTTGCTGGATTGTAACAGTTTTTCAATTCTGGACATAGATGCGCCTGTATACTTCACAGACGCGGTTTCCCGACACAGACACGACTCTGTTTAACATAGATGCGTTTCTGAGATTTTTTTGCAAAGTGTAATGTTGACTCTTGGAACACAGACGCGATTCTGCCCTTCACAGATGTGGTTATACAACACAGACGCTATTATGCCCGACACAGACGCGTTTCTGCAAATTTTGTGCAATTTTTCCAATCTGTGAAGTTGTTTTGTTGTGACCAAATCTGACTGTTTGACTGTTTTTCGTGACAAGAGGACATAGTGTTGATGAGGACTCAATGTTTGCAAGTGTCTAGACTCAAAATGGCTCTAAAAAGTGTGTTGTTTGATGTAAAAATGTTTTGCATACACTTGAAGACACAAAAGACACAATGTTTTGTTGTTTAGTCTTGAATGTTTTGAATGTTTAAAATAAGTCAAGCATAATTCTTATGGCTGGCCAAGACAATAGTTGTTGATCCCACATGGGATTTTACCCCCGAGGCTACGCTATTCAGAGCGGATACTTAGATGCTTGACCTCACTAGCTCCACCCTCAACACTCACTTCTTGAGTTAGCCAAGCATTAGTCCCCACAAAAACTCCCCGTGGAAAACTTTGTATCTCTACTAAGAACCGTATGTGTGTGGGCCGCTACCAGAGGTCCAACCTCCTACCCCAACAACTAGAAGGATTTGGGCTTCTAAAACAAAAAGGTTCTAGTAAGGGCATCCGCTCATGTGGCCATACATGCAGCACTTTTAGCTCTGTAAATACAGAAGGCTCCCAGCCGGTAGGGGTTACGCCCTACAACTTGCTCAAATAAATTTGATCAAATGAGTTTATGGGGAGACATAGTGTCGGTATGAACTAATCAACACACGTTATCCATAGTTTTCACCATGAATACATTTGTTTATAGTGGTTCGAAAGAGGTGGGTTTTCCTCACTACCACTTGGGTCGTTCTCTTCTCACTAGTAGTCCTACTGACCACGCAGGAAGACAGGCCCTCTAAAGATTAAACAAAAAGAGCCTATTGCTCAAGACACAAAAGACAATGATTCAATTTTAGTGCACCAATTGAAGTGTTTGCTAGTCTATGAAAATAAGGCACACAATAAAAATCTAAAACCCCTTGTCAAGGCCCTGCAGCAAAGAGTTGTTAGTAGTTTGGATTGTTTGAAATAATCACCTATTCCTGCAAGCACACAAGTTAGGTAAATTTTAAACCCAAAAGACTTTGTGAAAATAGGGGCCTTCAACCAAACGATTTAGCCTTCAAGACAAGCTGCACCAATTTTGTTAGCTAGATCCAAAAATGTTAGCTCAAAATAAACCAGATCTGAAACCCTAAATGCAAAATCCGAAAAACTAAATCAATAAAAACCCAAAACTTGAAACTGGTGAACACAGACGTGGTTACCCTCGACACAAATGCGACTGGGTGACACAGACGTGGTTCTGTGAAGCACAGATGCGACTACAAAATGCAGACACGGCTTCTGGACACAGACATGGCTAAAAACATCACAGACGCGACTTTAGAAGACAAACGCGCTTTCCTAGAACCTGCAAAATAAAATATTGCTAATAACACAGACGCGATTCCAGAGGTCGCAGACACGCCAAAAAATCAAAAACGCGATCCGAAAGTACGCAGACGCGAAAATATCAAAAATGCTGCCGAAAACATCAGATCTGCAACTTCAAAATACAAAATCTGCAACAAGATGTTAAATGCAAAAAGGGACAAGAGTCCCACCAGGCGTGCCAAAATGTATATGGTGAAAATGGATAACAATAATAACAATATTGAAAGGCTAAATGAATTCAACCACAAAACCCTAGCCTAACAACAACAAAGATCCACCATAGCATATGAAGATTACCTAAGACTATGCAAATCAAATGAAATCACAAAGATTATACCATCACATGTCCAATAGGGTTTGGATCTCCATTCTTCCTATCTCCATTGATCTTGCTTGATATATTTGCTCTCAGATTTTATATGCACAAGAGCTCAACAAAGAACGGAATGTGGTTGCAAGTAGGATCGTAGTGTAGTCAATTGCTCAAGTAGTTAGGATGCATCATTAGGATGATTGATTAGGGTTTGACAATGAAGGAAGCATCTCCTTATATAGAAGACACTATATGAAATGGAGGGATAAGATTGAGAGGTGTAAAAGGAGGTCGGCTATGATTAGAGGGTAGGTAAAAGAAATAATAAAATAATGAAAGAGGTGGGTAGTGTATGAATTAAGAGATGAATGACATGTGTCATGGGTAGAAAAGACTAATGAATTAATTAAATGAATAAAGATTTATTTAATTAATAGAAGGAGTGAGATCAATTAAATAAATAAGATATTTATTTAATTTAAGAAAAGGATAATTTAAATAAATAAATGTATTTATTTAAATGAGAAATAAGGCTAGAAGAGGATAAATGAATTAATTAAATAGATAAAGATTTATTTAATTAATAGAAGAATTAAGCTTAGATAATTAAATAAATAAAATATTTATTTAATTAGACATGACAATTTTGGGTGTCTACAGTAACACTGTTTCGATGGGTTCCCCTAAGGGAGTGTATGTTCGCTTTGGTTTAAAATTTTGTTGACGTTGTCTGGGTTCGTCTTGAGATGTGATGCGGCCTTGATTTGGAGGAGCCATTGCGTTATTCTTGGGTGGGGGATTATGTCCTGCAAATCGAACCACAGGATGTGCACTTTTGATAGTTCTTGCATCCACAAACCCGTCGTTGACGATATTTTTGTTTTTGTTCCAAAAGTTTGGTTTGTCACTATTGAAGCATGGACAAGGGCCATCCTTTGGTTCATTGTAGATTTTGATAAGTCCTTTCTTGATGAGAGCCCACTCACATTTTAAGCCTTTGGTGATCATGTCATTGAAAGAATCTGTGTCTTTTACGTCTAGGTGAAATTCCATTTCTTCATTTAAGTTGGAAATAAATATTTCCACTAGTTCTTGTTCAGGTAACTGAAGAGAACGTCTGCTAGACATTTGACGCCATCGTTGCAGAAAGACTGAGAATAGTTCACCTATTTTTTGTTTAGTGTTACATAGATCAGCCATGGTGATATCACGTTCAATGTTGTGTGAGTAATGTGCAGGAACTTCTGGATGAGTTCTTCAAATGTCTAATGCCACCTGGTAATCGAGAAAACCATGATGTGGTTGTTCCTCCCAAGCTTTGGGGAAAAAGGCACATGAGGTATGTATCCTCGTATGCTACTTCGAGGCGAGCTGAATGGAATTCTCTGACATGATCACGAGGATCTCCCTTTCCTCTATACTTTTTGAACTTGGGTGTTTCGAACCCTCGTGGAAAAGGTGGCATATGAAGATTCCTATCAAAGGGATAGGGACAAATGTCATTGAGTGAAAATTGATTAGTTTTTACACCACTATGAAGTTGTTGAGCGAGATTTTTTGACTTGTTGCCGCAACATGTCTATTTCATTTGGAGGAGGAAGAGGGGGATTACCTTGAGGAATGTTATATCTGATGTGATCTTGACCTCTTTCTTCCTCATTGCGACTTTGTCATTCAGATGCTTGTCTTAGTTGTGCAACATCAAAGTCAGAAGGTAGTTTACCCCCTTCTTGAGCAAGTTTTAAAAAGTGAGCATCAGCATTGCTCCTGAGTATTTCATCAAAAATTTTGTTAAAGAGGGAGTTGTGTTGTGCCCTTTCTATTGTCGCAGGAGTCGGAGTACTTGGGTTTTCGTCATTTGCGTTTCCTCCAAGGGCTTCTTGGAACTCATTGATATTTTCCTCCTCTTCATCTTCAATTTCTGGTTGTCTAGATTGTGATTTGGTATGAGCCATTTTGTTTACAAGTTTTTGTTGAAGTTTGATGAAAATGATGATGATTTGGTGATGGAATGAAACATTGATGTTCGGTGAAGTGCTTTGCATACAGATCCCTAGCACTAAAGGTAGATGCTACCAAATTTCTTTCTTGAATTGCTTGTTGTTTTTTATAAGGTTTGATGTGATAAGGTTTAGAGAAATTTGAGATGTGTTATAGACTTAACTACCTAGTAATGAGAGGATTCACTCATAGACTAGTTTTAACCTGTGTAGAAATGCCTCTTAGGATGAGTTTATCCTAGATGTGGAGACAATCTAAAAGTGATTTGTTTGTGTTTGATTCAAGCAATTTTGAAAATAGAACTTAGGACAAAAACCTCTTGATGTTTTGAGAGTTGAAATGGATGAGATGATGTGTGAATGAGATAATGGATGAAATGTTTAACTTCAACAAAAACTTTGTGTTACATAAGGAACAAACTCTTCCTCTTCTTGTTCAGGGGTTTGTGGTTCTTCTCGAGCTACGTTGTAGGTGATACAAATGTCTGGAAAGAAGTCAGGGTTGATTTTGGCTCCTTTATTTTTGTGATAACTCAAAGCACAATATTGCATAAAAGCTCTACGGTTCAATGACTCTTGATCAAATTCGTTTGATTTTCCTTGAAGATATAGATGCATGCGACGTAGGAAGGTTCTATGAGAGATAAAGATTTGTCTATAAAGATAGAAGAATTTCCTCCTTTTGATAAGAGCCTTTGAGCTCAATGGTCTTTTCTTCAAGTTGATGTGTTGATGAAGATTCTTCTTTCTCAAGATGTGAAGAATGGTCATATAGTGGATACTCTTTGTTTGTTTGCGCTTGGTTTTTGATCTTTTGTGTTTTTTTGAAAATGTTGGTGTTGGATGAATACTTGTTTTGGAATTGGATTTTCTGATTTTTTCTTTGACAAAAAAACAAAGCAAGCACACAAACACAAGAATGTTGCTTTTAAAAGGCATAAATAAGTATGGGTCTAGATCAACCCAATCCTTGGACTTTTTATGACCCTTTTCCTTTAAGTGTATTTTTAGGTGTTTTCCAAAGCCTAAAGTCGGCTCAATTTGCACTGGTCTTGACTCAAAAATGAGAACACTTCAAACACTTTTTATCCCTAAGATCAAATGGCCAGTTGCGATAAATTCAGCCCACATCTTGATATTTCTTCGACTTCAGTACTACATGCCTTATGAATCTCATCGTGGCAAGTAAGGATGTGATATACTAAGTCTTGCACGAGCATAAAAAATAGATGATCCCTATGATGGGGGAGTCACCATTTTCATCAAGCCACGAGTGACTTTTCAAAAAGCTATGTTTCTACTCAAGGAAATATGTATGGTGAGTATCTTGGGAGCAAAACAATCTATGCTCTTGCACTAAATTGTATCATAAATATCCTCAATCAATAGAACGGGTGGGCTACTACTTAAAGGTGTTTAGTAATATTCAATGTTTTTGGACATAAGTTCATTTTGCAGTGACTCACTTAAGAGCCTTGTAACTTGTGGTGGGGCCCATTTGTCCTTTCGGCAAGTTACATTGTAGGAACAACTATACCCAAGGCTACAACTTTTGCTCTCACTTGATTTCTATAGCGGCTCGAAGGATTTACCGTGCGAGGTCGTTCCCAAGAGTGATGTGTCTCTTGGCAGGCCTCTCTTAAAAAGATAAAACTTGAGTGTTACTAACACTTTTCTCTTGCACCTAGGACCACGAAAGCCAAGGGAGATGATAGTGTGTGTTAGAAGTAGGACCACTTGACAAACTCTTTTGCACAAGTGTTAGATTAAAGCTTGTGGTGGAATAACACACAAAAACAAGAAGAAACAATGATCAAAGTTAGTGTTATTCAATCAAAGACTAATCTAAGCAGGCATATCAAAAGAGACACCAAAAATAAAGTAAAGCATTTAACTACGAATGTAAATGCAAGAAGACATCTCCAAATTCCTTCTACCATGCTCTTAGCTTCTTCTCCTTTGTTCCTCTCCTCTCCAAGTTCCAAATTAGTGTAGCTCTCAACAAATTTTTGCACTATGGATGCTTATGGAGGTTCAAGATTGTAGATGATTACTCCAAATGCTATGCAAATATGAACATGCTAGAAATGAGATTATTATCTAGTCTAATGTTGATTTTAATCCAAAAGAGTAAATGTAAATGCTAAATGCTCTCTAGAAATCACTATAACTTAGATGCATACAAGTTTTCAAATCTGGATTATGAGGAAATGGGCTCTATTTATAGAAAAAATGGAGCAATGGATGGTTGAGATTAAGTAATCTCAACAAGGGTTAGGATTGAATGATATTCAATCCATGTGGAGGCTTTCAACCCAATCCCAGGATGACAAGTGTCAATATGAGATAGGTTGAGAGGAGAGGGAATAAGAATTAAATGCTTGACATGACCTGAGAGTTAACTTGGGAGTTAAGGTCAAGGTTGGGTTGAGTGAATAAATTCTTTATTCAAAGAATAAAGCTTTTATCCAATGGACAAACTCTTGTGCAAAGGCAAAAGGGATAACCATGGTCAAATCAATAAATGCTTGAGGAGACACATGAGTGCAAGTTGAATTAACCATAAATGGTTATGTAAGAGCCATAAGTGGTTTGGAAGACTTTAGAGGTTAAATTGTTGAACACACAAAGCATTAAATGCTTTTCAAAGACTTTGAAGTCTTTGAGAAGCGACTCCAAGTTGTTTAGGAATGTAACAATAATTAGGGGATGGATTAGGTTAATTAGGAAGGGGTTAGAAGAATCTAGAAGGGGGCTTAGGAGTGCAAGTGGATTTGGTGGGTGAGGGAAAATAGGATTTTAATTAAAATAAATTTAATTTATTTCAACTTGTGGTTGCAACTTGCATTTGTAGGAAAATGCAAGTAGGGGGGGGATAAATGATTTAAACAAATGTTTTATTTAATTTATTTAAAAGAGGAAAGAGGATTAAATTGAATAAATAGGATTTATTCATTTAATTGATTGTGAATATGGTTTAATGAATTAATTAAAATAAATTGAATAATTTATTTAATAATACGAGAATGTTTGAAGATGAATTAATTAAATATTAATTTAATTAACTGATGACTAGTGGGTTTTTAATCAAATAAATAGCAAATATTCATTTAATTAAACTGGACAGATTTATGTGACTACACATCAAATATTGCTATAAGTGGGAAGGTATATTCCAGAATGCCAGGGATTCGACTAGGGGCTTGGGAATCATGTGGAATGCTGCCAAAGTGGAGGTACATCCCATTGCTTCCCGTGATCACTAGATGGCATGTACTATTACCTGCAATTAGTCCAACATATCATATCCACTGTTTAATAGCTACGACCCCTACAAAACGGAGAAAAAGTTAAGATTTTGGAATGAGATTTATAATCAAACAATCCAAATGGACGGTGGTAAGGTCATTGTTGTTGGGGACTTCAATGCCATCTCAGACATTGATGAGAAGATGGGTGGCCTTCGGAAGCCCACCAAAGTGATGGAAGATTTTTGGGATTTTATAGCGAACTGCAAATTGGTGGATATCTATCCAAAGAATGGTAGATTCACTTGGACTAACAGAAGACTGAATTTTGCAAATAAATCAAAAAGGCTGGATCGTTTCTTGGTAGGGGAGTGGTGGATTAATGGAGATTACTCTTTAGAAACTGAAATAGTGCCTCAAGTTGGATCAGACCATCTACCTTTGTCTTTATCCATTGCATAAGAAATGTGAAATTAGAAGAATTACTTTAAGTTCCAAAGCATGTGGTGGAGGGATGAAACAATCCTTAACAACCTGAAGATTTGGTGGCTGGAAGGCAACATATACTTTGGCTCCCCTAGTTTTAAATTTATCATGAGAATGCAATACTTAAAAATCCAGATAAAGGACTGGAATAAGAACACATTCAAAAACATCTTTGCTGAGAAAGGTAGAATTGAGGAAAAATTGGAAGAAATTGGCAATAAGGTAATGCAGTTTGGCATGACAAATAAGGAGTATGAAATGGAAAAGGCCCTGAAAATGTAATACTTAGAAATTCTAAAGAGGGAAGAAATTTATTGGAAGGATAAATCTAGGGAGCTCTAGATTTCTGAGCGAGATCTCAATACAAAAATTTTCCATGCATTGTTAAAAGCTAGAAGGATCAACAATAGAATTTGCTCAATCAAGGATAAGAATGGGATATTAAAAACCTCGGATACGGACATGAAATGAATTTCTCTTGAATAATTTGAAGATATTTTGGGCAACTCGGAGGAAGGCAATACGAACACACAAACAATCATAGAAGAAGTCATTGACCCCTTAATATCCAGCTCTAACAGCAACATGCTCGTGGCTCCTTACTCTTTGGAGGAAATAAAAATGGCTACCTTTGCACTTCACCCACACAAGGCACTTGGACCAGATGGCTGCACGACAGAACTCTTTCAAAAGGGATGGGAGTTCATGGGAAAGGATATATGGGTTGTGGTGGAAAATTTTCGGAAAAAACACAAGTTTGTTAAGGAAATGAATCACACTATTATCTGCCTCATTCCCAAAAAAGTGGATTGCGACTCCATGTTTGATTATAGGCCAATATCACTGTGCAACACTATCTACAAAATAATCTCCAAGGCTATGGCTGAAAGATTGAAGAAAGTGCTCCCTAAGCTAGTCTGTAAAAACCAGAATGGGTATGCTTCGGATAGGGAAATTGTGGACCTCATCATATTGGTTTCGGAAGTCATTCATTCACTACACAAAGGAAAACTAAAAGGTATGATCGTTAAACTTGATGTTGCTAAAACTTATGATAAAGTAATTTGAAGCTTCTTGTGCCAAGTCCTTGTCAAATTTGGGTTTCTAGAAAAATGGATTGAATGCATAAAATTCTGCATTAGTACTATTAAATTTTCAATACTCATCAATGGAAGTTTAAGTGGTTTCTTTGAAGCCACGAGTGGCCTACGACAAGGAGATTCATTGTCTCCTTCACTATTTGTGCTAATGGAAATAGTGTTGGGGAGATTAATTAAAATGAGGCATCACGAAGGCATTTGGAAAGGAATCAAAGTCCATGATCAGTTTGAGGCAATCACACGCTCCCAATTTGCTGATGACACTATCATATTTGGCGAGGCTACCATCCGGGAAGCTTCAGGCATTAGGAACACCTTAGAGGAGTATACTTTGGCTTTGGGACAAGTTATGAACAAAGGGAAATCCCAACTATTCTTCTTTAATACCAACAGACAAACACAGGGCAGAATCGCATAACTCTTGGACATAAGCATTGCGGCGCTTCTGATCAAGTACTTGGGGGTGCTGATTAACAAGGGGTGCAGGCAATCACAAATTTGGGAAGATGTTACCAAGTCTTGTCAAGCTAAATCTGAGAATTGGAAAAATAGATGGCTAACTCAAGTTGGTTGAATTACCATGATCAAGTCAGTTCTATCTGCAATACTTCTTTATAGCATGTCATATTTCAAAATGTCGTTTGCAGCTCGAAAAAGTCTAAACAACCCGTAGACATATAACAATGACCATATTCCTAAATGAATATTTCATTTTTATTTTATTCTCATTCCTCTATTTAGTTAAATCTAATTTAATTAAATCACCCACATTCTTCTATTTAATTAAATAAATTATTCAATTTATTTATTTAAATTCACTTAAGCTCTTTATATCATTTAATTGAATAAATCATTTTATTTAATTAAAACCCTTCTCTCTACTTTTTAATTAAATTTACATTTTATTAAATAGTTCACCCCAATTAAATAAATCTAATTTATTTAATTTCCCAACTTGCAACCAAATTGAAATAAAGCAATTTATTTTAATTAAATCCTATTATCCCCCCACTTGTATTTTCCTACATCTCCCACTTACATCATAATCCCCTTCCTAAATTCTTCTAGAATCCATCTAATCCTAATCAATTAACCCAAACCCATCAATTATCCCCTTTCCCTAAATTTAAGGAGGTCACTTCTCAAATTTGGAGTAAAGTCTTCAAAAGACATTAAAGCCTTTATGCCTCCAACAAGTTAACTTGTTGAATAGCCCCAAATTTGGAAGGACTCTTACAAATTTGTCCCCAAAGTCTTCAAATCATTAATGGTTAACTAACCCTTAGTGGCATGGTTAGAGACTTTTTGACTAACTTAACCCTCATCTAACCCAGGGGTCTCATCGAGCATTCATTGTTTTGACCATGGTTATCCATTTAGCCTTTGCACAAGAATTTATCCTTTGGGTAAAAGCTTTATCCAATGGATAACCCTAACCTAACCTTAACCCTTAGCTTCTAAGGTAACCATGAGGCCTTCTCAAGCATTCAATGCTTCTTACATCTTCTCTCAAGCAGTCTTATGTTGACAATTGTTACCATTTCATTGGTGAAAATCATGAACATGGATTGATAACTTTCAATCCTGGCCCTTGATTAACTCCTCCAATCTTGACCATCCATTGCCCTATTTTTACTATAAATAAAGCTCTCATTCATCTATTTTAAGGATCCAATATTTTAGTATCTCATTTATGCTCAATTTTATTAATACATCTAGCCTCTTTTTGTAATAGGAATTAATCTAATAAGCATTTTAGAGTATTTTTATTATCATTAGCTTAAATCATTAACTAGTATATCATGTTAGGATAGTATTGCTACTAATCTTGTCATCTTATAATCTAGTTTAACTCATTCATAGAATCATGCATAAATAAATGCATTTCATGTTGATATCAATCTAAAGCATCCCTCTTTCTTGCATTTATCATCCCTAAGTCACTTTGCTCAGTGATCTGAGAGCAAAGGCATTGGCTTGAGGGACCTTGTGATATAGAGAACCATGGAACCTACCTTGGGAAGTTGATTCATTCCTCATGACTCCATAACTTGCACCAAGAAGTCTTGTGGGTGTGTGAACAAGCCCTTTGAGACCACATTTTCACATTTTGAGTTTCATCGACCCCCTTTTCCAGCACACATTTCTGGCACCCAGTGTGGGGCTCAACCCTATTAATCAAATCGGTTTTTTAATTTAATCACTTTTGCAGGTACGTGGGAAACAGGAATCGACGCGCAGGGAACATTCCTTAGCGCATCTAGTTAATAGTCCAGCGCATCCGGCTTACTGTTCGGCACGTGGGACTCATTCCCTAGCGCATGCAGACCATCACTTAGTTCATAAACTTTAGTAACATTTTTCCTGTAGGTCTTGGCATGGGAAAATAACAGAGCAGCACATTCAGAAAATAGTTCAGCGCATCTGGTCTGTCCAATAGCGCATCTCAGTAATCTTGTAGCTCGTACAATCTTTTCTGTAGCACATCACAGATAGAGAGAAAAAATTAAAACTATAACCGAGCTTAAATTTAGACTTGTAGAAGTCCACAAAAACCAAAAAAATTCTAACTGTTTTGGTTGGTATTTTGTAGGGTTTTGACAGTTTGTTGTAGATAGGAGCTCTTTTTTATTTTCAGAATTACAAATAGTTTAAATTTTTACTAACGTAGTTAAGTTAGTTAAAATTTAAGGTCTTTTTAATTCTTGTTGGATAAAATTGAACTCACCTTATTTGGGCAAATAAAAAGAACCACAAAAACAATCTTTTTTGCTTTTGCTAGGAAGACAAATTTTCGCTTTGGGCTCTAAAAAGAACAAGGCAATCTTTTCATTTTTGCAAACAAAGGGAGTTAAAAAGAACTTCACCATCATTTGGTGCATAAAAGGATCCACTTAAATTTTTTGCAACGTAAAAGAATCACACATGTCCAAGGTCATTTAAAGAGGGAAGATCTTCCCCTTTTGATCGATTTCTTTCGTTGACCAAACATTGAATTTGCTTTGTTGACCAGGATCTTTTCTTAGATCATAAAATAATTGCCTTAAAGGATAAAATAAACGCCATGTTTTTCGTGGAGCAACATCTCCATATAGATTTTAGCAAATCATTGTCTTGAAGGATAAAAAGAACCTTGTTTGCCTTGTCTTGAAAGTGGAAGGTATATGCTCTCCCCTTAACTAGGTGATCAAAAAGCCATACCACTCTTACGCTTTCAGTGATATTGCATTAAATCTTTTAGCAGGCCTACCTTCCCAAGGGGTTGAAAAACTCTTAAAGCCATTCTTTGGTCGGTGTGAAGGGAACGACCTAAGTGGGGAACGACTTTCAAGCCAAGTATTCCAACCCACTATAATCAAAAGTGGAAAGTGACTAAAGTCCTTTTCAACGGTTGTGCGCAATAAATATCCTTCCCCCGGTATCTTTGAGATACATAAAGCCTTTGTTATAAAGGTTGGGAAGCCTCCTGAGGGAGTTTATCACTGACAGTCGAACGAGAAGCCTGATTATGAACTTTAGCATAGAAACTTTGAGCCAAGTCAGTATTCAGACATTTGTAATATCATAGTGCAAGGGTGGGGAAGAATTTGCCCCCAAGATTGCTCACCATATATCTCCCGAGATAACTACTCAATTGTGAAGCAATTCACTTTGGGTTAATTTTTGGCAAAAGGCAAAAAAAATGGGTGCCCCCTAGGGGGTGACACGGTTGTTTGACCTAACAGAGTATCGAGACTAGTGGGCTATGATATTACTTATGACCTTTGAATAAAGAGTCTAACTGAATTGCATGTTGTATCTAAACCTGTTAAAACATTGAGGATTCAAACACATCCTTGCAGAATATACACTCATTTTTTAGATTAAGCAAAATGGTTGTCTCTTTTGTGTTGTGCTTTCATTTGTTACTTTAGAAAATCATCCATCATTATTGAAAATTAAAAACAAAGTTCCAAAAATTGCAGAAAAACGACCAAGTTAAACTATCATGGCAGTTTAGTGCGTAAGAGCAACCTCTTAGCACATAGAAACCATCCTTTAACACATTTGACCTTCACTTTAGCGCTTCAATTCTGAACATTAGCGCTTCATCAAAATCCAAAACTAGCAGTTTAGAGTAGCACTTTTTGAAAACATTCTGGCATGTTGAGGCAACAACTTAGCCCGTGGGGACCAAGAGTTAGCGCGTGAAGATCAACAGTTAGCGCATTAACAACCCATATTAGCGCATAGCTTTTAGACCAAGACAAATCCAAGGCAAACCAGTTAGCGCGTCACTTAGGTTAGCTTAGTGCGTAGAGTCTGTTCTCTAGCACGTCGAGGATTTTCTATAGTGCATTAGGTCTTTGTCTTAGCGTGTGGCAAAAACTAGGAAAATGGGAGGCAAAACATGGGCTATTTTTGAAAAATCTGAAAACACTTTAGGAAGCTTTCCTTCCTTAGCTTGAACTTCATCAAATAGAAAAACAAAACAGAGTACCAAAAAGTATTCTCAAAGAAAGTTTCCTGTCGAACCAAGTTGTCAAAATTTGAAAACTAGTCACAAGATAACACACATCTCTCCTATCAAAATCAAGAAACCCCATCACAAGTATCAAATAGGTCCTTCAATCAAATGAATTTCTATCCAAAAACCCACTTGTTTTAAAGCTCCAAGTTGTCAAATCGAGTTTCCATATCGGAAAATCTTGTATTCCATATCATTTGACACACTTTATCGTGAAGGGGCATCTAAACCTTCATTTGATAAAGTAAAACTTGAGTTTCCAAAACAATCTAAACTAAATCCAAAACAAATCAAAGGAAACCATTGATTGCTTGTGCATGACTAATCCTCATATTCTGAGAAGAAAGAGTATTTATCATAACACTAAGTTGAGGAAACAACAACCCAGTTCTCTAAAACTGTCCAAACGGAATAAATTTGTATACATCAATCGCCAACTCTTCAAATCTCATCGAACATTCCTTCGTCATATGCGCTTGTATCTTCAAGACAAAACAAACGAATTTGACAAGGAACCATTGAGGAGTAGAGAATTTTGTTAAAAAATAGCATTTAGTCAATGCCTAAATCAAGGAGGAAAGATCAATTCGGCCTTCTTCCCCGAAGAGTGCATTACTTACAACATACCATGATTTGAACCACCAACTCCTGAACAAAACATCGAAGAGGAGTTCGTTCCTTTTATCATAGAAAACTTCTACTAGATGCCAATTGTTACTCGCTCTCAACGAAACAAACAAAGCGAAATGCAACCAGAATCCAACATGAATCGAAGATTATCAAGTCCTTTCAAGTGTCCAAATCTAGAGGACACCAAAATTTCTGAGGAACTCCTCCAAGAGTGTCAAGAAAGTGCTTCATTTCAAAAACTTGTGGAAAGACTCATGGAAAATGACAAGGAAAAATACCTACTCATGCTCACAAGCAAAGGAGTTAAAATCCCTAAAGCCTTGGACACTGACGTATTTAGAACAAGATCTCAACACTATGATTATCAAGAATAACAAAGAGAGGAGGAATCACGTGACCCTGAACAAAACACACCTGAGAAAGATCTACCAGAGCAGAATTTGCACAAGCAAAACATCCCTGAGCAAAACATACCCCACCCCACCCCATTTTAGCTTATAAATAATGCAAGGGAAGAACTCTTCCCTTGAAAAAATAATGCACCTTTGATTTCTCTCACTCAACAAATGCAAATGTTGCAAAGATGAATGCAAGACATGAAACAAGGGACAATAGTACGGTACTCCTTAACTGAAATTTGTCCTTATCCTTTTGACAAACAATTAAACATGGTGCCTTTTCCCCCAAACTCAGATATTCCCAAATTTGACAAATATGATGGGAAAAGTGATCCTCATGATCATGTTCGAGAATTTTGTACCATGAGCCTAGAATTTGCCCATGATGACACCTATTTGATGAGGTTATTCCCAAGAAGCTTAGGAGGACAAACAATGAAATGGTTATCCAAAATCAAACCTCCTGTTAGATCATTCGATGAATTAGTCAACAAATTCATAACTCAATATTCCTATAACATTCAACACGCTATCACTATGCTAGATGTCTATAACAGCAAGCAGAAAAACAATGAAACATTCATGGTATTCCTTCAATGTTGGCGACGTATGGTTTCACGATATCCTTGAGATGTGCCTGAAAAAGAAAAAATGGAAATTTTCATCGACAACTTGAATAGTGAGATGAGTTACATACTCAAGCTTCAATGCATACCATCTTTTGCCAAATTAATTGAAAATGGCATCCAAGTAGAAGAAGCACGTGTCAAGAAAGGAACATTGAAATTCTTCAAAGAAGGAAAAAGTTCATCCAACACAATAACAACTTAGACAAATCTAGGTTTTGGACCCGAAACAAAAACAATGGAGGAAATGATCCTAATGATGTGAAATCCAAGCAACCAATGTTAGCTTTATCAAGAAATCCTCAAGCTACAAATAATCCAAAAGGTGCTAATCAAGGTACTAACACTTATGCACCAAATACCAATCAAGATCAACTCAACACAAACAACGCCAACAATACCCAAATTAATAACACCAATCGAGGACCTAATACAAACTCACAAGGTAACACCAACAACTTTCAAAAACACATTTACACACCACTAGGGCAATCATTGGAGTCAACATTCAAAGAACTCCCAACAAACAAAATTATCTCCTTACCAACGATCCACAACTTTGAACCACAAATCAAACCACCCTGGTGGAATGACTCACACTTTTGTGATTTTCATCACAACAAAGGTCATCAAACAAATGATTGCATGAGACTGAAAAACATTGTTCAAGACATGATTGATAGAAGCGATTTAATAGTTGATGGTCTCAAGACAAACGGTGACCATGGAGCCTTTAAGAATCCTCTTCCCAACTACAACAAAGATGGAGCTTCAACCTCAAATGATACACATGGAACTCGTATCAATCACATATACAATAACACCATCAATCACATATCAGCTGAGGACAATCAAGTAAACATCATCACCATCAAAGACAAGCGTGAAAATGAATCCGTCAACGTAACAACCTGAGCTCAAAAATATGTCTTGAAGGGGCATGTGTCAACAACACACTCCATACCCAAAATGCAATATGATCTAGTCAGTCAACTATGCAAAACTCCTGCTCAAATATCTATACTGGAGTTGCTAAAACTTTCGCCAAAACACAGAGACATCTTGGAACAAGCACTATTAGAAACAAATGTGCCTCAAGATCTGGATGCTAACAAATTCCAAGCCATGGTGGCTCATATGACAGGGCCTCATAACCTTACCTTTTCTGAGCATGATAATATCTTATTAAGCCATCCACATAATACTCCACTCCATATTGAAGTCTTGGTCTACAAGCATCGAGTCACAAGAGTATTAATAGATGGAGGAGCTGGACTCAATATCTGTACCTTGAAACTTATCCATGCATTAGGCTTCTCTGAGCAATCTATTGATCCACGCAAAAAGATCACTATCAAAGCATATGATGATGAAGAAATATCATCTAAAGGAACAATAATGTTGCCAATTCAAGTAGGACCAATACAAAAGGACACTATGTGCCAAGTCTTAGACATAGACCTCACATATAATATCTTATTGGGTCGACCTTGGATACATGAAATGCAAGCAGTACCTTCTACTTATCACAAGTGTGTTAAGTTCCCCTACAATGGACAGGAGATTTCTATATTAGTAGATCATAACCCATTTCAGCATTGTAATGCTATGGGGGCAGCCTAAGATAGCTTGGTTCCACATAATAGAGAAAAAAAAAATCCTTAACATTAACTATTCAACAAGAAAAGTCTAAATCACTATCTATGGATTTCAAGCAGAAAATGAAAATCAAAGAGAAAGACATGGGAGAATACTCTTTGGAATCTTTGTGTTTAGCCAACTTACCAGCATCACCTAAATCTCATGGATTACCTACAGCATCAATGTATCAAGCAACCCAGCCCATCACCAAGTTTGATGGCAAATTTATCCAACCAAGCACTCTAGCACATGAATCAGAGGAGAACGATATCCTTAGTTGGCTATACAAGGATGAGGAGGAAGACAAAGAGACTACTGCGGAGGTAGCTATACCAACACACCTCTACGGAAAAGGTTACTTAATCATGCAACAAATGGGATACAATGGCAAAGGACCTATCGACAAATGTTAGGAGGGCGTCATAGAACCATTAGATCCTCCTTCACAATTCAGTAAAGCCAAAACAAGATTGGGCTATGAATACACTTTACCACCAAAGAAGACACCAAGCAAATACCAAAAAACTCAGTGGAAAGCAAAGAAGAAATACAAGGAGGACTCCTGGCAGGAAGCACTATTTGAGTCAGCAAAGACAATACACAAAGAATGTGAAAATCAAGAACGAAAGAAACATCAAGAGAAACCCATCAATCAAAAGAAGGAAACATCTACTGCGGAAGTAAATCATGTTCAAGAACCAATATCTGACAAAGAGGAATCACCTCCTAGTAACATCATTCCTCCCCGAGGGGAGACAATATATGAACAAATACAAAGAGTGGAAGCAGGATCCGACATAAAATCGGAGCAAACTATCAAACTTGTATCAATCATCAAAGACCTGTTTTCACCCTACAACATACCCATCCACAACATTGCCAGAATCTGGGATAATACCTCTGAGACTGATTCCAATGAATATGAATGGGGCAGTTGTTCTAATGTTACTGAAGATATTGTTTTAAATGACATTCATACACCCATCTCTCAAGAAGAACACAACGCAGAACCTAGACCACTTGAATTTGGTCCACAAAATATCTATGACGCCAAATAAAACAAGCAGCGACATTACGAGCAAGTCTACACAGAAGATGATACCATCAAAGACCTCGACGAAATCCTTAACTTCTCTAACACCCTAACCAACCACAATAATACCTCCATCTTGACACTTACAACAGCTAAACTGGATCCGCCTAATGACTCCTTGCCACTTGTCTTTCCTGATCTCATAGACTGAGACGAACCTGAAACTCATGATATACCAATTTTCCCAAAAGATGAATCCATTATCCATTACTTGTGTACCATTAACCTGGAAACAAACTCTACCAGTGAATAAAGTAACGTCATCTACAATTAGGGGAGTGCCAAGTCTCTCAGTCACAAAAATGAATAACATAAAGGATTGATTGCTAAAAACCAGTCAATGGCAGCAATAGATCACACAAAAGTAAAAATAAAAGATGCATCTGAGGGTGAAAACCTTTTTAAGGCACCTAAAGATGGGATAATCGACACTCTTCCTGAACATTATCAGGAGCAATCACCCATATTGATTGAGCCCACTAAATCAATCAACATTGGTACAATAGAAGTAGCCAAAAATATACACCTTGCAGAATCTTTGATAGAGGAAGAAAAATCAAAGTTTATCCAATTTTTTAAAGAAAAGCAAATCAACTTTGCTTGGTCATATGCAGATATGCCCAAGATTGATCCAAAATTAATCATGCATCTTTTGTCCATTGCTCCAGGAGCTAAGCCAATCAATCAAAAATTGAGAAAGATGAATCCACAAGTAGCACTCATGGTCAACCTGAGTTGAAGAAACTATTAGATGTCGGATTTATTCGACCTATCAACTATGTTGAATGGATTTCCAACATCATACTAGTATCTAAACTAGATGGTAGTATCACAATATGCATCTATTTTAGAGATGTCAACAAAGCTTGTCCAAAGGATGACTTTCCTTTGCCCAGTATCTACATAATTGTAGACCTTACAATAGGCCATGCAATGCTATCACTAATGGACGGTTTTTCAGGCTATAATTAAATCAAGATAGCCCTAGATGATCAAGATAGAACAATGTTTACCTGTCCTTGGGGAACGTACTGTTGGAATGCCATGCCTTTTGGCTTAAAGAATGTTGGGGCAACTTATCAATGAGTGATGACAACAATCTTTCATGACATGATGCATACCTTCATGGAGGACTATGTGGATGATTTACTAGCTAAATCATTCACCAGGACAAAACATTTAAGCATCTTAGAGAAGATTTTTGACTGATTCGAAAAATTCCAAGTCAGACTCAACCCTAAGAAGTGTGTCTTTGAGGTTACATTAGGCAAGTTACTAGGCTACGGAGTTTTAGCTAAGGGTATTGAAGTGGATCCAGCAAAGGTACAAGCCATAATGGAGATGCCACCACCAAAGAACATCAACCAGCTCAGATCTCTACGAGGATGACTCTAGTCAATCAGGCGATTCATCGCTCAACTAGCAGGTAAAAGTATACCATTCAATCATTTGCTACATAAAAATGTACCATTCAGATGGGAGGCCAAATGTGCAGAATCATTCTATCAAATCAAGCAATATCTAATGAATCCACCAGTTCTAGTACCACCAATAGCAGGAAAGCCACTCATTCTCTACATTTCAACGACAGATATATCACTAGGGGCATTATTAGTACAAGAAGATCAATAAGGCAAGGAACAAGCTATATATTACATCAGCAGGACATTAAACAGATATGAACTCAACTATACATTCATTTAGAAAGCTTGTCTAACGGTAGTATTCACTTCTCAAAAGTTCTGGCACTACATGCTAGCTCACACTATCAAGCTCGTAGCAAAAATTGATCCTCTCAAATATTTACTCAGCAAAGCAGCTCTTACAGGCAGATTGGCCAAATGGGTCATGATTCTCAGTGAATTTGATATCCACTACACAGAGCGACTAGCTCTCAAAGGACAAGTAATTGCAGATCAACTAGCTAAAGCACCACTACCTGGAAAACAAACAATGGAGATCGAATTTCCAAATAGGGATGTTCTTGCTATTTCCACCAAACAATGGACCATACGTTGATGGATCCTATACTCAACATGGCTCGGGTGTTGGCATTCTATTCATCACTCCTGAAGGGCACACAACACCAAGATCATATCGCCTCATGTTTCCATGCACAAATAATGTTGTTGAATATGAGGCACTGGTTATAGGCATCAAAATGCCTGTGGAATGGAGAATCACAGAATTAAAAGTCTACGGAGCTTCACAACTAGACATCAATCAAATCAACAATGACTATTAGACAAAGGACGACAAGTTGCTACCATACAAATGAATGATCGATGATTTCAAACAATATTTTGTACACATCACCTTCGAGCAAATACCAAGGTTGGACAACAAAGCAACCAATGCAATGGCTACTATCGCTTCACTATTGCAAATTCCATAGCAACAGAGTCGTTACGAGTTTCTGATAGAGCAACTGTTCTCCCCAGCCTATGACTATTCTGATTCCCATGTTATCCATGCCTTAATCGGTTCTGACTCTCCATTATGCGAACATATATACGACTATCTTATGAGCGATATCCTACCCATTGATCTATCCTGAAACCAAACACACAACTTTATACAGCAAGCCGCCCGTTATAATCTCACGGCTGATACTTTGTATCGTCGAGGTCTAGATGGTACTCTTATTCGTTGCCTCGATCGTAATGAATTTGACTCCGCTTTACAAGAGCTTCATGAAGGTATCTATGGCACACATTCAAGTGGTCCTACTCTTGCTAAAAAACTTCTAAGAATGGGATATTATTGGCCGACAATGGAAAAAGATTCTTACCATTTTGCAAAGAAGTGTCCTAAATGCCAAATCCATGACAATCTTATACATGCACCAGCACAAGAACTGCAACCGTTCACAACATCTTGGCCCTTTTTCCAGTGGGGACTGGACTTAGTCAATGAAATTCATCCTTCATCTTCAAATGGACATAAATTCATTATAACTGCAACATAATATTTTACCAAGTGGATTGAAGCAGTCCCCATGACCACAGTGACTGGGAAACAAATTGCCTCTTTTATCCTTAATTATCTAATCTGCAAATATGACATTCCAAGTTCCATCATCACAGATAATGGACGACCTTTCAAGAACCAAGATGTGCGAGAACTATGTGAAAAATTCAAAATCCAACATCGTTTCTCTACACCTTACTACCCATAGGGGAATGGTCAGACAGAAGCATCCAACAAGACAATATTGAAAATCCTAAAGAAAATAGTGAATGATGTTGGCAAAGATTGGCATGTACAACTCAATCCAGCACTTTGGGCATATAGAACTAGCATCCACACACCTACGAGAGCTACACCATATTCATTGGTATATGGATCAGAAGCAATTTTACCCCTGGAGGTAGAAATTCCATCTTTTAGAGTCTCTTTGAAAGGCCTAATTCCAGATGAAGAGTATCGAGTCAACCGACTGCAAGAGCTATAACTTCTATATGAAAGATGCCAATGTGCCTACACTCACCTCAAAGCCCATTAGCAATGCATGTGCAGAAGCTACAACCACAAGGTTATTCCCAGAATGTTTAAAATTGGTTATCTAGTACTTAGGAAAAATCCTAAAAATCAGCAGAATCAGGAAAAGAAAGGAAAATTTGAACCTAACTGGTTAGGTCCCTATGTCATCATATCAACCTATGGATCAGGTGCTTATCAGCTAACAACTTCAGAAGGAGATGTGCTCGATGAACCAACTAACAACATCCATCTAAAGAAATACTACGCCTAAGCAGTCTAATGCACGGAAAAGTCGAAAATATCAAATCAAAAAAAAATAATAATCAAAAAGCAAGAAAAAGCAAATAAAAAGGTACAATAACAGCAACTAGTGAAAACCTGGCAAGAGGCGCTACTGTGAGAGGACAACTCCTCTATCTATCTTTACTGAACAAACCATTATATCCACAGTCTAGCACTATCGACCATCGCCCGACATTTTATCGCATTATCCAAGACATACTTAGCGTAGTCACTATTCTGGTTTATCCACATATCCTTTCACCATATCCCACCATGGTGTGGTAATCACTGTACATATTCACATCAAGAAGTAACATTAGCTAGGGGAAACATTGATCAAACACTGTGTCCTAAAAACAAAACTTGTAGCAAACCTAGAGCATTCTGTCCAACAAATCAACGATCGCAAAGACAAACATTGATCATTTAAAAGAATTCACAAAACATGATGGATGATTTTCTAAAGTATCAAATGTATGCATCTTGCATGAAGTTTTGACTATCTTTGCACTTAAACTTTTTGAACTATTGGATCCTCTACATTTTCTCAACGACGCATCGAGCTAGAGAAAGTCATGAGGACTCCAACATTTTTTAGTTTTCTATTTGTGAGGCGATCACTTGTACTGTGCAAATACTTGTCTTGAGACATGATTCACAACATATCACTGAAGACATGATTCCACTTTGCGCATACAAATGGTTTAATCTTGTCTATTTATAAGCAATCCGCACTCAGGTCATCCTGGTTCAATTATACCTCGGCGCTTGTGCTATCTTGCAAAATCAAAAATCATGTAAATTTTCTCAGGTCATTATGGTTCAATTATACCATTGCGCTTGTATAAATTTTCAACATATCCCAAACAAATCAATGCTCAATGATGATATCTACAAAGAAAGCAAAAACATGTGGCTATACAAAGATGACAAATGCAGAATGAGGATGCTCCAATTAGTTGCATATCATTTTACAATTAGTTGCATATCATGTTACAATTAGTTGCATATCATTTTACAATTAGATGCATATCATTTTACAAATAAACAACATATCATTATCATACATCTCATTTTCAAGATACATCTCACAGCATATCATTATCATACATCTCATTTTCAAGATACATCTCACAACATATCATTATCATACATCTCATTTTCAAGATACATCTCACAACATATCATTATCATGCATCTCATTTTCAAGATACATCTAATAACATCATGCATTAACACATCATATTCATCGCATCTCAAAACATATACATCTAAGCATTGCACCATCATCATAGAATAATCAAAATCATATAGAAAGCATCATCCATAACACATCACATGAGGATCAAAGAAAATGGTGTCATATACAATATCTAAAAAATGATCAATGTACAAAATATGTCATGTATGTGTCAATACACCAAATGATCAAAATACAATGGAAAGAACATCTCTCAGGTATGACTATCTCCTGAGGGTGACGGTCTCGCGGCTGAAGTCTTAGCACTTGGATCTCCAGGTGGATCCTGTCTAGGAGGCCCTGTCACGCCTTTGCTCTTTGTCCTCAACCTAGTCTCTCGAGATCAACTGGATCTCGAAGCTTTAAAACTCGGCACTCGGCGCTCCTAGGGCACCATATCCTTGTAATGCCTCTTGTAGTACTCCACCTCCTTGGCTCTCAAAGCCACCTCCCTCAGGGTATCTCTCATCGAGCCACCTGTCGCTGCTCTCTCCAAAGCCTCTGCTCAAGCCTCAGATCGACCTAACCACTCCAAAACTATATCCTGCTCTGTGGCCAGCTGTACAATTTGTCGCTGATGTGCCAGTAGCTGTGTTTGTAGGTGCTGCACTAATAACTACAATGACCTAATCTATGCGTCCTCTCGATACGTCAGAATCCACATCTGGATGGGTACCCGTTAAGTGGTACTCCCTATCCCTCTCCCTGTCCTCTGTGCTGGTGGGGGTAGCACATCAGACCTCCTCCTTTGAGTCGATTGTCTAAACTAGTTAGTCCCCCCCACTGCTGCTATCACCTCTCCTACCCTCTCCTCTCCCTCGGCTCCGATAGCTAAACCTCCTCTCCCTCTATCCACCACATCTCTTCGAACTTCTCTCTCCACCCGAATCCCTCTATCACCACCATCACCACCCCTATCTCCTCTCCTCCCCTGACCTCCACCCCTATCTCCTCTCCTCCCTCTATCCCCTCATCGACCTCGGCCACCTCCTCTACCATCTCCACCATCATCTCCTCCACCATCCCCACCTCCCACATCCAGCTCCTCTCCATCCTCTCTTCGTCTCCCTAGCCTCCCGGGTTTCTCATCATCCTCATCATCGTCAAAAGCGAGAATCATCTCCACTGGATTTGATATCCTAGCCACTGCATGTGCCGCAAACAGTGTGGCGAACTTCTCTGTCATCCCTACATCTACTACCCCATAGGCATAGCCCCATATCTAGTCGACTAAGTGAAAGAACTCCTCAACTATCACTGTGCTATCAATAGTGGGTCCCCACTCTGGTATATCCTATCTCCGTCGAGCATACAAGCATGCTCCCTACTGGCGACCATACTGCCACAACACTGGACTATGCAAAAATCTCTCAATAATAAAGGGTGTCCGCCCTATCAAAAATCATGACACATAGACATAGGGCATCTCCATCCCATCCTCCGCCCATACCTCACACTTCGTTTACGGTCTCCAGACGATCATATTAATATCATCTAACACTCTCCTCCAATGCTCTAGTCTGCCCAGCTTACGCTAGACAACTAATCCTCGATATCCATATGCATAAGTACACCCAACAGGCCTATCTCTGTCTACCAGTGGCCTGGCTACGGGAATATGCTCCCACGCCCATATCTATAGCAGCGTCACTCCAACGGATAGACTGTTATACCCCAGGTACACCACCTAATGTAAATCCCTATATAAGTGGGCCAGCATAGTCGACCTTCATGCAAATCGACGATTGTGTGTCACCATGTCCTCCAGGACCAACCCCCATCCTACAACCAGTCCCTTCAACCTATGGTCGGGACATAAGAAACCACCTATAAATCCTACCAACACTGATGGTAGAGGAGCATAATCCAAATCAATGAACTCCTGCCAGGGGATCTCATATCCGCAAACTGTATTATCCTATAGAATCCCGCGCAAAGCCTCTGTACCACCCTCCTCGGTCTGCTTATAGGGTAACAATGCACCTACAATGAGAATCCGCAAAATACGGTAGCAATCCTCAAGTGTCATTGTGATCTCACCTATCGCCAAATGAAAGGTGTTCATGTCACAATGCCACCTCTCGGCCAACGCTATCAATAAACCCCAGTTAATGATAAACCAGGGCATCTCTAACAAAGAGGATAGGCCACACCTCTCAATAATATCCCTGTCAGCCTGTGTCAATCATGGTATCAATGACCATGGTCTTGAAAATCACTCTCGCGACTGAACAACTCCAATCCTGTCACAAGCAAAACAAGTCCAATATCAGTTTCCTCATCAAATCAATTCATATCAACTTGAAACATTGAAAATTCAATTAAGTTCCACATCATATAAAATCCATTTCCATATCAAATCATATCAACTTGTAACACAACTCAAGTTTCACATCAAATCAACTTGTAAAACAACTCAAGTTTCACATTCATATCAGCTTGTAAAATAACTCAAGTTCCACAACCATATCAGCTTGTAAAACAACTCAAGTTCAACATATATATCAACTTGAAACAATGCATATCAACTCAAGTTCATATCCAACATCCATATGAAAATCCACATCATATCAAATCAAAATTAGGTCAATATCAACTTGAAAACATTACAAATCAAATTAAGTTATATCGGAACTCATATTGGACAACTTATCAAAACAATGACAGCAGACACGCAGACAAACAATTCGCACCCATCCCGACAAAACTGGCACAAACCTACCTATTTTTCTTCATCCAAAATAATACTTTCCCAATTTTTTTCAGCACATGCGCTAAATAATCTTATCTATGCGCTAGCTTGCACCTATGCGTTAGCCTGTTCTATCAAAGCGCTACTCAATTAACCCTACGCACTAGCCTGCACCTACGCGTTATCCTTTTTCCCCAATATGCCATCTAAACTACCCTCTGCACCACTTCTAGCCTATGTGCTATCCTACTTGGTCCCTACGCTGTGAACCTAACCCTATGTGCTAGGTCATACCTATGTGCTATCCTATACTACCCATACGAGCCCCAACTAACCCTATGTGCTAGGTCTATCCTACGCACGACCCCTTTTCTCCTACGCGCTACCTTGTGCCCTCGATGCGCTAACCTATCTTTATGCGCTACCCTAACCTACCCCTGCGCTACCCCATCCTACTCGAATGCTATCCTACATCCTAAAACCCTACGTGCTAGGTTCCTTATCGTATGCCCTACGGTTTACACCATATGCGCTAAACCGTTAAATTCGCATGTAAAAATCCAAAAACATGATAAAAATTGACAAAACAAAAATCCAAAAGAGGTAAAAAAGGATGACTTACCGGTGGTCCATACGTGGCAGGCTCCGATACCTCCGAACGCGCTCGAATCGATGAGAAGCAAAAGGAATCAACATTTTGTCTTTTTCTCCAGATGTCACTTTCTCCAAAGTCAACAAGCACAAATAAGACAAAATAAATCACTTTTTACCTTTTATAGGGTAAATAAATCACTTTGTCTTTGGGATGGAGCCAAAGACAACAGGAAAATTCCACTGATCAATTGGGACACTTTATGCCTTGTTAAAGAAGATGGCGGTGTTGGTCTCAGAAAAAATGGAAGTACAAAATTCTGCTCTTGGTGTGAAGCTAGCTTGAAAAATGTGTAAGGAACCTCAGAAATTGTGGTGCAGATTGTTCCAAAAGAAGTATCTTGATTCAAATGACACTAACATAATCCTCACAATGGCTAACTCGAAGAGAGGGTCGGCAACATGTAACTTCTTATGGGATAGTAGACATATTATCACAGATCATATCTCATGGCAAATTGGTAATGGCTGCACCGTGCTGTTTTGGAGAGACTCTTGGGATGGGTTTCCTGCATTAGTAGATTCATTTGAAGACAAGGGATAGGTGGACATGGTGTAAAATTGTTTAGGAAAACATGTGTGCAATTACATGGCAAGATAGGTTGATCAAAATGGCCAGAGGAAATGGAGAAAAATCGACACTAGAAATCCTTCATTATGCAAACAACTATGGAAAGCAATCAAAGATAGGAAAATACTAGAGTCTGTGGAAGAAGATATCATAATTTGGTGTGCTGCGATATCCGAAAGGTACATCACCAAACTTGGATATGAAGTTCAGAGGCAAAGAGGATCCGTCAATAGTTGGCTGCATAAACTGTGTTGGAGCTGCAAAGTGCTCCTAAAAGCCAAGGCTTTCCTATGGATCGCTCTGCATAATGGAATCCTGATCAGGGATAGACTCAAAACTATATGTATCTCAGGCCCTAACCACTGTGTTATGTGTTGTGCGGAGGGAGAATTAGCAAATCATCTACTTTTTTGGTGTTCGGTTGCAGAATATTGTTGGAACTGGTTCCTTGAAAGTATTAATTGGGTGATTGTTAAAAACGAAAGACTCTTTGACTTAATTCTTGCATGGCCAAACAATCAGAAGACACAATGGTGTGATATATGGTTAATTGGACCTTCCTTAGTAGTATGGCATATTTGGAAAGAAAGAAACATGAGGATTTTCAAGGAGACATCATTGTCATAGGGCATGCTGGTGGAAAAGATCAAAACTGCGATAAAAGAAGTAATGAATGGAAAGAAAATAATAGGCAGGACTAAGATATACACTAATTGGGATGCACAAATGGAGAAGAGATGGGTCCTTAAAGAGCCACAAATATATGTGCCCCCATCAAAGTGCCCTGATAGAAATACCATCAGATGGAAAACCCCTCTAAGGGGTTGGACAAAATTGAACTTCAACGGTGCCAGTAAGGGAATCCGGGGGAATCAGGTATTGGAGCCATAATCTGAGATGAACATGGCAATATCCTTCATGGGCTATTTGGTGGCATTGGAGTTTCCACAAACAATGAAGCAGAGATTTGTGCACCGGAGGCAGGACTACGTCTCTGTGTTAGGCTAGGAATTTCTAGAATCATAATTGAGGGTGACTCATAGATTATAATAGATGGGATTAGTCGGTCAAGTTTTCATAACTGGAAGCTTAATAAATGGGTTCCCACGATAAAAGAGCATCTAAAGAAAATTGAGAGCTACGAGATTGGGCATGTCTATAGAGAAGGGAATCAAGTGGCTAATTACCTTGTGAACCTCGGTGTTGGAGGATATGATGACCCTGTTTACTTTTGCCAGACATCTGTTGCGGAGGACATCAAAGGACAATGCTTGAAGGACTGCCAAAGATATCCTCGACAAGGGATCGGGTAGCATGCCTACGACCTTTGGACCCTACCAGCTACCGAGGCATTGTGGTGGCATCTTGATAAACACTGGTGAAGTACGAGACTGAGAATGCGAGCAGGAAAATTGTCCCTTTGACAATAGGATCACATGGCCCCTAAACAATCCATCATGACGCCTAGAAGTTGCTACTGTATCGATAATGGCATTATGCAGAATGAGAGATCCTAATAGGATATGGGCAGGGCTCATTTGATGGACATCACAAATCACAACGTTATATGTCAAATCCGTCTGGCAAAGGCAAAATAGGAAAGTGGGAGTGTCGTTTTGGGAGCTTTGCAGAGACAAATTTGGGCAATGACATACTTTGGAAGGGTTAGTTGTGTGAATTACGAAAACACACTGAATATGTAGTTGAGAAACCTGTTTCGCACTGAAGATTATGTGTATGATTCTGCTCGGGGGCTCATGGGCATCACTTTAAATTTTTATAGACATCGGTGTGATGCTATGGTGTTGGAAGCCGTTCTCCTGCCTTTGGTGGATATCATCGACTCAGGGGAGCGCGTGGTTGAACTGCTTGCAGGGTTCATAAAACCATTTATCGCGGATAGCGTTGCCAATGCCATTCTGAGTATGGAGGAAGAAGTCAAAGTGAGCATACTGAAAATATATTTCCAATTTGAAAATTACTTACCCTTTGATACTGAGGATGACGACGAAGAAGAAGGCAATGAGGATGAAGAAGATCATGAGGATTCTGCAGAGGATGATGAATCTGTAGATAGTGACACTATTCGAGAGATGGCCTGCAAGGAAGTATGGAAGGAAGAGCGTGAGAGATTGAAGACATTCAGAGAGAATGCATGGGAGGTATTTGGGTGCGCTGTATTCAATGGAAATATGGAACCTTTTCGAAGGGTAACTGAGTCTGATGATTGGTGGCTTCCGGAGAACTCCACCTGCAATGCAATCAACATTGGTGAATTCACTACTGTGACCTATCGAGCCATTGGGGGGCAGTTGTAATTTCAGAGTAGTGTCAGATGAGAATTTTGGGTCTATTTGGATAGTGTGGGACGATAATTTTGGGTCTATTTGTATGGAAAATGTTGGGTATGCATAGATGAGTGGGTTTCTCTTGTCTAAAACTATATGTAATTTTTCATAGTCTCAAGCAATATAGGGAGCTATCCCCATTAATGGTAGCACTTATCTTAAAAAAAAAAAAAAAAAATAAAAATCTCAAACTCCAAATCTCATAGCCAATAATAAAGGAAGGTAAGTAAAGTAAATAATAAATAAACCCAATAATCAATAAATAAAATAGAAAGACTTAACAATAAAATAAATAAATAAAATTAAAGGCTCAACTAAATATAAAATCACAGAATAACATTACTAAATAATAACCCTCAATAGTAAAATACACAATTGTATTTAAATATCAAGGTCATCCATTAGTTTAATTTAATGTTAATAAAGTATGAAAATTGATTAATTAATAATTGAATTAATAA
Organism: Cryptomeria japonica; assembly: GCF_030272615.1. Lineage (NCBI taxonomy): Eukaryota > Viridiplantae > Streptophyta > Pinopsida > Cupressales > Cupressaceae > Cryptomeria > Cryptomeria japonica. The sequence goes on from NC_081409.1 coordinate 156,188,181, forward strand.
CCACAACTCCTCAAGGCAACCCAACATAGGGTAACATAAAATACCACATGATGCTACAATGCAACTCTAACCAAGACACCAAGACTGACAAGATACTAGCTAAACTTGGAGTGTAGAATAGGATCTCTTGTCACCTCCAATTAACTTGCCATTGGGATAAAGACACGCTCATACTTGTGGAACCGGGTGGAGTTGATGTCTCGTACCTGCAATCCTGCAACACTTATATCCACAGAACAACATATACAATTGCATGTATCACAAAATAATCACACAAGTGAAAGAGAATCACAACATCATATCATGTTCATGATGAGTGGTCTGACATCGTCCCTTCCACGAATGCAGTAGTAAAACAATAACAGAAATCACATCATCATCTCATCCAATATAACCATGAGCTGGGGTTAGCACTAGCAAAATGCCATCATATCATCATAAGCAAATATAAACCTCACATATATAATGAGTGCATCTAAATCATCAATCATAGATCATAATAGTCCTAAATGTATCATCATCCATATGAAATCATAATGTATCAAATGTCAATATGAAATGTCTATCATCACTATAAGCATCCGAGATAGAAATAAAGCCACAAGTACCAATCAAAACATCATAAAAGAGTCCAAGCAAGTCTATTGATGCACACAAGAAAGATGAATCGGGGAGGGGCACTATAGTCTATTTGCTACTTGAAGACACCTTAACAAGAACCAGCATGCTACAAGGTTATTAGTGTTGTCTCTTATGATTCTCTAAAGACTTTGTTCTTTTATTTTCATCTTCTTGTATGATGCCTCTAATAATATATTTATAGTGAATCTTTTGATTGTTGCACATATTTCTTGCATATCTCTCACTTGTTACATAGGCTCATAGGCTCTTAAGGTTATTAGTGTCAAATCTTGAGATTCTCTAAAGATGTTCTTTTATTTTCATCTTATTGCATGATGCCTCTAATAACATATTTACAATGAATCTTTTTATTGTTGCACATATATTCTTGCACATCTCTCCTATTTCTTGATTTATTCATATTAAATATTATGAAATTTGATATGCTTGACCTATTTATATAGATTTTTTTAAATATAGATATAGTAGTCATAAGAATCTCTCAAAATTGGAGATACTCTTACATGCATCATAGACTATTGATAGCTTGTGTAAAAATTCTTTTATGCATGCCATAATAACTAATTTTTACATCCAAAATGACCCACCCCATTTTTAGCTCTTATATTTGTCATATAATATGTCATAACAACCTTAAAAATAGGCTTTGGATGTTATGCCACTTAATGCATTTTTGTCAACTAATAACTTAATACAAATGCTTCTGGATTAGATTGTGTAGAGATTTTTTGCATCAACGTTTCAAATCACACTCTTCTTATCCTGATGATGGATCACAAAGTGTGATCCGAAATGTTGATGCAAAAAATCTGTACACAATCTAATCCAGAAGCATCTGTATTAATTCATTATGGATTGTGGAAACTTAATATCATTAACTAATAACTTAGATCTAAGAGATTTCCACAATCCCTCATATAATTAAGAGAGTATTTCTGGATTCGATTGTGTGAAAGATTTTTGCATCAATGTTTCGGATCACACTCCGTGATCCATCATTTTTTGACTCTCTTCATCCTGATGATGGATCACAGAGTGTGATCCGAAACGTTGATGCAAAAATCTTTCACACAATCGAATCCAGAAATACTCTCTTAATTAACTAATAACTTGTTTTTAAAGGCACCGATATGTAGCAAAAGTGCCAACTCATAAGACTCACACTCTTTATAATGGAGCACAATTATTTAATAGCATAAATGCCAAATAACCATGAGAAAATGTAAAATACTAATAAATAAATACTCTAGAATTGCTAAGATTGAGACACCTTATTTCTCAATCGAATCCAGAAATACTCTCTTAATTAACTAATAACTTGTTTTTAAAGGCACCGATATGTAGCAAAAGTGCCAACTCATAAGACTCACACTCTTTATAATGGAGCACAATTATTTAATAGCATAAATGCCAAATAACCATGAGAAAATGTAAAATACTAATAAATAAATACTCTAGAATTGCTAAGATTGAGACACCTTATTTCTCAAGAGATAAGACAAACTTATATTAAACTAATTAATACACATGAATATAAATTACACATAATTACATACAAATCATCATTTATAAAACACAAAAAAATTAATGGATTTCAATTGCTCTCTTCCCTATCCCATAAACTATGTTTAGTCTCATGAACTATCCTAACCCCCGCCCAGGCCTGGAATTTGACGGTCACCCCTACCTGTCATATGAATTTTTTATGACGGTTTACTCATTTCAATGCATTTTATTTGACGTTTTAAGAAAAATATTAACTGTCAAAAAATATATAAGTAGAAGATTGAAGCAATGAAAATCAATGCACATCTTTCTTTGGAAGAAATGAAAATGAGAAAATAATGATAAATTAGTAATATATGTAAAAATCTTAAATTTACTAAATAAGTTTCTAAATTAATACACTAATATATATTATATATCAACATTAAATGATAATCAATTAATAATTACTAATTTAGTAATAATAAACATTTAAATTTTAAAATTATATATATTATGACAAGTTTCTATAACAATCTTATTTTATATATTTAAAAAATTAAATTGACTAAGTTTCTAAATTCATATATAAAAAAATAGAATATATTGTAAAAATTCATATTAAAATATTTTATCAATTATATTTTAACATTTCAATTATGAAAAGTTTCTAAATTCATATGAAAAAATAGAACTATTTTAAAAAATAATATTAAAATATAATAAATTTGTATTTTTATAATAAACATTCTAAACTAATATATATATTACTTACTATATTTTTTTACCGTTTATTTATAATTTGAAGTGTCATTTATACGATTTTAGAAAAAAACAACATGTCAATGCATACTTTCTACAAATTTTTTAAGTTGCCAGATACGGTTCAAAAGGAAAAAAATTTGAAGTGTCATTTATACGATTTTAGAAAAAAACAACATGTCAATGCATACTTTCTACAAATTTTTTAAGTTGCCAGATACGGTTCAAAAGGAAAAAAAACGGCCATTTTGCCTATTAAATTCCAGACCTGCCCCGCCCCATAACCTTCCTTTCCTGAGACTCCACATTTTGCTTCAAATTTGCTCACTTTTTAACTTTATTATATTTCAGTTCTAAGAGATTTCCACAATCCATCATATAATTATCAAGAGATTTCTGGATTCGATTGTGTCAAAGATTTTTGCATCAATGTTTCGGATCACACTCCATGATCCATTTTTTGACTCTCTTCATCCTGATGATGGATCACAGAGTGTGATCCAAAACTTTGATGCAAAAATCTTTGACACAATCGAATCCAGAAATCTCTTGATAATTTTATTATATTTATTTTTAAAAAAATGTTGACCCTAAAAACTCACGATGACTAATAAATTCAACACAAATGACTTATGGAGACACATCTAAATTAATCAAATACTCTTAGTGATTTTAATACGCACCAATTAAAACCGAGCTTCGAAAAGTAAAATAAAAGAAAACTGCAAAAACTCCAGGCGCTAAACAGAGCCTCAGACTGTGTATTTGACTTAAAAATTTGAAGAAATACAGTATTCGTTACTCGAAATCATACTTATATTTAGGAAATAACCCGATAGTTGTAAGATTGCATTGCAGCGGGATATTCCTCCTTTTCATCATTTTCCCATTAGCGGGAAGGATGAGCCCGCGAAAGATTGACATTCAACCTGGCTAGAATGTTAAAATTCTTTCCTGCTACCGCTCTCTTTCCCTTGCCTGTATTTTGGCATAAAAACCCTACAAAACCCCATAAATCCTGTTATTTTGACTTTTAAGAGGAAGGAAGAGTTGCTTATGGTATATGCAGAAGCAAGCGAAGAGGAAAAGGGTATCGTGGATTGTGATTTGTGTACGGTCGCGGAAAAGGCAGGAGGAGTCAATTATGTCTATACCCCACAACCGCTGCGTTTTTGGTTAGTCTCTTCAATTCTTTTTTCATTTTGCTTTTTGTTAAATCTTGAATGAGATTGTGGGCCGCCTTTAGATTTAATTTACTTGACCAATAATGGTTAAAGGTGGGTAAAATTTTAGTGAACATAAATTTTGCACAAAAATTGAATGTTCTTCTGTTGCAAAACTAAGAAAGATGTGCGTAATTTATGAAAGAACATAGCATTTACTACCAGTACCATATATTTTGAATTTGGTGATTCTAACAAGATTATGTGCGTTCTGTATGAAAAATTGGCAACAAATTATTTAAATTCTTTTCATCGGTGAAATCTGATTTCAAAATGAATGGTGAAAAAATAGACCACTGGTGTAGAAAATTGCTCCTAAAAGAGGCCCTTACCAGTGCCAGAGATGAGAATTTCATAGTTAATAAGTACGCAGAGGGAGTGCCTGGTTTATCTGAGGAAAATAAAAGAAAAAGAAACTAGGAAGTGTTTAGCATAAAGCATAAAAATATGTTAAAGAGTCGATCTCTTTAACATTCTGGTGCAACTGAAACCTATCTTATCTGACGATGTTATACCTGTAGGCCCGAGATGTACGATATCTAACTGATAAGCTTGGACCACATTAAAATCTTTTTTCTTAGATATGCCTTACTTGAATGTTCTCTGTAATCATTATCCCGCATCCTTGCCCCATATCAGCTGGAGGTACGATCCTTTGACTACCCGGTGCTCTGTTTTCTATCAGGGTAAAAAAAATCATTAAGATATCAAAATATCAGAGGATATTGTCCCTAGTAAAATCAGTAAGGAGGATGCCAGCAGTTTGAACAGTGTCATTAGCAGGGAGGAAAGCTATTCAAATTTTCAATAATGGCAATTCTCCTGGTATAGATGGGCTGCCTGCTGAGTTCTGTAAAATGAATATTGACTGAATTGCTGATGATTTGCTGTTGGTCTATAAAGAAGCTATTGGTAAAGGCTCTTTGGGGAAGGATATTGACAGAGGCATCGCAAAAATCCTTCCCAAGAAGGGTGTTAAAAGTCAAATAAAGAATTAGAGATCAATTACTCTCCTTAATGTCTCATATAACTTTTTTGCTAAAATGCTACCTATCAGACTTACTAATATTCTTACTAAGTTCATTAATGCTACTCTTACTGGATTCATTAAAGGAGATTTATTTTAGAAAATCTGATAACTAGGTGGAAGGCAATGAATTGAGCTAAGAACACCAGTCAGAATGTCGGCATGCTTTTGCCGAATTTTGAGGAAGTTTATGACAGGGCTGAATGGACATTTATTAATTTTATAGTGGAGGCCTTTGGGTTACCCCCTAATTTCTTTAACATGATCAAGGTCTTATTTAATAATGCTTCCACACAAATTGCTGTCAATGGATCCCTCAGAGCCTTTCTCCTTGCAGAGAACAATTAGGCAAGGCTAACCCTTCATCCTTCATTGTTTGTGATTGCTTTTGATGCACTGTAATTTATTGAGAAGTTTTAGTGCTGGGGCAAAGGTCAAAGGGCTTATTCTTCCAAATAATGACATTTTATTGAATATATACTTTGCAGATGATATTGCTCTTTTTATGGAGATGGAAGAGAACAATTTTGATAATATGGTGATAAGCTTAAGCTCTTTTGTATAGCCTTTGGTGCTAAGATCTCTGAGAGTAAATCTACTCTGCTTAGCAGGCAAGACACTCCTCCGAAGTGGTTTAGCAAACATAACCTTATGTGGGGAGGTCCTAATAAACATGATAGATATCTTGGTATACCTTTTTACATTAGTCCATCTTTTAAGGACATGTGGAATTTGATTTATTGTAAAATGGACAAGAGATTCTCCAAGTGGAACATGCAATACTTATTAATGGCAAATAGATTTCAGGTTTGCTAGAAAATTTAATCCTTCTACAATATTTACTATGATTATGTCTGACTCTTAAGTAATTATTAGATTAATGGTATCCAGAAAATCATTAGGAACTTCCTCTGGTTTGATGGGAAAGGTAATAAGAAGAGAACTACAGTTAATTGGCAATGTTGTTTTATGGATAAATACCAAGGTGGTCTTGGCTTAAAGGATTTGAAGATCCAAAGTGTTGCTCTTGCAGCAAAATGGATGATTAATTCCTTTCTAGAGATGAACTTTGGAGAATCCTTATTCAGAATGATCTAGAATGTTGTTCCAAAAAAGCCTAAGCAATGGAAAGGGCTCCTATAATGTCCCCTTTTGGGATGATCCTAAATCTTGCTCTAAAATCACAAGTTCAATTAAAATAAGAAATGCAATATAGTTAGAATTATAACTTTACCAATTAAAATGTCTTTAGCAAGATAAATCCTTGTTTAGGTCCTGCAATCATGTTAGACAACATTTGAAATATAATTCATAAGACCAATTATTTTTAAAAGGGTTAGGGATCCAATAACATATAAATGCATATATATTAATAATCATCTTAATCTATTTAGATAAATCAGGTAATAGCTATTTGAACTTTAGAAACCAAGCATCAATAATTCCATTTCCCATAAGCAACCATAATAGGGGTTGGAGAAAAAGCACGATAAGGCACCCACATTTCACCACAATTAAGCCCAAGGGCGCGGAGCATCCAACCAATATAACTTTGTTAGATTTAGAACCAGAAAGAACAAACTCAGAAAATTGAAAACCAAGAATACACAAGAACACAAAAGTTATCCTGGGAAAACCCCCCACCTAAGGGTGAAAAACCCAGCCATACCAAAAAATAAACTTTATTGAATGAGAAAATCTGATATGCAGCTCTTACAATTAATCAACAGTGATTGACATCACTTGAACTAGAACAGCATAAGCCAAAACTTCTGATAAATGACTTCTACAAAATACAATGATTGCACATCAATCATATGCACAATAATCAGACTGAGAAAACTGAAGCTGCTGAAGATATCATGATTTAGACTTGATCACACTTAGACCTTGAAAGAAAGAAGTGTCCTGCTTAATTCTGTTGCAACCCCCGAAGCATAAGAAACACAGCAGCGATGAATAAAATCCGAGTGCACACCCGAAAAGAATCAACCACACAATTCTGAGGCAAAACAAAATATATTTAAGAGAAGAGAAAAACGAATTGAAATGACTCTTCGTAGTGGAAAGACGAAGAGACATCCGCTCAAAAAGAATCAACATTTCGCCCTACATAACTCATGGTGTGGGAAGATGAAAAGACAAGCACGAAAGATGACAGTTATAACACGACAGCAATCCAGGTAGGAGATACGGCAGCAAGCTTATGCAAGATTCTCACGAAGACATAAGTTACATACACATAAGCAGAGCAGTTATCTTATAGACAGATAAACTTTCAACATACAACCGCTGGAGGAAATAAACCACGAAGAACAATGACGGAGAAGCTTGCAACTGACGAATGCAAAAACGAAGATGCTATTGCTGTTCGAATGTGAAACCATCAATGCATGAAGATGAGCTCTCTCGAAGCTATAAACTTCAACAAACTTGACCCCTTGGCCCCAAGTGGCAAGAGCTCTTGTCCATCCAACATGAGGTGGGCTACTTAGAAGGGGAATTCATACCTGCTCTCCTAATCCTAGCTCCACAATAAGTTGCCCAACGTTCACCACAACTAAGCCCAAGGGTATGGGGCATCCAACCAAGACAACTTAATCCCCTCAAGTGGCAGGAACTCTTGTCCATCCAACATGAGGTGGGCTGCTTAGAAGGGGAACTCTTACCTGCTCTCCTTGTTGAGGGTCCTCTCTAATCCTTACATGATGGCTTATAGGAGACTCAATTGCTTATAGGAGACTCAATTGAATAAACAAATAATTATATAGATTTACTACTTTCATTATAATTATATCAAAATATTGAAAGATTATATATCAAATATTATCATTATATTGCATACCACAAAATGTCTAGGGCACAAGACTTCTGTATTTTGAATGCTGATGCCTATATAAAACCGATCTCCTTTGATGAGTGCAGTTTACATATAATGATCTCTGATGTAATTGATATCCTTCATAAATTCAGGTTTTATGTATAAGAACTGCTGTCATTTGATGCCTTTACTTAAGGAGGAGGCTCTCCTTAAATAGCCCTTAAGAGGACATAGAGACACAACTCTTACCAAGAGTCTCTTACTTAATAAAGAGGCATCCTTTCATCGTTATTGGTTGTCTCTTCCCATTTGATTAGAACTTCTGTATATTACAGATCAGAAATTCTTGCTTGCTTGATTGATCCTTTTTCTTGCCTCCTCGCCCAATTGATTTGTCCTTCCTCTTATATCTTTGAGTGAGTAGTGGTAACACCTTTTCATCACCACTTTTGCCCCTTAAAGAGTTGCAACCCTTTATCGCTGCACTTGAGAAATGGTAATTTAAATTAAATTTATTTGCTGACAGTACGTTGAAAAGGTTATAATCCTTCCTACAACCGCTGCCATGGATAAGTTATTTGATTAATTTTAATCAAATGATGTATAGAATTGCTAGCATTTTATTTAAATTGTCTAGGTTATAGTTTAGGGGGCTGCGATTAAATGCAGCGATTTTGTGCGTTCTTTGACAGGGGCATCACAGCTCCATCTGTTACAAGTGCGGTTGCCGTTGCACCAAAAGATCGACTTGTTAATGCCCGATACAACCACTAGACTTATAGAATACATAGGAGGCGGTCAAGCCACCTCACAAACTCGAGCACTGCGCTGCACAACACAAGGAGACCAAGGGCGCACACCTTGCAACAATCCCCCCCAACACAAGTGAGGGGTTTGAACCTGTGACCAAGCTCTGATACCACTTGTTACAAGTGCGGTTGCCGTTGCACCAAAAGATCGATCTGTTAATACCTAATACAACCACTAGACTTATAGAATCCACAGGAGGTGGTTAACCCATGTCGCAAACTTGAGCGTTGCGCTGCACAACACAAGGAGACCAAGGGTGTACACCTTGCAACACCATCCCCATGGCATCCTCTTTGGTAGGCGTTCTGTCACTCTCTCTGGCTCTAACATGTTTAGAAGTATTTGGAAAGTTTGGGAAGTTGAGAGAAGTTAGGTTTAAGTTTGCAGTGCTTATAATAAAAATGATAACAAGATTTGTAGCTTTAGGTCTGTGTGGTGCCTCCAGTGGAATAATAAACCTCTTGCTCTCTTACAAGGATGCTCTACTAAGTGGTGCCTTCATTTTGTGCTTTAAAATCCTGAGAACTGGAAGTAACTTGCATTTGTTGGGTTGTCCAAAAAGTGCTTGTTTGAGAACATAATTAGCACTGACATACTTAAACACTATACATTAGATGAATGATTGTTTAAAGATATCTTTTAAACCCAGAGAACTTGATGCAGTGTTCACGGGTGTTCATGGAAGGTGAATATGATACGAGGAAAATCAACTCTATCAACCATATGATCGGAACGGCTAGGTATCTTTTAGTTGTGAGCAAGATGGCTATTTGATATTAAAGTATAAATTAAGTCAGTCAAATATCCCTTGTCTTTAGCGGGTCCAGTTATTCAATAATAAATGCTTAGTCACTGGCAAAGAGCTGCATAGGAGCCTAAGGCCTAAAAAATTAAATACATACAAATCTATCTTATTGTTCTTTGAAATGAAATGAACAGGTTCTCTTTTGCTTGAATTCCAACTTCATTAATGTCACAGTACAAAATGCTGAGAAAATAAAGTCATTTTAAGTTTTGGATGTTAGGATTATTATAAAGTATGAAATCAGATAGACACTTTGAAGTTTGAACACTTTCTGTGTCAATCCAAAAATTCTGTAACATATAAGATGCAGTAAGAACATGTTTGAGCTGTATTACTAACTGAGCTGGTTAAAAAAGATTTTTGCAACTTGCATGTCAAGGAGTTTGTCTTTGAATGTATGATTAACTCTCTAAAAGTCCACATGTAGCATAAACCATATTTTGCAAACTTGGACTTGATTCAGACTAAGCAAATCAAATATTTCCAACTCGGCAAAAACTTGGCTACTTAAAAAAAATTACTTTTAGTTCTTTAAAAACACAAACTTTATTGCAAAATTCAGTTCAAAATGTATCCAATGAATCTATAAAATGTTGGGAAGTGTTTTTAATTACAAAATTGAGTATAAAATTTCTTCATCATGCGGATATATAGCTAGCTGATAACTATAATGAATTTATCATTATTGCCTTTGAAAATCATCAAGAATTGCATATTGTAAGAGGCCACCCCTGTTGCTACTAATTTTTTGCGCTTCTTCCAAGATAATTTGTCAAATAATTTGCATGCTTGGTAAAAGTAAGTTTCTTGTTTGCATACCACTGTAAGAACTGAATGTCTAATGTGATCCAAATTTTTCGCCTCTCTTCTATTGAGGATATCAAACCAGTGACTTTATGGTTTAATGATTTTGTAATGGTAATGATAATCGTTTTGAGCAAGTGTATATCATAAATGCTTGCATTCAAACTTATAAACACATGAAAGCAAATAACTTGAACAACCAATATAACAGTGATTTCTTTATTTAGTTTTCTGCTACAAAATACATAAACATAGCATTTAATTCCAACCTTCTTACAGTGACCTTTACTCTGCAATATTCTTCTACAGGAACATCACTTGCACTGTAAATGGCAATAACAATATAATTCTACCTTAATATGCTGCTGTCCACAAACCGATGAGAGAAGATAACTCAGAATTATCAACAAATCTCCTCTCAAACTAACCCAACTGCTGCACCAAACTATTGTGGACTCCAGCTGCATATGACTAATGGAAATTCCCCAAAATAGCCTATTGTAGCTGGTAATTGTGGTAGTATTTTATCTAAATCTGCTATCCGTATGTCTCTGTTGCCTTTTGGGAATTAAATACCAATTAAGTTTGCTGGCAGCTGATGTTTAGAGGAGTTTTCCTTGAAATGGGAGTCTTCCAAAAAGTAGTGTTACTTCCTTGTTTCACACCTCTACACCCCAAAAAGGCAAGTCAAGCAGCTGAAGTGTCCTAATCACTTTAAATTCCAGAAAGGCAGGTCAACCAGCCAAAGACTCCTCATCACTTTCAAAAGCTACGCAAGGCTCTTAAAATGTGAGTCGACTCCTTTAGGGACAGATTTGACTTCATTTGAATCTCTTTTTGGTGCTACTGTAATGTCTCCTTTTGGGATTGCCCTAAATCTTGCCCTTACTATTATCAAGTCTGCTGGCTTCCTCTCTTTATTATTCTGAAATCAGTTATGAAGTTCGAAGCTCCCTTGAATGGATCAATTGATCTTCTTCTTGGCTCCATCCTCCTTCAATTGATGTCTCCTTCACTTTATACCCTTCATGGAGAAAAAGGTCACACCCTTTGGCTATGAAAAGATACATCTGTTTGGCAACATCTGCTGCCCTTTCACTTCTTATTTAATCTTCACTTATCTATCACTTCTCAAATCTGTCTTTACTACTTTTCAATTCTGTATATAGCCCATTTAAGATCTGCATATCTTCTTCTTCTAGATTTGCAATTTTATTTTCTTCTTTCTTTCTCAAATCTATTAGAATAATATCTTTCTCTTTGTGTTATTAATGGTCATTTAAGTTGTTTCTAATTTTGCCTCTAGTTAATGATTGTTTCTTTTAGAAACATCATCTTTGTAACTCTATTTAAAGGAGCTTTGTCTCCTTCATTAATTGAACAACATCGATTCTTTGAAATCCATATGCTTTTGCATCTGTATTATGGTATCAAAGCCTTGGTTATTTTCAAAATAATTTTTCAATTAAAAATTCGTCATGAATTTTTAACAGTTTTTTTTTGAAAAATTTCTTTGTTTATTCGAAATTGCTACTTTGGCAGTTCGTTTTGGCTGCAGCTGCTAGGGTTTTCTGTCTATTTTCTGCCCTCTCCCGCAACCCGTCTCTCCTGCATTTCCCGCAACCACGCGACGCGTTTGTTTCCCGCTTGTAGATTTTTTTTTCTGCCATTTTTGGACGGAAATTTGCATTTTCGGCTAGGGTTTTGACCCTCCAGATTCAGTCAATTTTTTTTTCTGAGCATAGATTCGTGGTGGGTTTTTTGAGATCTCAATTGGGTCGTCGTTAGAATTTTCTGGGTGCCTTGATTTTCGAGCCAGCGGATCCAGATTCCGATAGCAGATTCTTTCTGGGTTTTTCGCAAGGATTTCTGGGTTGTCTTCGGATTTTTCTAGGTTAGTCGGAATTTTTTTTCTTGAAATTCATGCCTGCCGTACTTCATTTTTTGAAGTCTGTACCTGCATCTGCCTTTGTTTCTGCATTGGGATTCGAATTTTTTAAATTCTGTGCCAGCACCTTTTCTCAGTTTTTTTCGTTTTCTGTGCATTGGGAAACATGCAAGATGGCGTCATTGACCAACTTGATGTTGGAAGGCAGTCAAGTTTTGTGCACTTAGCATCTTCTTTTTTCTTTAGTGGGATTACCACAAAGTCCAGTATGAAGGGTTGCGTCCCGATGGTAACTTGTTGGCCCATCAGTGTCCCGATGGGTTTGATTCCATGCTAATCTGCTCCGAGCAGATTGAATGTAGATGGCCACAGCGTCGGCTTCCCTAGCTTCGGCCAGGTTTCTTCTGGAAGAACATTCACTCCTGATCCACTATCGACGATGGTATCGGTTAGAATGGTGCCAAGGATATCCATCTCCACAATGGCTGGGTTCCTTCCAGTGTTAACTGCCAGCAGCATGGGGTCTATTGTAGACCCCCCAGGAACATCTGTGTGGTGGTTGGGAGAGATTATTCAGCAACGTCATTCGTAATTGAGGCATTGTCTGGAGGAGGTCGTGTACCTTCACAGGGACCTCCGGTTTTAATTTTAAAATTTGATTTAGTATAGCATCCTCCACCTCTGGTTGGCTGGAAGTACTCGCGTACCCTTCGCCTTCGCCCTTTCTCGTATCTCTTTCTCAATTTCTTCTTGTGCTTCCTTTGCCCTTCGCTTCTCCATCTCCGGGTCTGGGCACATTGCGTGTCTGGCTTGGGCGCGGGTTACAGCCAACACTTACTCTTCTTTGGTTTCCTCGACATTGAGCAAGTTGACACTGGACTTCGGGCAGGTGGCGTCTTCGTGGTCTCCCGGTTCGCACCATTTGCACAAATATTGTGTGGCCTCTCCTTTCGGGCAGTCTTGGGCGAAGTGCCCCCACTGGCTGCACGCTCTGCATTGTACCATCGGTCGACCTTTGGAGTCGTATTGGATCCGGCTCCTTGTGTTGTTATTGTTGATTCGTCCTCCCCACTGGTTATCTCGGTAGCCTCCCGAGGTTGCATTGTTGTTGGCTTGTTGGCCAGTACCCGCTGGTGCAGACGTTGTGGCCTACTCCTTGAAGAACACCTGGTTCATTTGCGTATTCCGGGTTTTCATGTTGTATGGGCACTCCTTGGTGGAGTGTCCCATCACTTGGCAAATCTCACAGAATACCTTCTTCGGGCAAGTACCCTTTGTGTGCCCCTCCTCTTTGCACTCAGTGCACCATATGTCCCCTTCGGTTCGACCGGTGCTTCTCATTGTTTTGAATTCCCTCCTCATTTGCTCCATGTCTTTTTGGAGTGCTTGCACCCGTTTGCTAGCCTCGCTGTCACTGCTGCTTTCCTGTGACGAGTCATCCTCCTCAGATGAGCTATCCTTCTTCTTTTTCTTCGATGTCTTGGTCTCGCTCTCGAGATCCATCGCTCTATTGTATGCGTCTTCGTACGATGTAGGTGGAACGATTTTCATCTTCTTTCGAAGGGAATGCTTTAGTCCCTCCACGAACCATCGCTTTTTCAACCCATCTGCTGGTTGACTCTCCATTTTTCCCAATAGTTCCTTCAGCCGCCGACTATAGGCTCGGACAGTCTCGTTCTTGTTCTGCTTCGTTCCATAGATCTCAACGACTATTTCGTTGTCATCTCTCAGGAGGCAGAACTCTATCCCAAACTCCTTCTTCAGGTCAGGCCATGTGTCGACTTTGGCCTTGTCCATATCTGAGTACCAGTCTATGGCCACTCCTCTCAAGGTTGCTGGGAATTGTGTTACCCATTCATTTTGATTGGTAACACCGTTTGCTGCCCATATGGTTTTGCACGTTCGACAATGGCGGACGGGATCTTCCTTCCCGTCGCCATTGAACTTCGGCAGTTTCTGTTTACTCCCCATCGATGGGGGTTGTCTTCCTGGAGGTGGTTGTGGTTGTGTCTATGCCCCTGGGCCGCTCCCTCCGGCCCCTCTGGTGCCGGTGGTGTGTCCTGTGTGGGTGACTAGAGGTACGGTGTTTTGCCTGCCGAGTGTGGCACCTATCGTACGGTTATCCTCCCCTTCATTGTCACCCGCGCCCACTCCTGGCTCCCTTTGGTGATCCTCACTTTGTGGTGTAAGGGATAAGTTTCTGAACCGATCCCGGGTCTCTTCGACTAGATCTCTCCTTAACCTTGTTTCCTCCATAAACTCTTCGTGGCTCCGCACCCTACGGTGTTCTGGCGACGCGTATAAATTTTCGTCGGCTTCTACACCCTCCGTGACACCTCCTTGGTTCCCCTCGGGCCACCCTTCGGCAGGTCATCCTTCGGCAAGTTGCCTCAGCCTCCGTCTACGTTCTACTTGTTGCTCCAGAATCAAGGCCCTCTGCACGGCCTCCCACTCGTCTGTTTCTGCTTTTTTATTTCTATCTTTATTTAATATATTGGGCATAAATCACTTCCGTACATAGCAAGCACACGCCATGTACAAAAAAAAACTTTTATTATTTTTCCTTTCGGCCACAATTTATCTCAACATTGTGTCGGGATTATTACAAGGTTCAATTTTCCCTTCGCCTCTTGCCATCACTCTCTGCGTCCCACGATGATTGTTCCGTTTGTGCGTCGTTGGCCTCTGGGTTAATCTCACCGACGGGTAGGCCCATTGTGTCCGTGCGCCATCCGCATCTTCCGTTCCCGAGTACGCCGCCAAATGTTTACCCTCTCGGGTGAATAACTTAAAACATAAAGCACGTAATGCAGAATAATAACGCCATAGATATCAGACAAGTATAAGAGATGTTATTCCATTCATAATTGTTGTCCCCATCACAAGTTACATTCGGAAGTATATAAAGATACCGAGGGGGTGCGAGTACCAACCGTCGCACCGCAACTGCCACCCCTCGGTTGCCAACTAACCAACACAATTACAACTTAATTAACTAGTTTTATTTCCGTGTACAATATTGCCGCCAACACTTAGTACCTCGAAAAGCGTGAAGATGGCTTATGGGCATCGATGTTTGTTTCGGTTTTTAATATTTTTTTACTGAAAAAAAATTCTGATGGGTTTTAATATTTTTTTTTTTCCCTTGAAAAAATTTGTGGGTTTTTAATAATTTTGTCCTAAAAAATTATGTGGGTTTATGATTTTTTCCTCAAAAATTGTACTTTGCTGCCTCCTGCCTCCTCCCCACTCCTTGGAGTTTTGCTAGCCTCTTGTGTGTGTGGCAAGTCCCTCAACTCCCTCAACTGATTTTTGGTACACTCTATCCTGCGGCGGGTTTCCGCAAGTAACTCCTCCCGACTTCGTGGGTGGCCGCTGGCATCACCGTCCCCTACGGAGCGTTCCTCCTCTCTTCGCTTATACCTCTGTTGCCTTTCCGCTTGCTGTTCAAGGATCAAGGCACGTTGGGCTACTGCACGTTCATCTATATATTGTTGCTTATTTTTGTCTTTATTCAGTGTATTGGGCATTAATTCCCAACAGCTTCCTATATACTTAATGACATAAAAAGTAGGACACTTTTATTCATTCATAATGTGGAAGACAAGTTTATGCCAACAATATGACATAATTATTACAATAAGTGTTCTTTATTCCGTCCTGTATGGCTCACGGTTCAAATGCCCCTGACCTGGCGCCATCTCGTTCTGCTTCCTGTTCCTCGTACTGTTGCAAAATTTGTTGGCGTCGCTCCTCCCGGGCAATCTCCTCCAGGCGAGCTTGTTGTGCCAACGATGCTTGTGCTAGCAATCGGGGGAGATGGTTCATCAACCGATTTACCTCCGGACACACTTCCAACGCTGTCCACACGGCACTTAGTGGGACTTCCGCCTCCGCCGCCTCTCGTCGCACGTAGGTCTGAATGGCTACTTGGAGTAGAATTGAAAATTCTCTCGTCGCGGTGTCTTCTCCTACGTAGAGTTCTGTTTGGGCATCGTCGACCTCCGGGTTCACCTCACCAACGGGTAGGCCCATTGTGTCTGTGCGCCATCCGTGTCTCCTGTTCCCGAGTTCGTGTCGGCAACGGCGCCAAATGTTTACCTCACTGGGTAAACAGGAAGAATACAGAAATCGAACAGCAATGCACAATGCAAATACAAAAGAAGTACCAGAATAAGCTTGCCATTAATGTCAGAAGATGTTCATATTATAATCTGTCGTCAACATTACATGTCCTCCAACACCCGGAGGTGATACAATATATGATTGCCGAAGGGGTGCGACACAACCGTCGCGACTCCAACTACCTACCCGTCGGCTAACTAACTGTTGATAATTAACGTTACTAACTATACTCTTTTTCCCGATAACAAGTCGCACCTGGAGTTGTTGTGTGAACATCTGCACTAGTCTCTTATTTGCAGTCTATTTTCGGGCATCTTGCTCATCTGCAATAGTTTGGAGGGTTTGCCGATTTTTTCCTCAAAATCATGACAGCTGTTCTTGGTGTGTCTCTGGTTACAGGGAGGGACAGTTCTCCAACATTAGGTTGGACGGTTGGTGTTGTTTTGGGTATCTCCAAAAATTCTGCAGTTTCTGGGAGGGTCGGTTGCAGACTCATCTCAAGTGGCAGGCTCTTGTCTTCTGTTGCAGCGTGTTCTGAGAAGAAGGGGGCAACCTTCTTTGTTATTTCTCTTGGTAGTTAGAACGATGACCATTAAGGGAAGGTATTAGAATAATATTTTTCTCTTTGTGTTATTAATGGTCATTTAAGTTGTTTCTAATTTTGCCTCTAGTTAATGATTGTTTTTTTTAGAAACATCATCTTTGTAACTTTATTTAAAGGAGCTTTGTCTCCTTCATTAATTGAACAACATCGATTCTTTGAAATCCATATGCTTTTGCATCTGTATTAAAATCTTATTTCAGATCCCTCCATATGCTTCTACTCTAAATCTACTCTAGATCTCCTCTAATTCCATTTCATTCCCCCTATTCCATTTGATCCTTCTTCCCCTTTATATTTTCCAATGTGAGGGAGAGGTCACACCTTCTCATCATCTCCACCTTTTGGCAAGAATCACAACCTTTCACAATTAGTACCCTTTCAAAGAGCAACCCTTCATAATTTCTACCCTTTTGAAAGAGTCACTTCCCTATTTACTTCCCATTCCTTTCTTCTTCCCTTGATCTTTCCTTGATTCACATTCTCCATTCTTTCTTCCTTTCTCTGTATTCCCCCCCTTCAAAGGAAGTTCTCTTCTCCTTTTTATATCTCATGTTTGAGGGAGTCACAACTTAACTAAATTTTAATTATTTTAATTTTATCTTTTATATTTAATTTTGAATTTTATTTTTATTCTGTTATATTTTAATTTTATTATTAGCATTTATTATTGAATCCTATTTCAAAATGGAGAGATTGCAGTCTGCCTCACCCAAGATTGCTTGTCCTCAAGCAGTGATCATGGAGTGTTCAAAATGATTTTTAATATGAAATGGCTTTGGAAACACACAGGGAATAAACTTGCTGAAAACACATCAAGTATGAACCTAACACGAAGCATACACTTAAAAAACGAAGTATACACATTAATATATGCAAAAATAGAGCATACATGCAAATGTGTATTGTTAGATCCCTTGTCATTGACTGGAATGCATCCATTGATTTATTTTTACCTTGTAGGTTGGTAGGATCAAAGAAGATAAAAAGAAGTATTTGAATCTGCGAAAGGCAGTGCATCGAAGGGTTTGCTAGGAAGGGGGCTTAACCCCACGTAACCACTCCAATGAGCTAGGAAGGGGGCCAAACTCCACCTTGCTGCTCATTTTCCAATTAGAGCTAGAAAGAGGGCCTAACCCTATCTTGTTGCTCATAAGTCATTTAGAGCCAAAAAGTGGGCCTAACCCCATCTTGTTGCTCATAAGTCATTTAGAGCCAAAAAGTGGGCCTAACCCCATCTTGTTGCTCATAAGCCATTTTAGAGTCAGAAAATGGGCCAAAGCCCATTTATGATGGATTTATGATTTTCAATTCTAGTAGCAGCAACTCTCAGTGTTTGCACTCAAGAACACCACATATCCAATTATATGCAAAGTGTTTGACAAAATACCTGCATCAAAAAACTTGTAAAAAACTGTAAATTTTAGTAAAATATTTTAGTAATCTTGGGAATTTTAGTATAAACTGCAAATTTTAGTAAATATTTTAGGGCAGTATATTACATATTTAATTATTAAGCCCTTCAACATAGCCAAACGGGATTTCATTACCAAGAAAAGTTATCCTTAGTATCCCAGCCCTTTAGATCAGATAAAAAGAAGGACTAGACACTTCACAACTGAACAAAGATATTGTCAACAAACTTTACAACAGTTATTTATATATTTATCAATTGATAATTGGCATGCACATGAAATCAATAATTTTGTAAAGAAAAGTTGTTAAATACACTTAAAAATTGTATGAAAAATGTATAACACAGGGTAGGTTTATAAGCCCACGCTGCACTTAAAAATTGTATGAAATGGTGTCGGGTAGGGTCGTAGACCTGACATACACCATTTCGTGATGTATGGCGGGCCTATGGCCCCGCCAAACAAACACCACTTGGGCATTGTTGATAAAACTAGGGCATGTCGGGGTGTTGGTTGGGGTTTCCGACCTGTCATACACCACGCCGTGGTGTATGGCAGGCTGAAGACCCCAATCAACACCACAATAAAAGTGCGAGAGAAAAACAATGTAGCGACCCGCCACACACCATATTGTGGTGTGTCGTCTGTCGGCCCTCCACAACTCCATAATGGTAAAAATATAGTGTGTAGATAATTACTTGGTGTCATGGCAAGGTCGCAGACCCGCCATGAACCAATCAATGGTGCGTGGCAAGCCCATGGCCCCGCCACGACACCATTGTGAATTAAATCAATGAATCAAAATAAAACCCGACTCGGATCAAAGATCCGATAAGGTGAAAAGCTATGAAGAACGATTTGATAACATATAAATTCATGAAAAAAAGTAGAGCGAAAAAGGGTTACAAAAACCCTAAATCGAAGGGGAAAAATTCATACCTGAAAATGGAAGTTGAGAATCCTTCTCCTTCTAGCCACAAATTCGATCTTAGAGGGATTAAAATGAAGATTAAGGAGATAATTTAGCCTTTAAAAGAGGAAAATAGACTCTTAATCCAACACTTCAAAATTTTTACAAATAACTCAGTGTATTAAATAAGTGCAATTTGGGTTTATGAACCCAATTTGCACCTATGAAGTGTAATTCAAGTCTATACACCCGAATTACACTTAAAAGGTGAAATTAGCGAAAAGAGGTGTAAATCGGGTCTACGAACCCGAATTACACCTAACAGATGAAACTTGGTGTAAATCGGGTTTACGAATCGGAATTACACTTAAATTGTGAGACTTGGTGTAAATCGGCTTTATGGACCCGAATTACACCTAATTGTGAAACTTTCACAATTAACGAAAAAGGGGTAAAACAAGGAAAAACACGCTTTCGACTACACAAAACATCTCGAAAAGCGAACCATAGAGCAGACAAAAACCACAAATGAGTAAAATTTTGTGGGGTATGCTAAAAACGAGGATAACAATAACAAATTATTTTAATGGGCTGACCTAAGAAAGCACGAATTAAAATTGTCTATGACTTTCAAAGAGGGCCGACTAAGACTTGTTTAGATAGCACTTATGTTAAATAGAATCAAGTTAAATAAATAAGGCCAACCTAGACAAGAGGAGGTGCATCCTTTGCAAACCAATGTTGTTATGAGAAGATGTGACCCTTCATAAGGATATAAAAGATCCAATCGTTTGGAGAAGTGGGGAAGGAGAGAACAATCAATTGGAAAATTGGATCTGATAAAAAGGACAGATTAAACTGAGTTTGTCACACAGTAAGATATAGCAGAGAATACTATAGTTCTGGAAATAATTGTTATGACAAATATGGAATCCTATAATCCTAGTTTGTGCTTTTAAGGCCGATTGATTCATAAGTGGTCTGCATTACTGAATACATAGGAGTTGGTGATCTAGTAAACATAGTGGCAATCAAAGCAAGGAAAAGCATATAACAGAATAAGAATAAATCAAACAAGAAAGTAGAGAAATCTGATCTAAGTAAATAAGATTCAGGCCATACAGCCATTGTGCAATATAAAGAAATTGGTCAATCCCAAATTGGGGACATTATATCACTCTCTCTGCTACCGGTCCCATTATAGTATATTTCCAATTGGATTCTTTGCTTCTAATGGGTGGCTTCTAATAATTGATGTTGAGCCTGATGCAGAGCCAGATGCCATTGTATCTAACCGACAACATTTTTAAATACCAAAAAAACAATGTTTAAAAAATAAAATAATTTGAATCCGAAAAACCAAATTATATATATATATATATATATATATATATATATATATATATATATATATATATAATACAGCATGCCATTAATTGATTTATCCAAAAAATTGAAAAACCATTTTTTTGCTATAGATCTCAAATTTTCATTTGAAAAATTAAATCTAATAATTATTTATAAGGAAAATAAATTTAAATGTTCTCATAAAGCTTTAGTTTCTAATCCAATTGCAAATATATAAAATGCCATAAATTCAGGAATTAAATAAAATACATCACATGTTTCAATAATAGAATTTTATTTAGATCAGCAGAATCTTTAAAACTCATAATAAGGACTAATGTCCTAGCATTTACAAATGCATATCAATTTATAAGAGTACATAAGAAAGCACCAAGATGAATTCATCTCATCTCAGTGCTAGCAAAATGGTTATCAAGCTATTTTGAGAGAAGCATCATTTGAGCACTTTAACCACAACTACAGACTAGGCAGTTCACCGCTCAACTTTCTACTGGAAGTGCTGAGCAAACCTTCAATGACGGTGACAAGTAATGATATTTGCAGTAAATCCAAATTCTAGAAGTGTATTAATGTACAACCACTGTTACATGGATTTAGTCATACAGACCCTTTACCCTCTAGCTTTTATGTTGACTTCTGATTAACATGCAACTTTGAAATCTGTTGTGAACTGACAATGCATAAAGCTATAGCATCACTTTGCCAAGGTCCTTTTAACTGACAGCTGTATTAAAATGCCGATCATCCATTCACAACACTACTATGGTTGACTTATCCAATAATGACCATCACGAATGTTAATTTTAGTACTTTCAGATTAGATAACACTCAGAAAGTCAGAATTTGTTTCTAACTAGGTTTAATTAGATTTATTGTTTTTCAGATTTAAGCATAGTAAGAAATGAATGCATAAAGACAAGACAAAGATACCCTGGGAAAACCTCCTAGGAGGAAAAACCCAGCCAGAAAAGATCCTCAGATCTGATTATGGTTTTAGATTCAATTGATAATTACACACTTATCTGGAGTATAGAAGTTGCAGTCACAAAGAAGATGATACAAAAGACTACACAAGTAGTTTGCTGGCAGTGATCATGATTTGCAGCCCTTCTACCTTGTCTTGCTGTGCATAACTGGAGTTAACTACACCTTCCCACTAGTTCACAGTCCTTTGCTTTAGCCTTCAATGGAGATTACTGTTTTAATGATGGCTTTGTTGTCTGCTGTGATCTACTTGGTGATCTGCTGCACATAAATGGAATTCACTGTAATCTGCTATGCAAGACTGGAGTTCGCTGCAGTTCACAAAGGGAGTTTGCTATGATCTGCTTCTTCTAAAAGAGTTCGCTATCTTGCATGTGTAATTCGCATTTTACTTAAGCTGCGTTGATGATATTGTGAGGAGAGAATGCTTTATTTATAGGAGAGCAAACCCTTTAATCAAGTCGGCTTCACCCTTTTTATTTGCAAATTAATTTAATTTAATTTCTTTTGTTTGAGAGGATAGGGTCGGCCCTATTAAGATGTAGCGTGGGGACCTTTTTGGATTTAGCCGAAGGTATAGGGCCTGGCCCTATATATTGGGAAAGGGGCTGGTCCCCTTAGGCGGATTCCAATGTTGCCTAAGGCAATTGGAATCTGCCAGGTCCTAATTATAAACAACAACGAAAACACAATGCATAACCATCATACTGAATATATAATTTAGTCAATTATTTACCATAGTCCAGGAATACTCTGCCCTTGAGTTGACTTATTTAATTGCCTATTTTATTCACTGTCAATCTATGGTGCTCAATAACGAACAACTAGTATTCATTTTTTACTTATGTAAAATATCATTTTTTCTGTTCATCCACATGCATGTCTTCTGTTTCTACAGGAAAACAATAATTAGGAATCCATATCTTATATAAAGTGTATAAACAAAATATCAAATGCCTTTGAAAATGCAGTTCCAATGTATGCATGAAATGCATGCTACACCTGTATGAGAAAATAGGTTTGCAACTGCAACTGTTTTACAAAATGATACATGTTAGTAGATGTAATAATGATAATACTAGTGTAAATTCTTGGAAAGTTATGCGTGCATTTAGCCCAGCTCATATTGGATCGACCTTGTCTCATTCTCAACAGAGGTTTGTAAGTATTTTCATCAAGTATGCCAATATTTAGTGACATAACCCACACAGACTTCTCTTGTTAGACAAAGAAATACTTTATGCTAGAATAGGATGATTTATCAATAACCACGAATATATATACATGGATTTAAATGATATTTTAAATTCTTGCACAAGTCATAACTTTGGTGCAGCTGAACCAACAAAATAACTACATCTATAATTGTATTTCGGTTAAAAAATTAGCTGAAAGCAAAACTGGATATCTATATACATAATAAGCACATTAAAGAACAAAGTTTTCAAGATTTATTAATGATTGAAAAAAGAGCTTGAATGTAGTGAAATGGTGATGATAACTTACCGGATTTTCTGCAAGAATACCTCCAAACTCACACATAAATCCTCAAGCTCAGCCAAACCTAAAAACTATTGTTTGAATGAAGACAAAAACAACAAAATTAGGCACCCAAACCTTCCATGCTCAGCTGGAAGAGAAATCCAAAAAGAAAGAGAAAAAGAGGAGCAAATATGGTATCCAATTTTTCACTTCCTAACTCACACGCCCAACAAACAAGATAAAAGAAGATTTCTAGAAGTTTAAGCTACGAATGATGTCCAAACTCCTTTCCCAACAAGTAAGAAAATTCTCAAATGAAAGAGAATTATAAAGCAACAAAATGCAATACCCAGCTGCCCCCAAAATTGAAAAAAATTGCTAAAATGCAAATGCAAGAGAGGGTGTTCGATTCTCACACCACCTCAATTAATTGCACCCAAAAATGTAACACTTCTCTCCCAAATTTGCTTTGCCAATAATAGATTTAAATTGATTGCAGAAGTTCTTGAAAACTCACCTCTTTTTCAGCCTGTTATAGATATTATTAAATACAGACGTTTTATAAATAACTCCACTCTCTTTAATTATTCCACCAGCTATTGATAAATATTTTAAATAAAATAAATAGGTTATAATTTGATTCCATCAAAATAAAATTCAAAAAATAAATAACAATGGAAAATAATTAATGGAAAATATCATTATTTAATTACCTACAATTATTCAATATAATTATTTTACAGAGATGCCTTGAAAAATGCAATTTAAATCAAGCATGCTTGAAACCCAATGTTGTAAATGTATTTGAAAGAAAAGATGAATCTTTAGACAACTCTAAGAAAACCAATAATATGCCTAAAATGCATTTATCTTGTAGTCAAACTTGTGCAAGTCTGTGTGGGTTCTTGGATTCATCTTAGTTCTATTGTCTTAATGTCAGCATATATCTCTCTCCTAGATGATATTCTCTGTTAACGTATGTGAAAGGGATAACAATGTCTTGCATCCACCTTGTCAATAAACGGTAGTTAGTTCAAGTCATTATTAAAAAATCATATCCATGACATAAATAAAATAGCAGTTTCATATGATGAATAATCCTTTGTTAGTCCATAGCAAATATTCACAATTATCATGTTCATCTCAATTAGCAGTTTAAATTAAAATCATTTCACAAAGATAACAAATTATTAAATTGCCATAATATCAAATATAATACTGTCATTTTTAGTTCTCTCTCTTAAAACATTAATTACACAACTAAATTTATCATTTGATCATTAAATAAATGTCTTAAATAATCAATGAATAACGAGATGTGACATTTTTGACTTGAACATGTAAAACCCTTTGTTTAAGAAGAAAACAACGATTTCATTCAATAACTTGTCTAAATGAGCAATAGTATGGAAAAATTGAATTCATTGTAATATTAACTATAAATATTATTTACAAATCAATTATAAATATGCTAGAAGTAATTTACATGTTTATTTAATGATACCCTAGGGTATATTTGAGGAATTTCAATTTAATTTACATGGGTATATTTTCTTGTGGTGGAGGTGAAGGTTGTAATGATCATAGACAATGTCGTTCAACTTTGCACTGTTTATTTATTACCATTCTTAGAGTTTATGTCTTCAAACATATTGCAATTATAGTCACATCTTGAAGCATTACATGGTTGGCTCAAGACACATTTTCAATTCTCTTGAGATTTAACATCTTAGCGCCAAAACTCTCACACAATGCCATGTGAAATGAGAAAAAAAGGTCATAGTGAATTCAAGTTAATTGTTCAACATTAACATACGAAATATATAAGTTAATTGTTCAACATTTAAATGAGAATGTTGGATTTAGGAGATAATTGATTGTATGTAATAGCTTAGAAAGCTGATTGTACTTGTTGATACATGATAGCTTTGGTAAGATAAATGATTGAATGAGAGATAAATGAAGTCTCTCATTCAATCATCTTTTTCATTGATAGACTATGATAAGACTTCATTTATCATTCCTTTGTCTGATGATTATTATAAGTGCTCTTCTATATGTTATTGCATTACCGGTTTTTCTTATACCAATAATGATGATCGTATGCATGATCAATCAAACTTATGTTGATATTTACATATACAATCTTGCTGTGATCGTACTCCTTGATTTGTATATATATAACCTTGCAAACAAATCCCGATAAATATTGGGTTCTTAACCAATGCATAAATACTGATTAGCATCGGTCATAATTCGTAATGTACAAACACCGATTAGTATCGGTTGTATTTGTTAAATACATTCACACGGATTGGTATCGGTAAAGTACGATTATGGTTTTGAAAAGGCACGATCAAGTAATATCTTGATCGGCCATGTCTAATAGACATGACCGGTCAAGGTATTACTTGATCCCCTTGCTTGCATATATATATACCGATCGGTGGATGTTTGAGAATTATCGAAATTATTAATGCTCTCTCTCCACCTGCAACATAGAATATAATAATCAGATTTATTATATAGTGAGTTGACAATTACATGAAAAATACAATAACATTATATATCTTGCTCATTGAATAGAAAATTGAAAACATTTACAGTACCATCACTTAGAAATGATTTCTGATATGGGATGGTATTTGTCATCAACTCCACCATAGATAGCTCTAATGCCTCCTTGGATTTGTCCATGTCCTCATGCACATAGCCCATTACAAGCTTCTCTTCATTAACAACACAAAGGAGGCTAACTAAAGGCTTTGTGACTTATTAAAAAATAACATAAATAATAAGTACTGTTGAGGAAGATAACATGAACAAGTAAGAGTAACACAATTATAGTAAAATGAGAAAAAGAGCTATAGAATAAGAACTTACACCTACAATCTCCTTTGTGGAAAACTAAAATTGTTGCTCATCAAAGATCTAGTCAACAATATCAACTTTGGTAGTGGTCGTTGAGTATGAAAATTGGGACTATTTTTTAATATCAAACATACGTCTTAGAGGAGCTTTCAATTGAAACAAAGATTGCAACGTAACAAAATTGGTTGCAAAGTGGGTTACACTAGGATGAACAACTCCTTCGCATATTTTCTTATTAAGTCAAGGAACCAAGCATGGTTGCGTATGCATATGTAGATTTTGTGAACATGATCCACAATTGGATTGATCCATTTTTTTTTGCCAAGATCCTTCAATTAAAGGCTAGGGCAATGAGCATAACAAAGAGTCTAGAGAAGATAATTATATCTGTAGCAACATAATTTGCTGCATTACCTATAATGATTTGCACAACATTAGCTTCATTGACCTCATCTACAACTTCCTTTAAATTTGACAGAGATTTTGTGTTTTACGCTCTTTTTGATGCATTAGTGGATTCAAGGAAAAGTTTTCAACTTGAGGAAGAAACAAGGAAGTTCAACAACTCCTCATTTCTTTTGGCTATCCAGCTATTAGACATTATGGTGCAACCCTTCTTTAGACATATTTCACGTAGGTCATCAACAATGGACCTCAAATTTTCTACCTTCTCATTTGAAATTGGATCCTTTATCTCTCCATCATTATAAGTTCTCAACCTTGCGCTAGCAACAACAGTAGCCTTCACTAAATTTTAGCAACAAGGAGATTTAAAAAAAAGAAGAAGAGCAATTTTAAATTTAAAAAACTAACCCTTTTAAAATTCAAGAGATAAATAAATCAAAATCACATTAAAACAAAAAATCAACCAATTCAATCATATGTGGTGGAATTGAACGATTTAACCAAAATCGCCAACCACACTTCTCGTCATTTGATGTTTACTTCTAATTCAATCTTTTACTCTCAAGTGATGGTTGGGAACCTTGAGAAGTGCTTTGTGTAATAAAGAAATCTAATATCAATCCGCGAACTCTAGGCCAACACTAGTGCTCAAACTTGAAGGAAATGGATGAGTTTTAGAAATAGAAGTCTACATGGCCAATGGCAACCATCACATCTTTTCTATTCAAAGGATCTGTTGGTTCCTAAATTTGTATTTCAGTGAATTCTAAAGATTTGCTAGGTCTTATATTTGGAAACATTGAGAGATTTGGCCAATGAATGGGAGATAGGTTTCACATTCTTCTTCCTTGCACTTTAGGCTCTATAGACCGAGGGGCGTTACCCTTAATGACATTGAATGTAAATATCAAACAAAGTTGTATTACAAATCCTAGTAGATGAAAGAGTTCATACAACCATACCAAGGATTTGTAAATTTTTGAAACTCTAGTATGAAGTATGCAAATAATTACAAATAAATTAAAAATGGCTTGAGATTTATTAGTTTTAAAATAATTCTAGAAATGGCGATCACAAAGGATTGATTGGTGCATTTTATATCACAACACCAAAACATCTCTTGATGATCTATTAAAACTAATGAGATCTCCATAAGCCTACAAT
Organism: Cryptomeria japonica; assembly: GCF_030272615.1. Classification (NCBI taxonomy): domain Eukaryota; kingdom Viridiplantae; phylum Streptophyta; class Pinopsida; order Cupressales; family Cupressaceae; genus Cryptomeria; species Cryptomeria japonica. Next base: position 156,215,773 of record NC_081409.1, read on the forward strand.
GTAATCGTTTTTAGCTATCCAATTGAAATCATGACACTCCCATTTTCCTTAGGTAAGCATTTACATTGTTCCTTAAAACAAGAGCAAACCATGAGAAAAACTCATTACAACAAATGTGTATTGATGAATTCAACAATTCTTGGTTATTTCATTCAAAGAGCATTACATTCCAAGCTGGAGACAACTACATTGCGGTATGATATTCATATTTGCACAATTTTGAATATAGTGGCATTGTCATGTAATGGTTTACATGCATTTGAGTTCACCTAAGACCTATAAATGACCTTTCCTCTACAACTTCTCCCAACTCACAAAACTGGCCTCATAGACTCTTTGGACCTTCTTTAGATTTTTTTTTGGACCCTTTTTAGATCTAATATTGAACCCTTATGAATGATTGGAGATCCCTTTTAAGGGCGAATAAGGAGCTTGCATGTCAATGAGTACGTTTCCCCTACATCTAACAAACTTTGTTGCTTCTTTTTGCCTATGACAGCAAGAAGCTTCCGCTAGCATGCCACTTGCCATGGTTAAGTCAAATTGGAGATCATTGTGACCAATCCTCTCATGCGGTTCATATTTCCTTAGATGGCACAAAAACAATGCATTACATGCTTCAAATGGTGGTCTGATTCCCTCTTGGCACTTTGTTGGCGGTTTGTGGTTGATCAGGAACAAAATTGGCATTTTTGGTATGGATTGGGACCAATCGGTAATTTTGGGGGTTTTTGGAACACCTTGAATGCCTAACTTCTTCTATTGCTGTCTTCCTTCCTCTTTTTTAAATCTTTGTCGCTTGCCATTATGGCTTATAAGTGAACTATGAACTTGTCCAACTTTGCACTTTCCTTTGATTTTTCATTTGCTCCTTTTCCTATTTGTGAATGCCTTCACTTTTTCTTCGTGGGGACTTTGTAGTGAATCACCCGAAACCGGAAACCACTTCAAGTCCCGAATCCCTTCCTTCTCCCCTCTCTTGGTTACTTTTCTTTTCAGACCTTGTCTTATTTTCTCTTTGGCTCTTTCATTGTATTACCTTTCTCTACTCACTTTGCTTTGTTGGGATTCAGAGGCTTATAGGGACCGTAGAACTCTATTGGAGGTTCCTATGGTTCCAAGAACCATGGAAATCTCTAACTTTCCTTCTTCACCTTTTTTCTTTCCTTTGTCAAGGCTTATTGGGAAACTAGAACTTGTTGGGGGTTCCCTAGGCTTTGTGAACCACTTCCAACTCCGATCAGTGCTCTACTTAGCCAATTTACAATTTACTCCAACCTTTGATCGCTCTATGTCGACGCCAAGGGTAGTCCAAGAATTGCTATTGACATCGACAGTGGTTCCAATAACCTTGTCGGTGGTCGACAAAGTTTCCAAAACCTTTGAAGGTCATCAAGAACTTCTTGAGAGTTAGTGATCGAGGAGTCATTATGCTTAGAATGGTATTTGAGGATTGTGAACTCGGAAACACCAAAAGGCTGAAACTTAATGCTTTCCACAAAGGCTTGGAGAGGTTTTTGGAATTGTATTTGATGGAGCAAAGCATGCTGAAAAGTCAAGGTGGCAAAGGAAACCTCAACGACTTGAAAGGCTGGTAGGATATACCATAGTTGAAAAACTTCAGACTCCGCAAAAAACTTGACAAGGCTGTAAAATGTGACTCACCAAAATTCGACAACTCAAAAAATTGCTTAAATTTCATTAGAAACCCTTTTTTTTTTGGCAAAATTCAAGGAGGGGATGTATCCAACGAGTCAAATAAATGAGTACACAAAAGAAACAAGCTAGGTCTAGTTATATTTGATTGATTTAAAGCAAATTGGGTACAAAATCACATCCTCATGTGGAATGCTGGTGATTGATAGTCTAAAACAAAATGAAAATAGCAAATTGTCTTTATAAAACTAAAAGTAAACACTACATCAAAACATTTTACATCTTCCTCTTCCCAGCTCTAGTAAAAACTAGGGGAGAGGTATCTTTAGTCCTAGGAGTCCGTTGTGGCTTTGCCACCTCACTCAACATGATAGGTTGTGGTTCGACCTCCATCTTGGATGCAAATGTGGTTGGCATTGGCAACGACTCCTCATCATCGTCAACCTCCTCAGGCTCCTCAATTTCATCCAAGGTGATTCCAAATCCACCCCCCTCCTCCGTTGCCTGCCTCTCCAAATCATAGATCTCATTATCGATAAACAATGGAGGTTTCTCCTGTGCTGTCCAATCATTGTAAGGATCTATATCATCCAAATCAATTGGACCAGTTGAGGATGATGTTTCCTCTACCTTCCTTATGTGCAACTAAAGACTATATTGCACAAAGACAAGGTCATTGAGGCGTTTTTGGGCTAATTTATTCCTCTTCTTCGCGTGGATGGCCTCGAACAAGCTTCAATTCCGCTCATAGCTGGATGCACTAGAAGGTTGGCGTAAGATGCAAAGGGCAAATTTTTGCAGATTTGTGGCATTTACACCCCAATTTTTCCACCAAGACTACACAAAATAAAATATTGAAGAGTTAGAAAGCAAAGTCAAAACATATTTTATCAAATTATCAATAGTTGTAAGATGCATGTGAAAGACTCCAAATATTATACTTGGTGTTTGAGTGGTTGTTCCTCTCGTAGCCAGATTTGAAGAGAAGCACTTACCCCTTTTTTTCTGTATAATCATCCGATTCAGCCACAATACGGTCTCTCACCTCAACATCGGATGTTAGCCTCTAAATGCATGTAGTGAGACCCTCCATAACCTCTACATTAGGATCTGAGAAGGAATCCGAGAAGAAAAAGCGAGGGTTGAGGAAGTATCTTGCTGCATGGATGGGTTGGTGGAGTTGATTGTTGCACCTCCTATCAATAATTTCCCATACGGGATCAATGTAGAGGTGGTTCCCCTTGTAATAATTTATGATAGTACACACTTTTAATTTTTAAAGAAAAAATAACTTAAATTCAACATAAATTACTATAAATAAATTAACATAAGTTACTATAAATAAAATAACGTAAATTTAGTCTAAATTATAAAACTCAACATAAGCTATCAAAATTTAAAAAATTTAAGTCAACCGAACTTACCTCGCACTCAAGTCTGTGCAAGAAGGCGCTTTGTAGCCTTTTCCTGCAATTGTCAATGCGGTAACCAAATTATGCCAATAACGATTTATTGCCACATTGAAAGGGATGTTATTGAAATACCAAAAATAAGCACCTGCAATGTTTGCATGCTCATATGCCTCCCTATTTCACCCAGTTGCCTCCAACGATGGTTGTGCTCTAGGTGTGTTTCTATGCACAAAATAGTTATCTATAGGAGACAACGATGATGGTGCTACTGGTGCTAATGCTCTGCTAGAAGCAATTGAAGTGGTGCTCATGATGGTGGTGGATTTGTGGATACGTGGGCCGTGAAGAGAGCCCACTATGCTCCGAAGGGCTTGTTCATTTTGCTTCAAGGCTGATTGGAGCGCCTTGAGAAGTAGCTATGGCTGCTTGCATGGTTGGCTTTGACCTCTCCCTTTGTAAATTTCTCTCTTTTGCATTTGCAAGTATGGCATTTATTTATTTATTTTTATTTTTTCAATGGTCTTAGGACAACCCCTGGCATCATGCTTACTAATGCCTGCAAGGTGATATTTGAGGTGGTTTATGCCTCCATGAAATATTCTTTCACATTTAATGCAAAAAATTGAACCAAGTTTTGGTCCTTGATAGGCATACTTCCAAACCGGGTCTCTTGCTCCTTTAGGACGAGTGCCATCTTGCTTACCATCATGTGCCATCATGTTTAAAATTTTTAGGTGGTATTAAAATTTTAAAATGTTTACCATCATACACCATCTTGCTTCAGGGGGACAAGTGGTATTTTTAAAATTAGTTGATGCCTCAAATGAAGTGAAAAATGTAGAAACCTTGTGCAACATGTTGGATGAGGTGGTGACAGAAGTGGAAGTGCAAAATGGTGTTCAGATTGTGACTGATAATGCAACTGCATATGTGGTAGCTGACAAACTTTTATAGGCTAGGCATTTGACATTATTTTGGAGCCCTTGTGCTGCTCATTGCCTTGACGTGCTCCTTGAGGACATAGGGAAACTAAGTTGGGTGAAGATGGAAGGGAAATCACAAAGTGCATCCACAACCACACAAGGGTCCCGGAGCTTATGAGACATTACCCTGATGGTAAGGATCTTGTGCGTTCAAGAGTCACACGTTTTGCCACTAATTTCCTCAACTTAAATAGCATATTAAGTGCATTGCCCAACCTCAAGCGGATGTTTGTGAGTGAAAGATGGTTGGAGAGTCCTTATTCTAGGAAGCTTGAAGTAGAGAAGGTCGTGAAGACCATTTTTAGTGATAGATTTGCGAAAGTCATGGAGGAGATCATCAATGTAAGTTTTCAAACTTCGATTGATGATATATTTTTTAATTTTCTAATATTACACTTTGCTGATTTTTGTTAAAATTTTTCATATCTAGTTGTCAGAACCATTGGTGAGGGATCTATAGATGGTGGATGGGGATAAAAATCCCATAGGGTATCTATATGAGGCCATGGATAAGGTCAAAGAGGCAATTCAACATTTGTACGGGTTAGACAAGACCAAATATGAACCCATATGGCGCATAATTGATCGGAGGTGGAACCGACAATGCCATTAACATATTGATGCTGTTGCCTACTATTTGAACCCCAAGTTTTTTTCTCCCCTACTTTCAAAGCAGATGCAGAGGTTCAAGTTGGTCTCGACACATGTATTCAGAGGTTAGTTGTTGATGAAAGAATTCAAGACCTCATACTTGATGAGTTACAGAGTTATAAGAAGGAAGAAAGGCCATTGTTTTCTTCACCTATTTGTGTTCGTAAGAGAGATACCTTGCTGCTAGGTAAAAGAAAATGTGCTCTTAAATTTTGAATGTTTCCCTACATCAAACTCTTCATAATGAATTGTCAAAACATAACCATAGCTGCAAGGAAACTCACAATCAACTCTGTCATCTGATTTTTCAACACATATGTCTAGATGCCTTTTATAATCAACATTATGAGAATTAGCATGGGCAGTGGAAATTCTTGTAGAAAAATTTTCAACTTAATTTGCATTGTCAACAAACAACATATCTGACCCATACTCCAAAGATTCATCATAGCATACATCTTTTTCACCCATAGGTGAATAGGTGTCTTCATTAACATTCACATTGATGCATTCTTTATTTGAGGCAAAGTGTTCCATCTCCAAGTCATTAGAATAATTATAATCAATAGAGAGGCAATGAGGTTCACTATCAGGAAACATGACTTGTAAAACATACAATGGTCAAAGTGTTGTAGACTTGCTTTTTGCTCACAAGATCACATTTCAAGGGTATTGGAGTTAAAGATAGGAGAATGCCAAAAGGGTTAAATTCATATCATAACCCAATATACCTTAAATTGGCCATTCACATAAACATGCAGTAGGAAGAACAAACATACTTTAAACAAAAGAAAGCATCCTCACAGGGGAGAATCCTCATGGCTCAAGAGAATCAAAAACTCTTCAAGGCTGCCCTCAAACGGTTTATTAAGGAGTCAGAAAATAATTCAGATCCTCTTGTGAGCAAGGATATGCTGGTCCCCTTAATCCTCAAAGCTTTAGTCGAGTGTAAGAGAGCTAGTTCCAAAAGACAAGCTAAAAATACTTTTCCAACAAATCCTTGGTTTGATGACGAGTGCAAGTTAGCAAAAAGAAATCTGCGAGAAGGTAAGATGAACAAGGAAAGTAAAAAAGAGTATGAAAGATTGCTAAGGTGTAAAAAAAGAAAAATATGTAAACATAAGAAGGGTGGAACTGATTACCCTTGGAAAACAAAACCCCAAAAGATTCTAGAAAGAGCTGCAACAAAAGAGAAAGCATATAGAGAATAGTATCACAGGATGTCAATGGCTTGAATATGCAAAGTTGTTATATGAGCGCGGTCAAGATAAACAGGAACCCCCGGTAATCAATGTCAATATTGAACTCTTTACCTTTGAAGATATCAAACAGGGCATAAGGAGGCTTACAGGGGAAAAGGCACAAGACATAGATGGACTACAAGCAAAATATCTAAAATGGGGCATTGAGGTCCTTGCACCTCATATCAACCGCATCTTCAACAATGTCACTCAAGAGGGTTTTCCAGAAAATTGGACAACCAGAGTTGTGATCCCTCTTCACAAAAGCGGTGATCTAAACAATCCATCAAATTACCCCACTATTATGGTCAACCCACTTCTTGGGAAGTTGTTTGGAAGCATGATCGAACACAGGATTAGTAGTTGGGCAGAAATAAGAGGGAAAAGAGCCAAGGGACAAGTTAGTTTTAGACCAAAACATTCTACTATATACCATGGTGTTACACTTAGGTTCTTGGTTAAAAAAATATGGAATACTCAAGGGGGCGAGGCTTTTTGCTGCTTTATAGACTTTAGAAAAGCCTTTGATATGGTACCGTGGGACAAACTATGGCATAGGGTGGAAGAATTGGGAGTTCCAAATGGGCTGAGGGCTGCAGTTCATAGGCTTTATGAGCAGGTCAAGGATAAAATCAGAACCTCAGAGGGAATGTCAGAGTGTGTGGGTAGTGATATTGGTGTCAAACAAGGTTGCCCTCTTTCTCCAATATTATTAGGGCTATATATTGATAAGTTAGAAGAATGGCTAAACGATAATAGCAGAGGAGTCCAGTTGGCTAATTATGTAATAAAACTACTTCCATATGCGGATGATTTCATCTTAATAGCTAAATTCTAAAGGGTTTGAGAGAACATTTGAAGACGCTTGAAGCCTTTTGTTAGGAAGTAGGGATACAAGTGAATATTAGCAAGACCAAAGTTATGATATTCTCTTTGAGAAGAAATAAAAAGACATGACGATTTTCTTTTTGAAGACAGCGTGTTGGAAGTGGTGAACGAGTACAAATATCTTGGACTTGATTTTCACAACAAGCTTAATTGAGAAACGTATAGAGCAAAAAGAATTCAAGGCGGGTGGAAGGCATAGTACTCGCTACAAAATAGATGTAGGCGGAACTTTGAGATTGGAAAAGAAGAGAATGCTTTTTGGTCTGCTGGTCACTCAGTGATTCTATACGGATGTGAAATTTGGGGCAGCAGTGTATTTGATCAGAAATGGAGACAATTGGAAAGAATTCAAAAACATCTCATCATAAGTAGTTTCAAAATGAAAACTGCTGTTCCATATGAGATTCTATTGGCTGAAACCGACACCTATCACTTGGAAGCTTTAGCGATGGTTCGTTTGGTAAACTATCTAAAGAAGATTCAAAATATGGAAAAACATTGTTGGCCTAAGCTGATTACGGAGGAAAGACTAGATTGAAGGAAGAACACATGGATGAAACAAAATGGCAAAAGGATGAAAAAATGGGACATTAGTATACAAGAATGCCCAGACACCAATGAAGAAATAAAAAAATTTTGTGAAGGAAAAATTCAGGAGCAAGTTATGGACAAAACAAGATGGGCGTAAAAAACTGTATTATATCACAGAATTCAACCCCACAAGAGATCATGAAGAAAAAGTCTACATAGGAGCAAATATTAAATGGAAAGCAAAAATGCTAATGGCTCAATTAAGAACCAACTCTCATCACTTGAGGTGTGAAACAGGTAGATGGATGATACCTAAATAAGAGTGGGAAAAGTGGATATGCTTATTTTGCAACACAGGAGCAGTAGAGACGGAAAGGTATTTTGTTTTGGAATCCCGGGCATATAGTGAAATCTGGGCCATTTTGAAGACATTTTGTAAACAGACAATTTAAACAGTCCGAAGAAACAAAATTTGAAAAAACAGAAAATCTGTTAATAAAAATTCACTGCAGAAGAGCAGATCTTGAGAAGAGGTTATATGCAGATTAAGATCGTGGTACCCTGATTTTTTTGGGTGTGTGATGTCCGTGGGTCCCATAGGCTGCTTTGGCCTCATGGATGTTATTAAAATCCTTCATTTCATTTCATATCATCATGATCAATACAAGGAAATTCATCTTGTGTATAACTATGTTCAGGCTCCTTAGACTGAATGTCTAAACATTTATCTTCACTAGAATCATTACTGATTTGTAATGTAATGTCTCTGATATTATGACTATCAGCATGGTCATTGATATCACAAGCCGATTCACTTTATTGGACATCTAAGCACACTTAAAATATAAATGATTTGAATGATGCCATCCTAGGAGAAGTGTTTGTGGTATCTTGAGTCCAAAGGACCTGAATCTCAATCCTCTCAGATGTTGAAACCATCATCACATTCTCATGGAATTTGTCTGTACAGCTTGTGCAGTGTTCTCCCCATTAATTTGACAGTTATAATTATCCCTGCTGGAGTAATCTCTCTCTCTCTCTCTCTCTATATATATATATATATGCTATTTCAAACACTTGAAAGTCTGATTACAGACATGATTTCCAAATCTGATTATTTTCCTTGGGTTTTTATGTCAAACTTTTATTTACCAGTGTCTGCATACATTCAGATAATAGAATTTACATTTGATTATAGAATTAACTAACAATTGACATGTTTGCCTCTCAGGAGGAATGTAACCCGGGGACGCGTCCTCGGCATGAAAACGCCTGTCCTACCTTGTCCTGGGGACGTTTCAGGGACTTGGGGACGGCCGGGGGACATTTCCCTCCGTCCCGAAATTGCCAAGAATTTAGAGGGGACGTCTGCCCTAGCTGGGGGGGACGTCCGTACGTCTCAGGGACGGCTGGGACATCCCCAATCCGTCCTGGAGACAGCGAAACGTCCCCCACATCTAAGACTATTAAAAATTAAAAAAACAAAAATATTGTATTTTCAATTTTTTAAAATTTTTTTTCTAATATGGGCCCCTATTAATTCAAATTGTTATTAAAAAAATTAAAAGGCAACATTAATTAAATTTTAAATTTTATTAAAATTTAATTCATATCAAACGTTTAAAATTAATTCATATTATAAATAGAAAATATTAAATTGTTAGCCTTTGGGCATTTTGACATTTTGTATGTTATTTCTTTAATATCTATTATGATATGTATATTGACAATGTGAATGAATTGAAATTCTGAATTATGAATGCATAATTGCTCATCGAGTATTTACAATGTTGCATGTTCAGAATTTACATTCTAAAATGTTTTCATAGTATCATACACATGCTATATCTATGTTTTCATATGAATATAATGTATATATGCATGCTTTATACATGTTTTCATATGAACATTTAGAATTTTCCTATGTTTTATATAGCCATCCCCTTTGCCGTCCCTCGCCGTCCCCAAATTTGGCAAAAAAATTGCCGTCCTGGAAATGCGTCTCGCCGTCCCCAAATTTGGCAAAAAAATTGCCGTCCCGGAAACGCGTCTCGCCGTCCCCTGCTGTCCCCGTCCTGGAAACTCGGGGTAACATAGGACTAAATACTAAACAGGTATCTAATTTATTGCTGGCAGACATGAGTTTGCTGCCCAGATCTGGGTGGATGTCTGCAGAGGTTCATGCCAATGCTCAGATTTGGGATATCAAACCCAGGTACGGACTCATGATGGCTTGAATTCCCTTCCATGGTCTTCAAAATGCCATGTGACAATTTTCTCAGTGCTGATGAAATTTGAGTGGTTGGCTGGTAGTCCTTCACTGGCACCTTAGCCGAATCAGGTCCTGGAAATGAACGATTGGGGTTTATGGATCGTGCAGTGAAACTCGCCCTTTATCTTCTCCCAGTGTCTAGGTTGTTATATGCCTTGTGTGAGAATTCTACAATCATGGTGGGTGAAGTGTCTGCAATCTGATTGGTACAACTGCCTGTGTGATGTCCCCTCTTGGCACCCTCCAGATTGGTGCAACTATCTGAGTGTGGGTTCTAGAGGACTCCTATGCTTGCCGCCTGTTTCTAACTTTAATCTCTAACAGTGCTTGGAACCTCGAAAATGCAAATGAGGGGTTTTGTCCTTCTTGCATAGCATAAGAATATTCTCCAATCCAGTTGTCTTCCCAAAAGACCCACTGTTCAGTTTTATAGCTGTTGGGACTATAGTGTCCAATGCCCAAAATTGGGGCACTTCTTTTAAATTTGAAATTTTTGTTTTTAGTAAATTTTTTAGTTTTAATATTATATTATTATATATTTATATTATATGATATACAGTAGTGTTTAAAAAAATATCTAAAAATGGGACAGGATTACAGGTGGGAAAAAGGGGACATGACAGCTGGAATCACAAATATGAGAGGATTGCATAATGCTCAAATCCTTGTTAAAATCAGAACTGAAGTCTTGATTCTATCCGGAATTTTTAAGTCCCCATTACATATATATAAAAGTGATCAGTATAGCTTGGCGTCATAAATATAAGAGGATTGGTTTTATGTCTAAATGCAGTTTCTTATTGTTTGTCTGGTTATTAATATTTAATGAGCTTAGGTGCGAACTAATGTGAGATGCCCATATGATAGTTTCCATAGAAATAATGTGATTTTTTTAATTGAATATTACATTGCTAAAGTAAGAAAAATGAAAATTAATGTGATTTTATTTATTGATATTTACATTGCTAAAGTAAGAAAAATGAAAATAAACTTTCTTCATGCACTGATGGGAGAGCATTTTAAAAATTATGATTGTACTGCCATTTTTTATACTTGGCAACTTCCAACAATTGTTGTTACAGATTATTCAGATTAAGAAGATAGAATCTCCTTTGAAAGCCATTATGTGCAGATTATTCAGATTAAGAAGATAGAATCTCCTTTGAAAGCCATTATGTGCAGATTATTCAGATTAAGAAGACCCAGTTTTATATTGTTCTGTTGAATGATAAATGGATTCTATTTCCGTTTTTGATTTCTCTGTTGTTATTTGCTTTTTTCTATAGCACATTTGAATTACAGCAGTATACTGTTGCCCTCTGGATATCGCAAATTGTTGATCAGTTGTTTGTCATATATTAATTATGTATTCTAGAATTGTATCGTAATAGTGAGATTTTCCAAGTTGGTTGTAAAACTCCATAATTGAAATGGTGAGTGATAAAAAATGAGTTGAAGTGGATAACTCTGTGAGCACTAAATATTTTCAGACTTGTAGCATGACTCTTGGCCACATAAAAATATCAAACAAATCCCTCATTTTGCTGGTTAAAGGCTTCAGTTGGAGTATCTGTCTTTTGGCAAGCTTTTTCTGAGTCCAGTTGGCTTGGTTTATCAGCCTTTTAAGTCTCATATCTATGCCTTGAAGTAGATCCATTTTTTATGATTCTGAACATGGACACACACAAACACAGATAGATAGACATAGACAGCGATTACTGAGTTCATCTTTTAAGTCTTTGAGATGGGCTAAATGTAATAATGCATAATCAGTTCTGTCCTTTGATTCAATAACTTGTTTCCAAAATTGTTTGCTAATTCGTTTCAAACATTGAAGTTCTTTTTATTGTTTTGCTGCAGTGGGAAATATCCCATATGATGCAACGGAGGAGCAACTAATAGAAATATGCAAAGAAGTTGGACCTGTTGTATCATTCCGGTATGCTGAATTACAACTGAAAGGAAGATTTTTGTTGTTTTATTTTGAGGCAACTTCTACCCAAACGATGCTTTTTATTCTGGCCGCTAAAGTGGTTATTAGTTTATTGAAAACATCTATGATAATTTTTTTGCAATGTGTTACTTGTGTTGCTCTGTACTTTTGTGTCCACAGATTTCATTCTGGATAATATGTGGGTGAAGATACCTACTCTAAGTTCTATAAGAATAGTATTATAAAGAGGATCATTGTATTATTTGGCCACATTATTTATTCCAATATTCACTCATTGGATATCATAGGTCGTAATGGCCTTGTGAGGAGTTTAATTGTATGGGCTAGTTGTGGCATGTAGATGACAGAGACACCAGCTGGTTGGATATATTAGTGTCATTACCAATTTTTTTTTTATCTAATGGCAGGAAAGTTGAGTGTTAGTGGTGGTACTTGTACAGGCGTGGCTACTCTTTTTTTTATTTGGATTTTCTCTAATTTTCTTCCTTGATTGTGGAGAAGACAGCAGAGAGATTGTTATGTTTTAGTTTTTGACCTCCTTCACTACATCTATTGGATTTTTTTTCAAAGTTTCTTCTTTAGCCTTATTGACCACTTCTGATTCTCTGCTGATACTAAAATGAATTTCATTTAATTTCATGCAAGACAATGAATTGTAATTTTTCAATTGATAAGTTGTTCAAGTGATGGATTACACAATTTATCTATTAAAATAGAGCATTGTGCAAGGTCAAAAAGAATTCTATGGTGTCATTTTTTAAGTTAACATTGAAGGAGTATGAATGATCTTCAAAAATCATGAATTTGAAATTTTATAGTTGTGTTGATATTCAAATATATACCCACAAACATGGAGAAAATATTAGGGCATTGTTAAATCAAACTTGGGTTCAAGCCATCTTTTGGTTAAATATATAGAGGTTTTTAAACGTTGGAGTGTGCAGGCACAATATGCAAAATATATACTCAGACATGTGAAAAATATTCCATTGGGCAGTGTTAAGTCAATCTTGAGTTCTACCTTACAGTTCTTAAATTTTTAGTTATATCTAAATGATGAAGAAGTATATGAACAAAGTTTGTCTAGGGTTTAAGATTTTATTGTAATTTTGAATTTTTTCCTTCATATGGTGTATGTTGTTGGGGGTCCCACAGATACTGAGAGGGGGGGGGGTGAATTAGTATCTGACTAGTAATAAGTATTTCTTAAGTTAAAACATGTGGAACATAATATAACAGTGTACCGGTATGCAAGAAATAAAGCAATGAACAGAATCAAGAACATCCACATGAAAAGTCCACCATAACACAAGATGTTTAACGAGGAAACCCGGTGTGGGAAAAACCTCGATGGGATTTCTGACCCACAATATTCACTCATTGGCCAATAAGAGAATATTACTTACAATAGGGGCCTTCACATGCAGGAAGGCCAACTGCCTAGAGCTCGCTGCTCAATGGGAAGTCACACTGACTTACAATAAGGATTATACTAATCCAATAACTTGTATTGTTTTACAATAGCATCTTCAATGCCAGATTCAGTACCGGTTCCTGCTCTGTTATTTACATATACCCTTGACCTATATTTCGCACATTAGGTCTGCCTAATAATTTTTTTTGGTTTTTTTGCTCCTCACATCTCTTCTCCAAATGTCTACAATGATCTCCTTTATATATAAGAGTCATTTTACAATTTGCTAAGTCGGCTTACAATAATAAACAAAATATTACATAACAAAAATCCTGTCGGCCTCTGTGCCGGTATACATCTTTTCTTCTGTGCCGGTGCCGGTGTAGAGTGATTTGTTGATGCCGGTGCACTGTCTTGCCTGTGTAATGCTTTGCCGGTATAATGTCTTGCCGGTGCCATAGGATTGCAAGGTTGCATGTGTAATGCTTTGCCGGTATGATGTCTTGTCGGTGCCATAGGATTGCAAGGTTGCCTGTGTAATGCTTTGCCAGTATGATGTCTTGCTGGTGCCATAGGATTGCAAGGTTGCCATCAATGACAAAACCTTCAATCACATACAATGTCTCATTGGAGTGTGCATATGCCAACATATGTTAGGTGAAAATAGACTTATTAAAAGAGTTTTTGGCGAATAATAGATAAGATAATGAACTTGGTACATTGAAACTTTCTAAAAGGCATTCATATCAAGAAAAAGGTGTGTAAATGCCTTACCTTTTCTTGTGCAGAATATTATAATAATATTAAATGATTATTAGAAGATAATGCTTACTTTTGTAATAAAGTCACCTTAGTGACTTAGTGAGTTTTCTTATTTTAGTGTTTAGGATGAGTCATGTCATGTTTATCTTTTTGCATGTTTATTTGGTTTCATCCTCCAAATTGTAAGAAGATGAACCTCATTGTATATTTGATAGAATAATAATATTTTATGTTCTATTGGTTTTTTTGCAAAAATTGCATGACCATTTTTGAGGAAAATAAAAAATTGTGCAGTCTTTTTTTGTGAAAATTGTACAAGCATTTTTTTATGAAAATGACCCACAACAAAGTGGGAATTGCACCTCTTTTTGTATCATATTTTGTGCCTTTAGACAAAGAAAAGCCATCAATTGCGGCCAATAAAGTTAAAATATTGACTCATTTATTTGAAAAATTGAGTGTATCATTCAAGGAAAGATCGTTATTTACACCTTTGATTTGTGACAAATGAAATGCTTTTGGAGGTCTAAACAGGCACAACCTTAAGGATATTTGGAAGCACCTACAATTTTTGCACAAGATGTCATATAAAAGCAGGGCCTTCTTCTTGAAAAATATGCTTTTCTCAATCACGATGGATGAGAAGATGTCTTTGCAGGAATATTTGATGAAGATCAAAGACATTCGGATCAATTGCAAGACATATGTTGCATGATGGAAGAAGATATGGTGGTCATAACATTAAAAAATTTACCACAGGCATATGAACATTTAATTGAAACACTCAACATCACATTTACTAGTGTTGAATTGAAGTTCAAAGAATTGTGCAACAACCTCTTCTAGTAGGACAAATGGAAAAAGTAGTTTGGTAGTAGTAGTGATACATAGAATGTGGAATGAGCCTTTGTAGCCAAGAACAAGGACAAAGGCAAGTGGCCTCAAAAGAAAGGTCAAGGGAATAACGAAAGATACTTCAAAGAATTTGAGAAATATCACGTCACTATTGTGGTAAACTTGATCATATGAAGAAGCATTTTAGGAAGAGGTTGGCTAAAAGAAATTCGATCTAGGAGGGCCTCCTCAAAAGGTTCATGTTGTAGATAATTTTGAGTAGGAGTCAGCCTTATATGCTTTTATTGCCAAATGACTAGCATATCAGTCAAAGTCTTTTGCAAGGTATGTTGATTCTAGAGCATCTCGACATTTCACCCACAAGAAAGATTGGTTCATGGAGGGAAACAACTCATTTTCTCAATGTGTACTATGTATTAGCAATGGAGCTCGATTTTCTCTTTACGAGTTAGATTATGCGCCATTGTCCCAATTCGGATGTTATATTTAGCAAACACAGATGCTATATTATTGACAAGGAATCCAAGAATACCATTATTGTTGGTATCAAAGATCATGGTTTGTATCGACTTGTTGATATTGGAGAGGTTTAAGAGCATTTGTAGCCACAAGTGCATCAGGTATCAATACACTATGGCATCAACAGTATGGGCACCTCAACCTAACCTATCTCTCTTAGTTAGCTTGAGAGAATTTGGTAGACGATTTACCTAATAAACATCATCAGATATAGGGTGTTTTGGAGCTTGCCATGCATTGAAGCAACACAAAACTCCCTTTTTAGATGGAGAAGCTTGGAGAGCCTCAAGTTAATTATAGTTGGTTCGTGTAGATGTTTGTGGACCAATGAATATGGCATTGGTCGTTGGCCAGGGACTTTCTCTTGTTTGTTGATGATTTCAGTAGGAAAATGTGGGTGTTTTTCTTGAAATCAGAATCATGTGTTTAAGGAATTTCAAAAGTTCAAATCATTAGTAGAGAAAGAGTTAGGATGTGACATCATAACTCTTAGATTTGATAACGGAGGTGAATTTGTTTAAACGAATTCATTGACCTATGTTCTAAACATGGTATTATATGTCAATACACAACACCCTATACTCCACATCAGAATGGAGTAATTTTTGAGAATGAACTGTACAATTATGAAGATGGCTCGGTGTATGTTGGAGGGAAAAAGTGTTCCTAAGAAATTTTGGGCTGAGGCAGCTTACACTATAGTTTATCTTCTTGACAGGTCCTTGACATAGGTAGTGAAGGAGAAGATTGTAGAGGAAGCTTGGTCTAGGAAGAAACCGAAAGTGAGTGATCATAAGGTTTTTGGTTCTACTGCATACGTCTAGATTATTGGTAGTGAGGAGCCTTTGATTGAACAAATCAAATGTGAGCTGAGTAAGGCGTTTGACATGACTGACTTACTCCTCCTACATTATTGCCTAGGTGTAGAAGTTTGAGAAGTAGGTGGTGCTATTTTATTTCTCAATCGAAATATGCCAAGAGTTTTCTCAACAAGTTTAGAATGATTGATTGCAAAATCTCGTCTACACCTATGGATGAAGGGCTAAAACTTTTAGCCAAAATAGACTCAAAGGTAATAAATGAGTCAATATTCAATCTACTAGTGGGCAGCCTTTATCCATCTTTTAACCACTAGACCTGATTTGAGCTATGTTGTGAGTTACATTTCTCAACAAGTAGGTAGTAGCTCTTACCCAAACACTAGTAGAGTATCAAGGAGCAACCAAAGCAACATGTGAGGTATTATGGCTTCAAAGGATGCTTTTAGACATGAAAATGTCTCAAGCAAGGGCCTTCACCCTTGTTTTGTGACAATTGAGAGTCTAAAACTTGCCAAGAATCAGATTATCCATGAGCGTACCAAACACATTGTCATTTCATTAGGCAACTTGTAGAAGATGGATCTGTGATGTAGTATTGTCCAATTGAGGATCAAACTGTAGAATTTCTTACAAGGTTCTTGAGTCTTGACATATTTGTAAAATTTTGGTATAAGCTTACCATTGTTAGTAGATTGACCACCTTTAAGGGAGGGTATTAAATTAATATTGTAGTATTTAGTTTATAATGGTCAATTAAGTCTTTAGGAATTTTTTTTTCCTTTGAGATAAGCTCTTATCCTGTTTTTTATTAGTTGTTGATCTTATCCTTTAGGGATAGATCTTTTGTAACTCAAATTTAAGGAGACTTTTGCTTCTTGTTTTAATATTGAATATCTTGGTAATCATTCCATGTCTTGTATTTTCTGTAGTAGGTTTGAATATTGAAGTGGTGGCAACTGAGATTTTTAAACTAGGGCTATTATCTTTGATCTTCATGGTTTATGTCTAGGGTTTCTTCCTCATTTTTTAGGTTCTTTTGGAACCCCTTTTTTTCATATTCAAAGAAAGTATTTTGCATATTAAGACGAAGACTATTTGTGGAAGGATTTTGTAGGTATTATTTGCTAAGTTTATTGTGCAAGAATATGGTAGGATCATTAAAAGGTTTTTGAATCAATTTATTTTCTAGGTCTTCATTCCAAAATTTGTGAGTGTTGGAAACATGTTCTAGGGTTTGACAAGGGACTAAACATTTTTTTGTTTGATTAGGCCACATTGGACTTGTGGCAAAAGGAGGCCAAGATTTAGTTCTTGAGTCTTGACAATGTAGGGCAGTTGCATACTGTAATGTCCCCGTTTGGTTTTTACCTTAATTTAATTCTGGGACATCAATTCTAACTTAAGGTGAGAGTTGTAATTTATTAATAAATATAATTTTATAAAAAACTAAATACATTTCATTATAACATCTAGCTTAAAATTCTAAAAATAGCTCGGAGGATAGAACTTATCTTGATAATGTTCGCTGTTTTGACAATGGAAGAGATGCTAAGACTGATAGGATCCATGATGTCTGCAGATCTGAAAGTGTTACTCCTGATTTATTATTCTCAAATCATGCAATATAAAAAAATATATATCTGCTTTTATGTGACAGATTAAAAGGTCTTCGATTGGCTTTCTTTTCCTGATTATAATTCCTTATGAGCATGCAAACTATATTTAAGAAGCCATATCTGATATAATATCAACTTCCCTCTACTTGTAGGTATAACTCCTTGCTGTTCCTTGAACACTCCACAATGGGAATATCATAAATAAAAATGAATTCTTCCCTTTAACTGGCTAACTGCAGATTTACGCTTCAGAAATATTTTCTTCTCTTTTATTTCTTCACTTAATGTGTGATGATTCTATTAAGAAGTCTTTACATCTGCCCACCCTATTTAGATAGATATCTAGGTTGCTGGTTAATATATTTATATCTGAATCTGAAGGTTCTTCTCCATGCTTATCTTCCACCTCCCTTTTCAAACCCACATTTATCCACTTTTTATATCTTCTCAATTGGAGGCATCCTTTACGTATGGACATGTCTCTAACCAAGATAGCACCTCTTTGTTATCTCATAACAACTTTTCTTATTCAAATTGTATCTCTTCATATGCTGATTGTACCATTCAATAACCTTTCATTTAACCAAACAAATCTCATTATGTAATCCCTTAGTCGCTCCTGTTGTAATAATGACTACTAAAAATAAATCACTCTTTTATCGTTAGTAAATCGCTGCCTCTTTTTTAATATCAATCAATTCCTGATAGTGTTTTCTGCCTTCTATCAAACATAATCATTGCATATTACCTTTTCATAGTTGTATATTAATCCTTCCCCACCCACTAACTTGGGTGATCAAATTAACGTATGTATAAGTATTGGCGAAAGGTGGTCGGCCTGTATGAATATGTAAATACAAATTTATTTTGTCTTTCATAACCGTTAAAACTTAAAAGAAGTCCGCCAATATTTCTTTTTTTTTTCATTATGCAGAGAGACTTCAAAGGAAGTCGACCACATTAGGCATAAATTTGTCTTGAGCACCATGATAAAAGGAGTCGTCCAGCATAAGTGAACTGTTGATTTTATTTTAATTTTAACTCCGCGATGCCTCCTTAATAAGACACTTACTTAAAATGAGATGGCCCTTGTTTAAATTGATTTCGTTCAATATAATTCTGAGTGACTATATCAAGGGACTTGATAGTTGATTTCTTTGTGTAGGCGTTCCTTAATTTATTTAGTGATGGTGTGAATATTGCTGTTATGGTAGGAATATGACATACTACTAAATTCTGCATAACAACATTATCAGGCTTCCCATATTAAGCATATCCCCATGCATACCACCGAGAACAAGGATGTTACTGCCTATAACTTAATAACAGTTCTGATCTAATCTGATCGATGGTGATTTCTATCTGCTGCTCATAAAGTCACTTCCAGGGTCTATAATTAAGTCATTGCCTTTTTCTCCAATTCTTGCTCGTAATAATAATTTCTGTTTTAAATAAATGGTTCGGTGATTAACGTGAAAGTCTGATAGCTTCTTAATGAATTCAGCTGTCCATTAAGGAAGTCTCCAATTAAAGAATTCGTTGCTGCATCAAAACTATTATCATTGCTATCTTTATTGATCAAGCCACCACCTTCGTGTTTTAATATAAACATAAGAGATTAATCACATTAATGAATCTCGTCTTCCTAAACATCTCTCCTTAAGAAGGTCGTTCTTTCTATGAGTCTTCATTATGGTCACTATTCTTTATAGTTACTGTCTATATATTTATTAATAACAATTTCCTCGATGCTTATTGATCATGATTCAAGTAATTTAGTGATTGCTACATACATGGAGCTTTCCTCGTGATGGTTATATTATATGCCTCCAAACATGGTCATCATCTTTAACTTATTCATAAACAGGCCGATTAGTATATATGTAATTTTGCCTTATTAATTATTACTGCTTTAGTTTATCCTTTATATGCATCCTCATTTCTAAAGATAATACAAGGAGCTTTCTCAATATTAACAATACTTGATGGAGTCTTGTTTGGGGACATCACAGTATTAACAAAAAGTGGGCTGCTTTGACCAATGTTTTACCAAGAATGTTTGGTTTCAAAGAGTTTGTATCCATTAATGTGTCACTTGATGGGAGTAGCTACACTTGATTTTGATGAAGAATGCTACAGGGATTTTGATGCAAACACACTTTTTCGCCATGTTGAAGATCCTCTAGATGCATTGACAGGAAAGACGAGAAAGATTATTATGCCAAGATTGATGATGATTTGCACACAGTTTAAGATGTCTAGTAGTTTGAAGATAGGTAGGAAGACAATGTAGACATGTCCAACTTGTTGTGGAAGGTTGATCAGTTAGCTTGGGAGTTTGTGGATCTTGGGAGTCATACCCTTACCAAGGTCACGAGACAACTTGATGGAGCTCTAAGTGTAGCTCAGCATGGGTTGTTGTCTAATGGTTTGAGAGATTAGTGATCTGAGAACTTAGGTAGGTTGTAATCCAAAAACTTGGTAATTCAGCTTGCTACATCTTTACGAGGGTTTGAGGCAGCTTGATGGAGTTCTACCTAGTGTATGGTTTGTATTCAAAGTCAAGCTTTTGAAGAATGACAAATTCACGGTTCAAGGTGTTTTTAATTTGATATGCTTTATGTTACTTTTAGTGCATTAAGCCTTAAAAAGGGCTATAAGAACAATATTAAATGATTATTAGAAGATAAGGCTTACTTTTGTAATAAAGTCACCTTAATGATGTAAGTGAGCTTACTATTTTTAGTTTCATATTTTTAGCATTTAGGATGAGTCATGCCATGTTTATTCGGTTTTATCCTCTTAACTCTATATAAGGAGATGAACCTCATCACACTTATTATCTTGATATTTAATAGAACAATAACATTTTGTGTTCTATTAGTTTTTATAACATGGCATTAGAGCAGGGAATTATAATATGAATGTAATAGACAAGGAATTCTAGATGTCACCCAAAATAGTGGATGTATTAGTATTCTAATTTGTGCCTGTCAGTCTAGGAAAAGAGAGACAATAGTGACATGAACCAGATGAGGAATTAAGCATTAAAGGTCACTCTTGCGAGTAAATAGCAATGAGAATTGGTTACATCAAAGATACCAAAAAGGATGCAAATTACATACTTGACATGCAATATTAGTTCAAGAACGTTTATTGCAATCACATGCTTCAGTTGACTACCTAGCTGATTTTTTTCTCTAACTTACCTATATTACACTCAATGTTTTGATTGATTATGCATTTTGTTGTTTGTGATAATGAGGCCATGTTTAGAATGTCTACTTTTAAATGGTCATTTGGAAGCAAATGTATTGAACGGCAGAGTTTTGGGTCAAAATTTGGGGATCATCAAATGTGTTGGCAAAATGATGGGTCTGTATGAAATGCATGCTATGAAATTAATTATGGAAGGATTATAACTCAAAGAGGATTTAGAAACTAACAAAAACATGCTTAAAAATAGTTATTTTTAGTTAAAGCTATAAGACCCTAACAACCATATCTTTACTACACAGGGACAGCTAGAATGGTAAATCTTTCCACTAAAAGGAACAAAATTATAAAATTATTATATGGCATAGCTAGAAAATCCTCTTTTCATGGAGAGATGAACTTGACATTATTGTTTGGTGATTATGGTCTATAAGAGAGAACTAGTTTGTAGATGTTTGGTTAGTTTATTGCAAAGAATGATTGTAAAGATCTCACTAGCTAGGTAGAATGATAATAAAATATAATATTTTTTGATAGAATGTTTTTGGTGAGATATACTATAGAAGATATTTTTTGTTTGGTCTACTTATTGGGGTGTAATAAAGTGATTTTGTATCAAATATCCTCATCAATTTACTTAACTTGAGAATCCACCATAGCCTAAATTAACAATAATAAATTTATCCAATATACTATGTATAGTAGCTAGACTTTGACATGGTTACATGAAAAGACACGAGCATTCAGAATCAAACTCAACAATTGTCTCTGGGAACTGAAAATTCTTAAAATATTGAAGTTATTATATCAAAAAGCTGTTTGTGTTTCATGTTTTTATCGTACAGAATATTTTGGCTTAGTTTTTCAAATAATGCTATGATTGGCATATTAGTACTAGGTATAATCCTTGGAAGCATACTATTGTAGTTTAAGAAAAAGACAACTTCCAAATAGTTAAAGATGAAGCTGGAGAAATGCCATTTGTTTTTACATTTATCTTACATATTTTTTATGCATATATCCTTTTGCCATGTTTTAGTTAGTAAGTTTGTTTAATCCTGTTTAAGAGTTTCTGTGTTTCAGGTTGGTGGTTGATAGAGAAACTGGAAAGCCAAAAGGTTATGGCTTTTGTGAGTATAGAGATGAAGAGACAGCAGCTAGTGCTCGCAGGAATCTCCAAGGCTATGAGGTTAACGGTCGCCAGTTACGTGTTGACTATGCCGAAAACGCCAAAGGTGTTGACAGGAACAGAGAGCAGGTAATTGAGAGGCTCTAAGTTTGATAAGATTGATGAACGAAAAGTCCAGAGTTCAAATAAATGTGTTGATTCCCCTATAATGCTGTTTTTTTAAAACTCATTACATTTGAGTCCATGCATTTGCACTGTACATATTTATTATTTCCCATTTAGAAGCAATTCATTGAGATCATACACTTTCTATCTACATAGTGCACCTTGTTGGAGACAGGTAGATTTTTCAAATATACAGCTTGCACAGGGTCCCTTTCTGAAAGAGATTGACACAATAGCACCACCCAGATTTTAATATATATGTTTCTCCATTCGACCATATCAACCACTGCCAATCCAATGGGAGAAGACTCCCCTGTTCAGTATCACTTGAACTATTATAAAGAATGATGATAATACTCACCATATATAATCATATAATGATTATTAAAATAATATTCAAGCACTCATTTTTCTGTTTGTATTCAGAATTATTTTATTGGAGCCTAAATAAAGAATGTCATCATATTATATGCTTATGGTAAACACAATAGCACAGCATGATTTGGCTGTTTCGTTTCTGAATTTATATCATTGACAATCTCTTTTGCCATCTGTTTTATGGTTATTGCACTTGGGCTGTTGTTTTATGACCTTGACTCTTTACTTATTGGTCCACCAAACAAATATTGACTAGATACCAGGACATGGCTTCTCATCGTTCAGAAAATAATATTAATGAAATATCCTAGCAAACTTTTCTGCATTCTTTATCATTAGCTCGCTAAATAATCTTGGCAAATATAAGATGCAGGCTACAAAATATTAGGGATTACTTATACAATTTTTTTGTCATGGTAAGAATGCATTTTTACAAGGGATTTTGCCAGCATTCATAAACTCTCATCAATTCATGATTTATAATATATTCAACCTATTTACACAAGGATACATCATATGCTGGGATTATATCTGAATTCTGTATATGGTAATGCCAAACTTTTATATAGGAAAAGCCGTGGAGTTTCGAGATATTTAAATGGTCCTGCATATATCATACCAATATACAGCCTACTTTAAAATCACTGAAGCAAGAATTAGCATCATGCACACTGCCATTCTCATCTGCTTTTGACATTTTGCATTGGGGATAAGGGGTAATTGGAAGTGCACTGCAAGTGCCTTCACTTAGAAATTTGAAGCCATCATGAAAATTTATTTCATTACTTAGGCTGATCTAAACAATAGAATAGGTGTTTCTTCAAGTTTCCAGGATGGCAAAAACTCTCCTTAATTTTTGGGATGGTGGTGGGATGGTTATTAAAATAACTTATGAAAAGCAGCTGAAATTTAAATAAAATTACAATGTGCTTGATTTGCAATGACAATCCTTCCCCTTTTAGGTTTGTAGGGGTTTTTATCGTTGTTTTCCTTAAAATGTTACGCTTCTAAATTTTTGTTCTCCAAATGAAGTAGATCATCCAATCCTGAAAAAAAGGGATGCCCCTTGCAAGTTTTCAAGTTTGAGATGTCACCTACTCCATTGGGGATGCTGTAACTTGGAATGCTGAATGGAAGGCAAAGATATGGACCAAGGATCAGAGTTTTAAGATGGATTATTACTAATCCACTATAAAGGATGACATTGACCTTTCTGCGACATGGTATGTTGTGGTAACTTTGAAACAAGAGTGCATCTCTTCATACCATTTCCATTTGCACAGAGAATCACTGCTGAACCATAAAATAAAACTTGATGCATAGTCGTGAATTTTTAAGGCTGCAAGTAGCTCACATATGCTTCTAAGGCCACTTGCCTTTGTCCTTGTCCTTGCCTTCAGGGGCTTGTTCCAACTCTGTGAATCGTTGCTACTACCAGACTGCTTCTATCTGTATTGCTACAAGTGAGTCTTGCATAAACTGTCAAATTTTAGGACATGTGATGTTGAATGTTTCTATGAAATGCTCATATGTTCATGGCAAGCTCTTCAATGTAATAACTGCCATATCTTCTTCTTCTTCTTCCATATTGCAACCAATAGCTGCAAATTGATTGTGAATTTTCTTGATTTCCACCAAATATTCCTACAAGGACACCTTCTTGTTCATCATGTTCGAGAACAACATATTTTTTTGGAAGAAGGCCTTACCTTTATTTGACGTCTCGTGCAAATTTTGTAGGTGTTTCCAAATTTTTGTAAAGGTTTTTCCTGAAGGAACCTTTGGAAGCATTTCATTTGTATCAGGTAATTGAATGAGCATAATGACTTACGATTACACTCATCATACTTGTTGTGGTCTTTACTTGCAACCGTTGGTCGAGTTTTAGTATGAAGGATGATCTTGTCAAGACACTTGCACTAGAAGATTGTGAGAATTCATTGTTTCTAGGTGTTATAATTCTTGTTAGTGAAGCTCTCATTGCCTTCCAACTTGATGCTGGGTAATGAAGCCATCCCTCTCGTAATACAAAATCATGGAAAACAAAAAAACTCATTGCTGTTAGACTTGTAGATCAAATCTCAGTCAACGCCATTGTCAAAAATTCCAACTTGGCAGAAAAAAGCCATGATTTTATTAAAAAAATGTCAAAAATCTGCAGAACAATTCTAGAAATTTCGGCCCAAAAAAATCCAAAACGGCTTGTGACCTAGCCACTATTGTACCCACAATTTTTGTAAAAAAATTGCCAAAAAAAATATTTGAAAAATTTGGAATGGTTAGCTAAATCCCTAGCCATCGTCAAAATAGCTGGTTGCAAGTAGAAAAGAGGAAAAAACCCTCACGATTGATGAAAAATCGTCAAAAAATTGGTCATAATGTCGGTTGCCTAAAATCTCCAAAAAAAAACACCTTGCATCATTTTAGAAAATGCATAAATGGTGCAATTTTGTGAGTAAACAGGTTGTAATTTCGAGAGAAAAAGAAGGGCACGATTCTTCCAAAAAAAAAGTGGTTTTCAAATGATTTGTAGACGAAAATGGTGCGATTTCTTGAAAAAATCAGTCACAGAATTCTTATAAAATTTGATGGTGCAATTTCTGCACAAAATGGTGCAGTTTTCTACAACTAGAGGTCATGATTTCACACAAAAATTCACCGACAAACTTCCAGAATTAGAAACCGATGGATTTTTTAAAGGAATTATGCCAAAAAAATGCAGAAATTATACTCGGGAAATTCTGCTAAGAAAAATCGATTAAATTTTTGAAAATAGGAAATCACCAAAAACTTTTGTATGAAATTGTATGTAGGGACCTCCATATTATTAAAATATTAAATTAAATAAATACACTTAATCACACACATAATTAAGCATACATTAAATCAATTCGCTCAAATATATAAGATTAGAGACATGAAATTTCATTTTGACAAAACTGACTAGGAAAATCACAGGGAAACAAATCTCTTTACAAGGCACCCAAAGGTCGAATACAAAGAGTACATAAAGGTACATAGCTGATGACCATATTGACAAGAAGTTGTAGCATCTATCTCCCTCGAGCACATTCGGTCAGAACATTGTCAGAGCGCTTTTCCACCCAACCATGAAGTATTACACTCCCCTAGAATTCTTCCTAACATGAAGAATACCTGACTTTGCACGAGGATGCCTAGCAATCCGAAATGGGTGGGAGAAATGGAATCTATGCAACATTATACATCTACAATCTAATGGTAACATAAAATAATCATGATATGGTGGCAAGTAATGAAACACCAATCAAAAATAGCAGCATGGATTAATATTATATTGATGAAACAAAGCTTTGGCCAAAGGATCTTTTAAGTTGTTTGCCGATAGATAGATATAGGGTGATAATCTATCCTTCTCTATTCCTCCACATTCAGCACCGTCCAAAAACACATAAAGCAATCATTGAATCCTCAAGATGCACTAATCATACATAACCAGACATGAGTAACAAAATTACTCATCTATCTGACATCATTTCAAAGATTTCATTTCCATCCCAATCACTTTTATTCCAAGAGTTGACCATAACACAAGTCATCTCAAATGTAGAGAAAAACACATGAATGCATCCATGCATTTCTAATTGATGATTTACACATGGAAATTAGTTCACGAACATCATTCTGATAATAACAATTAAGTACCTGAAATTCTTTAAAAGAGATCATTTCATATCTAGTAACTTCAAAATTCAACTCATCTTTAAATCAAACATATAGAAGCTAACATAAGCGCACATATGCATACAATGCATATGTAAGCATAAGACAATTCCTTGGTTGTTGAAAACTGAAATTCTTCAAATTATTAAGATGAGCTTTGTTATTAACAATGATCAAAATATATTCCCAAATGGGCATATGTCTACTATACTCCTTAGTTTACCTTTTTGGTTTTTGTCATCCAATGCTAGAATTATAGGTAATCAATCCTATAAATATAACAAATTTTATTTCCTCAAGGGTGGCATTCAAGAGATAATAATTGCAAGTAATAAATTTATGTTCTACCATGCCTTTCTTCCCTTATTTCACTACGTATGCCTATCAAAAGCTATAAAGAACAGGATTATTTGACATATAAATACTAACATTTCTACAAAGATGATTAGTTGTAAATTACCATTGGCTAATCAAACTCTCTCTATGGTACTCATTGCTAAGGAACTTTACATATCCTCACTAAACTTTTATCCTTGTGATTTTATAATATAACCAATAGATTTAACTCCCAAACTTGACATGATGTGAAAATAAATATTCTTGGGTCTAGCTTTGCATGGAAATTTTAATTATAGTATCATCAAGGTAGGTTATACCTACCTTTACAAAATATTGAAATTTTTATTATATAAATCTTTCAACTTCATGAATTTTAGATACTAAGCCTTTAAAAGAGTCAAATATTATTACATATTTCCTAAAAACCTATTCAAAATGGAAGATCTTAATAAGAATATACCATAATTATCTATTCATCTTCAAAGAACATAGATAAAAATGCTGTTATTAGTCTATATCAAGTTTAGTATTTAAAGGAAAAAATTAATATAAATGACAAATCTACTTAAGGGGAACTCGTTTATGGAATTGAACACAGACTGGTCAACATAAAGAATGTTTCTATTTTCAAGAAAATAGTCTAATAATTGTTCGACAAGTCGAGATGTGGGAACCAATCACATAGGTTAAGTGTGAGACAAACTGCTGCTTTATAGATTTGGGAAGATATATATATATATATATATATATATATATAGTAAATTGAAAGTTTGGACGCCTATCAATTATTACTTATTTTTTACTCAGTCAACGTTATGCAAGATAGGATAAAATGGGAAACCTACAAGTTAGAATAATCAACAAATGGCTAAGATCAAGGATGGGAGAGCAAAATAACGGGTTTAGCTGTATGCAATAACATCTTGGAACCCTTCAAGTTCAACATGAAACTGCATCATATTAAAGTCGATTCTGCTTTAATTGATTGGTGTGCAGAGTGGAGGAAAGGCATGTATTAAATAAAAAATGCTTCGTGTGATGTGAAGATAAGATCAAACGATAGCGAACAACAAATGAATTGGATGAAACATGAAAAGACCGAAGTAGGAAGGGAGATAAGAATATAGTCGCAGTCTACTCCTTATTGCATGATTAACAAAATAGAAGGCTTAGCAACAATGCATGCCTATGGGAGTACATGTGAGATTTAAGGATGGCTGGTAACCAAACTTCAAAGAAGTAAGCAGATTATAGACTAAAGGAATATCAACTTGGCTCATGAAAAAAAACGATATAGAGGTTTCTAAAAACATGCAAACACACAAAGCTTTGCCTTTGGTGAGAGACTTAGGTGGTCTCAAGGTTGAGACTAGTTTGGGATGCTGAGAAGAATTTGCATACAAAATGTTAAAGAAATAGATTGATTTTTGACTTAGTCGGAGTCTCCTTTTCTAGTGAAAAATCGCTCTTCTGAAGAGATCACTAAGCATGGGAGCTATAAAGAGAGTAAATTGAAGGATATAAAGCTAAATCACATTCACTCAATAGTCAGCGCCAGAATGGGTGCCATGGAGCGGAGTATAGAAGAATGAAATGGTAAAGTGTTATCTGCAATCATTCTGGTATACATTCTTAAGGATAATATGATAGAGATCAGATAATATGGTTTGACAATGAGTACTTGAGGTCAAAAGAGGTTTGGGTCACTAAGCCTCTTAGCCGTGGGTGTAAGACAACTTGAATTATTATCCATTTTCCTTAATTAATCACATAATCTATCCAAAAGTATTACTCAAACTAAAATGCATAGCTAACACTGAATGATGGAGAATAAATTTTCTTAGGAAAAATATAAACTTACATGGTCTTGAAGAGCCCTCAAATATACTGAGGAGGGGGGGGGGGGGGGTGAATCAGTATATTAATAAAATTTTACTACCAACCATCACAAATAGAACACAAGATATACGTGGAAACCCTAATGGGAAAAAACACGGCAAATTAATTCTTTTATATTTCTTCTTTTACAATGTTTGTAGGCACCAACCTACTAGAGGCACCGACCCCTACTTGTAGAATTTGTAAACACCAACCCATCGGAGACACCAATCCCCACAATTTGTAGGCACCAACCCCTATTGCTAAGCATCAACTTAGTCAGAGACACCAATCTCTCCTTTAAGAAGCACCAACTGTAATATCCCCACTTCGAAATATAATTTAATAATAAAATTAAAACATTAAAAATTAAATTAAAATATAAAATAATATAATTAAATATGATTAATTAAAAATTAATTAAGTTAACGAAGAGTCAAAAGACATGAAAGGAAAAGTTGTGACTCCCTCAATGAGATATAAAAGGGAGAAGAGAACCTAATTTGAGAGGGGGGATAATTTGGAAATGCCAAGTGCAGATCTGATTTAAATAATAAGTTCAGATCTGATTACAAAAGGCTGTGTCCCTTTCAAAGGGTAGAAATAATGAAGAGTTGCACTCTTTCAAAGGGTGCTAATGGTGAAAGGGTATGTCTCTTGCCGAAGGGCATACATGATGAAGAGGTGCGACCTCTCCCTCAAATTGAGAGATATAAAGGTAAGGAATCAAAAGCATCTAGTGACATCACCATTGATCAGATCAGATCAGAATTGTTATCAAGTTACAGGCAGTAACATCCTTGTTCTTGGTGGTATGCATGGGGATTTTGTAATGTCCCCTTTCTAGGTGACAGGAGAAGAGTAGTGGGATGGTCTATTATTTGGATCTCGTAGGCTGGCAGTGGTGGATAGAGACTCACACAGGTATTCAATATCCGGAGTTGGTGTTTCAGGCAGTTTGTGGGCCATTGGGAGCAGTTCCTTGATTTTAGGGAGATTCCCTACTTTTTAGGAGGTTGTGGCAGTTTCCATATTTGAGGTTCCATGGGACCATACAATGGTTTCAGTTTCAGGAAGATTGTTTGTGTTTCCTAGTTTCTAGGAGCATCCCTAGATTTTAGGGATGGGACTGCCAGTTAGCTCAGCTTTTCCGGCATCGGTCACAAATAGGTGACAAAGTTATATTCATGATTGTTTGGTCATTTTGGGCTATTATTGGATATCTGGAGATATTTTAATATATTTAAATATTTCCTAAGTTAGCGATTAAATAAATTAAAATAAGGCTATGTATTTAGTCATTTCGGAGTAATAAGGGGTTTCTGGCTTCATCTTGGTTGACATGCCTATGTGTTATAGCTCGTTGGAAAGGTCTTGAACTTTGCTACACGATTCTCACCTTCCGGAGTCTTTTTGGATGCCTGAAGCTATTTATTTGCAATTTAGTGTTATTTTCCTATAGTTGATGCCATAATTAGAAAATAACACTCTTTTCATAATGCGCCAACTTTACTCCCTTTTAGGGTTTGGCTTGGAAAGGAAAGGAGATATAAAGAAATGAAGACCAAATTGTTCATTATCTTTTTACACAATCAAACTTATTTTGCGAATTAGCTCTGAGTGGGCGATTCTTCATCTGGGACGCAAACCCCAAGATTTGGATTGGCTGGGACGTAGCCCTTAACAGTTATTGGCATTGAATTCTTCAGGCAGAGTGCATTGTTGACAGAGATTGAGTACGCCATTCTTCATTGTGGATTCAGGTTGCAGAGTAATGGTTTCAGCATGGCAGATTGATTCTTCAGCTTGGGCGTGATCCTTGCAGCCTTAGGGCCGCCATTTGCAGCAGGTACATCCCACGTGGAATGTAAGGAATGCATGTATTCAGCCTTAGAGGTATTCTTGATTCATGATGACTATTCACCTTTCAGTTTGGCATCATTTTTGGATGTAAGTTCCTTGGATCTGCATTGTAATTATTATTTGGTTTTACAAATCAGAAATCTGTCTGGTACAGCTTGTAGCAATTCTGAATTTGGCTGTATGTTCTTATTTATTTTCAGTCTTCTTTCATGTTTAATGTTCATTATTCATTACTTGTTTGAAAACTATCCAAAAACACAAAAAGAAACAAACCTTCTGCAACTTCTGTCTATTCTTTAAAACCATCAAAGGAATCACAGGAAGATATAGTTTATTAATTTAAAAACTACAGCAGATCAGCAAGGGGATCCATCAGGGATCTTTCAGATTTGCTTAATATGTATCCTTAGTATATGAAGCCTGATAAAGTTGTTATGCAGAATCTAGTAATAATATTGTTATTAACTGCAATAAGTATGACAGTCATACTTAATATCATATATATTCATAATACATGAGAAGTTAGTGTACTTATAGTCTAAATCATGTTAGTACTGTCAGTATTTAAGAAGACGGGGATGAGATGTTCCAAAGAGGGGCAGTCTAAATCCAAGCAATAGGTTAAGTCCCAAGATAGGGTGGGGATCAGCGACCCATAAGCCTTGAGGGTATAGACCCAAGATAGGTAAGGTCTTGGATCTGTAAACTTTGAGGGAACCTATTGTAGTTGGTCTCTAAGCGCTTTGGTAACATACGCAAACCCTTCTCCCTTAAAACTGAAGTAGTAGCTGGGTTTGATATCTATATTAATAATGATATTAATCATCTAATGAGGAAAATAGATAAGCACTTGTTAATAACTAATTGAAGAATATCAATCAATTTTAATATATTGTAATAGATCAGGTAGGGGACATTACACCAACTTCCAAATTATTGTTCCACTTTCAATATGTTACTTATTCAATGGATCATGGATAACTTAAATTGCTATCTCAAAGATCTTCACAAATTATGCTACAAATTTGCTCTTATATTACCTTTCAATCTACCCCAAAACTCACTTCTCAATCTGCTATGAAGTTGCTCTTATATTGCCTTCCAATCTGCCCCAATAACTAACTTCATAATTGGCTTCTCAAATCTGAAATGATGTTATTATACAATGTTCATTCTCAATCTGTTGTGTATATCATATCTTGTCTTCACACTTACAGAACACACACTCTTCTTTATACCACTCTATCGTACCTCTTCACCCAAGAGGTGCATCTATTCCCTTTTGCAAATATTTCTTGGAATGGTTTATTATCTTCATATATAATTTTAATTAGTATATATAAGATCTTTTCTTCACATATCATACATACTTCTCTTCTCAAATCTGCACTTATTATCTTTTCAAAATCTGCATATCGAATGATCTTTCATATATTTCTACTTCTTCTATTCTCTTATCACTTTTACTTCATCCAAAATCTGCTTGAATGATATATTATATTTACATCTTACTCACATCTTCTATTTTTCTTCTTACACTCAAATCTTATTTATATCTTTATGCCTTCATGAATAGAGGCATCCTTTCGAATGATGATGTCTTTTTTAAAAGATGCAACTCTTGGTTACTTTAATCGCCCCTTTACAAACTTTGTCCTTTTTGTGGTTTAACATTAATAAACAAACTTTGTCCTTTTACCGGTTTAATATTAGTAAATAATCTTTCTCTTTTTGCCTGCTTGGTTTGATGTCTTATTTGTCTTTTCTCTGACAAATCAGCAAACTACTAATGAATCGCTACCTTCCTTTTTACACCACCTTACCACCTTAATCGCTGCATATAATATCATATTTAATCGCATCTTTTCATTTTATAAATTTTTTAATGTTTCGTTAAAGAAAATTTCACTTAACTGGTGTATATTTAATCTTTCTTATTCATATTTGTCTTTTTCTGATTTTTGTCATTTTCTTCCTCTTTTTTTTTTGTCTTATATTACTGTTTCTCCTTTATTCTTTTCCATTGCTGATTTATGAGGATCTGAATTTGTTGTGTATTTACTTGCTGTTCATAAGATAACTATTGTTCACTTTTGCACATAAACTGTGATTGCAAGGCTTAATATATTTGCTGCTCCTCTTACTATAATCAATGCATAATAGACTTGGTCACTGCTCTTCATCATTTTTCATTAGATTTGCTGGCTTGTTCTAATAACAAGACACTATTTTATCTTTAAAGTTTCCCTTAATATATCATATAAAAGTTTTTCTTAACAAGGCACTGTGCTGTTTTCTCTGATCAGTCATATATGATCAAAGTCTTCCTTAATATGATCGCTGATCACATATTAATGAAGTCAGTTGTTAAGGAACTCATTGTTCTAACAATCACTTTGACTTTGTCAAAACTCCTTCAAGTTAACTGTTAAACCGGTTGTTCAAACAAGGTTTATCATTTGCCATTGTTGTTTGATTGTTGATCATCTTAATCACTGTCATTAATAGGCTTCATACTCTGTTCATCTTTGTCATGTTGATCACTGTGTCTATTCTTTAATCATTGACTGTAGGTAACCTTTGAAGTGCCTCTATCCATGTAATGTTTAGTGTCTTGAAATATGATCAATGTATCATCATGCTTAACATATTAAATTAACTCTTCATAACTTCCATACTATTATTTGTCATCAATGATAATGATGACAACTCAATGACAACCTTTTAAATAATCTCACCCATATATTCTCACCTTTGTCATCAATGACAATTTTCCAACAATCTCCTTATTCTTCCTTTGATATTAATAATAGCAAACTTTGTTTTTGTATCTTTTACATCGATGACAATATTTCCACAGGTCTTGCTCCATGTCGATGCTGTTTGGAACAAGCTCTAAGGTGATTCCAAAAACACAACAGACTTTGGTGCTTTCCTCATAGTCTGTGCAAGCTGTCTCCATGGTATAGTATTGTCCATGTAATGAGAATAAAGCAGAGCATTCCCATCCTTAGTTGCAGTGTATGATTTATCAGATTTTGAACTAGATGCCATGTAAACAATCTAATGGGTGTTACAAAGCATGCCAATCTCCTTTCTAAATTTTTTGCTTTAACCTTGGATACAACACGCAAGAGTAACTGCCCAAGAATGCGTTCATGGTTAATGCACCATGCCACTTGTGAAAAACTCAAGTGATGGCTCATTATTATGTGGAGTTGGACTTAACATCTTGCCTCATAAATGCCGATCCTAAATATTGCTGGTGTGGCTATTTTCAGCCTCCACTCCACTAAGTTTATTAAATATCCTTCTTAAAATGAATTACTTTAATTTATAATGCTAGACTTTAGTTATTTACTTTCAACAATACCCAAATTTTTAAATTTTTAAAAAATTTAACTATTAAATAATAGTAAAAATTGTAATTAAAACACAGAGGAAATTGGGTTATGACATTGTACAACGTCCTTTGGTAAATATTTGTCACGAGCAAACAATCACATTCACTGATCTTGAGGTTTCACAAATTCGAGCTTTGATACCCATATAATGGAAAGCAATGACATTGAGAATCCAAGATATTTGCTTTTAATAGAGGAGCAAAAGTCTCTTTAAATAAAGAGTTACAAACAATTTATCTGGTAAGGATAAAATCAACAACTAAGAAAGCAGAGTATAAGAACTTATCTTAAAAGAATATAAGAATATTTGTAAAGTCTATCTAACAACTTAATTGGCTATTATAAACTAATATTACAATATTACTTGAATAGAAGAAAATTGTTAAGCCTCCTTGTGTGTCACATAATAGTGTCATAGAGAAGAAGGATGTTGACATTCATTCTTCCAATAGTCCAACTTAAAAAGCAGGAAGATAAAAGAAAGTCAATAAAGAAAAATGTTGAGCCCTCTTGAGCCACACAACAATGTCGGTACTAAATCAAAAGTTTGTTGTCGAAACCTATTATGGATTTAATGCTTGTTAGTCCTCCCATTGTTGAATCCCCACCTATCGTGTTTGTTTGGGAGACAGCCAACAAACGTCATATTGGTCTAGGGTGAAGAAAAATAGATTAATACTGAGGGGGAGGGGGTGAATCAGTATTTGCAGAAATAAAAACTTTTGAAAATAAGGACAGAAAACAAGACAAACAGAGAGACCAAAACACAATATTTTATCACGTGGAAAACCCTTTCGGGTAAAAAACTACAGTTTACTGAACTCCAAAAGAATGGGCAACTACCCGATTACAATACAGAGCTTCGATTCTGACTATCTGAGGGTCCAACCTCTATTACATAATAAACATCAACTTCTGATTACAAAACTTCAACTCCTTTCAGACAAGGGTCCAACCCTTTCAGACTATTGATTTAAGTTTAACACGAGAACAGTTACAGCTCATTGATAGCTGTGAATTTCTCCGTTATGATTCCAAAAATATTATTATTTCAAAAAGACACAATAACATATGTCAAACTGTCTTACAAGGCTGACCATATAACTAAAATCAGATCATATTGACAACGTCTATGAACAACATCAAAAAGTATATATCAATGTGACACCTTTGTAGCCCTAAAAAAAAACTTAACAGTGCTCGCTCAGAACAGAAGTAGCATCCATGAATAACACTGTGATCACTCTCCACAATCTACAGTAGCTTTGAAATCGACTAACTGCCATCATTGAACTACCCAGCTCTCACAAACACATTAAACTCTAACATTTCCCAGAGTTGTATATCGATTTCTCTACAGGTCTCATTCTTAACCAAGACTTTTCAATCAGTATTCACCGTCTCTTTTTTTAATCAAAAACACTCTAAATTCAAACCAAATTCACATCAACCCCCATGCAGAAATGGCTTTGTCAAAAACGTAAAAAGAATTCACTGCAACAAGCGATTCACCTGAACTTGCTCAGAAAACCGATCAGACACAGAAAAACGTATACTGCTCAGCTCAAAAAAAACGGACATACTCTATCATCCTTTATGGAAACAAGAATACATGAATATTGACCAATATTAACTTCATCGTGCCAGCCAGGATACAAAATCGTTTCTGTATTAAAAAAAAACGGCACCAACAAAACACAGAATCCTGTCGATCATAATCATTCTCACCAAAACACTGTCCATAGATTCGATTTTTTACAGTATTTAGCATACCTGACTTCACTGCAAAAAATAACGGCACTGCAAATGCCAGCTAGGCAATAAGCAACACCACATGCACTTAAACAATTCGAACCATGCTCTTATAACTGAAAGAGCTACAATCAAAACCTGTCTCCAAATTGAATTGATGCCAAAGAAAAATGATTACAATCATAATCGATTCATTCTTCTGAAAAAAAAAAATTTAGACAGAAAATATTCTGCCACTCTAATTATCATGTCAGGCATTTGCTTCTGAAATAAAACGATTTGAGATAGACCATATTCCCACAGACTGCAAATATGAATTGGCATCAATAAGTAACTGAAAATGCACAGATGGCGACCTCTGCTAGACTCCTTCTATACTCTTGACAGCTTTCAGAAAAGCAATTCATTAAGATATAATGTCATCTGCCCACACACTGCCAATACACCAAGTGTCAAGTTTTAAACAATATACAACCTGAAACAAACAAACAGCGACAGAGATCAAGACAGCAGAGATCAAACTGAAACACTTGTCTAGTATTGACATCAATTACACAATATAACATAGGGTATATAAGCATTGTGGATTTTCATCTAGACTTTTATTTTTTGTTGCCTTTCTCCTTCAATCTTCCACAAATAGTTAGGGTCTCCCCATAGATTGAGAAGCTTTTTACCAAATCTTCTTCAAGAGTAAAGCAGTTACTACCTCATCCGTTTTGAGGTAGTGCTCCCAATTGCCATCACCTAGTGATCCCACAAGTCGAGCAAAGAACATAGAAGTGTCGTGCAATCCTCCTTTATTTTCACTCCAATAAATTGAAACTAGGATACAATCACACATTCAAATGCTTGGTTGCATAACCACCATCATCTATTCTTTAGGTGTACAACTTAAGGAAAAGTTTGTTAATCTGTGATTTAGCCTAGTATGAGTCTCCCAACTTCTTCCAAAGAGCTTGTGGATTGACTTATTCATGTACATTCTACAAAATCGCAACCAACATGTAAGGCAAAAGGAAAATAATAAATTGCACTATTTAAATGGCTATGCCTTGGGAAAATTGCAACTTAAACAATGGTAGATAAGAAAAGAAATTGCTCTAGTTTTATGAAGAAAGAAGACAAATAAAAATCCTTATTTTTCTATGTTCCACAAAATCTCAGGATGAGGGGATGGGTCTTGAGTATGGAGGGAGCAAGGGCCTAGATTTGGGGACAGTGAAGGGACAATGGTGGAGTGACGTTGGGATGGTGGCATGGTAGTGGTGGTGGTCTGGGTACTTGAAATTTTGTCACTATATTTTTGCAACTTCAAGTCCTTGCTATTTCTAACCAAATCTTCATTATTTAGAATTCTTTTTGTGATTGCTTAGGATGTGGGTGGAGCTCATAAACCATAGGGTTATGGGCACATACATTAAATTTTTTTTGATTTATGCATTTTTTGATATGAATGATGCAAGGGAATGCTTGGGTGTTTTTGGTGCATTTAGGAGATGTGGCTGAGTCTCTTGAAGATTACCAAGACATCTCGAAGTCCCCTTGTAGTCTCCAAAATAAGGGGACGCCATGAAAACCTTCCCTCCTTGAGGGAGATGTCCCTAGGTATTTGGTGGTGGTGGAATGGTGAGGATGTTTCTCCCAAGTCACTATGTCTAAGCGATGTGATTTTTTCCTCATCGAACACACTTTTTAACTGCCATAATCATAGTAAAATTGCAACCTAAAGTTGGCAAATGAGTTAGAAAACTGCACTATAGAGAAAATGCTTGAAAATCACTTGTTTTAGCATATTTTAAGAATGGTAGAACCGACAAAAAAATGCAGCCCACAAACAAATAGAATAATTCACGACATTTAGGAGGTTATACCAATTTAAAATTGCAATTCAAGTGGTAGTTTGGAGAGGAAATCGTGCCCAATTAGGAATGACTTAAAACATAAGGAAAGTTGCAATTTTTCTTGGCAGCTTGAGTTCAGCCAAACAATGTGACTAATGAAAGCAAGTCTGCTGAGATTCATTCCAAATCTTTATATTGAAGTTCTAAAGCAAGAAGCACTCAAAAGGATGGTGCCATATTATCTAGTCAACTTATATTAAAGAGAAAGTTCATTTTAAAGAAGATGAAAGCTTATTTTGGGCTGTTTTGGAGCAATTGATTTCCTCTTTTCTATGGATTAGGACCAGGGTTGCTTTAAAAGCATATTATTTTATTATTATTCGAGTCCTAAAAGCTTCTTTGGTGAGCTTATAACTATGTCTGTTAAACACATTGTAGAATAAGGGGAGTTGATGCCATGCTTATGTTGTAGATATTCTCATTTGAAGGTTGAAGTCAAGCCATTGTGTTTGTGGGGAGATAAGGATGGTGAATGTAGAGCCTATGTTACAAAAATTGTTTAGCTGCTGTTGTTATGCAATAATTTTTAAATTGTAGTTACAAGACAGACTCAACTTAGACATGGCAAGCTAATTTTTGACTTGGACTCAAATTCGGCCAAGATTAGGCAAATACTCATAAAATTGAAAAAAACCATGAAATACATAACTTTTTAGGGATTTAACACTTGTAGCATGCACCTTTCAATAATTAAACCTAAAGACACAATAAACTAATCAAATAGATGCTATTTTGATCACATACACAAGTATACATCGATCACATGAGTATAAAAGAAGATTTGAGCTGAAGCAAACAACATTTTTAGATATATTTATGTATATTATAGAGATTGTCAAGTGTATACGAAACTCAAGGATTATGATTTCCATGACATCAAAATAAAAATTGTCTATAGCTTAGGGGAGTCTACATTATTCATTCCAACATCCATAGTCGTATGACAAGTTGTGTGTGGATGTCTAAGATAGGTCCTTAATGGTGATGCATTCATGATATCTAATTGTGTATTAGTACCACCAACATCAAAGAGGTCTGCTCATGCTCTATCCTCCACTTTTGCCATGGCTACCACCTCTTCTTGAAGATCCTCTTGATCAACCCATGCGAGGTCCTCCTCATTGAAGACAAGGTTGTCAACCTTGATGATTCACTTATTGTGGATTAATCTCCTATAGAGTGATGGGAAATAAGTTTGTGTGCAAGATTTGTTTGTGATAGAGGCGAAGGTTGTAATAAACACAAACAAGGTCATTCAACCTTTGCATTGACAACTTATTGCTCGTCTTAGAGTGCATGTGCTCAAACATACTCCAATTGTGCTTGCATCTTGAAGTGTTGCATGGTTGACTCAAGACACAATTTTCAATACTCTAAAGATTTGACACATTAGCACCAAAACTTTCCCATGCATTGGATATGAGAAAATAAACTCAATCCTGTTCGCCAACTCTTAGTTTCAATATTAATATAAAAAGGGGTTTTTTAAAATTTTTTTTAAACTTAAATTACACCTTTTATAGACTTACCTCGTTGCAATGCAATCCAAATTACCTTGCAAAAGTCTTGTGTAAAGAGGACTCCTTGTGTGAATTTGTAGATCTCAATCTTAGAGATTATCTTCACTCCAAGTTGAGGATTAGGTACCATCTGTTAAATTTTGTAATGTCGGTTGTACTATTTCATGCTTTCGATATATATATAAATTTTTACACCGTTAATGGTATCGGGTGGTAAAGCGATTCTCAAACAAGTCGCACTCCTTTCGATCGGGTAAGTAAATGGTGACTAGTTTATATATTGTGGTGAGAGGTATGTAGGGAAGAGATGTGTCTTCCCACGTGGGAAGACACATCTCTTCACTACGTAACCCCTCATCCACTTATATAGCATGCTTACATTGAGGAGGATGGACACACCGAAATTAATAAGTGCTGTGCATCTTCAAAACACGCTATAGCAGATAAAATACAACTTTCAGATCATATCTCCATCTCTTCTATTTTGATCACAAAATTTTGAAAGAACTTGACATGGTATCAGAGTCAAGTTAAAGAAGATCATATTAAAATTCTGTAACGATCTCATAAACTTTCACCAGGCTCTTACTAAGATCACATTCCCATAATCCTAATGGCAACCGGAGTTAGGTTTGAAGATAGATTAGATGGAGCATCAAATTTTGTATCTTGGATATTCGGGATCATGCTTGTTTTGAAAGAAAATAAAATTGACATCCATGTCAAAAGTGAAATTCTTGAACCCTCTGATGATACAAAGAAAATTCTGTAGAACAAGGATAGTGAGAAGGCCCTTAAGATAGTTGTGGATTCAGTAAGAGACCACATTGTACCAGTTATTTCTAAATATGAGACGACCTTTCAGATGTTCAAAGCACTAGCTGACATTTATGAAATCGACAACACTAGCAGGGCTCTCACCCTAAAGAATCAACTACACCATATAAAGATGAATAAAGGAGAAACAGTTACATCCTATTTCTTGAGGATCACTGAGCTTAGGGATCAACTATCCACTATTGGACATCTAGTAGACAACAAAGAACTTGCTATGATGGCCCTAAATGGACCTCCTACCTCATGGGAATCGTTCATTCAAGGAATCAGTGCTCGTTCTAAATATCCCAAGTTTGATAGATTGAAAACCGATTGCATTGAAGAGGAATCTCGGCTTGTCACAAGAGGAATATTGGGAAGAGGTCTTCAAAGAAGAAGAGAGACATTTCTGAAGTACAATGTTTTAGATGTGACCAATATGGGCACTATGCAATGAAGTGTCCAGACAGGATCAAACAACAAGCTTCAATGGCAGAAATTAAGAAAGGGAGTAATTTCGAGAAGCTAGTCTTCTACTCAATCCTCTCTAGTCAAGTCACCTCCAGTTTCAACACATGGGTGATTGACAGCAGAGCATCTCGACACATCACTGGATTTCATGAGCACCTAGATACACTCGTGGAAAGTTCAAATGAAGAAGTGACAATTGGTGATGACTCAAATTATCCAATTATGGGAATAGGAACCTGCAATATCAACCTAAAGTCAGGCATATCCCTACAGCTGACTGGAGTTCTATTTGTACCTGGTATAAAGAGAAACCTTGTCTCAGTTTCTGCACTTGAAGATAAGGGTTACATATTAACCTTTATGGAAGGAAAGGTACTTGCTTGGCCAAAGAACTCCACCATCAAGAAAGCCCACACCATTGGAGTAAGACAAGGGAACCTCTACAGACTTTGCACCACTCCACCTCTAGCCTTGATTCATGAGACTCCACATTCGAATGAACTTTGGCACAGAAGATTAGGGCACCTTCATTTCCATGCCCTACCTAAGATAAGGAAGATGGTGATTGGCTTAGCCAAGCTAAGTCAAAAATTTGAAGGAGCTTGCAAAGGGTGTGCCTTGGGAAAGAATGCTAAAGGGTCTTTTAATTCTAGCAACAACAAATCCAAAAAGGTATTAGAATTAGTTCATTCTGATTTATGTGGACCCATGTCTGTACCCTCATTAGGGGGATTTTTATATTATGTAATATTTGTAGATGAGGAAGACTTGGATATATTTTCTGAGGCACAAAGAGTCTGAAGAAATCCTTCCTAAATTTAAGGAATTCAAAGCTCTTGTAGAAAAAATGACAGGTAAGAAAATCATAACCTTAAGAACAGACAATGGGAGGGAATACACTTCTGATATGTTTAAAGATTATTGTATAAATGCTGGGATTAAGAGGGAGTTAACTGTACCTTATAACTGTTGTGACGTATTCACACATCGCCCCATTATAAATGGGGACCCCTACTTCTACTTTTTGCTTTCTGGGGTTTGTTTTTCTAGGTTTTTTAGGGTTTTGTCTGTTAACCTTTGCATTTTGAGTGTCACCAGGGGGATCACTAGGATGGCAGGCTCTGCTCGAGCCAGGGTGAGTCCACAGGGCCCCAGAATTAGGGTTTCCTTGAGAGTCTTCCTTAGGGCTTGGTTTTGCTCTTGTTGCTAATTGTGTCTTGCTTGGTGAGTGAGTATCATCCTTGAAGGTTTGAGTTAGGTCAAATTGGTGAGTGATGAAGTCTGGAACATAGTTTTAAAACTCGTGGACTCGCCACGGACTCGCCACGGACTCGCGAGTCCATGGGAGCCACGAGTCGACTCGCCAAGGACTCGCAAGGCGAGTCCTGGCGAGTCCATCTGAAAGACTCGCGAGTCTTTTGCAAGGACTCGTGCGAGTCTTTTGCATGGACTCGCGAGTCTTTTAGATGGACTCGCGCGACCTAGAAAAAAAGTCATGCAAGCTTAAAATTTGAGTTTTGTTTTTAAAAATTTGCCTTCATTTGGCATAACTGAGGGAGTGAAAAATAAAGAAAAATAACACCTGACGCCTTTATAAAATAATAAAAGTATTTTTGACCACCATTCATTTTGATCATCAAAGCTGTATAAAGATGTCAGTAAATCCTGTGTTTCATGACCGGTCCAAACATGTGGAAACGCGCTATCACTTCATTCGGGATATGGTGCAAAGAGGCGCCAATCAGCTAAAGTATATTAGCACAGATGAACAGATTGCGGATATCCTTACCAAACCCTTATCCAAAGTGAAGTTCAAATACTTCAGAGACAGACTTGGTATTGTGGAAAACAGAACCCTGATTGAGAGGGAGCTCCAATCTCAGTGACTCTATCTACAACACTTTGATCATTCTTTGCTTGTGTGCTAGAACCATCCTATGCTTGTGTGCTAGGTGGAAGATGTAATTCTATGCTTGTGTGCTAGATCCATTCTATGCTTGTGTGCTAGATGGAACTCTAAAGGTTCAGATTATGTGTTCTCTTCTTCCCTAGTTAAGAGGGAGTGTTATTTGTAACTAGGTAAGATGGGTTCGGATTGCTTTAAGGCAACATCCGAACCCATATAGGACTGGGTCCTATCCTAAAGGGGTAACGTGCCCCCAAGTTGAGCCCAACCCTATACCTTCACGCCACCCTAAATACTCCACGCCACAATAAATAAATTGGCGCCAAAAGAAGGAAGGCCGACTTGGACTTAATAAAGGTTAAGGTCTCATATAAATAAAGTCAACTTGCAAACATAATTCAGTGATCCATGAAATCAGCGAATTAGCTCTGCAAACAAGAGGTGCGAAATCACTAAAGAAGGTTGTGCGAATTTATCCAAGGATTGTGCGAACTTGTCCAAGGATTGGGCGAACTTATTCAAGAGGATAGGGGGCATTTTGGTGCAGTCTTGAAGCATGCAAAAGGGCAGATCTGATATATAAATATCAGATTCAGAAAAGCAAGCTAAGTATTGTATTTGTGCAATAAGAGTGAATACATA
Source organism: Cryptomeria japonica (assembly GCF_030272615.1). Lineage (NCBI taxonomy): Eukaryota > Viridiplantae > Streptophyta > Pinopsida > Cupressales > Cupressaceae > Cryptomeria > Cryptomeria japonica. The sequence continues at coordinate 156,258,433 of NC_081409.1, forward strand.
ATCTGACCTGTGGGTCTTTAAAGAAGGGTTTTTCCTCCTTGGAGGTTTTCCCAAGGTATTTGTGTGTCTCTTGGTTCCTTGTTTCATTCTTGAATTTACTTGATTATAGTTTACTAAATTACAAATCTGATTAATAAACTAGGGCATGATCAAATGTTACAAATCTGATTAATAAACTAGGGCATGATTAAATGTTACAAATCTGATTACTGATCTAGGGCACGAATTTAACAGCCTATAGCGATGATTTGAACATCATAAAGCTTTCCTCAGAAGATCGCACTAATCTTGTGGAGATGGTCCTGGGATGTCAAAGCAAGACTTAGTTAGAATTTCATCAAAGGCCATTCATTTCCCCTACATTCTTAGTGTTAGAATTAGATCCTCCCTTGCCCTTATCCTTTTTTCCTTTTTCAAAATCTAGGCCAGTAAAATCTCACGTTCCAACAATATCCAAAGCAAATCAGACGTTCAGGTCGTCAAATGTAAGTCCCCTTGTGATTCCTACAAAATCACATCATACCACGAAGAGCTTATCCACACGTAGAGACCCTACATAACAGAACCTTGAAGTTTCTCCGATTGATCCTTCTGCGATATCTTCAGCATTCGGGAGCTTTATTCAAGAGAGGATAAGGTACCTTTAGGTATTTTTTCTGTGTTCGCATGTGTACAAAAGACACATCAACAATAACCCGCAACAAAATGGGGTTGCTGAAAGAAAGAATAGGACTATAGTAGAAGCTGCTAGGGCTATGTTGTTTGACCAAAATATAGAAACCTCAGTTTGGGCTGAAGCATCTAGGACAGCTGTGTACACTCAAAATAGATGTCCTCATTCTCTTCTTGACAATAAAACCCCTGAAGAAGCTTTTCCTGGCAACAAACCTGACATAAGTCATTTCCGGATCTTTGGGTGTCCAATCTATATTCATGTCCCCAAAGAAAAGAGGTCAAAGTTAGAACCTTCTGGAAAGAAAGGAGTATTTGTTGGGTACAGTGAAACCTCTAAAGCCGACAGAATATACATACCTGGTCAAAGACAAATTGAACTAAGCAGAGATGTCATCTTTGAGGAAGACAGCGCATTCAGGAGGTCCAAAAGCTCTAATGAATTAGAACACCAAGATCCTCCTACAAGCTTGGATGAGGATTCCACCCTTGAGATTAAGAGGGAGACCCCTGAAGATGCTGAGCATGAAGTTCAAGGCTTACCTTTAGAAGAAAATTATCCCGAAACTAGGAAGAGACCACTTTGGGCTAAAAAGATGCTTGAAGAAGCTGAAAATTATGCTGCTCCAAAGGGGACCTTCAGAGAAAGTAAGAGACCTAACTTATTTTCCAGTTATACTGCCTTGATGAGTGAGATCATTGATGCAAAACCTTCCTGTGTTGGAGATGCGCTCAAGCATCTTGGAAAGATGCTATGTCAGAAGAGTATCAGTCAATTTTGAAAAATGATGTCTGGGATATTGTGCCTAGGCCTAAAGGCAAATATGTGGTATCTTCTAAATGGCTCTTCAAAATCAAACATGTAGCAGATGGCAGCATTGAGAAGCACAAAGCAAGGTTTGTTGTTAGAGGTTTCTCACAGAAAGAAGGTATTGACTATGAAGAGACATTTGCTCTTGTTGCCAGATACACTTCTGTCCGAGTAGTTTTGTCTATTGCAGCATCTAAAGGATGGAAAGTCCATCAAATGGATGTTAAGACTGCTTTTTTGAATGGTAAGATTGAAGAAAAAGTTTATTTGGAGCAACTTGAAGGTTTTGTGATTCATAAGGCTGAATCACATGTCTGCAGATTAAAGAAAGCTCTATATGGACTGAAACAGGCCCCTAGAGCATGGTATGAAAGAATTGATCACTATCTCTTGGAATTAGGGTTTTCCAAGAATGAAGCAGATCCAAATCTCTACTACAAGGTAATCAATGGTGAATTATTAATTCTTATTCTTTATGTTGATGATCTACTAATCATAGGAGAGGATAATTGTATTTCTCAATGTAAGAAAGAATTAGCCTCTGAGTTTGATATGAAAGATTTAGGAATTCTTCACTACTTCCTTGGATTGGAAGTTTGGCAGCAGGCAGATGGTATAATCCTTAATCAAGGAAAATACACCATTGATATACTCAAGAGATTTGGAATGATGGATTGTAGATCCATGACCACACCTATCGAGACAAATCTGCACAAACTAGAGGAAGCAACTGCAGAATCAGAGTTTGCAAATCCTACCCTCTATAGACAGATTATTGGATCTCTGATGTATTTGGTAAACACAAGACCTGATATATGTTATGCTGTTAATGCACTAAGTTAGTTCATGTGTGAACCTAGGGAAATACATCTTGTTGTTGCAAAACATATTTTGAGATATCTTCGAGGAACTATTGGTTTTGGTCTGAAGTATAAACATGTAGACCTTGACCTACATGGATTCACTGATTCTGATTGGGTTGGAAGCTTAGTTGATAGGAAAAGCACATCAGGATGTTGCTTCAGTTTAGGATTAGGAATGATCTCATGGATATGTAGAAAATAGTCTTCAGTTGCTCAGAGTTCTACAGAAGCTGAATACATTGCAGCTTCCTGTTGTGACGTTTTCACACATCGCCCCATTGCAAATGGGGACCCCCTTCTTTTTAGGCCCTCTCGGTTTTTTGGCTTGCATTTTTGTGGTCTTTTCGCAGTGGTCTCGTCAGTCTCTTTGTTTTGCAGGTGTTCTAGGATCATATTGGTCAAGTCTGCCTTTCGTTTGAGCAAATTTGGCTAAGTAAGTCTAGGACTCGTTTTGTGAATTTTAGGGTTTTTTGCCTTCTGTCCTAGATTTTAGGGGTTTCTGTTAGGGTTTCGAGAAAGCTGAACATACAATTGGAATCAAGACCCTTCAAGGAACCTCCCAGTAAAATTTGAGCCAAAACGGAGCAACTTTCTATTTTTAGAAAGTTCCTATTTTTTAGGGATTTTACTATGTCTCGAATTGGTCTAATTTTGCCAAAAATTAAACTTACTATTTTTAGTTAGTTCTATTTTTAGTAAGTTTCTATTTTGAGTAAGTGCTTTTCTGACCTATTTTGCCCAAACCTTGACATTTTGAAACACTTACTATTTGGAAAAATCTATTTTTGGCAGGTTCTTCACAGCAAAACACTGAAAGTTGAATATCTCTGAAGACTGAACGTTCCTGAAGACTATTTCTAAATTCGGAAGAGTCAGAAGGCAGACAAGTTGGATCAAAAAATGGATAAGTTTGGAACTCCTATTCCAGAAGAGGAAAGCGTGCAAAATCATCCAAGGCCAGAAATTCACATCAATCCACCAATGTCATCCTGATCTGAAAATGGCCTGAAATTTGACTAAGTTTGGAAATTTGGAAGATCTTCCAAAATCCAGAATTTGCATTATGATTCCTATGGACCTGAAACCACTCTCAAACATCCTGACAATATATATGAAATATAACAAAGTATAAGAAAGGAAAAAGACATATTGAAGATGCCACTTATACATAAATGTTATATTTCATATCTATATCCTGACGAAGAGCCTGGAACTTGTGAAAAAATCCATGTATCCATGGACAAAGCCAAAATGCGTCCGAGGCTGGGCTGGGGCGCCAAAACGAAGAAGGCATTCACAAGTGGGAAAATCCGCCAGTCCATGGACAAAATGAAAATGCACCCAAGGCTGGACTGGGGCGCCAAAACCAAGATGTCATTCGCAGGTGGAAAAATCTGTTAGTCCATGGACAAAGTGAAAATGTGCCCAAGGCTAGACTGGGGTGCCAAAACCAAGATGCCATTCACAAGTGGAAAAATCCGTTGGTCCATGGACAAAGCCAAAATGCGCCCAAGGCTGGGCTGGGGCGCTGAATTCAAGAAGGCATTCACAAGTGGAAAAATCCATGATTCCATGGACATGATGAAAATTCCGCCCAAGCTAAAAAAATTGAAATTTTGCCTAAAGCATGGAATCCAAGGAGGAATAAAAAAAAAAAAAATTCCCCTTGGACAAATTTTTGAATTTGCTATTTTTAGACACCGAATCTCGACAGAGTGTGGAAAATTTTATAGATTAAGAATCGTGGCAGAATTCTCCATCCAATAAACTGACTCCTAAATTTTAGGAGGATCCCTAAAAATAGGGATGTTGAAAAGGAGACATGGACAATTCACAAAGTAATGGAAATTCCTTCCTTCAGGACATAATTCCAGGAAAGGTGAAAAATTGACTAAGTGTTGGAAATTCCTTCCTTCAGGACATAATTCCAGGAAAGGTGAAAAATTGACCAAGTGTTGGAAATTCCTTCCTTCATGACAGAGTTCTTGAAAAAGGTGAAAATTTGGCTAAGTGTTGGAAATTCCTTCCTTCAGGACAAAATTCCAGGAAAGATGAAAATTTGGCTAAGTATTGGAAATTCCTTCCTTCGAGACAAAATTCCAAGCAAGGAAGAAATACACCCAAGGATGAATTGAACATAAAATTTCTAAGGCAAGGAAGGAATCAGGGATGAACTGAACAAGAAATTTCCCCTCCACGGAAAATTTGAAAAATCCATTCTTGGGCATCAAATCACATCCAAATTTCAAAAGTTTTACAGATTTGGATTCGTAGGAGAATTTTCTCTCTCTTGGACCACGGAACCCTAATTTGGAAATTTTCCTAAAAAATAGGAAATTTGCAGAATTGATGAAAAACCTTATTTAAGCAAGGAAAGTTGAGGAGACTTCAAGACAATTCTTCTTGAATCGAATTTTCCCTCTCCAACAATTCCAGATGTGCAGGAGTGGATATACAACGGTGGGGTCCACTTGCATGGCGAGGATTTATTGAACATGTGGCAGTAGAGTTCATTACCGGAATATTTGACCAAATGGCGACCCGATCATTGCATGTTGAGTTTATGGCAGATTCCTTTAGCATGCAGCTGCCGCATGTGGAAATGATGGATCATTTATAACATAATGGGGTGATTTTTGCATTGATGAATATTCAACGCATGTTGGGCGAATTTGAAGGAGGTGGTGCATTTAATGCGCAATGTATGCTATTTTGGGTACTTTTGAATTAATTGTATATGGGCATGATGGGTTATTAATTGGAGATTCCCACCTTGTTACATCATGTGTGGAGAATCTTTTGGGCAAACCCTAATTAGGGTTTTGCATGTAGCTAGGGCTTGAAGCCTATATAAGGGGTGACCCCCCTCATTTGTAAAGGGGGGAGCTTTGAATGAAATTGTTGCAATAAGTCTTTCAGAAAATAATAGTGAAACATTGTTCTCTGATGGTGTCCACTTAAATTATTTTTTCAAAGCTTGCATGGTTTCACCTTCCTCGCTTAGAGTAGAAGTAGTATAATGCTTTGATTTCAATGGAAAATGTAATGGTGTTTGATGAATTTCCGTGGTTCATACTTTTTGCATCTTGCTGATTGTAAATTGTAGTGGAAAGTTAGCCTGAACCCCCTAAATTTGTGCTAAGTTCGATTGTGGATGGTCGTTTGGATTGCACCGTTTTTGGGTATTCAAATATACTTTCTCGATCTGAAAATCCTCTAGCATCCCCAGAAGATTGCACCGGTTCTTGCGGAGTTGTAGTTGGTCTTGGCGAAGCAGAGCTTGGTTTATTTGGAATTTGTCCATCAAAGCACTATTCATTGTTATCATTGCCCTTAGGAGTAGATTTAGATCCTTCTAAACCCTTTACCTTTTACTTTTAGTTCATTTTAGTCCATTCGAAGTAATAGCATCGCAGAATTGCCATATCTGATGATGGAGTTCCAGCCACAGCAAAGAAGTGAAAGAACGATGCATACGTAAGGCCCCTTGGATTACCAACAATCACATTAGCCAACTGAGTCACGTCCACGCATTGAAGGAACCTTGGAGTCGATTGTTTGAACTTCTTGCAATCTTAGCATGCAATCGTACTTTGATCAAGAGAGAGTGAAGTGACCGTTAGGCAACTTTATTCTGTGTTAGACGTTGTCATAAAAAAACATGTCAACACTTCCATGGGAGCAAGAGAAGCAGTATGGCTTCAGAAACTGCTTGTAGGACTGTTTGGTCAGCCCTTAAATCCGACTGTCATCTACTATGACAATCAGAGTTGCATCAAGCTTTCAATGAATACAGTATTTCATGACAGGTCTAAACACATTGAGATTCCTTATCACTATGTTCGAGATGTGGTGGAAAGGAATGTGATCCGACTGAATTATATTGATACAGGTGATCCGATTGGAGACATTCTTACCAAGCCTCTCTCCAAAGGTCAAGATTGAACACTTTAGAGATAAACTTGGTATGGCTGAAAATGTTATTTAATTTTGAGAGAGTCTCATTTATTCTAATATACTAATATATTTAAAAATGTTTAGTGTGTAAACTCTTTTATTTGTCATGTGTGTGACTCTATGATTGCATGGGCCTTCTGTGAACATTATTGAAGGGTGACGACTTTTTCAATAGTGAATACTTGTTTCAAATTGATATTGTAAGGTGACGATTTTACAATTATCATTTTAACTATCTTGATGGATATCATGTGACTTGATATCTGTGGACATGTCATGATAGTATATATATCTCTAAGACATTATGGTAGATATTTGTTGGTTGATATCATTAAATAAACCATAATTATGATAGAGATCTTCATGGTGAATATTATGAACATAATATTCGTGGACATGCCATGAAATCATTATCAGTATGGTAGGCATCATGTGACTTGATGCCAGTGCACATACCTTACTTGATAACTATGAGTTATGGTGAGTATCATGAGACTTGATATTCATTGTTGAACCATATCTCTGAATATCACTATGGTTTGATATCTCCTCTCTTCACAATCAATGGATGAATTGTGATGTTTTCTCTAACATGAAATGTGTCCTCCCTAGTTAAGAGGGAATGTTAAATTTTGTAACGTTGGTCGTACTATTTCATGCTTTTGATATATACATATATATAAATTTTTACACCGTTCATGGTATCGGGTGGTAAAGCGATTCTCAAACAAGTCGCACTCCTTCTGATCGGGTAAGCAAATGGTGACTAGTTTATATACTGTGGTGAGACGTATGTAGGGAAGAGATGTGTCTTCCCACGTGGGAAGACATATCTCTTCACTACGTAACCCCTCATCCACTTATATAGCATGCTTACATTGAGGAGGATGGACACACCGAAATTAATGTGTTGTGCATCTTCAAAACACGCTATAGCAGATAAAATACAACTTTTAGATCATATCTCCATCTCTTCTATTTTGATCGCAGAATTTTGAAAGAACTTAACACCATCCACTCTATAATTGTGTAGAGGCCACATAGAACCTCTTGATTAGCCTTAACATTTGGGGAAAATTGGAATGCTAAATTTAAGAAATAGGTGGTTGTATGTAGGGTCAAATTTGAAGGTGCTATTGTCAATCAATGATGACCCCATATAGAATGATATTTATCCTCAACCACAACATAAATGGATCTAATGGCCTCCTTGGTCCTATCCATGTGCTCATATATATAGTCTATTGTAGGCTTTTCCCCATCAACTTAAAGGAGAACAACTAATTGTGAACTTCAGTTTTTATTAAACAATAACATATACGAATGCAAGCAAAACATATTATAAATACAAACATAATTGAACAAAAATATAATGGAAATATGAAATAACCACCATGTACTCCTTCATTGAAAGCCATAAGTTATGCTCATCAAAAACTCAATCAACCATGTCAACCCCTGCATTGGTCCACTCCTTGTGAACAAACATGTTCCTCAATACATCCTTTAATTGAAACAAAATCACAATGCAATAAAGTTTATTGCAAAGTCGCTTATTTAGAGACAACCCAGTTCCCTCTTGTCTATAAAAGCATAGTTGTATGTGTATTTGCAAATGTTTTTACCACGCTTCACACATGCTTTGATTTATGGTTTTTTGCTAAGATACTCTAATATGAAGTGAAGACAATGAGCAACAGAAGGAGTCAAGAATAAGGATGGGTGCCTATCCATGAGAAGTCTACTTGCAACAATTTAATTTGTTGCCTCATGTGTGATATACAACATATTTTTCTCCAACCTTGGCCAATAGTTCCTCTAGAGCCTCATAAAATAATTCAACATTTTTTGTGTTTCTTGAAGCATCAATAGATTTTAGAAAAATTGTGCCACCTAAGAAAGAAACAATGAAATTTGAAATGCTTGTTAATAAATAAAGTAAAAATTAAAAATCTTAAATCACTTAATTAATGTGTTTCAAGAATTACAATTTTTAAAGGAAGAAGCAAAGAAATTTAGCAATGCTCTATATCTTCCATGGCATGTGATTTTGGCTCCAATACTCTTTTTTTTTTCTCCTCGTGCTTGTAGAAGAAATGAGTGGTTTTAGAGTGGTGGAGTTTATTTAAGTGCTTAGGTGTTAAGTTCTGTATTTCTTTTCTTTTACCTTTTTGTCTTTTTTAACTACCACTTGTCAGGCCTATCATCAGGATTTACTAGGTACCTAGGCCATGGTTCCCTAGGCCTCATTTTGACCTCCTCGTCTTGGGATTCACTAAGTCTTGGCAAGTATCTAGTAGTCTTGTAACATTAGTTAAACTTATGTTTGGAATACCTCAAGTTAAATTGAATTGAGTAATTATGTTAAGCTTCACATTCTTGCTCGATGTTCATTAAAGTAATAACATTTAATGAACATCGAGCAAGAATGTAGAATCATGTGATGTTCACCCATTTAATCATTTCTTGTTAATTTAGATTTACTTGTGTTTGGTTTAGCTAGTAGTCAACATTCATTGGTGTTAGCCCATCAAATATTTGTTTACGGCTAAATATTGGTCTCTACTTCAACCAATAGAAGGTTGTGCTTATTTGTGCTTGTAGTGTTTATCCTCCTTAATTTGAAATTCTTGTTGCAAGCCTTGATTGTTGATACTTTGGTGCTATGCATTTGAGGCAAAGTAGTTAGTTAGATATTTGTATTTAAATGCAAACTTAGTGTGAAATCTTGTACAATGTGCATGCTTGTAAATTTTGTTAGTTTTAAGTTTAATTAGATTTCAAGGAGCTCCCCCTACAATTTGAAGCATGTTTCTACGACAAACACTATTCCATTTGTGTTGTCTTTGAAGAGACAAATTAAAATGCTAACAATTTTCGGCTACTCTAGTTAGGAATGAGATACAACAAGTTGAGCTTGCAACACAAATCTTATTGCCACTAACTAGAGATTATTCATCTTGGCTAATAGGCTATACACCAGATGACGAGGGTAGGGATTCCTAATCTTGGCTAATAGGGTAAACACCAGATGATGAAGGTAGGTATTCACCAATGATTGAAGAGCTTATTGATATTTTAATATGAAATAAAGATCTAGGTAAAGAATTAGTTTAGGCATTTAGTGGTAATGCACATTATCATGACCCATTTGCATCATTGTTGTGGGGAGCTACCATCGGTTCTTTGGCACTTGTAGCTTGCCATGATTTTTTAGTAGACTCAAGATTTTTTTTCCCAAAATTTGACGATGATGGCAAGTAGCATCTCAACGAACATATCTTAGCCTTTACCATAACTTGTAGCATTCTTAGATAGTACACAAAGATGTTGTCACCAGACTTTTTGTTGAAAATCTATTTGGAGCTACCATAGATTGGTTTCTCCTTCTTACCTTTAGTTCCATCACTAATTGGGAGTCTATGCATACAAAATTCCTGTCATGCTTCAAACTTGTTGAGGAGAGGCACATGTTTGCTCAACTCTTGCATACAAAGAAAGATAGCAATGAACCAATGAGAGTTTGTAGTGCGATCCAATTGTCTCACTAGAAAGATCAACTCAAGTTTGAAACCATCTTAATAAATCTTGTTGAGTTCTTTCATCAACACACTTTCATTAGAGATCACTTTCTTAATCAAATCTATGGGAATGATGAACTTTAAGAAGCTCATGAGCATGTAATCAAGTTAGAAGATGATATGATAACCATTGGTAAAATTAAAAAAAAATGGCTTAATTAAGCCAATGTTTCAAAAATTTGCAAATTCTCTTCTACAAGAAGTAGTGATAGATGCAGCTAACACAAGTAAATTTCAACAAAGTGTTCCTCTACAATAATATCAAGGACAATTTCAAAAGAATAACATAAACAATCATTTTAGATTGCCTCCACTTAGAACAACTCACATTGCAAGTGGCTCTTGAAGTCAGCTTCAACACTTGTTCATTGCATGCAATAGATGAGCGTGATACCATTAATTGCCCATAAATGCTCCACTCCGTGCAACTCATAACTTATTCCAAATCAAATAATCAAAGGTTCTTGGGTAACCTACAACGTCTTCATGATGAATTCGATGGCAACTCTATGGCATGCTGCTTTCAAAATGAATAATTTCAATTACTGTGTGATTGTGGAGTCAAGATGCTACCAAGAGGGAAATTTATGAAGAGAATCCATGGAAAGAGATTCCAATGGTGATTGGTTTTCGAAAGCTTTCTTTTCCCCTTCATCCATAAGCATTGATGATGAAGAGTTGAATTTTCCATCTGCCTTGTAGCACAGGTTAATTTCCGTGATAAAGAGACCACTTCCATATCAAGACTCAAAGTAACTGCATATCACCTGTTTGCTAAAGAAGATAAATTCTCAAAAGCATTTGCTGAAACAAATAATGATTTAGTTCTTGCAAAAATAGAATACAATATTAGTCTATTAGATATTGGAGTGACTATTACAATGAGCTTCATCTCCTTATATAGAGTTTGGGAGATGTAACCAACAAACATAAATGTGACACTTGTCTTAAACTCTAAATGGTAAAAATAGCAATACTAACAAATCGCTTAAGTCATTATGGTGACTTTATTACAAAGGTAAGCCTTATATTATAACACTAGCTATGCCTATTGAGATAGGAGGCATTGATTATTGCATGATGAATAAAGACACATTAGGTGAATTCTTCTGCTCGTTTGAAGGATTGTTCGATGGACCCTCATTGGACACATTGGAAGAAACAATATGGTTAGATGGGAAACAAGGTCTTCAATTTGAAGTTGATGCATCTCTAGTATCTTACATTATGTCAAAGGCATGTATGGAAGATCCATTGCCAAATCTATATGCTTTCTTGCAACATATCAAGTATGGGTCATCCCTTGAAGATATGATGAATTTTCTCGAGTTTTGATCCATTCTCATCTTCAAAATCTACCAAGAACACCAATAAAGAACCAAAGGTCGGGAATTTGATGCTTGTTGGTAAGATAGAAATAGAGATGGTATATAAGGAAGAATATTTGTTGAGGACAAATAAACGATGGAAGTTGAGAGGAAAATCAATTTGCCCAAAAATCCCTTGCTCTCTAGAGATGATCGAGTTTTGGAAAATGAGATGCATCCATTGGTTATTCATCTTGCTACTCCTTTTAGGTAAGACGATAATGGATGGTTAGATATGTTAGTAGTATAAGTTTCATTCAATCACATTTTAGAGGATTTGTCTTTACGACAAGGGTTTGTTGAAGTCAATGATTGGTTTGATCTATACTTAGGTTTGGAATTTACCAATGTAGATAGTGAAGAGGGATGGTTGGACTAGGAACAAAATATGTCACCAATGCCCACTATGTAGTTTGAAGCATGAGGTAGAGGGATATTTCTTGAACAACTTCAATCTTTTCTAGACCCAAGTGTTACAAATGACTCAATGATGGAATCTAGGCAGGCCATGAGAGAAGATGACCAGATTATTTATGTGAACATCACTCTTCCAATGGATGTAATATGATTATATGACCACAAGGCCTCTCTAGATAACTTGAGAAAGAATCATAGTATCTCCATTTGTTTGAAAGAATTCTACATATGGAAGGAAAGTTTTGGCAACCAATGCACATCCCATTGTTTGTCATGAGTTTATTAAACATTTATATGACGTATCTGTTGTAGCCTTGGCTTTTGATAAGAATTGTGTGCTGGTTTTTGAGGCAAGAGCCAATGATGCAACCTTGATTGAAATGCAGGGGATCTTATTTTTCCTAGCTTGTTAACGACTTCATCTAGTCATGTGTTTTCTTTTGTCCATAGATAGGCAGGTAATGCCTTTTCCATTTATTTGTGATGAAATGTTTTTCCCTTTCTGTATGATGCATTTTCTTAGTGTTTTGTTACAGGTTCATATAAACTTGACTGTATTGCCCATAGATAAGACACTGGTCGGCCTTTTCCTAGAGATTTTGAAGTTTTATATGGCTCAATTATGTCTTAGGGTTATAGAAAGAGCCACTGTTAATGTACCAAAATTGGTAACCACATGAAACTTTACCTAGAGTCACGTTGGTAATCAGGAATCATGTGATTCTTGTCCTTTTTTATGTCAATTGAATTGTCCTTCCTTTCAAATCAGGCCTTGGTCTATTTTGTTAGCTGATGATACTTGCAGATTGCTCATGGATAAGGAATACCTAATGAAGGAGATCAAGTTTTCTGTAGTTTGGTAGCTCCAACACAAGAAGAGAACAAAATGTTGGAAGGTTTGGATTTGAATGAGGAATGGTGGCGATGTGACAAAGGAAGTGCACCAAGAGGAAAATGCATCAAGTGAAAATTTGCAAATTTTGCCTAGCAATGCCAGCTAAAAATCACAATAAAGATGGCAAATTTTTCTTAAAATCATGTTGTAATGATTTAACACTTTTTGAGAGGCTACACAAGTTCAAAACTTCACCATAAGTAGCAGCAGAATTAAAAAATAATGACCAGCATATAAGGAAAAAGGAAAAAAAGATATCATGCTTTTTAAATAGTTTTGTCCTGGTAAAATTTCAACTCAAGTAGTGGCAGCTAAGAAGGGAATTCACCAATTTTGTGAAGAAACGCAACAATTAAAAATTGTTGTTTTTCAAGTGTTATAAGTATAGGAAAATCATAATGTAAAGATGGCAGATGAGTTAGAAAACTGTGCTATAGAGAAAACACCTGAAAGAATGGCAAAACCAGCACAAAAACATGGCCAACAAACAAACAGAATAAGTCACAACTTTTAGGAGATTATGCTAGTGTAAAACCACGATTTAAGTGGCAGTTGAGGGAGGAAACTGTGCCCAATCAGGAATGACTTAAAACATAGGGAAAATTGCGTTGGCAATGTCAGCTAAAAATGCAAACAAGGAAAACAAATCAGCTGAGATGCATTCCGAATGTCTGTATTGAAGTTTTAAAGAAAAAATCAGTCAAAAGGATGGTGCCATTAAAGAGTAAGCAGACGATAGCTTATGTTAGGTTATTTTTGAATGATTTATTTTCTCTTTTTTATGGATGAGGATTAGAATTTCTTTAAGAGCATTTTATTTTATTATTATTTGAGACCTAAAAACTTTCTGTGGCTAGTTATTGAATGTGTCTTAAACACACTGTAGAATAAGGGGAGTTGATGCTAGATATGTTGTCGAGATTGCCATTTCAAGGTCGAAGTCATCGTGTTTTTGTGTATTGAAGGATGGTGAATGTAAAGTGTATGGTATGGAAACTATTCAGCCATTATTGTTATGTAGTAATTTTTAAACTTACGTTTGTAATCCTATGAGTTCAAGTGGATTGAGTAACCCTGTTAAGCTTTGCACTGATGCTCATTATTCATTTAAGTAATAAATTTGTGTATTCCTTTAGCACTTCTTTTTGTGAAATCTTGTACGATGTGCATATTTGTAAATTATGTTAGTTTTACATTTATTTAGATCTTAGAGAGATTTCCCTTACAATTTGAAAAATGGTTCTACTATACACACTGTTCCATTTTGTGTTATCTTGAACGAGACAAATTAAAATGCAAATATGTGGTGATTATCTTGAGATAGTTTAAAAGATTTTAAGGGTGGAGTAGATGGGAAGGGCATGCATAGTTTTGGTGTACGGCAAAATGTCCCAAGACACTTCAAGATTGGAGTGTCAAGCACCAGACATTTAAGAGGTCTTGAATATATAATCACAATATATATTGTTTGTTTAATCTTGAATTTACATTCAATTATATATGTTGAGATTAGCTACCTCAATATGATTATATAGTTTGTTTGGATCAGCTACCTAAAGAAACAAATGAAGAACCCTATATTCAAGGTATTTGTGCTTGGAAATTCCCACTAAGTGAACACAACATTCAGCACCACTTCCTATTTATCTTGGTGTTTGTAGCGGCCAGTTAACCATGTTTTTTGGTGAGATGGAATTGCAACTATAGGGGCACTTAGTAATATTTTTTGCATTGGCAGTGGGAGGCTCATATTGACTGAGTTCTTGCTTGGAGTTGATCTTCTGTTTTACACAAAGATTGGATAGTTAGCCTAATGAATGGAATTTTTCAAATGTATCTGATTTAGTCATTAAGGGGTGGGGTCCAGGGACAGGAGATGGTATTAGACATATGAGATATTGTTTAATATTGTTAGCAAGTGTTAGCATTTTGTTAGGACTTCGTTATTTTAGTGGTTTTGGTTTCTCCATAAATTTGTTACTTATTGGTTATATACACAAGGCTATTTTGTCAACCAGCCCATCCAATAAATCTTATAACACTACTGTCATCTCTTATGCATTCTCTAAGTACAATATGTTTATATCATGAATTTATGTACTTATTTTATTTGCCAAGTTTTTTAGCCTTGAGTTCAAGTCAAGTTTTTGGGCTGAGTTTTTGGCCAAGTTTGGGAACTGTATGGCATTTACTAGTGTTTGAATTTCATCATTAAGGGACTCTCTTACTGAGGTGGCCTAGTCTTTGCTTTAGTGATGATGCCAGGATTTCAGTTTGGGCTTAATTCCTTGAAGATAAAAACATATTTCATGGGGCCCCATTTCAATTCTCTAGATTGTTCATTAGCTTTGAAAAATCTCTAAAGGAAATAACTCTAATCAGGCTGTTCAATGGTGGGAATCATCAATCAGCATTTGATCGATAACTTTGTAACTAAAAGGGCACTTTGCCTCACTATATTTCAAGTTTTGTGATGCATGTATCCTCTCTTCCCCCTTCTGTATATCCTCCTAAAGTTAGTTTGAAATGCAGTAATTCCTTGAGAAAACTAGCTACGTTTTGGTTCTGCATATGAGATGAAAGCAGAAGGTTGATCACATGAATTGTATTAACAAGCTGTTTTCATGATCTCAAATGGCTAGTGGCCAGGGCATTCACAGATGCATCCTATAGGATGCAAAAGCTACAAATTTGCGAGTCTTGAGATTTGTAATTCTCAGCTTCATTCTGAGTGGATGAGATCGAAGCCTAAGATCTGTGGTAATCAAATCTCATATGGCATATGGAGCCACATTAATCCAAGGTGGATTTATGAGGCAGTTGGATATCTTCAGCTGTGCTCAAGTATTGTACAATTGTAACGTGGTAGCTTCAGCCAACTTTGCAAGTGATATTTTGCCATGCCTGCAAAATCTCATGTGGACATCTTATTTATATCCTCAAATTGCAATAGGGAACATCTGAGCAAAATATTTGTGTAGATATACTGTCAATTCAGATCTTGACTGACTGGAGCAAGCTGATACTTCACAAAATAATGCAGGTGTTTCATTAATTGCTGTATAGCTAAGTCTTTTATATTACTTTTCTGCAAGATCTTCTGAAACTACCTTTTTTCTACCGTATTTGGATACATGTTAGACAATGAAAACCAAGATCATGAAACCGTATAAAGCAAAGAGTGGAATGATAAAGAGAATCCACTGAGTATATAAGTGATTTTTTGCTCTTATGCCAAGTGATGGTGTACAGACAAGAAGGTGAAATTAATTGAATGATTGTTTTGGGGTTGTTATTTGACATCTTTAGGGTGAAGAATTAGACTTCATGACTGTAACAGAGCTTTACGCATGATGCTGTTCATATGATGAATTGTGGTATATGGCATGCTTTGCACTTCTATTTGTGGAAATTCTCTTTCTCAAATTGAGGTTCATTAAGTCTCAATCATTATTTACATTATTTCAGATATTAATCTCTTGAAATTCAGATTCATATAATGTTTCCAAATTTAATTTCTTGATATAAAAAGTATATCTTCTTTTCTAAGACTTTTCCTTTTGATTCACATTTACGTATTATATTCCTGTCATAAGTGCATTACATTGGTAGTTTTATCGAGGTTTTCACTACTGGTATGTTTGCATTATGCAGCTGTCAGTGGTAGGTCAATGTGCAACTTCATTTTGGTTTGTATGAAATTGAATTTTATGGTTGATTATCTTATCTGCTGCTGCAGGATCGAGGTGGACCTGGTTTAGCCTCAAATTTTGGTCAGTATTATACATTTTTTTTGTATTGATCAAAATGGGCATTTTATTTGATTTCTATATATCAGCGCTGAGTTTTCTAGTTCCTTTTTGTTGCAATCTGTTGATCATAATTGTGCAGACGAAAATTACTTCCACTTGTACATGGTTTTTACTCTTACTACTGAAAATTACAAAGTAGTTGAACTCTTTCCTGCAGATAGTCAAAAGCAACCTGCTGGTGCTGGGAACTCTATAGACCCATCTATAAACCGGCCTATTGGAATTACAGTGGCAGCAAATGCGGCAACTATCATGGCAGGATCTCTAGGAGAGCCACAGACAGCCACAATGAGTACAGGGCAAACTAATGCAGGAGGCCATGATCCCCTCACCCTTCATTTAGCTAACATGTCTAAGAGTCAACTTCATGAGGTTCTATACGAGATGAAGGTATTGGCATTCTCAATTGAAGGTGAGTGGTTTTTTAGTATGCATCTTATGAACTTTGGATTAATGTGTCCCCAAATCTTTCTAACTGTAG
Organism: Cryptomeria japonica; assembly: GCF_030272615.1. Taxonomy (NCBI): domain Eukaryota; kingdom Viridiplantae; phylum Streptophyta; class Pinopsida; order Cupressales; family Cupressaceae; genus Cryptomeria; species Cryptomeria japonica. The sequence goes on from NC_081409.1 coordinate 156,275,289, forward strand.
GCTCTAGCCCAGCAAAATCAACAGCAGGCTCGCCAGATTTTGGTTGCATATCCACAATTTGCAAAAGCTGTTTTTCAGGTTAGTCCCTCCTCTGAACGACAATACAATTCTAGTAACAAAATCAGTTTTTTTGTCGAACTATCTTATCCTCTTCATCTTTATTTTCTACACAAGTAGTGGAGGGTTTGAAGTTTAATGAATGCTTTTATGTCTGGATACCCTTAACATGGTGTCTTGAACTTGGTCAGGAGTACACCTCAGTTTTGTGAAACATACTTAAGGAAAGCCAGCAATCAGTTGCTATGTTCTGCATTTGCCATGTCATTCTTGAATTTTTTCCTGAAATTTTCAAAAAGTGGTTCTGAACGTGTTTATTTATATATATCTCTTTTTTTCCCTGCTTATTACACAGGCAGAAAAATGCAGAGAATCTGAATTTTTTTAGTGTAGGGTTAGGGTTAGGGCATTGCTTTTTATGTAGTGTAGATTTTAAACTCATCAGATTTCCACAGTCCATGATGTTTATTGTGTATCATTTCTGGATCTAACTTTGTAGGATTTATTTGCATCAATGTTTTGGATCATTCAGTGATCCATCATTAGGATGAAATTATGAATGAATAGATTTGTTTTAAAATTTAATTTTTAAACCCTAATGAGGTATTAAGTTATAAAATAAGACAGTACTCTCCATAAAATCCTAGGCCATGGTCTAAGATGGTATCACCAATTATTTTAGGGCCAGCCTTCCACTTGAACACTCATAGGTAAAAATAAAACAGCTTTATAAAAATCCTACCATTTTTCCTATGATTGGCATGTTTTATGTAATATGTTTATTAATGCATTATATTTGACCTGAAATAAAGTAGTTTTGTCTATATGAATATGACGTTTTTTAGTTTCCTGATTTTTTTCCTGTTTTAAATCTGGTTAGTTGTTACACTTTTGCCATTGTATGTTAACGCAGCTAGTAAATAATGTCATATTATTGATTTTTAAACCCTAATGAGGTATTAAGTTATAAAATAAGACAGTACTCTCCATAAAATCCTAGGCCATGGTCTAAGATGGTATCACCAATTATTTTAGGGCCAGCCTTCCACTTGAACACTCATAGGTAAAAATAAAACAGCTTTATAAAAATCCTACCATTTTTCCTATGATTGGCATGTTTTATGTAATATGTTTATTAATGCATTATATTTGACCTGAAATAAAGTAGTTTTGTCTATATGAATATGACGTTTTTTAGTTTCCTGATTTTTTTCCTGTTTTAAATCTGGTTAGTTGTTACACTTTTGCCATTGTATGTTAACGCAGCTAGTAAATAATGTCATATTATCTCATTATTCAATTTTTACAAATTTACATGGAAAAATATATTTAAAAGACGGGGTAAAAAGGCTACCAGGCCATGAAACTAGTGCCGTATTAATGGATTATCATATTTGCTCCCGTACAAAACTGTGTAGATCTTCGTCTTGGAATGAAAGGATTATAAATATAGTCCTCATACCCTATTTCTCAATATAATATAGGCATAATTTAATTTAATCCTTTACCTCAAATACTTAGGCATATATTGGTCTTGCTCATCTTTGTTGTGAAATCCCCAATATGAATGAATGTAGTATAGTCTTGCCCACCAGGTGAATCTCCTATGGCTCTCATCATTGCACTGTACCTGTTCCCTCATATCTTCAAGTAACTATGCTTTGATCATTCAAATTCATATTTATTGCATACTCTGCTTTTATGCTTGTGATATTTTAAATTTTTATGGCATCTTATCTTTAATCATACTCCTTTTCTAATTATTGCAGATGGAGATCATGCTGGGGATGGTTCCTTCACAGATGGTATTATGTTTTTTCTTCTGCAGTTTAATATTATTGAATAGAATACATATTCTGAAATGATTGCTTATTATGAGCGCACCATACATGTATGAGATCCTTGCAGTTGGCCAGTTTTCGGCAATCTTCAAATTTGTCTTCTCAACAAACAATACAAACAGGTCAGCCAGATTCTGTGATACAGTCTGGTCTACAGGGTCAGGCCCATTTACATTCAGTACACAATCAAATTCTACCTGGACAACAAACCCAGATGCAAATTGGACAGAATGGTCAGGCGCAATTGCTACAGCAAGCCCAGGCCCAAAATATGCCAATACAACTAATTCAAACACCTCTGGTGCAGCCTCCAATTCAAGTTCATCAGCAATCTCAATCTCAAGTTTCACAGTCAATATCACAGTCTATTCAAACTTTATCTCAAGGTCTGCATTTACCAGTACAACCTACTATGCAGTCTCCTCAAAATGCAGTGATACAATCTCAAGTTGCCCCTGTTATTTTGGGTCAGTCTCAACAATCGACAATGGGGAATCTACATCAGCCACCACTACCACAACAACCAAGGCCATCGTTGCAATCCCATCAATCTTCAGGTCAGATGCAAAGTCAGCCAACTCAAAATATGGCATATAAGCAATCAAGTGCTTTGCATCAACAACCATCACGACCGCTTTTTCAGGTATGTTGAATTGTTTTATGGTTTAGGCTGATTTTACTAATTTTGTTCACTCAATAATGCTTACTCTATTGGGTCATGTTTAATGAAATTTGCATCTATAGAAATGATTTACTGTTGGTTCAGCCAGGAAACTATTCACAATCAACGCCTGGGATTTCTTTTCAGAAGCATAATCAACCACTATTGCCAAATCTACGTCCACCACAGCACTCTTATCAAGTCAGTAGGTTGTTTTTATGCATTATTTAATTTTAATAATTTTTTCTTCTGAATAGTTTTCAAAGATTGCTTTCGTTTTTGACTTTTCTTGCAGATTGGATCTGGTACTGCAGTTGCCACAGTCTCACATGCAGGACCTGATCTAGTTGGCCAGATTACAGGAAACAGTAATGTGCAAACCAGCGTTGGTCTTCTAAGTGTAGGTGTTGGGGGTAAAGTCCAAGGTGGCGGAGCTAGTGCAGTCCAATATTTGAATACCATGGACCATGATGTATCCCGGGCACAGGTTCCCCTACCAACAGGAGTTTCCCATCATTCAGAAGTGTCATTAAGGATGAATGAGCCTGGTGGTAGATTTGGGGACTCGACGACAGGCTTGACTGCCTCCACAGCTCCTACTGATATAGAGGATGGAAGCAACAGGGTTTACGGAGCTGTGAGTGGTGGAATGATCACTGGGTCTCTAGACAGTGGAGTAGGAGCTAGTTCTGCTTATTCTCAAGGGCCTGCCCAATTACCTGTTGAAGGGATCCCAGAACCACAACAATCTGTTTCCCAGACGGTACTTGTGTATATTTTAGCTGTAAAATTCATCTCAGTACACATCCAGTCGGGTGCTGACTTGATTGTTTTCTCTGATATCCAGGCACAACTTACTCCAGAGGTTGAGTCTGAATTGCTGCAACAAGTTATGAAACTTACACCAGAACAGATAAATTCTTTGCCACCTGATCAGCAGCAACAAGTAATTCAGCTGCAACAGATGTTTCGCAGCCAATAATATATCTAGATGCTTCTCTTAGTCAATAGGGGACTGCTGCTTCCACTCTTACAGCTCAGGCAATCCCATGCAAGCTGTTGTATTGTAAAAGTGCATACGATGGAAGTTCTTTAAAAATTATACGGTGGCAGTTACTTTGGAAGAGTAATTTCAAACCCAGCTTGCTGTGGAGGAATGAGAGTTTGCAGCATCAGCAGAGAGATTGTAGGATTTCCTTTTGCCAATTGGCAATTGCACATGAGTTAATTTGTTTATTCTGTTTTAAAAAAGAGATGGTAGTTATTAATAGAAATCTCAAACTATAGGACCACTTGCCTGCAAAAGGCTCCTAAAATTTAGTTGTAGTACCTGCAAAAATGTCCATGTGACCACCATGTTATTTGTATCTCCAACCTATTTAATCACTGCACGGAGACTTGCAAAGGAAGAAAGCTAGTATATATTTGTTCCTTTCTGTGTAAGTTGGTTCTGACTATTTGTTTGCTCTGTTGCTTTTAGAAAAGCAGCAATATAAAGGAGAAAATAATGTGTGTCCTCACAGTGCACCATTAAGGTCATCATTTAATTGTTCATGTTTCACCAAATATTTTCTCAAATTTTCTTGAATATCTCTTAATTTCTCATTTCACATGATTGCTATGAGAACTGGAACTTGAGTACAGCAATGGGTTTTTGTTCATTCTGAGTGGAAGATATGAAAATCATCTTTATGGCTTAAAAACATGCAATTCATAGAGGGCAGTTATAGATGGTTAAAACCATACTTTAGTGTGACCATGGCTGGTAACTGCTTGTGGAATTTCTGTATTCTGATTTTTTAAATCTAATGATGTATTATTGAGAATTGGAAAACGACCGAGGTTATTACAGAGTAATGGGTTTTTGCGTGAGTATTTCCATCTGTATTTGAGGGCGTATATGTTCTCCATTAGGCATGTTATGCTTTTGGTTTAATAAAAATAAGGTGGTAATTGGCAGGATGAAGCATACATCCGAGGCAAAGTTTCTTAAATAATTCTCATTTAACTAGGGAAGCATCCTAAAATAGTGGACATTTGTAAACTTCATTTTTTCATCAATTGGTCTACATTGAAAAATCTCAATAATTTAAATATACTGTTTATATATTTATATTGTTTGGCATGTAATTGGGGTCAAAATATTACATTCTTGCAATCAATTTATTCTAGGCAAATCGGCTACAGAAAATTGTTTCATGATGAGTGGATCTGAAGGGAAGGGGATGTGTGTGTTAGAATTAATTATGTGAAGAGGACAACCTACAGTGGCAGCAAGGAGTTGTGATGGTGTGTGTTTACGAAAAAAGCTCTTTGCAGCCAACATGCCATTTTAAAAAAAGTTGTAGGAAAATCAAAGCAGTTAAATATTTTATAAATACTGAAGCTGAGATAAGTTAGAAAACACATTTGTATAAAAAATAAGGTAATTAAATAATTTATAAAAATCACAGTAGGCTGCGAGGCTCACTGCCTTTGTACTAAATGCTAGGGTGCATAATTCAAAGATTTCACCTTACACATGCGTCTGCTTCTCCAATGTAAATTTCAACTTTTTACCTAAATTGGTTTAATCGGATTATGTTAAACCATTCCGGAGCCGAGTAGAAAGTGTGTGACTAATAGTTATTCGTTCTGTATCACCCAAATGATAAAATGCTCTTACCTCCCACATGCATGATTACATCCACCTGCTACTCATTCCGGAGCCGAGTAGAAAGTGTGTAACTAATAGTTATTCATTCTGTATCACCCAAATGATAAAATGCTCTTACCTCCCACATTCATGATTACATCCACCTGCTACTGTTGATACTTAACATGTTTGCATTTTTAAAACCTATTTTGAATAGCAATTCAACCCTGAGCATTTTCTGTTGAATGTTTGCAAAAATTCTTTTGTACTTTGTTAAATATATGACATTCAAGAGTAGTTTGAGAGAAACGCATTTAAAAATAAAATAAAATCATAAATCATGTTGCATGATAATGCAACAGAATGTATTTTAATTATTGACAATATTATTATGATTTGTATGGGATTTATATTACAGTGCCGACAGGCTATTTGTTTGTGGTTAGTAGATTGACCCTTTGATTATTTTATGTAAGATATTTATATGCCTTTTCAGATTTGTGATTTTATTATTTGAGAACTCACGGGGCTTCTATTATGTAGTTGTGATAACCATGAAGAATTAATAAATAAGGTGTGGATATGGTATACGCACTTTTTTCACCAAGGCCTTGTGATTTTTAAGCTTATACATTTTCATCTTATTCGTTTGAGATTTTAATTTAATGTAAATTTCGATTGTCTCAGGCTCTGGATGATTGCATGTATAGCTTGAAACAAAATTATTATCTATCTACTTCAGCTACATCTGTCTCCATGGCTGAGTGTGCATTATCTGCATTAACAGCAAGAAGTTTTCTTTATAGGTAGCTCTATTCATATTTTTTTTCATAAGACCCATTTGAAAAGCACTATAACGATATTCTAAGCTTTCAATTGACACTCAAGTGGAAAATGTGCATTTTACACGGTGCATGATAGTCTCCTGGTTTAAGTATCGTCTGATCTGAGCAAACCCTTGTGACTTTTTCCAGTGAACAAGGTTTTATTTACCATTTCAAAAGTTCAAGCAATTTGACATTTGTCCTAAAAAAAATACTGCAAAACTAATTAAGCATTCTAAAAATTCATACCCTAATTCCAAAGAGAGTCTATCTGAAGATGCTATTAGTCTGGCAAAGCCAAAAAAATTTATGTAATGGTTTGACAGTTTGGTAGGAATCTATCCGATTGAATAATCTTGTTATTGCTGCAGCAACTAAAGAATTTTATAGGTTTTCTCATATAGGTTTTGGGTGGCTACTGCGGGGTGTTATTGAGGGGGAAATGGTATGTGAATTTGAAATTTCCTAGGCCCATTGAAAAAGTGCTAATATATTTTCATACATGTGTATTTGCATATTTATGTCAATTTTTATTTAGCTTCGAGTCCATTTTAGTGCAAAGTCTTATTATAATTATATAGTGACATGTGACATACTTGTGTTAAGTTCAGCACCTTTTTTAATCTCCATCCATCTATATTTACTCACATCTACATACTTTTTTACACTCCATTATTATAGTCTTATTTGCACTTGATTCAACACATTTATTCTCAACTTTGATATTTATGCTCATCCATCATATACATCTTGTAGCATGCAGGTTTCATCTTGCACCACATAAAATTGACCCTTGAGATTAAAACAAAAAAATTCAATCTTTGTTGAGTTGGTACACGTTTGTGTGATTTATTGCTATGTCTTGGTATTTAAAAATGTTCAATATGCAATTAATTTGTAAGTTGGAAATGAATTATTGAGCAAAGATTTTAAGTAGTACAAGAACAATTCAAAGAACATTTCATTTTGGAGCACTAAAAGGAACTAACATATGCACTAAATTATCTCGACACTTGCAAGTGAAAGTGTTGTTTTCAATATTCTTACACGCCCAAAAGGTCATTATAATTAAGGGGGTCTACATAGGAGAACACGACCCTTGTGGTTCAATGATCTCTCCAAGGTACCTTTTTAATATCATTTGTCTTTACACATCAATAAATATTAGAGATGGAGGAAATTAGGTCACATAAGAATACTATTTTCACGATCAATCCTAAGTGCTATTGATCATGTGTGACATTTAACTTACACAAAATTTTTCAGCTACTATAGTGTCAATACATTGAACAAGGCAAGAGCTTCTATTACTTTATCCCCCACACAATGCTAATATATATATATATATATATATTGATTTTAGGGATGGAGCTTACATTGTCTAACCTTGCTTTCACATCAAAACCAAACAAAACTAGCACACCTTGTTGGGACTTTTAGGGCCGTTTGTTTTAGATATAATTTTTGATTGAGATTTTGATATGTATCTCATTTCTATATCATTTGTCTATTCTTATTAGGGTTTTAAGCCTTTTTGCACGATCTTTTGAAACTTACCCTTCCACTATTGATAATATATTATTATGGCTCTTTCTTGATCATTTTCCTTGGTTGATTCGTATGGAAGTATTTCTCACTTTAACATGTTCGTACATTTTGTGGTACAATCCTTCCATATGTGAGAGCCTTATGGTATTCTATGCTATGGATGAGGATTTATTTTTTGATAGAGGTATTGTTTTACCATGTTTTAGTTTTCCCCTATATTGAGTTAGCTAGTGCTCATCCTTTCCTTTGTGACACATTTACTTGAATTGTTCATGAGTCCCATATTGATCATACTTCACCCGTGGCTTGTGATTTTGATGAGCATGTGCTAGTAATGCATTGAACATGAAATGATCTTATACCTCCACCACCTATGTATGACATTCTTATACCTTCTAATAACACTTCTCTTACATGTCATGCTAGTCCTATGTACATAAATTCATGTGCTTTGAACGAATTGCCTTCTTCTTAACATGACAATGAGTATGGTGATGAACATTTGTCTACATTTCATGTTGAACAAATAGATACTAAATATATTTTCTTACATAGTCACACCTCACATGATAACACAATTTAGTATCAATTCATTAACTTCTCATGTAGCTCTTATTAATACTTCATTGCCTTACCCTATATTACAACATGATAATAGCTTGCACAATAACCATGATGAAAACCCATTTACAAGCACCATGTATAAAAGGTAAAACCTCATATCCAACCTTTTTTCTAATGGAAACTTTTTGGTTTAGTCCATTCAAGCCATGTTCTCATTTGTCTTCCACTTCTCCTCTTGGTCTTTTGGTACATAGCATGTAGGCTCCTCTCCTCATCCCTTTTACAACTTAATGCATTTACTTGTGCCCTTATTGCACTTTCACAAGACTAGTTTAGATGCTTCATCAAAGTAGTATCACCCGAAATGACTCCCTCACTCTCAAAACTAAGAAACATCCCATATCATGAGGTTTGGGTTCATTTTATTTAACCATCATGTACATAAGTGATGAGGAGGCAATAGACCGGAAGGAGGTAACCTTGAAACAACCAATCTCTAAGGCATACAAACTCAACCGGTAATCCCTAATTCAAAAGATCCTTACACAAAACCAAGTCAAGAAATGGTTCAATGACACCAAACAACACCTTGGAAAACCCAAAGGCTCCACTATGTCAACTTACAAACAACTAACACTTCTCAAGTTCTTGTGTGACTACCCACACCCTTGCATACATGAATGGGCTACTACTAGGCTTTAGGGTTTGAATGGTCCACTTGACCAATTCAATACAACGATCCCTGAAGGGGTGTTCTCACAACACCTTAGCACAAATGAAACAAGATTTCATAGTTTAGACCCACCAGAACATCAATTTTGACTCGCCCACAAGCTGAACTGGTTGCTACTAGGCCTCCATTTGAAGGAATCGGGTGATAACTTTTGACACCCTGAGGATCTAAGAAAAAAATTATATTTTCAGATACCCTTTTGGGAGTTCTCAATAATATCTCAATTTTTGATACCGGTCCAACTTGCAGATATTCCAACCAATGCTGCACTAACAGACCTAATAGGGCTTTTAGACCTATTTGACTGAACACCTTTCACAAACTGGTTTGGTTCTCCTAATGGGTGACCATCACTGACCATGAAATGTTATGTAAACATCCAAAATACTCTTCTACCACATTCAAATCCTTTTTCAGTGCTCTACCACTCAATTCTCACGCACTGCATTCATCAAACCGGTCTGTCACATAGAGATGCTAGACCTAGGGTTAGTTCTCCATCCTCTTCGCCCTGTTGTGTCCTCTTAATGGGTTTTGGAATTGACATATGATACGCTGGCCTATCATCTCCTATAACGACAAAGTGTTTAGTTAAGGATTGATAGGCCAAAACCCATTATTGCAGTCAAACCCTAGGGGTTTAAGGGTTTTAGGCTACCTTGTAGAGATTTGCTTGTAGAATGGGGCAGAGATCACTTCAAAACTTCACATTGAAAGAAAAACAAAGGTAAAACGATCTAGTTACAGGAACTATGCCATGAGAATTCTTGTCAATCAACCTTTAGTATGCAATCAACAAAAATTAGATGGTTTTCCGCTTTTCCAGCAGTTCGTAATGCTTTGATTTCCTTTCCAAATCAATCAACATACATCCTTAGGTGTTTGGGACCTTTAAAGATATCTCCCAAATGACCACAACCTCCTCCAATTGTTTTTTCAAACTGACTGACCGTTGGAGAATCACGACTTACAAAAAGTGCAAAATTGTCATGACAACAAATTGACAATATGACAACTTTTGCATAATTCAACCAACTTAGACTCTAGAATATCATAGTCCCCCAAAATGATTACATTTGATTCTAAAACATCAAAAATGACTCAAATAGACTTGTCGTCACTTGATCCCTCAATTTAGACCATTGTTACCCTTATTGACTCGATTTGCTCTACTAGACCCTAGATGACAATTTGACCCAAACATGGACAAACTTGTCACACTCTTAGGACATTGAACTACCAAAAAGGACCCATAGGGTCTTATTACATTCCTTTTAGGCAAATAGAAAATCATCTTGTTCTTGGTTCATGCCTTCATAGGTAGGTGCTCCTGCACCATACTCCCTGGGTGAAATTTGTCTCAAATCCTCTTAGAGACCAACTACTGCAAATCACCACCCTTCTTTTTGATATCTTCCTCCAACATCCAGGTAGCTTCTAAGTCAGGAAGGCCCTGCCATTTAATAAGTGCTCAAAATAGGTCTTGTGCCTTGTTTTCTTGGCTTCCTTACTATCCAAAATGCACTCCATCTTACGTGGATCCTTAGGTGGTAAGTGTTTTATCCATTCTTCACTTTCCTGAACAAATTCACCTGCACATTCTCCTGTAGTAGGACTCCTATACAATGTTAGATCAAACACATTAATTATAGGCGAAATAGCAATATCATCAGAGAGTTCAATTTTGTAAGTATTAAGACCATATTTATCCAAACTTGTCCTTGCTAAGATGAACCATGACCATGTCACCCACTTGATACTACACAGCTCTCCTTCTCTGATCCACTCTTGCTTTAACCTAAATTGACTGTTATGTTGTAAGGTATCTTTGACTTGTTGGTGCACCTCTTTCATAGCCTCTGCAAATTCATCAACATGTCCACTCCTCTTGTCCAACCCCTGAACATTTCTCAATTCAAAAACTCCTCTTGGATGACTACCATACACAATCTCAAAAGGACTCAGACCTATACTTTTGTTTTTTGAATCATTATAGGCATACTCTGCTTGAGGTATCACCACATCCCAACTACTGCCATGATCCTTTGTCAAACTCCTAAGAAGATTTCCCAATAACCTATTCACAACTTCAGTTTGGCCATCGACCTGAGGGTGATAGGATGAGCTAAAAGACAAATTTGTACCCAACCTTTCCACAAGGTTCTCCAAAAATTCCCTACAAACTTGTTGTCCTGGTCAGATACAATACTCAAAGGCAACCCATGGATTCTAATAATTTCTTTGAAAAACAATCCCACAATATAGCTAGCATCATTTGTGGTTTTAGAAGGAATAAAGTGAGCCATCTTACTGAACCTGTCTACCACAACAAACACATTGTCATCATCTATCTTTGTCTTGGGTAATCCGATCACCAAGTCCATACTCAAACTTTCCCATGGTCTACTTGGTATAGGCAAAGGTTGGTACAACCCTGCATTGGTTGAGACCCCCTTTGCTCTTTGACACACAATACAACTCTCCACAAACTTTGTGATATCAGTCTGCATCTTTGGCCAAAAGTAAAATCTCCTAACTAGCTCCAAATTCTTATTTAGCCCTAAGTGACCTCCTAAACCACCACTATGTTTCTCCTTTACTTCATTATCCCTCATTGAACACCTAGGGATACATAACCGATATCCCTTGAACAAAAGACTATCCTGTAAGGTTTAGTTAGATAACTCTCCATGAAAAGCATTTGTAAACTCACAACATACCTTATATATTTCCTTGAAATCTTGGTCCTCTTCATAGAATCCTTTTAGTGCTTCAACACCCATATTCTGCAACTGCACTTCTTGCACTGTCAACACCCTCCGACTTAGAGCATATGCAATCTTATTGGCTACCCATTTCTTGTGCTTGATGATGAAGGTGTATGCTTGAAGATTTTCAACCCATTCCATATGCCTATGACTGAGCTTCTCCTATCCATTCAAAAAACTAAGAGCATGATTGTCAGTATACACAATAAAATCCTTAGGAAGCAAGTAACACCTATACTTTTTCAGAGATTGTATCATGGCATACAAATCTAAATCATATGAGGAATAATTCCTCTTTGCTTCATTTAGTTTTTCACTGTAAAATGTCACTGGTCTCCCCTCTTGGCTCAACACTGCTCCTATAGCTAATCCACTTGCATCACATTCAATGGTGAAGACCTTATTGAAATCAGACAATACTAGGACTGGATACTTGACAACTTTTTGTTTTAAACACTCAAAACTCTTATCTGCTTCTTTGGTCCACACAAACTTCACCTTACCACCACTCTTGATGGTTCTAACATAGGTGCACAAATATCATTGTAATTTCTAATGAATTTTCTATAAAATGTTGCCAAACCATGAAAACTTTTTACCTCTCCGGTTGTCTTAGGTGTAGGCCAGTTTAGAATAGCCTCTACCTTAAAAGAATCCATCTTCAAGTTACCGTTAGAGATGAAAAATCCTAAGTACACCAACTCCTACTTCATGAAGTCACATTTTTCTAAATTTATCATCAACTTTTTCCCTTGCAGCCACTTCAAGACTACCTCCAAGTGTTTCAAGTGCTCCTCCTTTCTCTTACTGAACATCAATATGTCATCAAGGTAGACTACCACAAATTTCCCTATAAACTCCTGCAACACTTCATTCATTAGTCTCACAAAGGTGCTAGGACATTTGAAAGACCAAAAGGCATCACAAGCCACTCATACAACCCTTCATTGGTTTTAAATGCAGTCTTCCATTCATCCCCCTCTCTTATCCTTATCTGATGGTACCCACTCTTGAGGTCAATCTTGGAGAAACAGGTAGCTCCCGCTAAATAATCCATTAGGTCCTCTATCCTTGGAATAGGAAACCTATATCTAATGGTTATCCTATTGATATCTCTAGAATCAATACAAAGCCACCATTTCCCATCCTTCTTTGGGGCTAAAACAGTAGGTACTGCACATGGGCTAAGGCTCTTTCTCACCAACCCTTTATCTAGGAGTTCTTGAATTTGCCTAGCTATCTCTTCATTCTGCTGTGGGGTCATTTTATATGCTTCTTTGCTAGGAAGTACTGCTCCTAGTATGAGGTTAATTTGATGACTAATATCTCTAGTAGGTGGTAGAGAGTCTGGTATGTCCTCTGCAACCACTCCTTTGTAGGTCTCTCTAGCAGCTCCCTGACCTCCTTAGGTCCTACCTCACTCACACCCTGCTTCCTTTCTTCCTTGGGCTTCACAATCAGAGCAAAACCTACTCCACCTTCCTCCTTTAGTGTATCAAGGAATTCATTTTCCCCTACCATCATCACACTAGATCCTACATGATGTGGAACCCCTTCTACCATTGACTGTATCTTAAAAGGCACACCATCCTTTTGGAAAGAGTAAGCATTCTTTTCTCCATCATGATGAGGCTTTTTGTCAAACTGCCATGGTCTACCAAGCAAAAGATGGCAAGCATCCATTGGAAGGATGTCAAACAAATTTTTATCCTTATACCCCTCAATACTGAACTCTACCTATGCTTGTTCATTGATGAGTATGTGTTGCCCTTTGTTCAACCAATTGACCCTCTATGGACAACTATGGGGTTTCCTTTCCAAGTTCAACTTGTTTACTACTTCCAAAGATACAATGTTATCAGTAGACCCTAAATCTATGACAACTTTACAAAACTTACCTTTAATCTTCCAGTTGACTCTAAACAAAACCTTTTTTTGGGGTGCCTCAGACTTCACTGGTTCCTTGAGCAGTGTCCTCTTGATCACCAGGTTCTCTCCCATCTTTGATGTCAAATTCACTTTAGGAGATGTCACACTCCTTGCATATTGTTGAGTCAAAGTGGTTCTCCTCTCACCACCATGAGAAGTTGAGGCCTTCTCTAGACACTTGTAGGCTGGGTGCCCCACCCGATTGCAGTTATAGAGTCTCATACTGGAGGACTTGGATCCTCTCACTGATCCATTTGTCCCACCTCTTCCATTAGGTCTTCTCCCACAATAGCCTCCTCTGCTACTTGAGTCCCCAACTTGCTCTCTGTGGCTAGACTCACCACTAGACCTTTGGTTAGGACTTCTTCCTCCAAAACTGCCCCTACCTCTAAAACTTCTCCCTCCTTTACCTCTATTACTCTGCCCACTTCTTCTTTTTAGTTTCTCTTCTTCCCTTAGGGCCAATTGAAAACACTTGCTCACTGTCTCTAGTGCCAAGATGCTGATCTCATCTTGGATGTTCATCCTTAGGCCGTTCAAATACCTAGTCACTTTCTCTGACTCCTCTTCTTGTCTCTTTGATCTAAGACCAAGTTTATGAAACTCCTCCGTTTATGCATTCACATCAAGGTCTCTATGTCTGAGGTTCTACAATTTTTTGTACATCTACACTTCATAGTCAATGGGCATGAATTGTGCCTTGACTTTAGCGTTCATCCTTTCCCAAGAGGTTATCATACTCTTTCCCTCCTTAACTCTCTCCCCTTGTACATAGTTCCACCATGTAAGAGAAGACCCCTTCAATCTTGTGTTTGCCAACTTAACTCTCTTATCTTTAGGGATTTCTTTGTACTCAAAATGACTGGTCAATGCCTCAATCCAGTCTATCACCTCTTTTGCTTCCGTAATTCCACTATATATAGGCAACCCATCAATGGTGTCCCTATTGATTGAACTCAAGGCATCTACAAATTCCCTCTGACCTGCAGGTATCTCCTCTACCTGCTTAGAGGATTCCCCATCTTCTTTATCCCCTTCTTAATCATTGTCACTTCGATCTTCCTTATCCTTAGTCTTTTTCAATTCTTCAAGCTTGGACTCAAGCATCTCTTCAATCAACTTCTTCACCACATCTTGTGACATACTCTTAGGAGGCATTCTGTCAACCCCTATTTCAATCTCTTCCAATGACATACACTAAGACCACACCACCCAAGTGATCTTCAAAATCCTACTCTGATACCAATATGATGAGGAGGCAATAGACCAGAAGGAGGTAACCTTGAAAAAACCAATCTCTAAGGTATACATACTCAACTGCTAATCTCTAATTCCAAAGATATTTACACAACACCAAGTCAAGCAATAATTTAATGACACCAAACAACACTTTGGAAAACCCAAAGGCTCCACTATGTCGACTTACAAACAACTAACACTTCTCAAGTTCTTGTGTGACTACCCACACCCTTGCATACATGAGTAGGCTACTACTAGGCTTTAGGGTTTGAATGAACCACTTGACCAATTCAATACAACGATCCTTGGAGGGGTTTTCTCACAGCACCTTAACACAAATGACATAGGATTTCATGGTTTAGACCCACCGAAACATCAATTTTGACTCACTTGCCCACAAGCTGAACTGGTTGCTACTAGGCCTCCATTTGAAGGAATCGGGTGATAACTTTTGACACCCTGAGGATCTAAGAAAAAAATTATATTTTCAGATACCCTTTTGGAATTTCTCAACAATATCTTAGTTTCCGATACTGGTCCAACTTGCAGATATTCCAACCAATACTGCACTAACATACCTAATAGGGCTTTTAGACCTATTTGATTGAACGACTTTCAAAAATTTGGTTTGGTTCTCCTAATGGGTGACCATCACTGAGCATGAAATGTTATGTAAACCTCCAAAATATTCTTCTACCACATTCAAACCCTTTTTCAGTTTTCTACCACTCAATTCTCACGCATTGCATTCATCAAACCGGTCTGTCACATAGAGATGCTAGACCTAGGGTTAGTTCTCCATCCTCTTCACCATGTTGTGTCCTCTTAATGGGTTTTGGAACTGGCATATGATATGGTGGCCTATCATCTCCTATAACGGAAGAGTATTCGGTTAAAGATTGATAGGCCAAAACCCATTATTGTAGTCAAACCCTAGGGGTTTAAGGATTTTAGGTTACCCGGTAGAGATTTACTTGTAGAATGGGGAAAAGATCGCTTCAAAACTTCACACTAAAAGAAAAACAAAGGTAAAATGATCTAGTTACATGAACTATACCATAAGCATTCTTGTCAATCCACCTTTAGTATGCAATCAACAAAAATTAGACGGTTTTCTGAGTTTCTAATAGTTCGTAATGCTTTGATTTCCTTTCCAAATCAATCAACATACATCCTTAGGTGTTTGGGACCTTTTAAGATTATCTCCCAAATGACCACAACCTCCTCCAACTATTTTTCAAACTGATTGACCATTGGAGAGTCACGACTTACAAAAAGTGCAAAATTATCATGACAACAAATTGACAATATGACAAATTTTGCGTAATTCAACCAACTTAGACTCTAGACTATCATAGTCCCCCAAAATGATTGCATTTGATTCTAAAACATCAAAAATGACTTAGATAGACTTGTGGTCACTTGATCCCTCAATTTAGACTATTGTGACCCTTATTGACTCAATTTGCTCTACCAGACCCTAGATGATAATTTGACCCAAACATGGACAAACTTGTCACACTCCTAGGACATTGAATTACAAAAAAGCACCCATAGGGTCTTATTACATTCCTTCTAGGAAAATAGAAAATCATCTTTTTCTTGGTTCATGCCTTCATAGGTAGGTGCTCCTGCACCAATAAGCATGTATATCCTCTAGTCATAAGTTCATACATTCCTAGCTTGTCTTGTATATAGGTGTCCATTCATTGTGCATCCACTCTCACTTGCTACATATTAGCTTGTATGAACTAAGTTGCTCCTAGACATGATCCTTATGTAACCTTGATAACATGCACCTAGATATACTTTTCCATTAGATTTCTTGTTGGAAATTGCTGCTGCTAGCTAGTGTTGTTTACATTGATGTCAACATATTCCTGTGATTTATTGTTCCGGTGATTGCAGATTGGTTTATTGGGATCATGGTTTAGTGTACAGAGTATTTCTAGTATCATTATATTCTTCTATATTGGTTTTAGTGATTCATAAAGATTAATTGATCATATCATATAATCCGGATTGGAGTTTGTTTTTCTGATCAATGCTTTGCAGAGTTCCATATTTCCTCCTATATATTCTAGTGTGATCAGATCTTGAGTTGAGTTTTTGGGCCTTGTGTATCTTCATTTCAAATGGTTCATGATTTGTGCTCCATAAGTTATCTTTCTTCGTGACAGTTGTTGTTGTTTGAGTACTTCTGAGTTTCAGATGTTGATCGATGAAGATTTGATAAGTGGTGTTGGTACAACTGTTACTAATGATTCTAACTTGCTTGCTGGTGTTTCCTAATTGTTTCCTATTTGTTTTGATGATCCACATTGGTCATTGTGCAAGTTCTTGGTGATTTTTCTTAACCAATGATGTTCTTCGTTTTATGCGGTTTTCCTGGTGGTGTAGCGTGTTGCAGTTGATCTTGGTGTGATTACCAGTGGTGATGAGCATTTGGAAATTTTATTTAGGTCCATGTTATGTCATGTATATAATTATATTGGTTTGATGGTCGATCTTTGTATCGTGTGATGTAATTTTGTAATTGTGAGTTGAGAGTTTAACCGACCTTGTTGTCAAGATTGATGAATTGTATAAATAGGTGATATAGTCATATAAATTAGGTATCAAGGTTGTG